>NC_037672.1:16366174-17046808 GCF_003255815.1 Theropithecus gelada | reverse complement strand
TAAAAAAAAAAAAAAAAAAAAAAAAAAAAAAAAAAAAAAAAAAAAGATCATGTCCTTCCTAAATGTCTGCTGATCTGGATGTAATTGTAGCTACATTGGTGCAGTAAAAGTATAGACTAGAAGTTAGCCAGCACAATCGTATTCTGGATATGTCACCAACCAACTCTGTAACCAATAAGAGCTTTGGAAATAATCTCTTCAAGTTTTCCTGATTCTCAATTCTGTGTTTAGTCTGCCTTCCCATCATTCCCTCTCAACTTCAAACATTACCTTCATTTCAAACATTACCTTCATTTCTTTGTTCAGAAACATCGCCTGGATGCCTTTTGTGTATCAGGCGCTATTCCGGGAACTGGGAATTCAGAGAAATATGAAGATAAATTTTAGTCTTCCAGGAACCACAATCTAGTGTACAAAACAGACAACTAAAGAAACAATGCCGGTATAGTATTTTATAAAGGTCTGACAGGGAACCAAAGAAGCCTAAAGGAAGAGCAGGTGAACCAAATGGCCTACTTGCTGTTGTTATTCTACATATTGGTAACAGATGCTAGATGATTTGTCCAATTGATACAAAAATTTCAAACAGTTATCCACCTTGGCTATCTGCAGGATTGGACTGACCTAATTTCTATCCCAAAAAGACAAGAAGAGTTATGACCATGTTTTAATTAGAATAAGGCAGAACTTCAGCTCACCATTCCTGCTTAAAACTCATCGATGAGGACTTGGACACATGACCATACTGCAAGGGAAGCTAGGAAATGAGTTATCCAGCTGGTTTCCTATGTGTCTAGATACATCTGGAGGCAGACACCCAATGCTAAAAAGGAGAAGAAATGGAGAATAAATATTGGGGACAATTAGTAGCTGCTGTCACAAGAAGCTACCCTTAAATTCCCTCACACCCAGGTTTCTTCTATCTTGTGGCCCTGCCATTGTCCTCATGTGACTTCCATCTCTTCATCCAATATGGCTGAACAGTGCCCTGCCATCATAGCCACATTCCTGCCAATAGGAAATGGAAAAGGTGAAATGGCAAACCCCTGTCCTTTATGGGCATGCCCTAGAAGTTGCAAATATCACCTTCTCATACATCCTATTAATCATATCCTAGCTCTAAGAGAGGTGAGAGGCCGGGCACGGTGGCTCGCGCCTGTAATCCCAGCACTTTGGGAGGCCGAGGCGGGCAGATCACAAGGTCAGAAGATCGAGACCACAGTGAAACTCCGTCTCTACTAAAAATACAAAAAATTAGCCGGGCACGGTGACGGGTGCCTGTAACAGTCCCAGCTACTCGAGAGGCTGAGGCAGGAGAATGGCGTGAACCTGGTAGGTAGAGCTTGCTGTGAGCCGAGATTGCGCCACTGCACCCCAGCCTGGGCGACAGAGCAAGACTCTGTCTCAAAAAAAAAAAAAAAAAAAAAAAAGAGAGAGGTGAGAAAATGTAATCTATATAATTGATTGGTCAGGTGCTCAATGATAAAACTTCTACTACATGGAAAAAAGTGAAAAGATATTAGAAGAAAATTCCGTTTTCACCAAGGAACCAAAATGAAGATACGCCATTCTTGGGTGTCTGGGGAAAAACTTGAGTGGGCTAAATATGCTTTGTTTTCACTTAGAAGTCGAAAGCAAATGGTTAAGCGTCATCATGAGTGTGCAGTCCGTGTAAGCATGTGCACATAGGTCCAAAAACTGTCACAAAAGACTGGACATAGACTAATCCACTCCTTTTTGTGTGCAAGAGATTACTAAAATTGCCTGCCTAACCGACCTCCTGACTTCTTCTAGGGGAGGAAACATTCCTGCTGGAAGGCAGGTTAAGTTAAGCTTCCTATTAAAATGCTGAGGGGGCGTTAGAAGGGAGGAAAGCATAAGAAAGCTAATCAGGCTGGACGTAGAGGAGGAAGCTTTCAGAGAAGTGAATGAGTTGAATGAGCCCGTGGAGGTGAGAGAACAGTACAGAGCAGGAAAGGGGATTCTAGTGAATGTTGCAAAAACTGTATTATTTGTTTTTCTATTGCTGCATCACAGATTACCACAAACGTGAAGACTTCAAACAACACAAATTTATTATCTCACAGTTTTCTTGGGTCAGGAGTCCAGGCACGCCTTAGCTGGATCTTCTGTCCAGCCTCTCGCAAGCGTGGAATCAAGGTGCCTCTTGTGCTACAGCTCTCGTTTGGAGCACTGGGCTCTCTTCCAAGTTCTTTCAAGGTGTTCACTGAACTCAGTTGTTGACTGGATTCCCTTTGTGGTTGCAGGACTGGAAAAGTCCCCATTTTCTTGCTAGCTCCTAGAGGCTGGAGAGCACTCTCAATTCTTCGCCTCATGTCTCATCATCACATCACATTAGTACTTCTTCTAAAGACTTGCCTGATTAGATCAGATTCATCCAGGATAATCCCCCCTTTTGAGTAACTCAGAGTTAATTAGTAACCCAATCATGTGAATGATATCGCATCATGTCATAGGTTCCAGAGACTATATAAAATATGTGAACACAGGATGGGAATCTTGGCGGTCATCTTAAAATACTGTACTGTTCATTGCCCCGTAAGTTTGAATCCTCTTAATAATTTTTAGAAGTGACAATAAATAATGGAATTCTCTTTATCTTAAATATTTTTGTTGAATTTTGTTTCATAAGAAAACCCTGGGTCTCTGGGTTTATTTGAGAGGGAGAAATTTCGTAGACACAGGTCTTAAACCATGGAAAAGGCCCGATTAGCTTGTGATAAGCTCTTTGCATCTCTAACGGTCTAGTTGCAGGTATTGTCATATGAGACTCCCTAATCATATCCTTTCGAATAAATAGTCAACTAGGGAAAAAATTCAATATTTGTATTTAGAAAGTGACAGCACACTTTTTACATATATTATGTGAATTGTCTATGTTGAGCCGTGTCCTAACAAGAAGAAAGGATACCTGCCCTTATGAGAGGAAATATTTTATTTTTATATCACTGCTTACTATACAACACTGGGTGATGTCTAAGTGTATTTCTGCTTAAAAGGTTTCTTAAAGGCCGGGCACGGTGACTCATGCCTATAATCCCAGAACTTTGGGAAGCCGAGGTAGGCGGATTATGAGGTCAGGAGATCGAGACCACCCTGGCTGACACAGTGAAATCCCGTCTCTGCTAAAGAATACAAAAAATTAGCTGGGCATTGTGGCGAGCACTTGTAGTCCCACCTACTTGGGAGGCTGAGGCAGGAGAATGGCGTGAACCCAGGAGGCAGAGGTTACAGTGAGCCGAGATCATGCCACTGTACTCCAGCCTGGACAACAGAGTGAGACTCTGTCTCAAAAAAAAAAAAAGGTTTCTTGAAATAGTAATTGAAAACTAACCCTAAGAAAAGTCTGAAAGAGTCCATTTTAAAAGAAGATGTTTCAATTTGAATTCCCCTGATAATTAATGATGTTGAGCTTTTTTAAAATATCTGTTGTCCATTTGTATGTCTTCTTTTACAAAATGTCTGTTAAGGTCCTTTGCCCATTTCTTAATTGAGTTACTTTGTTTTCCTGCTATTGAGTTGTATGAGTTCCTTATATACTTTACATACTAAGCTTTTATCAAATGTATGTTTTCCAAATATTTTCTCCCATTCTGTAAGTTGTCTCTTTATGCTTTTGATTGTTTTCATTACTATACAGAAGCTTTTCAGTTTGGTATAATCCCATTTGTCTATTTTTGCTTCTGTTGACTGTCCTTTTGGGTCATATTCAAAAAGTCATTGCCCAGACCAGTGTCAAGAAGCTTTTTCCCTGTTTTCTTCTAGTAGTTTTACAGTTTCAGGTTTAAGTTTTTAATCCAGTTTGAACTGATTATTGTTTATGTTGTGAAATAAGGGTTCAATTTCATTCTTCGGCATGTGGACATCAAGCTTTCCTAACACCATTTATTGGAGAGATTTTCCTTTCCCCATTATGTGTTATTGGCACTTTTGTCAAAGACTAATTTACCATAAATGCATGGATTTATTCTGGACTTAACTATTCTTTTCCATTCTGCTATATGTCTGTTTTTATGCCAGTATCATGCTGTTTTGACTACTATAGCTTTGTAGTATATTTTAAAATCAGATGGTGTGATGTCTTCAGTTTTGTTCTTTTTGTTTAAGATTGCCTTGATTATTTAGGATCCTTTGTGGTTCCATATGAATTTTAGGATTTTTTTTCTATTTTTCTGAAAAAAGTCACTGGACTTTTGATAAGGATTACATTGAATCAGTAGGTCACATTGGGTAACATGGCATTTTTAGGATATTAATTCTTCCAGTCCATGAACACAGGGTATCTTTCCATTTATTAGTGTCTTCTTAAATTTATTTTGTCAATATTGTATATTATTCAGTGTACAAATATTTTACTTCCTTGGTTAAATACTTTATTCCTAAGTATTTTATGCTATTATAAGTGGGATTGTTTTCTTGTTCATTGTTTGTGTATAAAACTATTATTAATTTTGTGTGCTCATTTTGTATCCTGCCACTTTACTGAATTTGTTTATTGGTTCTAATAGTTTTATTGTTTGTAGTCTTTAGGATTTCATAAGATCACGTCATCTGCAGAGACAGTTTAACTTCTTGCTTCCCAATTTGGATGACTTTTTTCTTTTCTTGCCTAAAATTGCTCTGACTAGGACTTCTAATACTATACTGAATGGAAATGGTGAGAGTGAGTATCTCTAGCTTGTTTCTGATCTCAGAGGAAAAACTTTCAGCTTTTCACCATTAAGTATGACATGATCTGTGGACCCGTCACATGTGACCTTCATTATATTAATGTTACATTTATTTATACTTTATTATATTCAAGGAATTGCATTCCTTCATTTTTATATGCCCTATAGATATATATATGCATATATTTCTTCATTCCTATATATCTGTATATGACTATATACAGTCATGTGCTGCATAATGACATTTTAGTCAATGATAGACCACATATAAGACAGCAGTCCCATAAGATTATAATGCCATGTTTTTATTTTTTCTCTGTTTTATGTTTTCATTATTTTCTTTGCACATAACTAAAGTGTCAAGAGTTTTAATACATCATGAACAGTATTCTGTAAATTATAGTATAATATCATATTTTTATTTTAATATGTTTATTAATTGCTTTGGCAACAGACTCTTGCTCTGTAGCCCAGGCCAGAGTGCAGTGGTGTGATCATGCCTCATGGCAGCCTTGACCTCCTGGACCCAGACATTCCTCCTGCCTCAGCCTCCTGAGTTTAGCTGGGACCACAGGTGTGCACCACCATGCCCAGCATATTTATTTATTTATTTATTTATTTATTTATTTATTTATTTTGTAGAGAGAAGGTCTCCCTACGTTTCCCAGTCTAGTCTTGAACTGCTGGGCTCAAGCAATCCTCTTGCCTTGGTCTCACAAAGTGGTATGATTAAAGGTGTTTGTGTGTATGTGTGTGTGTGTGTCTGTTGTAAATGGGACTGCATTCTTGATTTGGCTCTCAGCTTGGATGTTGTTGGTGTATAAAAATGCTACTGATTTTTTACATTGATTTTGTACCCTGAAATTTTACTGAAGTCATTTATCCATTCCAGGAACTTTTTGGGTTGAGTCTGTAGGTTTTTCTAGGCATAGGATCATATCATCCATGAAGAGAGATAGTTTGACTTCTCTTTCTATTTGGATGCTTTTTATTTCTTTCTATTACCTGATTGCTCTTACTAAGACTTCCAATATTATGTTTAATAGGAGTAGTGAGAATGGGTATCCTTGTTTGTTCCAGTTCTCAAGGAGAATGCTTCCCGTTTTCACCCATTTAGTATGCAATTGACCTTGGGTATATCATCAAAATAATGAATGGTTCTTATTATTTTAAGGTACGTTCCTTCGATTCATAGATTCTTATGGGATTTTATCATAAAGGGATGTTGGATTTTATCAAAGACCTTTTCTGCATCTATTAGGGATGTTGGATTTTATCAAAGACATTTTCTGCATCTATTGAGATGACCATGTGGCTTTTGTTTTTAGTTCTATTTATGTGGTGAATCACATTTTATGGATTTGCATGTGTTGAACCAACCTTGCTTCCCAGGAATGCAGCCTACCTGATTACAGTGAATTAACTTTTTGATATGTTGTTGAATGTGGTTTGCTAGTATTTTTGTCGAGGACTTTTGTATCTATGTTCATCAGGGACATTGGCTGTACTTTTCTTTTTTCATTATGCCTTTGCCAAGTTCTGGTATCAGAGTGATGCTGGCTTCATAGGATGAGTTAGGGAGGAGGTCCTCCTCCTCAGTTTTTTGAATAGTTTCCCTAGAATTGGTACCAGATCTTCTTTACAGATCTCATAGAATTTGGCTGTGAATCCATCTGGTCTTGGGCTTTTTCTTTAGTTGGTAGGTTTTTTTATTGCTGATTCAATCTCACAACTCAATATCATTCTGTTCAGTGTTTTGCTTTCTTCCTGATTCAATCTTGGGAGGTCGTATGTTTCCAAGAATTTAGCGATTTCCTCTAGATTTTCTAGTTTCTGTGTGTAGAGTATTAATATTAGTCTGGGGATCTTTTGTATTTCCATGGGATCAGTTGTAACATCACCTTTTTCATTTCTGATTGTGTTTATCTGGATCATTTATCTTTTGTTAATCTGGGTAGCAGCCTATCAACTTTATTTATCTTTTCAAAAAACAAAGCTTTGGTTTTGTTGATTTGTTGGTAGGGATTTTGGAGTCTCAATTTTGTTCAATTCTGCTCAGATTTTAGTTACTTCTTTTCTTCTGCCAGCTTTGTGGTTAGTTTGTTCTTGTTTTTCTAGTTCCTTTAGGTATGATGTTAGATCATTAATTTCAGCTCCTTCTCGCTTTCTCAGGTAGGCATTTAACATTATCAACTTTTCTCTAGTACTGCTTTTGCTGCATCCCAGAGATCTTGGTATGTTGTGTGTGTGTGTGTGTGTGTGTGTATTTGTGTGTGGTTTTGACACATTTTACTTCATTTAATATTCACAATAATATTTGAACATTTACTTTACTTTCTGCTTTTTCATAGGGAGGGAAGCTAACACTCAGAAGCAGGTGACTTTACCAAGACTGCACAGCCGATGACAAGCACACTTAAGAAGGAAACAATCCTACAGTGTTTAACTTTACTGGCCTTACATTTCTCCATTACACCACAATGAGTTTTAAATCATTTATTGATCCATTCAGCAAATATTTTTTCAATGTGTTATGTTTCAAGAATTGTCATAAGCTCTGTGTAATACAGTGATCAACAGATAGCAATAGCTTTGTCTTCATGGAGCTATTTGTCTGGGGTATTGAAAACTCGGCCTTAAAATTGTTCTTGTCTGTTAAATGTCTCCTCATTCTTATAAATATAACTGATTCCCTCTTCTGTGCACCCATTATGCTTAGTACTTTGAAAGACATAACACACTGTATCATGGTTTATTGCATCCCAGACAACAGGCCAAGCAAGGTGCCTTGCAGCTGCAGGGTTTGCTTCCAAGTGGCCTGGAAATGCCTGCAAAACTAATGAGACACACATCTGTCCTAAAGCCAGAGGATACGGAGGAAAAGAAGGGAAGGAACATGCAAACCTGAGTTGATTGTCTCTTTAAAGGAAGAAAGAAAGGCCATGCCATACTAAATCAATGAGATTGCTAAACAAGAAACTCAAGCAATACACAATAGAAGCTTAGGAGTTTGAAACACATTTAGCTTCCAGAAAGAAATTAAGTCATTGAAAGTCACCATTATCTCCTTTCTTGCGGCAACAACTTTTATTTCATCAAATTATATCTTCAGTAAACATTTTTAACACATTATTTTGCTGGTTTATTGTCACTGGAGTTTCACATTTTTCTCTCTCCCCAAGATCTTCTCCTGGGGGTAATAAATGAAAGCAGTTGTTGCCTATGAGATCCTGAGTGATGTAAATTTAAATTCTTATAAATTATCTTGTTCCTGTGACTCTGAGTTGTATTGGCTCTGAAAATTCTGTGTGATCCCAAATCAGTGAAGAAAATCTTTGTCACCCAAATAAATAACACAATGTGGTATAACACAACCTCACATAATATAACCTAAGATCATATAAAGAGTTTCAAAAAGAAAATAAATGCTCATAGATGTCACTGTTTCTAAAACTAAAAGAAATCTGTGGTGATTTGTCCTTGGGGGAGGACTGACTTTTGGATGATTGAATTCATCGTTAAAATAGGAAGCTATTAACAACTGGGTAAATATTTCTCACTTAACAAGTTCGGAGACCTCTGGAAAATTATTTATTCTTGCAGATTCAGTTCTGTCACCTGCAGAATGGAGACAATAATACCTTGTAGACGTGTAGTGGAGGTCAAATGAACAATGCATAAAAAGTATGTAATCCCAGCACTTTGGGAGGCTGAGGTGGGTGGATCATTTGAGGTCAGGGGTTTGAGACCAGCCTGGCCAATATGGTGAAACCCTGTCTAAAATACCAAAAATACCAAAAAAAAAAAAAAATTGCCTGGGCATGGTGGCAGGTGCCTGTAGTACCAGCTACTTGGGAGACTGAGGCAGGAGAATTGCTTAAACCAGGAGGTGGAGGTTGCAGTGAGCCAAGATTGTGCCACTGCACTCCAGCCTAGGTGACACAGCAAGAGTCTGTCTCAAAAACAAAACAAAACAAAAAAGCAAAAGGAAAAGTATGTAGTTCAGTACCTGACACAAGTAATCTCTGAATAAATGTTAGCTATTTTTCATAATGTATGCATGTTAACTATATGTTCCTTTCCGTGTGTAGCAACTATACTCTTTAAAAAGGCTATGAGATATAAAATTAGAAAAAAAAAATCCTCCAAAGTTCTTTCTACGGAACAATAGTATTTCCAGCTATTGGAGAAAAACATTACAAATAATCCTGCTCAAATCATTTATTAGATTCTTGCTTGACTAATGGGGCCACTTCTGAATTTTGCATTTAGAATAGTCACTAAATTTTTCCTTATAGAACTCAGCAATATTCCATTCTCCAAGGGTACATGTTTTCAAAAGCTATTATCTACAATTTTTCTTTTTCTGTCTTCATGGAAGAATTCTCATTGATTATGGCAACTAACTGGGCCCTCCCTTTATTTCTCAGTATTTACTTCTTTAGAAAAATATTCTTACTTTGCTTACAAAATTATTCTTCCTAAGTTCAGTAAGAGTTTGGAAAACTATTACCATTCTTCTTGCTTTAACAAAGGCCAGCCATCCAGCCTGACTCCTGCTTGTCATTTCATCGGCCCATTGTTTCAAAGAGCTCCTTCTTTTCTGTACTATATAGAGTTAGGGCATGAGTGCTTGATAAACAAAGCAAAAGGAAAACATTTAAAAGCAGACGAAAATAATAGAGCTTCTGTTAAGTAAATTAATGTCACTAATTTCATGTAAACATGTTTTTCTTAGGAATTGTTCCAGGTACTGACTTGTTCCAGATACAGACCAGAAACAAAATTTTGTCAAATATTTCTTAATCTCTAACTTTATGCCAGTCACTCAACTGAGTTCTAAGGACACAGTCATAAACAAAACAAACATGGTCTCTGACCTCACGGAGTTTGGAGTCTAGATGAGCAGGAAAGACAACTGTCAAACAGATAAGCATAATAAAGTCTGACAACAGGGTTAGGGCAAGTGCCAGGGGCTACTAGAGTGAGGCAGAGATGGTCATCTACATGACAAATGTGATACTTCCTTCCACAATGTAAGGCAGTGCTACTCAAAGTGTGGGCCATGGACCAGTGCCCATCTGCAAACTGTTAGTGGTCCATGACAAGAATAAGTGTGGAAATTGAGAATTTAAGTCTTTAGAAACTTGCAGAATTTTGGTGAAGTAACTTTAGATTTGTTAAATTTAATAATTTCTAAAATGGAGCTTGTATTTTGCATGCTTTTCACTCATTTTTTAAATATAGTACATTTTTAATTCTGTTTTATAAAATATTGGCCTGTGATGAATTGTAAATAGAAATGCCAGCTCTTCACCACAGATGGCTTAAGAAGCACTGCCCAGGCCAGACGCGGTGGCTCACGCCTGTAATCCCAGCACTTTGGGAGTCCAAGGCGGGCAGATCACAAGGTCAGGAGATCGAGACCATCCTGGCTAACATAGCGAAACTCCATCTCTACTAAAAATACAAAAAAATTAGCCAGGCATAGTGGCGGGCACCTGTAATCCCAGCTACTGGGGAGGCTGAGGCAGGAGAATGGCATGAACCCGGGAGGTGGAGCTTGCAGTGAGTTGAGATCGTGCCACTGCACTCTCCAACCTGGGTGACAGAGTGAGACTCCATCCAAAAAAAAAAAAGAAGCACTGCCCAGCAGGGACTACATTTTCCATTCTCCCCTTGCATCTAGATGAGGCCCTGAGACCCGTCCTCCAGAAGGTCATGTGAATGAAAAGGATGTTACCACCTCTTGGGCCAGTGTGGGTGTGAGGTAATGTGCCTTTGCACATTTTCTTTGTTCATCAGCTAGACACAGATGATGCCAAAGCCTAAGGCAGCAGAGTGCAATAAAGTGGGAGGAGTCTGGTTCCTCCTTCGTCATGGGTAGGAAAGCTGCCCATTGACCAAAAACATTGAGAGCATTGTGGGTATTATGGGTTGAAGTGTGTTCCCCAAAAAAGATATATCAAAGTCATAACTCTTATTACCTCAAAAAGTGACCTTATTTGGAAAGAGGTCTTTAGAAAGGTAATCAACTTAAAATGAGATCATTAGAGTAGGCCTTAATCCCATAGTATTAATGTCCTTTATAAAGAGGAGAAATTTGGACACACGGACAGACACAGATAGAGGGAAGATAATGTGAAGACACAGGGAGAACAGGGCCATGGAACCGGAGTGATGAGGCTACAAGCCAAGGATTACAGGTAAATACCAGAAACTGGAAGAGCCCAGGAAGAATTCTCCCCTAGAGCCATCAGAGAGAACATGGCCTTTCTGTCACCTTGATTTCAGACTTCCAGCTTCCAGAAGTGTGAGACAATATGTGTTTGTGTTATTTTAAGCCACTCAGTTTTGGTACTTTATTACATTAGTCCTAGGAACCTAAAACAGTGAGGAAGAAATAAAATTTGTGTAAAACTACTGAAATTTGGAAGTTTATTTGTTGTAACAGTTAGCACCACCCTGACTAATGCAGAGAACATATTGTAAGCAAGTCCAGTATAGACTACATGGCCAAGGACAGCATCTTTACGGCAGAGGCACTTCACAGAGATCTGAGAAATGGGGAGGAATCAACTAGCACAAACAGGCAGGGATGCTGGGGCAGAGGAAAAGGTTGACCACAGCAGAAAAGCTTTTCAGGCAGAGGCAGCAGCATGTAAGACAGCCCTGAGACAGGAGATAATGTCGTGGAACCTTTTCCAGGAACTAGGAAAAGTCCTGTGTATCTGAAGCACAGAGAGCAAGAATGTAGGCAGAAGTAGGTAGGAAGGTAGGTGGAAGTAGGTGGACAGTGACCAGAGCTTATAGGCAATTAGAGGAGTTGTTCATCAAGGCACCAGGGAGAAGTGCGGGGTCCACAGACAGTCACTGAAAAGGGGAATCATTTGTGTGTTTGCTTGGCACACAGAAACTCGGGATTGATCAAGCCCTCCCCATGCTCAAGTCTAGAAGCGCCCATGAGAGAGAAGAGAGATGGTGCTGAGAACACTGGGCCACACAACAGCAGCCTTGACCAGCCAGTGTTTTTAAAAGGACATTGAGGAAAAGCAACAAAAACTGTGCTTACAGACTGAATATCCAAAATTGGAGAAGCAGAGACTGAGAACTGTCCAAATAGTTCTGAACCTAATATGCCAAATGAACTGAAGCAGTTTTCCCATGACCAACTTGTGGGGGGCCGGGCGTGAATCAACAGGCATTGAAGAAAGAGAGAATCCACATCAGCCCAGAGCTGCCCTTTCCCTTGCAAGGCAAAACTAAGGGTTACACTACCTCTTAGTGGAAGGGGATAGAAAGTTAATATCTAGCTATTAAAACTACAAATATAATTGTGCTTAAGTTATATATGTAGTGAATAAACTGCACATAGTTTTCATTTGTTAATGTGGATTCAGCTATTCTCAGCTAAACCTTCAATTGTCTTCATAAAATTTCCAGTTAAAGAAGCTCCTCATAGTGTTAATTAAAACAACAATAATAGTAATCGTAATATCCAAATGCTGTTGACACTGTTAACAGTTGTATTCAACATTGTGTAACCCAGAGAGGGTAAAACAGATAAGTCATCCTTCCCAAGCCCCTTGTGAAAATGCTCTAAAATGTATTCCTGTCTGGATGAGCTACATGCTATGGTATGTCTTTACAGTCATCTTCAGCATATTTTCCACTTTGGACTTTTTAATGGCTTCATGGGTATGTCTGTTGTGTGAATGTTATTTTTTATATTTTTGCCACCAATGAGTTAAGTTTTTAAAACCAATATCCCAAAGGCCAACCCTGATGTAAAGGAATGAGTCATTATTTTCATGCTAGAGGACGAAGTTTAGTTTCCCCCTCACTGTTGGCATAACACTTTCCCCCACACTCCTACCTCATAATGTGCACACCAAAAATGTTGATCTCACAAATGAGAGACATTTGCTATAATAAGTGAAACAAACAGAAGAGGTTATTGTGTTTTGAAATTTAGGAATCTGGAACTTTTAAATTCTGCCTCGGAAAATCAGCCAAGGCTGAAGCAAGCTGTGCATTTGAATTTGTTGAATGAGGACCACCTGTTCTTGGTGAACTCCAACTGATGGATCTGCCCCCCACAAAACTTCCTCTATTGTGTCTTTGTCACATACATACACTCTGAGCACTTCACAGATGTTTGTGAAAGAAAGGGAGGAAAGAAGAGGGAAGGAAGGAAGGAAGGAAGGAAGGAAGGAAGGAAGGAAGGAAGGAAGGAAGGAAGGAAGGAAGGAAGGAGGGAGGGAGGGAGGGAGGGAGGGAGGGAGGGAGGGAGGGAGGGAGGAAGGAAAGGAAGGAAGGAAAGAAGAAAGGAAAAAGTATGGAAGAAGGGAGGGAGGGAAGGAAGAAAAGAAGGAAGGAACAAAGGAAGGGAGGGAGGGAGGGAACAAGGGAAGGGGGAGGGAGAGAAGGAAGTCAGGAAGGCAGGCAGGCAGGAAGGATGGCAGGAAGGAGAGTGGACAAGGGAAAGGAGGCAATGGAAAAGAAAAAGATATGTATACTTCTAACTGTGCATGCTGAGTTAGAATACTGTGGTTGAACACTCTGTTTCTGTCTGAGGGCAGGAATCACTTTGAAGCATCAAGGCTGTGACTGCAGAGAAGGTAGTGAACAGAAAAGGCAAAATTTTTCTTTCCTTTTAATGGCATACCCCAAATGTCCAAAAACACAATGATCTCTGAATTGTACTTGGACACTAAGTACTAAAATTCACTTGCAGTTCTTGTGCTCATCCATGTCCTAGAGCACTTTGTCCCAGTTTTTCCTCCACCTGAGTGGTATTTCCCCAGATCTTCACCCAACTGCCTCCTTTTTGCAATTCAGAATTCAGATCAAATATAATCTCCTGATGAGAACTTCCCTGACTACCCGCTAGCAAAATAAATAGCCCTTCTGTTTGATTCTCATTAGAACACCGATTACTAGCTAATATTTTTGTTTATCATTTGTCTACCACTGGCAGAAGGAAAGCATCAGTGAGAACAGTGATTCTGCTCCTGTGGTCTTGTTTTCTGCTCTATCCCCGGTGCCTGAAAAAACGCTGAGAGAGAAGGCTTCAGTAAAGGCTTAAGGAATTAACAACCTCATGTTAAAAGGTAAGTGTCTCTGTAGTCCAGGATGTAGATTCCCCCCATCTTTTCTAAAAGATGCACTCCAACCTGGGTGAAAGAGCGAGGCTCTTTCTGAAAAAAATAAAAAATGTTTAACAATTTTAAGCCTTCAAAATAGAATTTTGAAAATTCAGGTAGGTTTTTCAGACCAATTCAATCAATAGAAGTATTTCAGCACATATAGACAAAAAAAAAAATGTTTACCAAATAGATGAATGCTTCAATGGGTAAGAAGTTCTGTGTATTATAAACTTAAAGCTGAAAATTCTCAGAAATTCATGAATTATAAAGATTTATGCAACTATTTTTCCTATCATTCAATAGTTTCCATAGCAACTTTGGCATTAAATTGTGTATGTGCTACCTTGAAGACACAAAGCATAATTCCCTCTCATCTATTTAAAGTGAAGTACTATGTTATTTCTCAGTGTTATGTTCTGGTCTATTTAGGAAAAAATATAAACTGCCATCCTACACGATGCTGTTGTGTTAGTTTCATGCTGCTCAACTTGATATAGTTTTGAATTTTCTTTTCTGTTAAAGTTTTCAAGTTGTTCAAAGGAATTTCGCAAGATGATAAAGTTAAGGCATATTTATTTCTGGTGGGAAGGGAGTTGGTAAAGAATAAATCAAGAATATGAGAGACACATTTGAAAACTGTACTCTAAAGATTACAATGAAGTGGAAATGTGGATATGCATCTGCAAGAACAAAAGCCAGACCACTGCTAGAACAAGGTAGCTTCTGGAGATCAAGTAATATTCTGTTTGTGGAGCTGAGTGCTGGTTCCATAGCTGTGATCAGTTTATGAAATTCATACAGCAGTGCACAGGGTGTGTGCACTTTTCTGAATGTGTGCTATGTTTAAATTTTTTTAAATGTTAAAGTCAGTCTACCCCAAAAGCCATTATATTGTATCCAAGAGCGCAGTCCAACCTTTTCTGCAAAGAACTAGATAGTAAACATTTTAGGCTTTTTGAGGCACGTATAGTCTCTACTGGGGATTTTTTCATGTTTTTCTGTTGTTATTTTTTACAAAAAAAAAAATGTAAAAGCAATTCTTAACTTGAAGTCTGTAGAAAAACAGGACATGGATAGCATTTGAAGTCAAGAGAACTTGAGATCTCCAAAGGAGTGAAGATAGAAAGGAGAAGAGTATCATAGACTAAGCCAGCCCTGAGGCCTCAAACAGTAAATTACACTAATGATACTTATTAATATGAAGAATTATGTTAAGAGAGTTTCTAATATTGAGACTTTTTTTCATTTCTGACATGGTCATGATGTATTATTCCTTAATGTGCTGGAATTTTACTTTGTGAATGCCTTATTTAAGATTTTCATCTTTATTTATAAAGTAAGACTATTATCTTTCTTATAAAATTTTTCTTAAACTTTCTTATCAAGGTTGTACTCACATCGCAAAAATTGATGTGGGCGTTTTCCTTCTTTTCAGCACTCTAGAATAGATTAAATAGCAATAGAAGCATCTGCATGTTAAAGTTTTTGTAATAGTCCCCTGTAAATCTGTCAAGGCCTGGTGCTTTTGTGGGGAAGTTGAAGTGGATGGGTAAATCTTTTTCATAATAATTGATAGTGAGCTTACTGTGTGCCACAGTTGTCAGAACTCACACACATTAACTCATTTAATCTTTACAACAGGCTAAGGAGGTAAGGATTATTGCCACCATCACTGTCAGTCATCATCACTGTCATCACCATCATCATCTCCATTTTACGTCTGAGGAAAGTGAACCACAAAAGGGTAAGTCGGGCGAAAAGAACCACTACATATTTCATCAGATGGAATTTAAAACAGGGAATGAATTACACAGGTACTGAAAAGGTGAAAGAACAAGAAGGGAGCAGTGAGGTACAGCAAGAGATAACTGCAGAATGCTAGTACCACCCCTAGAAATGAAGCCCCAAAGGGAAAGGAAATTGAGTTATAAAAACCTAGGACCTTAGAAGAGGACCTTAGCAGAGCGGAAGCTCTCACCTCAAGGGAAAAACAAAGCTGTTTCCAAGGATTCCGCTGGAAGCAGAAGAGTAGAACACCCCTACCGGGGCAGTGTAGCTGCAGGGATAACAGACATAAACAGCAACAAACCACAAGAGTTCCTTCCCTCTGCTCCTGCCTCCCAACCTCCTTTAGGGCTCCCTATTGACAGAAGAAAGCAGACAAAGGAACCTATGAACTGCAGTTTGAACCTGGGAACCAGCCCCAGCCCTGGCACAACAGAGAAAAATTTAGAAGGTTGGACTTGGAGCCTAGGGACAGAAAATGGGAAAGCCGAGTTTCTCCGTTTCTTTATTTTATTCCTATGGAAAGGGGATCTTCAGGCCTGTTGGCAGGGGTGGAGGGCCTTCGCGGGGAGGGAGAGCATCAGGATAAATAGCTAATGCATGTGAGGCTTAATACCTAGATGATGGGTAGATAGGTAAAGCAAACAACTATGGCACACATTTACCTATGTAACAAACCTGCACGTCCTGCACGCGTATCCCAGAACTTAAAATTAAATTAAATTAAAAAAAGAAAGGGGATTTTCCTTCTCCCCTAGGTCATATATCTAAGCAATTTTTTCTTAGGAAGCTATTTTATTCAAGTTTTAAAATTTACTTTCATAGAGTTATACAAAATATACCTCATGTTTTAGTGTCTTCTTTTTGTTTTCTTTTTTGTGTGTCATTTCTCTTGTATATTTGTACTTACTTCCTTTTTTCTTAATTGGATTATCTAGTAATTTATTCATTTAATCAATTTTTTTGAAATCACCAGATTTTTATTTTATTTATTAATTATATTCTCTAACCTCCATTCTGCTTGTATCTTTGCTAATCCTTTCCTTTGACTTTTTAAAACTTATTTTGTTATTTTTCTATCTTTCATATTTTTACTGTTTTTCTTGCTGTAAGTATTTAAGGCTATAAATTTTCTTCTGAGCACGGATTATCCCAGGGAATCTGATATGTGGTGTTTTTTGATAACTTTTTTCAAGAAATTCTGCATTTCCTGCTAAATTTTTATTTTTCCTCAAGAGTCCTTTAATACAGCTTTAAAAATTATTTCAAGGTGGAAAAGCTTTTTCATTTTGTGCTTTTGTTATTAATTACTATATAACTGTATTGTGCTAATGTTATCAGATTTTTTTCTTCTTTTTGGAATTGTGGTCTAATATATAGTCAATTTTACAATGGTTTCAAAGAAATTTGAAATGAAGATATTCTCTATTATCAGGGTACAGAGTTTGATGCATGTCCCAACAGAGGTACCTTATTAATTACATTTTGTGGGTTACCTATATACTTATTTTTAACTTCTTGATCTTACACATCTTTCATAGAAAAATGAAATAAAGCTATTGCTAATGTGTTTTGTCTATTTTCTATTAATTACGTCTATTCCCTTCTTCATGAAATTGTGTTATCTGGTACATAGAAAATTATTTTAATTGTATCTTCATTGTGAATTTTATTCTTCAACATTTATAACTGTATTAGTCAGAGTTCTCCAGAGAAATAGAATCAATTAGATATGCATATAGGGAAAGAGATTTATTGCAAAAGACTGGTTCATAAGACATGAAGGTGGAGAAGTCCCACAGTCTGCTGCCTGCAAGCTGGAAGCCCAGGTGTTGTCGCTGCAATCTAAGCACAAAGACGTGAGGACCAGGGGCACCAGTGGTATGAGGCCTAATCTTAGTCCAAGTGTTTCACAGCCAGGAGCACCAGTGTCAAAGGACAGATAAATATGGTCAGCCCAGCTGAAGAAGAGAGTGCAAATTCACTCTTCAGACCCTCAGTGGGTTAGGTGATGCCAATTCACATGGCGAAGGCAATCTTCTTGATTCAATCTACTGATTCCAATGCTGATCTCTTCTGGAGGTACCCTCACAGGTACATCCGCAAATAGTTTTTTACCAGCTATCTGGGCCCCGTCAAGTTGACATACAAAATTAACCATCACAATAACTGTTATATTTTCATGGTAAATTGAATGATATTTTTTTTCTCATTTAATGTTTTTGGGTCTAAATTTTTTGATATACATTTCAGATTCCTGCTTACTGTTTTTAGTTTTCACTTGCATATATACATTTGCTTATGCTTTTATTTTTAACATTTCTAAACTAATTTAGGTATGTCTTTCAGATTCAGCACAGAATTGGGTTTTGTTTAGTGATGCAAAATGAACATCTGTTTTTCTTTTAATTACATTTACAATTATTGATTTACTACAATTGATGTTTTATTTTAGTTCTATCATGTTACAAGTAGAAGGAGGGATGGATAGATAGATAGAAGCTCTCTATGTGGCCTCTTACTTTCCTTTTATAGTAATTCTTCTGATATTTCAAAAGGTTTGTATTTTGTTTCAATGGTTACCCTCAATCAGTGTTAGGGTCTCCAATACCACCCCCAGTTTCAATGACACATGAGAAAAACTCAAAGGACACAGCATATAGTTGTACTCACAGCTGTAATTTATTATAGTGAAAGGATATGTACAAAATCAGCAAAGAAAAAAGATGCATGAGGCAAAGTCTAGAGAAAAGCAAGTACAGCCATACAAGATTCTTCTCCCAATGGAGTTAAATAGGACACACTTCATTCCTCTAGCAGCAAGTTGTAATGGCATGTGTGAAATGTTGTCTACCAGAAAAGCTAACTCACTAAAGCCTCCATGCCCAAGAGCCCAAGATTTTTGCAGGGGCGGATCACACTTTCTGCCTAGCACATACCAAAACTTCAGACTTTCAAAAGGAAAGCAGTTGTTCAGTACAAATCATGTTTGCACAAACACTTTAGGCACCATAAGCCTTTTTATTAGCTCTGAACGGTGGGAACGCTTCCCAAATTCAAGTTCCCAGATGCAGGCCAAGGACCAACCTTTCTAGCAGGATTTTTAAAGGACGGTAGTCTCAGGCCTCTTCTCAGCCATTTTTGTAGCTATATTTTTACATTGTCAGAGCTCATGCTATTAACGTGTCACACTGACACCCTTGTTTTACCTACGATTTTGTCTTAGAACCATAGTTAGATGTGTTTAACGCTTATCTGTTTTGCTGGAGTTTCCTTTATCATCTCTTAATAGAGCAGAGTTTATCCTCTAATCGATTCTTTTAAGAAGGGATTATATGAACAATCTGCCCTCAGTTTTCACATGTTCAAACTGTATACTTGAAAGACAACGTATTGGTCATGGTTCTCCAGAAAGACAGACCAATAAGATGTATGTATATATAAAAGAGAGCTTATTAGGGAGAATTCGCTCATGCAATTGCAAGGCAAAGTCCGCTGATAAGCCTGCAAGCTGGAGAAGAGAGAAGCCAGGAATGGCTAAATCCAAGTCTGAAAGCCTCAAAGCCAGGGAAGCCAAAAGCAACAGTGCAGCCTTTAGTCTGCGGCCAAAGGTCCAAGAGCCCCAGCAAGCTGCTGGCATGAGTCCCAGAGTCCAAAGGTCAAAGAACCTGGAGCCTGATGTCCAAGGGCAGGAGGAGCAGAAGCAAGCAGCCAGCATGGGAAGAAGAACGCCAGAAGACTCAGCAGACAAGATTATCCCACCTTCTTCCACCTGCTTTTTCTAGCCACACTGGCTGGAAGGCAAGTGGATGGTGCCCACCCACAAAGAAAGGTGGGTTTTCCTCTCCGAGTCCACTGACTCAAACATCAGTCTCCTCTGCAACAACCTCACAGACACACTCAGAAACAATACTTCACTAGCCATTTAGGCATCCTTCAATCCAGTCAAGTTGACAGCTAATATTAACCATCACAGACAGCTAGACTGAATATAAAATTCTTGAGTCACACTTACTTCCTTGAATAACTTCTAGGTGTTGCTCCACTGTCATCTGAAATTCAGTGTTGCAGTGGAGGAGTCTGACTGCTTGATTTTCTTTCACTTATAGATGACACAAGCGTTTTGTGTCATATAGATTCTTTATCTTTATAGCCTATTCTGCTGTATCTTGGCATTGACCACTCTGGGTCACTTTTCCATGGAATTTAGTGCACTCTTTCAATACATAACTTCAGATTTTCCTTTTTTTTCAAGAGACTTTTTATAATTATATTTTATATTATTGTTCCATTACATTATTTTGGGTGTTTTCCTTCAGAAACTCCAATTCTACATATAGTGGATCTCCTTTGTCTTTATTCTATCTCTTTCTTTTCTCTCTAATTATTTTTTCTATTTATACTTCATTGTTTTTCTTGCTTATTTTTCCTGTGCCTTTTACTGTGCTTCCTAAGATGTCTCTTCTCTCTCATGCTCCTTGTAATTTAGTATTAACATCTACATAATTTTTTTCTGGTTCTTTCTTGAAATATACCGCTCTTTGATTCAACTCTTTGGACGGTCTGGCTCATACCTTCTGTTGACTGCTCAACTTCTCCCTGATTGATTTGATTTCTACTTCATGGTATTCCTTCACAGCTGCAATTTCCACATTAATTTTTTTAATTCACATTGAAATTTTGGATTGTAAAACTTTTATCTGCTTTAAGGTGACATTTTAATGAGTTTTCTTATTAAATTTTGAGTGATCTTTTGCACACTTTTTAAACTATTTTTGTCTATATTTTTACTCCATTTTTTCATGTTTAAATGGGTTGGAATTTCTTGGGCCAGTTATTAGTAAGAGAGTCAGTAGATCATTCTCTAGGATTCTTTGTTAAACAGCTCTCCCCAATATTGTTAAAATAGTAGTAGGCTATTTACTTATAATACAACCCACATCTCCTTTGCCTCTTAGCTCCTGATTCAGAAGAGCTTCTACTCCCAGCTCTAATTTCCCTCGGTCCTCTTCTTGTCACTATTTTAAGGGGTATACCTCCTGCCTTTCAAAGTGTTCACTTTTTTCTGGAACATGGAATTTTCTAAAACAACTCGGTCACCTCTTGATTTTCCCTGATTGCTCTACAACTTTTTACCCACCTTCCTTAGCAATTGCAGCCTGTTGTACCTCAGTCCAACTCACAGCACAATCCAGAGAAGGGCCCACTCCTTCTGGGAGTAAATATTTTGAGTATTTGCTTCTGATTTCTAAGCTCTGCCACTGATAGGCCCCTTCCCTGCTCTCCCATTCTTCATCCCACCTTCCGCCCTGAGAAGCCCCATCATTCCCATGAAGTTAATGCTGATTTAATTTGCTTGGGCTGCAATAATACAAAACTTAGAGTTTGTAGATTCTCTCTGTTTCCTCACATTGATGAGACTCTAATGTGAGGACAGTTTTTTTCTATTCTTCGTGTATGTGATTTCCAAGAAAAGAAGTGGAAAGATTTGGAACTAAGCTACCACTATGCACTATGCTCTTATAATATTCACTTCAAGGATTAATTTATTTCTGCTAAAATTGTGGGTGCATGAAGAATTGCCAATCCTACTGATAATAAAACTGCTGGTCATAAAGTAAGCCTATGCCTTGTATTTATGCTTATAAAATTTCCAAAGTATTTTAATAATTTCTCTGGGATGTCTTCTATTTCTAATGTATTTCTTAATGACCTCTGATCTGAAGTGTTGACTCGGTAAACATTTTTTATCTGAGCAATGTATAGTGGAATCATAATATCATCTTTCATAGGATAATGCATGGTACTAAAAGCCCAGCTAATAGTGCAATTCCCCCATTTAATTATCTCCTCTGGCATAATATAACCTACTCTCAATTATTATACTCATAATTGTCATGAGACACTCTGTCTCTGGATATGTGAATAGTACAATTTGAACAAAGGACAGAGAGTCAGAGTACAACTTAGAATGACTTTCTCACTATTTACCAAAGATATTACTGTTACAAAAAGTGCTCCACTTCACACAGATTATTTTTCCTGCAATAGCCAAGGCAGTTTTTGAGGAAAGTGTTTCAGACCATCATCTACAAATGGTTTAAAAAACTATCCAAGGAGGTAATATAAGCCTGGATTTGAATCCCAGTATCTCTGCTTAGCGTCTCCTATGACTTCTCAAAGCTTCATTTTCTTCAAATGTATACAACCCACATGTCCACCTTTATTACCGTGTGCACACAGTGATGTCACTCTTTTAATGTCGTAATTTGTACATCTCAAATTCCATCCTGTGAATCTCAGTCCATACTCCTTCTAGGCACTCCTTGGATTACAAGTGCTGCTTTCTCTGTCCATAGCAATAGTCCCACTGCCAAAGAATGTCATCAGCCCATGAAAAGGACCTCTTCCCTCATCCTGATTATCCATATAGTAGAGACACTAAACCCATGCATGCTGGGAAATTCCAACCAAACTTCCAATAATTGTCTTCATTGCTGCCTCCTGTAACAGTTCCTTGAGGATTGGGATTAAGAGAAATTCTAGCTAGCATCAATGATGTGTTGAGTCCAGAACCAGCCTTCCCCTTTCCAATCACTCCAATCATAAGCAGACTTTTCTCTTAATTCACAAGGCACCTCTTATTGTAACTATTATTGCTATCATTATGGTGAGTTCATCATAAGCATGTTATAAACATTTATTGGATATATGGATGAATGGGTAGATGGTTAGAGAGCAGCTTCCCCCTAAAGTTGTGAAAATTAAATGAAGAAATGCATGGAAAGTGACTGGCACAAAGTAACATGTGACCTAAAAAAATACATATATGTATTAATTCCCTGTCATTTCTGATGGCAAACATTAAGTCTAATAAAATCTTTAAACATATTTTAAAACATGATTTTAAAAGCAGCAAACATCTACTTTTGAAAGAAAAGAGTTAATCCCTCAATGTTAGCAGTCACAGATATAAATTGGCAATTAAACTTTCTTTCACTACCAACATCCTTGAAGCTGTACCTTCCAATCACATAAAACACTACACAGACAATGAATCCATAGACCTTGCTTCCTCAAACTAAACTACTGCAACGAAACATTTTTAGTCCTTTTGATAGAGGCCTTGTTTTCATACTGCAGCTTGGGAAAAAATGAGAAAATAAGGCAAGGCAGCAACATAGCCAGAGGAAAACAAAGCAGAAATTCTCTGAAAAAATTATTTTCCCCTTTTGTGTAAGTGACAGTGCACAAGATCTTTGCCACACTATTTTTCATAGCTTTCAGAATAATCATGAATTTCATCCATAGTTCCATAGACCTTTATTATACTTCTTTGAAAACAATTTCTTTAATAAACCATTTGTTTCATATTATTATCACAGATACAGCTCTTGACTCTGACTCTGAACTAATGTGAATCATTTTATAACCACTTTACTCCCAGGTTTTCCAATATAAACAATGTTCTTCAAGGTTTTCTCTTATTCTTCACAGTCTCCAGAGATCCATAACAGCAGTGACACTTTGTAGAAATAAAATATATATTTATAGAATTAATGAAACTTGATACCACCTATGTATTATTTCAGTTAATGGAGCCACATAACTATTGCTGAATAAGTTACAGAGCCTGTGATTGTTTTCTCCTAAGTGGAACTTACAATAATCACTGTTAAATAAGGAACACTCTAGAATTGGGAGTTATCATGGAGGTACAAAGTTTGGGGAAACTGTAATTTTTTAAAATTAGAAAGTATATATAGGCTTGAATAAAGAGAAGAGAATTTAACACACCTGCATTTCCTTCCCCATGAGGTCTATGTAAATATCAATTCAGCAAGTCCCTTCATTAGATTGTTTATGCATAAGAAGTAGCCACACAACCCTGATATGCATGTCAAGTTAGTTACTAATTGTCCTTTCAGGTCCATAGAAGCCAGACCACTCTCTTGAGGTAGGGGATGAGGACTTCTCTGCGGGAAATGCATCATTCCTCTCAATCATCCCATGAGGTTAGTCCTGAGCCAGAAAGCAGAATCAGAAGACAGGGAAAAGGCAAGCCTGGTTCCTCTCCGTAGAGCTAAAACCAACGGGACAAAGACTCTGAGCTCCAGAGAGGCATGGAATGCATCAGGTACTGCATCTCTTAGCCACATAAAACCACGCTAAGACCAAGTGGCTCTATGAAGACTGGGTTATGTGGCAGTCACAGCAGGAGCCCCATATATAAAGAATGATGGTCTGGGGTTACCAAGTTCTCTGACTTCAAAAGAGTGGGAGAGGCTGGATTCTGGCTGCATTCATGAATGACAAAAACAACCAGAAATGACCAATTAGACACCTGTAAGCCCAGGGATTATGAAGCGAATCAATACAGACTGTAAGGCAAGACTGACTGCACGCTCTGCTAACTTATGGGTCTGTGGGAATTCAAAATTGTTACATTTTTTATCTCCAGGTAGATAGTGTGAAAACAATGTTGCATTTTAGAATATCAGACATTTGTATCCCATCCTGAGCACAGTATCAGTTATTCTTGAAGAGCAGAATTAAATGGAACCTCAAAAGTTATTCTTGAAGTCTTATATTAAAGAATTCCCTGTCATGGGGAATGTTGAGAGAGTGGAACCCTGATGTAAATTCTACAGACACAAAATGGAGAAAGTAAAATTATCTTAATTTTTAAAAATTTAAGCATAAACATTTTTAAATTTCAAAATCTTGGAATATTCTTACATGTATTTATATAAGGACCCTGCTACTTTCACTGACTAGAAATACAGCATTTCAAAAATAAAATTTTCATAAAATCATAGAATCTAAGAGTTGGAAGGAACTTCTGAGGACATCAGGGCTGTCCTCAGACAGCCTGATGAGGGAAGGACAACTTCCCCTCATAACAATTCAGATTCCCCCTAAACATCCCAAACCACAAGAACACAACAAAATGTACCCTTGGATAGTACTGATGATCTGTGTCGAATGAATCCATCTTCTACAATTGCCTGCTAAACACATATATTCTCAAGCAAGACAGGCTATCACTTTGGGATTAATAGGAGCACCACATAGTTATAACTCAAACTTACTACAAGAACTAATGAATAGGCTCCTTTACCAGTTACTTCCTAGTAAAGAAAAAATATTAAACATGTGCCTAGAAGTCAAATTCATCCTAAAGAAGATAAAATAATACTTCTGCTCTGTGGCAGGGGATGTTGCCATGGGAGAAATTGCACATATAGTGGCAGAGGGCAAAGGGGATATCTCTGATCCTTCTTCTCAATTTTGCTGTAAACCTAAAACTTCTCTTAAAAAATAAAGCCTTTTTTAAAAAAAAAAATAACATTTCCAAGACAAAAAAATTAAAAAGTAAAGCTTCTGAATCTGAAGGCTTAGGAACTAGCATTTGTTTGTGGGAGTGGGGCGCAGCCTCCATTCAAATTCAGAATGAACTTTGGAGTATAATGTTGATGGATACACACAACAAAGTTATTTTCCTAGCTCCTACAGCTTAACTTTTTTTCTGAACTATAGAATATTTTAAAATCTACAATAAACGCATCTATAGATGTGGTGGTATGGCATTATGTTAATTTGGTTGTAAATCTTATGCGAAAATCTTATGCGAAAATAAGAAGTGGGAGGGGGTTGGTCATGAATACTTTGGTTTGTCTTATTCTCTGCACTGTAGGGTAATGTCTCAATAAGGATTTGAAATTTTTGAAAGGAGCTTTTAAGTACTCACATAGTGCTGGCCCTATTTCACATACAGAAAGGGGCACACAAGACATGCAGATGGCTTTTAATTATGCACTGCTCCTGTTTACACCATTTGGGGCTGGCTTATGGGTCTTTCTCCTCTGTCAGAAAGGACCAATTCACAGTATTTGGATCTTCAATGGATTGCATTTAAAGCACTGCAATTCTTTAAGCTGCCGATATATTGTTAGGGCAATGCTAGAAAATGGAAATTTCTCTGCTGCATGGGATGTATTAGAAGGTGTTACTAGAATTGCCTTAGAAAAAGTGATGTTGTCTAGGCTGTCCTGTAACATTGTCCTGCACTGTCTAACTAGAAAACTTTTTTTTCTAATGAGGATTGTTCTATGAGGATTGTTCCCAACAGCATGTTGAAATTTAAGATGTTTGGTATAGCTTCCAAAGCAAAACGTGTATTTTTAAGGGACAGAGGTTTTCAAAATTTCCATAACAAGCGAGACACATTTTGAGTGTTTTGACAAGACTGCCATCACAGATATTACTAGAATTCTGTTCAATACATAAAATGGTTTTTTAGCCGCATAAAAGTACTGAAAAAATAAATGCTAAATCCCTTAAGAAAAATGTGCTCAGCAATTTTAAGGAGTTAACAAGATAGAGTTCCTTGGGGAAAATATGACAATCCTCTTTTTGTGGCAATTATTTGCCTTTGTAGTAAAGCCCTGTATTATCTAAAGCCACCAACTAAAAGATAAGAAATGAAGAAGTGGTGAGCTACAAAATGCAAAATATTTAATAAAATATATGTAAGAAATATATTTAAATAATAAACCTTAGCACTTGTCAGAAAAGAAGGTGGGGAGAATGGAGGAAAAATTACTCAGGTTTCTAAGTTCAGCCAACAAGACCTCTTACTAGAGGTCATGGGAAGAAGTTAACTCATTAAAAAAAAAAATCAACAGAAAACAGAAAGTATTTTAAAAACTAATCATCAGACATCTACAAAAGGCCAGGTTTTATGAAAGAAGAGAAAGATTTTAGGCACTCTTGACACTTCTGAGAAGACCAGATAGCCAGGGCCCCACACCAGTTTGTACACCAATATTTTTGGAGAGAGAAAAATTTGAAGTGGCTGAAATGAATGATGATGATAAAGATAATGAAATAGTTTTCAAACAGCCCATATCCTGTATAAAAGAAGAAATACAAGAGACTCAAACACCTACACATTCATGGAGAAAAGAAGAAAAAGCAATGAGTGATTTTCAATGTATTACATATAATATTTCTTCTGAAAAATATAATATTTTTATGAGAAAAAAAATCAGAGAAAAGGAAGATTTGAACTCATCTTACAGCTTTTACGGAGCATATTGAAGCCAAAGATCTGGAAGTATGTGGAAAAGATGTACGTAGTATAAAGAATTACATGAATTATGTTATTAGAAAAATGTAAAGGGGCTCTCTATTGGAATTATTATAGCTGCTTAGCTTGTCACTTTTCTCAGCCATTAACCCTCCAAAATGAATGTGAATATTTTACTCTCCTTAGAGCTCTATCCCATCTATGTATAGTATCATCCCTGAAAAACTCAGTGGAGCTGAGACTTACTCTTTTTTGAGAATCTCAGACTTTGACATCAGGAGGATGGTTCCTATTTTTGGAGGTCATAAAAATCTGAGTGAAATCACCAAAGTAATTTGGCTTGACATGTCTGCATAAGCTACTTCCTAAAAATGTGATTCTCTATTTTTCTTTAGATCTTTATATTAAATAGATTTAAAACAAGTTGCTTTTATTTCCCTAGCAGGCATAGCTCATGCTTTACAGATCTAACAGATATTAAACTATTCTACATTATTTGGTATAATTTGTATTTACTTAGGTTTTAACCTCTGCCATAGTTGAGCAACATCATACAAATATGACCATCTTAAGGCTTCATAAGTCAGTCCAAATCCTTACTAATTTAAAGCAGATTGAGAGTTGCCAATAATTGTTTGATCTTCTAATCTTGATTGGCCTATATGTCCCTAGATCAGCACTGCTAAGGTAATTTCTCATCTCTCAAAAAAAAAAAAAACAGGATTTTTTGCTGCAGCCCAGAAGTTAGCCCTTTGGAGTTGCCTATTGTACTATGTCCAGATTAAAGTTGTAGAAACCCATGGAAACCCATGGAAAGTTAATGCCATATAGAAGCATTCTTCAATATGATTTTAAATAGAAGAATTTGTAAACACATACAATATGAATATTGATTTGGCTGCTTTGACAATAACCATAGTTTAGCAAGATGGAATCTTCGTTTTTCCCTTCTGTAAGAGTAGCTGTGCAGTTCGGCAGGTAGGCAGCTCTGCTCCACAGGTAATCCAAAGAGATCCAGGTTCTTTCTATTTGGTTGCTCCATCATTTGTAGGGTATGTTCTTCTCCATGATTAAGACTGACTCACTATCACTATATCTGCATTTCGGCCCAAAGAAAGGATGAAAGGAAAGTGGCAAGTAAAGCTGCTTCCTTTTAGGGATGTGAACTGTAAGTTTACGTACCACTTCTTCTCCTATCTCACCTGTCAGACCATGGTCATGCCAAGCTACCAGGGGAGGCTCAGGAATGTCTCCAGCTGGGCTACCACATGCCTACCTTAAACTGGAGAGTGGAAAGTTTCAATGCTAAAGGAAGAAGAAAAGAATGGATGAAAATTTAGGAGACAAGAGTGGAGCACCCTTTCAACAAATGCCATATCATCAATGTTCTTGATAGCACAGAGGATGAAAATGTAAGCAAAAACACAGATATTGACAACTCAGATTCAAAAAGTGACATAGTAAAGTTAGACTCTGAATGTGAAGAGGTTTTAGGACTACTTTACCCAATTTATTTTTCTTATATTTTCTTTCTTATATATGTTCCAAAGTAATATGTGATAGAAGTCTATATCAAAATGGTCTCACTCTGTCACCCAGGCTGGAGTGCAGTGGCATGATCATGGCTCACTTCAGTCTCAACCTCCCAGACTCAAGCAATCCTCCCACTTCAACCTTTGAGTAGCTGGGACTACAGGCATTTGCCATGATGTCCAGCTAAGTTTCATATTTTTTGTAGAAACAGGGTTTTGTCACGTTGCCCAGACTTCTCTCAAACTCCTGAGCTCAAGCAATCTGCCCATCTCAGCATCCCAAAGTGCTGGAATTACAGGCATGAGCCACCGCACCCAGCCTAAAGAGAACTTTTTAAATGAGTATAAATTTTTTAATAAAAAACAGAGCAATCTGTCATAGTTAAATTTACAGCATTTCTTCTTCATTAGTGGTAAGCAAAACAATGTAAATTATATTCAATGGTCTCTTAGATTTGATGATGTACAGTAAAATGTTATTAACTATTTAACATTGATAAGTTTTTTGCATAGCTAGAATTAAAATTGGTCTTTATTTCATTCTTTAAACTTCTACCTATTTCTTATTTTTCTGTAACAAACAAAATTAGATGCATAATATAAATTTTAAATATTCTAGTGGGATAGCGCAATATGCTAGGAAATCTAAAAAAAAAATATCTAAAAGGATGGCCTGAGTACATTAGTCCAAAGATTAAAGAACCAGCCTAAGCAAAAGGGTAGTGTGACTCAGTCCTGAAGAGGGAAGTAGGGGATTATTTGCAGGGGCAGACTCTTACATGTTCTCAACTCTATAATGAATTGATCATCATTTCCATTTAAAAACTAAATATGACTAAAGAATATGTTTCCCTGGTTAGTTAAGAATTAGCAAATGAATGTTATCAAGCAAATTAATTACTACATTTGCTAGTTTATCTGAGATCTGTAAGCCAAGTCAGTCCCTTTCTCTGCACCCCAATTTATTTCAAAATTAGCAATGCATTATTTGAATAGATGTATTTCTATACTTAGAAGCTTTGCTCTCTGAGCTTCTTGTAGCTACTGGTTGTCTTAATCTGGATAACAGCTCAGCTCATTTAACACATGTTTTTGAAATCCTAAAATTCACCCAAATATTCAATTTTTTCCTTTTTATTTTACTGTTATATCAACTCTTGACTTATTTTTATCTCACTGTCTTTGGCTCCTCTCTAGGTAATGATAATCATATTAGAAGAATTTTAATTCCAACCAATTCCAGATTAGTACATTATTCTATAACAAATAAATTGTTCCATTCAGAAGCAGTACTAGCTACTCAATTTTTCCCTATTAATTTTTCAAAATAATTTGTATATATATGTAAAAATTGTACATATTGATGGGGTACATATGACATTTTGATGCAAGCATGCAGTGTGTAATGATCAAATCTGGATAATGGGGATATCCATCTCTTCAAACATTTATCATTTCTTTGTGCTATGAACATTCCAAATCTACTCTTTCTGTTATTATAATATATATTTTTAAATAAAATAGGTATATCTTACAGAATAATTTAATATCTATGATCGTACAGCAATATTACCTTATTCTTACTTGGAAACAAGCAGCTGGTCAAGTGCAATTTCCAGTTTTGTGTCCACTCATGCAACTTCAGAGGAATCAAGAGGACCTAGCAGGGAAATACAGGCATGAAAGCAGCCACTTTGGCAGATCCATTAAGGACTAACGTGGCCAGAAGGGCTTTTGTGACCAGAATAAGACATCAGATAATTTTGTCTGATCTCCTACCCAAACATAGGGCAACCCAGAGTTTGAACTCAAGTAAGACTAATCACAGGGGTAAAGTGTATTTTCGCAGGAGCTCTAAAGCATTAGGCCAAATCATATGATCTAAGGGTCAAAAGCAAGCTGGTTATCAGTGCAAATGGACTAGGCAAAGGGGGAGAAACAGGTAAGAGCCCACAGCTGGAAATCAGGGAAATAAAAGAAGGATGTGTATGCTCAAGCTGGACAGAGAAAGGCAAAGTATGAAAGAATTTATTGAGATACAGAAGTACAATTTTAGCCACATTTGATAGAAAATCGCCATACTTACACATGAATGAAAAAGATACTATTAAGGTCAGTATCTGGGCATATGTGGTTTAATCTACTCATTGTCCCTTCCATTGATTGCTCCTTCCCCCATGGTGTCCTTCTCTCCTTTATTTACAGATGTAATCACATGATCCACTTGGCCAATCAAGGTTCTTCATCCCTCCATTCACAGTGAGAGATCCACAGGATGGGCAAATAACTCAAACAAGAGTGGAAATCCTCTGTTACATTTAATAAAAGAACAGTGAGATCAATAGCGTCTGCCATGAACTGCAGTAACTATGAAAGCCTGGAGTTGCCATGGCATGAAAGAAGCTGACAATGAAGCCAACACAGAGAAAAGTGGAGTCAAGCTACAGAGTGAGGAGCAGTTTCTAGTAACATCCTGTGAGCCCCTGGACATAGTCTGAAGGACAACTCAATGCTCGACTTTTCAGTTAAATGAGCCAATTAGTTTTATGCATATAAAGAAAGTATATATATGTACATACATATATGCATGTCTATACCCTTATTTTTAAAACAAATGAGAGCATACTCTGTACACTGTTCTGCCTATTGACTTTCTCACTTAATATATCTTTTAGAATTAGCACATATAGATCTACTTTATTAGAGCATATACATCTATTTTATTCTTTAATGGTTGCATAAAGTTTCATTATGTAAACATTACACACTATATTGCACCAGTTCCTTGTTGATCAGCATTTAGATTATGTACAATTATTTGCTACATCAAACTACAAAAATGACTATGCTTAGATATATGTCTTTGTACTGTATACAAGTATATCTCTAGGCTTTTAGGAAGCAACTGACACATTGATTCTAGAATTTATATGGAAATTTGAAGGACCTAGAACAGTCTAAACAATTTTGAAGAACAACAGTGGATTATTCACATTATCTGATTTCAAGACTTCCTATAAAGTTACAGTAATCAAGACTGTACTGTAAGAATGAATACATGAATGTAACATAATATAGAGTTCAGAAATAAACCTGTACATTTAGTGTTAATTGATTTTCAACCAAGATACCCAAATATCAATGGAAAAAGGAAAGTTTAAGATAGATTGAGCTGAAACAACCAGAAAAAAACTGAAAACTTGAGCCTCGACCTCCACCTCACATCATACACAAAAATTAATTAGCAATATGTGATAAACCTAAATGTGTAAGTTAAAACTGTAACTATTCCAGAAGAAAATTTAGAACATCTTTACAACCTTAAGCAAAAGTTTTAAGTAGATGTGTGAATGGCCAATAAGCACATGTAAAGGTGCTCAGCAGAGAAATGCTTTAAAACTGCAATTAGATACTACTTCACACATAGGAGAATAGCTGGAAAAAAAAAAAAAAAAAAAGAAGGAAAAGAAAAAAAACCCTGACAACACCAAATGTTCACAGAGAAATGAAGCAACATATATTAAACAATACTGGTGAAAGTATAAAATGGTTCAATTACTTTGTAAAACTGTTTAGCAGTTTATTATAACATAAAACATATACTCACTCCATGACCTAGCAATTGTACTCCCATTTATCTTCCCCCAAGAGAAGCAAAAAAAATATGACCACAAAATGTCTCGTACAAGAATGTTCATGACAGCTTTATTCATAACAGTCAAAAACAGTATCAGTAATGGGAAAAAAAAACAAATTCTAGTATATTCAAAAATAGAATTTTTTTTCTATTAGCAACTACTCAGCAATAAAGGGACAGAAGATATGGGAATCAAAAGTAGAGGAATAACTACTGATATAACAATGACATAAATGGGTTCTCAGAAACAGTATATTCAATGAAAGAAGCCAGACACAAAGGAGCCCACACTGTATTATTTCATTTATGTGAAGTCCAAGAACAAAGGCAACTAATCTACAGTGAGAGAAATCTGGACAGTGAAGTCCATGGAGGTGAAGATTGACTGGAATAGGGCAAGAGGAAACTTTCTAGGAGGATGGAGACACTCTTGATTGGGAGCTTGCTAACATGGGTGTATACCTTTCCCAAAACTCATCAAATTATCCATTTAATACATTTTTCTATGTGTAAATTTTACTTCAACAAAAAATAATACTTTTACTCTAGTTTTAATGAAGTTTAGAGAGTAAATGAAAATAAATGAATAAATTCAAACCACTTCTTTATCTGGAGGTCAGGTTTTTGCTAACTTTTTACCATTGTAAGTAACACTGCTGTGACTATCCACTGGGGCAAATAATTGTATGGATTATTGGTTAAATTCCCAAAAGTAGAATTTTCTTTATTAAAGATTTCAGTTAAAGACTTTTGAGACATATTGCTAAACTTTCTTCCCAAAATAATAATCCAATATACACTTTCACCTACAATGTATGAAAACACTCATTTCCTGCACTTAGCCAACATTAAGTATTGTCATTTTATAAACATTTAAGAATGATATCAACACTAAGCGGCAATAATAACAGCAATTTCTAAAACTCACACGATTACTATACCCTAGGCACTGTTCTAAGTAACCTACCTATATTAACACCCATTTAATACACAAAACAATCCGATGACGTGGGTACTATTATGACCTCCAGTTCACAGATGAGGAAACTGAAACAAAGATCAAGGTATTTGCCCAAAGTTACCCAGTTAGTACATTTCAGAGGTAGGTCTTCAAACTCAGAAATTCTAGCCCTACAGTTAGTGTTCTTATCCACTATTGGTACCACTTCTCTTATTGTTTTAAAATATTGAATGATTGGATTATTGCTGTGGGTGTGGTTTAGCTTTCTTTCATGCTATTGACCTTTTCTTTTGCAAGTTGCCTTTTTGTGTTCTTTGCTCATTCTTCTTGTTTGTCATTTTTAAAAATTGATTTTTAAAAATATCTCATAAATTAAGGATACTAACTGATATAATTTGGATATGTGTCCCCCCAAATCTCATGTTGAAATGTAATTCCCGGTGTTGGAGGTGGGGACTGGTGGGAGGTGATTGGATCATAGAGGCAGATTTCTCATGAATGGTTTAGCACCACCCCCTCCACAGTTATATGGATGTGGATAGCATCCACAGTTATCAGGTTCTGTTCCCTCTCTGGAATTCCAATTACAATGGAAAAATGTTTTCCATACGTTTATTCATACGACAGACCCTTAACATCCATGAGGAATGTTTAAGAATGTCACTGCAACATATAATTTCTCCCAGAAAAATGGAGTCAAATATAACCAGGAAATTTCCACTAACCCCCTTCCAATGTATAAAGATTTATATTATTATTATTATTATTATTATTACTATACTTTAAGTTCTAGGGTACATGTGCACAACATGCAGGCTTGTTACATATATATACACGTGCCATGTTGGTGTGCTACACCCATTAACTCGTCATTTACGTTAGGTATATCTCCTAATGCTATCCCTCCCCTCTCCCCACCCCACAACAGGTGTATGATGTTCCCCACCCTATGTCCAAGTGTTCTCATTGTTCAATTCCCACCTATAAGTGAGAACATGCGGTGTTTGGTTTTCTGTCCTTGTGATAGTTTGCTCAGAATGACAGTTTCCAGCTTCATCCATGTCCCTACAAAGGACATGAACTCATCCTTTTTTATGGCTGCATAGTATTCCATGTTGTATATGTGCCACATTTTCTTAATCCAGTCTATCATTGATGGACATTTGGGTTGGTTCCAAGTCTTTGTTATTGTGAACAGTGCCGCAATAAGCACACGTGTGCATGTGTCTTTATAGCAGCATGATTTCTAATCCTTTGGGTATATACCCAATAACGGGATGGCTGGGTCATATAGTATTTCTAGTTCTAGATCCTTGAGGAATTGCCACACTGTCTTCCACAATGGTTGAACTAGTTTACAGTCCACCAACAGTGTAAAAGTGTTCCTATTTCTCCACATCCTCTCCAGCCAATGTATAAAGATTTCATAGGGACAGAAATAAATAAACTACAAGGTTATTAACATGGATTCTGTGGCCAAAATAAGCTCTATATTACATGCATCATGGCAAAGGGCTATGTTTAATGCATTTCCAGGGTCACTCAGAAATATCCAAAAATGGAAATATTAAAGCCACTAATGTGAAGGTTTTCTCTCCTTGGCACCTTATTCAAAGATGCATTTTTATGCCTCCAAGACGTGCTTTTTAGATTATCAAATAGAGCCATATGTAACTATAACAAGATTATAAAGCATTTACTTGACAACTATGCATGCTTGCTCTTTTAAATCTAATAATTCAGTGCTTCAAGGAGATTTATAATGTACCAACAATTCACTCAGAACAGGTTTCAAAGTGTGTGGTCCTCCAACACAATATTTGCCTTCATACCTGTGGTGGAGGACAAAGATGTAGATATTTCTAGTCCTCCTCATAACAATTACATACGGTCTGTTGCAAGGAAGGAAGTCTTAGGTCAGTTCTGCTAAAAAAGGGGCCTCTACAAGTAGTTTCGTGTCCTTGGTCATATTTTTCAAATACGAAGAACTTACATGTTGACATAAACATTTTAGTCGATTTTCGTTTCTGAAAGCACTGTAGATTCACATATCACCAAGTGCATATGGAGTGATTTATTTATGTAAGTTTGCCATTAAATTTACACCTTTCTGCACTTGAAAAGTGAAGTATTTTTAAGAGTAGGCAGCTTGTCTACATTTATACACAACTCCATTACATCAAAGGTCATTTATTTCAAATGTATGAGTAAATATCCAAAGCCCCTTCATCCCTATCAGGAAAACAAGGATATACGTTGACGTAAATTAGGGGAGACTGTCCAGTCTGAGCATTAATCCAGGGGATGAGTGGCTAGAAAAATCCACCCAGATTGAGGTGTTTCACTAACTTACTGGTATTCTCAACTGGAGCTAATAATTTTTTTAGAAAAAACATAATGAGAGTAACACATATACATACTAAATAATTTTTGCTGAACTATTATTTAAGATACTTGTCATATACACATGAAGCACCTGTGTCTTCTGTTTTGACCACCAGTTCTTCCTCCCACCAAGAGCTGGTCCACATGCTCCCTCTGGGCTGGCAGTCAGTGTCTGACTGCTGCTCTCTCTAGCCTGTGTTCCTTTCCTTGTGACTCCTCCTGAGTGGATGGCAAGGCACCCACGCACTCCCATTGCATTTATTCCAAGCCCTTTTATAGTATTACTCAGACTTTCCTCCTCCTGGACCAGCTCTTAGAAGCTCACCGTCCCCTTCGCCTCTAATTGCTGACCCTTGCACACATTTCCCTTCTGCATTTAGTAGGCATTGCACTTCACTGCCACTGCCCCTTTTAGGTTGAAAGTACTTTGCTTTCCAGTGAACTTCCTCTGGAATGTCCTTTGTCTATTCAGTCTGAATGTCTTTATAGAATAGGGAGAGGTTACTTTGTTGTGGTATTTCACCACCAATCAGGATAACATTATAAGGAAAGGAGATGTCTCAGAACAATGTTAATGGCTACCCTCCTAACCCATGGCGTCACCAACTGCTAGGTTTTCTTATCTCAGCATTTGCTGAGGCAAGGGCTCAGCTGAAGGGTCTCAGATGTTCCAGAAAAGTGACTCTTAAATGGCATTATGTTGGTGTCACGCAGCTGAGGAGAATGGGTAAAAGAGATGAACGAAACATTTCAACCACCCCTCCCATGGGTATGCTTCCACTGAAATGCCCTCCCCTTTAGATTCCTCCATCAGACCTTATCCATCTTCGAGGTCCAATAAGTCTCAAGAACTTCCTGCATAGCTCTCACCAGCCTGGCCAGAGGCTCCTTAGGAAATACACCTTTGTGGCTACGCCCAGCACTTTGGGGTACCTCCTGCTTTATATTCCCATCCACCAGCTCTGTTTTGGTGTCTCTGATTCCCACCACATAACTGAATCTCCCTTTGCCCAGACTCATTAAATTCATGCTTGGATAGTTCTATGTTTGGCTGTTCATCCCAACCTCAGCCCTGGACTTTTTTACATACGTCCCCAAGCTCCATGTTCTCAGGCTCTGCTTTTAGGAAACCTGACTGAGTCCCACATAGTCAAGTTTAATTTTATTTCATACAAATAAGAAGGAAACATGGAAAAACTAAAACACACGCTTGGTGAGGACATGTTTGTCCTAACACTGATCTTTTTTATTTTCTTTTTATTGTTAGTTGACAGATAATAATTGTACATATTTATGGGATACAGAGTGATATTTTGATATGTGTATAAAATGTGTAATGATCAAATTGGGGTAACTAGCATATCACCTCAAACATTTATCACTTCTCTGTGTTGTGAACACTCAGAATCTTCTAGCTCTCTAATGTATATTGATAATATACAAACAATTATTGTTAACTATATTCACCCTACAGTGCTATAGGATACCAGAATACACTCCTCCTATCTAGCTATAACTTTTTATTTGTTAACCAACCTCTCCCCATCCCCTCCTGCCCCCACCCTTCTCAGCCTCTAATGCTCACAGCTCTACTCTCTTCTTCCATGAGCTAAAAAAATAAATAAATAAAATAAAAAAATGTTTTCAGTTCCCACGTATCAGTGAGAACATGCAATATTTATCCTTCTGTCAACACTGGCCTTTTAACATAGGCTGATCAACCTAAGTTTCCATCATCTGCCATCATTAAAGTAAAAGACAAACATCACCCTACTTTCTCCTCAATCAATGGCAATTCAGGTTCACAACTTTGAGTCTACCTAGCTGCAAACATTTCATTCTGAATCCTTAGGTTTCCATCCCCCCAGCCCTTTAAACTGGCACCCATGATATATTTCTTGGGATAAGTGCTTTGGTTTTCTCAGACGAGCCTTGCTTTGACTCATGCCTTTAGTTCCCAAAGTCCTTCAGGATGAATCTCTCTACCTTGACCTTATCTTTATCTGAGACAGAGGAAGGGGCTCTGAGTAATTTTTTTATTTTTTCATTTCAATTATCTTTATTATGATAGCTGGTCCAACGTGAGAGTTTTGAATTACTGAACTAAGCCCAGCTTCTTTAAAAAGAAAGCGAAGGCTAGAGAGAGAGACAAAATCCTGTAGACTTTTTACAGGGCCATTCCAGAAAGGAACTCAAAACCATTCATGGCTACATATTTCCTATAACATAGCACACAAAATTTATTTCCATTTAAAAACACATAAAACATGTCTCAAAGCAATAAGAATTATGTGCAAATTATATAGCCTTAAATAAAGATATTGATTTATCTAGCTTCCCACTACAGGCAGAATATCTGCAACTTAAAAATCTTATTTTTCACCAACTCTCATCAACTCCTCTAATTTTCTCACATTTTTAATTTTATTATATATATATATATAGTTATGTCACTTTCCAGTGAGTACAGAGGTCACCACTTGAAATTCAGCCAACAATTCTAACAACTTTGAACTTACAACTCATTAAAAAAAATTACCAATGCTGTATGCTAGTTCCCTAGGTAACCAAGACTCCACTTCAAAAATGGACTGGATAGTCAAAAGAAAGCATAACACAGATACGCTAAACCAAACAAAAAGCAATTTTGCTTCAATTGCTAAAATAGATTTGACCAAGTGTTTTTACGTAGTGGCAGATGGTAGCTGCATTAATATTTATGTTGGACATGGTAAGAGGGGCTTGGAGGAAAAGGACTTTAGATTGGAGATTCATCTTTGGAAATAGGTAAAAATCGACTTAGTATAGAATGAGCACAGGCTCTCAAATCTGAGTTTGAATTAATCCTCTGCCACTCATCTATCTTATCTTGAGCAAGTCCCATGTCCTCTGAACCTCAGTGTCCCCGTGAATTAGAACTGAATTACAAGACTATAATGGGAATGAAACGAGAAAATGCTTGTGCATCATAATTAGAGCTACCATTTCCCACGTGCTCCCTCTGGGCCAGGTATGCAGAACAACATGATGAGGACCTCCACTTGACGGACAAAGTAAGAAAGATTCTGAGAGTTTAACTAATTTATCCATGGCCTCATGGCTAATAAGAACCATATGTGAAATTCAAACCTAGGACTATCAGACCCCAAAGTCCATGTACTAGTGGACCTCTCTGTGTAGGACAGTCCCTGAAACACAGTAGGCACTCAGTAATGCTTTTTATTATTCACTAATATTGTAAATGCAAGGGGAACCTCAATGGCTTCCAAACTGCACAACCCTACTCGAGCCATTCACATCACAGTCTATCTGAGTGCTACATCCCAAGAAGTCATGTTTCCTCTCTGTACACAGTGTCCCTCGGCACTATTTTTTGTGGTTCTCTGTAATCAAGAAGGAAAGGATGGAAATAAATTCAAAAGAGGATTTCTATTTCTAAGGAACCTATGGTATTTTGCCCGCCCCCACCCCCCAGCATCTTCTGAACAGCTTTTGTGTGTTTCAGGAGTGCTCCGAATTATCTCTCTCACCTCTCCAAGGTAGAATTCAAAACTCCTTTTTCTAGTCCCCCTTGCATGGGCAGTTTGAGGATAAGCATATATAAGCATGTGACCTGAATTAATATAATCAGACTCTATTTGATCTCTATATTTTAACCATCAAACATCTATATTTCACTTCAGAAGAGAGAAATATGGAGCACTACACCACCTCTCCCATGTTTACTTACCTCATTCCCAAATTTTAAATTTTCACTTTTGCCATTGCTTTGTAACACCGTCTTCTTCCAGAACAGTTCTCTAGGCCTCACTAACTAGCCTTGCAATGTTTTCTAACTACTCTCTCCTTCTTAAAGTAACTCTTGTGCCAGCTATCAAGAGAGTGATATTTTTCAGTCTCTACTCATGCGATGTGTTTCGCAAAAGTGGACCACACATAGAACATGCTCAATACATGTTTCTTCCCTTATTGCCTTCCTTGAAGACGTTATTTCCTCAGGCATAAGCCATTCAGAAACAGAGACTGGGCCTTATGCCCAGTGTTGCACATCAGCAGGTCCATGTTTGTTGATACTGATGATGACTTGGTGGTCATGGTAGTAGGGACCCAGAAACACAATGATAAACCATTGATTTAAAAAGGTGCCCATGACCACCCATGCCTAAAAGCTGCATTTCATTTCACAAGTGTTCCGACAACGAAGAAAAATGGAGATTAAATGAAGAACTTTTGTTAATCCTCTTTTCTCTTTAAAAGCACTTTCATTTTTAATGTCATCCTTCAAGTAGCAGAGTCTACCTTCTATCCAGAACTATTTTCCTTGGTTCAATTATCTCTTTTGTTTCATTAAAACCCTCAATTGGGCATTCACAAAGGCTTCCGGCAATGTAAATTAATTCCTATGGGCTCAGTGTAATCATCTGATAATAGTGCAATAGTAAGAATATGACCTGCCTTGAGTATCAGGAGTTGCCCAGGCTCAACCTAGTTATTACCATTATTTATATAGATGCATCCTTCAGCAGAGCCTTAACTCCTTCTACTCTGTCAGAGCCCTTAATGACTTAATGATTCTTAAAGCATGTGACTTCATGAACCCAAATTACCAATCTCTCACCCCCATAAAACTTCTCCAAGTCAGCCAGCTCAGCCTCCTCGGTAACCTATAAACACTACCTTATCTCTCTCGTCTGTGTGTGGGCATTTGCCTCTGCAAAATCCACCCAATCATCCCTTCGTTTGAATGGCAGCAAAACTCTCCCTTTTCTGTCATTCTTCCAGCTCTGGCACTTATTAATAGAATGACCTTATGTAACTACTAAACATTAATTTCTTTATCTGAAATATGCAATATGAGAGCAACAGAACCTACTTCAGAGTTGTTCTCAGGGTTAAATGAGATAAGACATGTAAAGTACCTGGCACAGTGCCTGATACACACAAAGCTCAATACGAACAGGTTTCCTTCCCTTCCCCTTCCCCTTCTTCTTCTCCTCCAGCCTGTAATTGTCTTGCCTTTCCCTGAACTACTCTAACATAAAATCTTATTTCTTCTTCCACTCTTCCAGGTTCTTGTATGCTCTTTTATTTAATTCATTAATTAAATTATTTTAATAATCATTGAATTTGTCAAAAACTGTTCTATGAAGTTGGACTATAGGTGCAAAATGCACTCAGAGCCTGCCCTAACAAATGCATAGTGTATTAGGAGCAGAAGTATTTGAAATTAAACATAATGACACCATGTGCTCTCTTCTTAAACAAGTAATATATAAAAGACAGAATGACAAATACTGCTAGAGAATATCAATAGAAGCTTCAACAGAAAGATATTTAAGTTGGATGTTAAATAATTAGTAGGACTTCACCATGAGAATGTGGCAAAAAATTAAAGTAACAAGGATAGAGAGGAAAATTTTGTCTTAAAGAAACAACTTACCATAGGGAAAAAAAAATCTGTAGGCATATAGAGGCTTGTTGCATTTTTAACTATGATTATCAAGACCATATTTTTAAGCAAAAAGCAAGATACACAAATACAAAGAAAATTTAAGAACTAGTAGCAAAATGTTTAGAAAATCTATAATGTGTAGCTGTGATTTCTAGAAAGGCAAAATAAATAAACAAAAATCAAATTATCAAAAAATAAAGAATGGCTAAATAACTAGTGACTAACCAAATCAAGGTGTTAAATAGACTTTCATAATGGCAATAACAAAGAAAATGTAAGTCTTTGCATATTTTAAAAATAGTATAAAATGGATGATTCTGATTACATGTGAACAAAGACTTTAAAAGAATAAATGTAATAAAATAGCTGGTGTGTTCAAGGTGATTTTTTAATAAAAATTGTTAATTTTTTTATAATAAGTTAGTATTTTTATAAAAAGGGATAAGGTTTAAATTCAGGAAATTCTTTTATGTTTACAAAATTATTTTAAATTATTTTTCAGCTAAATTCATAACAATCTTTGTATTCCACTAAAAACAACAAATCAGATGTAATACTTAAGCAAAAATGCAGCACTTAAGCAAATATTTCCACAATGTTAAGTTACACTAGGTCCTGGGTACCTCCTCCTTCACTTTCCACACCTCAAAAACTCAAGTTACTCCCCTCCGGAAGGGTTGTGAGTTTTTGCACTCAGCATATGCCATACTTCATGTTCATAGCACAGACCATTTCATTACTTACAGTATATCAACTGAAGCTACCTCAATGAGAATATATTTATGTGGAGATAAAATGGATTCTCCTGATTCTTGCCTTTTCAAGACAATAAATAAGATCCTCACCAGACACATGCTAGCTATGTAAACATGAGATTATTTGCCAATGTATTGTGGAGTCTGAAGAAAATAAAAAGGGAAGATCAAAGGTTAAGAAAAGACAGTATGTTAATTATTTGTGTTTTTCTAGATTTATTTCCTAATGTTTAAAATCACGAATGCTTTAGGGTTTGATTTTAATATGTCTAAGTGATCGAATTTTGAATCACTTATCAACTGGTTATTATGGTTATTATCACTTTCTCAAATTATAAGATTAATGTACATATTTTTAAGAAAATATTAAAATAACTAGGAGTTATAAGAATGTTACACATACAGTTTTAAATTAGAAAAATGAACTGATTTGTGCTATTTGTTACTGTCTTTAAAGTCTGATAGATATGTATATGCATTTTATTAAATTTTTAATAAATGACAACCTTTACTACAAGCAGTAAAATAATAATTTCCTTCAATATTCAGGATTTAAAATAATTGTGTTGAATACCATAGTTTCTCTTTCACTGAAATTATTAATCTTGAAAGGTCAGCTATAAATATCTTTTGTTGATATCTTCATGACTGGATAAAACTGAACATCTGCCTAATGAGCACAGTGCTTGTCGGCTTTGATTTTCTTTCTGTGGCTATAGGTGATCGGCAGCCCAAAATATATTTCCTAGAGCTACTTAGGAAGAGGAGCCCAAACCTTTCTGAGGTGCCTGCTAGTATAGGAAGCAAAGATGAAGGACAGTGAATCTTCAGGACCTACAGAGATGCTCAGAGGATCAGAGGGTGGAACAAACCTCTGATACACACATAAATAAATTACATTTAAGCAGCACATTGTTGTTTATTAAGCACCTTACACACATACCCTCCTCTTTTTAGACAATCAACAATCGCAGACAGTCCAGTAATATGATCATGGCCACTCAGCTACTGGAGGACCTGGAGAAGGAATTTTCTCACTCCAAACCCCAGGCTCACACAAGCAGATCATCACCATGTAAGCTCTCCGGGTTTGGAGTCAGACAAAACTACGGTGCTTGAATTCAGATTCTGCCACTCTCCAGTCTTGGGCCAACCACTTAAGACCTCTGTGGCTCAGCTTCCTCGTCTGTAAAATAGGTATCATGGGAGCCCAAGTTGCAAAAGTTGTGAGCATGAAATAATGAACATAAGGGTCTTAGCACACATGCGGTCCTGGGGCCATCCCAATTCTAGTTGTTGCAATTGTGACTGCTGTTACTGTCATTCTCCAGATGCAATTCCCAGAGCTGTTCTTGCAGAAGGCAGCGTAGTATGGTGGTTAAGAATGTCGAGCATGTAAGCTAAGCTTATCTAGGTTCAAATCCCAGTACTACCAAGTAAAAGTCATGTGACTCTAGACAAGTTACTTAACCCTCTATTATCTCAGTTTCCTCTCCTGTACAATGAAGGCAGTGACAACAAAACCTCTTTTGGCCGTCAGGAGGACTAAGTGAGTCACACATGAAATGCTTAAAATAGTGGCTAGTGCGTAGAAAGCACTTAATAAATATTGATTTTAATTATTGTCATTATGATTTTATTACTTTTCTGCGCTCAAGTTCCTGACAATAAATCTATATTGAAACAGCTGAACATCGATTATGTGTAGATTCTGGCAATATGTAGAGAGCGATGCTTCCTGTCTTGGGTAGCATCAGTTACAGTCTATTTTATTAGCTAGGACATAAATCTATAGCTAATAATACAGTGTGTCATATTCTAACTGCCAACGGAGGGTAAAGACAACAGGTGAGACTAGAGTTCAGAGGAAAGACTCATTTTGAAAGTGTTAGTCTTCCCTCTTTGAGGGCAAATTTGTTATTTTATGGCTGACCAAAAAAAAAGGTGAAAAAAAAAAAGGAAGTGAGACGTGGTTCCAGGACTCTGGAATTTCATAGACCTGTAAAATGTGATTAAAAATCAAGGGAATGAAATAGGGCTTTCTGAGACATTTTTATTCTGTCAAATGGAGACATAAACAAAATTACCTACCCTCTACTCACACCATAATCTTTAAAAAGAAAAGATATTTTCATGCCAATAAAAGATGGCAGGACATAATTGTAGAATAAAAAAGAATCCTTATCAAAAAGGGAACCAATGATTGTAAAAGAGAGAGAGAAAGTATGTGTGAGTGTGTGTGTGCACGCACGTGCTGTGCAGACGTATACGTATATTCATATGCACATGTAACACTGTCCCTTTGTTTCTAGTTTGTCTTCAGATTAGTGAAAACCTCATCAAAGCCTTGAGTGGGACAAATTCACAGACCAGCATTTGGCAATCGCTGGAGTAAAGTGCACTGCAGAGTATGACAGGTGTAGACCAGACTTACACTGGCAGAGCAAAGTAAGAATTGGAATTAGTAAGATCGTTTTAATAAAAACGTTTGTTTGACTTCAGTTACTGAAATAACTGCTTTCTCAGCCAGCCTTCCCCCAAATTCTACTTTTGTTTCTGGCTTCTATTTGCTGGGAATGGAAACTTTTTTAGACTTAGCATGCTAACAACGCCAGCCCAGGGGAACATGAGCCACAGCGGGTTAAACTAAAAATTATAAACTGAGCCAGTAAATTGAGATGAATTGTTAGTGTTCCTAGAAAGAACAGCTCAGTTTTCCAGATTTCCTGAGGAAGGAGCTGCACAAAGTGGTTTATTTGATTTTGCAGATGGAAGCAGGTAGCACAAATCTAGCAGGAAACAGAACCCTCAAGAGAATATTCAAGGAATGTTCAAAAGGAAGCATTTTAGAAAATTTTTTAAATAACTATTTCAAGCAAAGTTGGTGATATAATGTGGAGGAAATAGCACAGGCTTTTAATCACTGCACTACCACTTACTAGTGGCATCTTGGGCAAATTTCTATACCTCTCTGAGACTTAGTTTTCTTATCTACAAAATAGAAGGTAGTGATAATATAAACTTTGCAGGGTTAAAAATTAAATTATAACTAATTACAATATACATTAATTGTCTGATTATTATTAGGTATTCCAGAAGGGTAGCCATCCTAATCATGTTAGAAGGTTCACTCAAATGAGGACCACAAAAGTTATTTATTCATCCAGCAAACATGTATTGGGCACTTGAAGGGTCAAGCAAGTCATTGAATCCAAGGTCCTCAAAGTGCAGTGGCAGAGACATAGGGAGCAGAAAGATTGTGCAATATATTTTGACTGATTCTACAGTTTAAAAAAAGAAAATGGCATCATAGTGTGACCATGGACAGAGCAATCAAATGCCTAGAGGAGGATGCCAGGTAGAACAAGTGCAAGGTTATTTTTGCCAGAGAAGGAACGGTATTTCAGGCTGGGGGAACAGCATATGCGAAGGCATGGAAATATGAAACATCTTCGTGTGTTTAGGGAACCATAAATAATCATTATCTAGAAATTGTCAAACATTTAATTTGTCCCAAGGCTGATCTGGCTATGGCTACTGCTGAGAGCCCAATTTGCCAGAAGCAGGGACCAACACCGAGCCTTTGATATAGCACCATTCCTCGGGGTGATCAGCTGGCTACTTGGTGGCAGTTTGATTATATTGGACCTCTTCCATTATGGAAAGGGCAGCGGTTTGTCCTCACTGGAATAAACACTTACTCCCGATATGGGTTTGCCTATTCTGCATGCAATGCTTCTGCCAAGACTACCATCCATGGACTCATGGAATACCTTATTCACCATGATGGTATTCCACATAGCATTGCCTCTGACCAAGGCACTCACTTTACAGCTAAAGAAGTGTGGCAGTGGGCTCACGCTCATGGAATTCACTGGTCTGACCATGTTCCCCATCATCATGAAGCAGTTGGATTGATAGCACAGTGGAATGACCTTTTAAAGTATTACAATGCCAACTAGGTGACAATACTTTGCAGGGCTGGGGCAAGGTTCTCCGGAAGGCTGTGTATGCCCTGAATCAGCATCCAATAGATGGTAATGTTTCTCCCATAGCCATTATTCAGGGATCTTGGAATCAAGGTGTGGAAGTGGAAGTGGTACCACTCATCAACACCCCTAGTAATCCACTAGCAAAATTCTTGCTTCCTGTTCCCATGACAGTACATTCTGCTGGCCTAGACATCCTAGTTCCAGAGGGAGGAATGCTGCCACCAAGAGACACAACAATAATTCCATTACACTGGAAGTTAAGATTGCCACCTGGCCACTTTGTGCTCCTCCTATCTCTAAATCAACAGGCTAAGAAGCAAGCTACAGTGTGGGCTAGGGTGAGTGACCTGGACCATCAAGACAAAATCAGTCTACTATTCCACAATGGAGGTAAGGAAGAGTATGCATAGAAAACAGGAGATCCATTAGGGCATCTCTTAGTATTACCATGCCCTGTGATTAAGATCAATGAGAAACTATAACAACCCAATCCAGACAGGACTACAAATGACCCAGACCCTTCAGGAATGAAGGCTTGGGTCACTCCACCAGGAAAAAAACCATAACCCACTGAGGTGCTTGCAGACGGCAAAGGGAATATGGAATGAGTAGTAGAAAGGTAGTTATCAATACCAGCTACGACAAAGTGACCAGCTGCAGAAATAAGGACTGTAATTGTCATGAATATTTCCTCCTTATTTTGTTAAGAATATGTTTGTGCATGTATACACTTGTACTAAAACAATATCTTCATTTTATTTCCTTTCTTTTTCTTTTATCATGTGCCATAAGATTTATTGACTTCATATCAGCATTTTAAGTGTTGTTAACTTTATGTAGCAACATTTAGGTTAAGGATTAGTGCACTTCCGGTTGTCCAAGGGATAGCTGTATTATATTAGGCATAATTATGACCTTATTACTGTCTTTATTTGGAAATTATGTATTATTTCAGGAGATGTGTATAGGTTCAAGTTGACAAGGGGTGGACTTGTGATGATTAGTATTGAATATTAACTTGATTGGATTGAAGGATGCAAAGTTTTGTTTTTGGGTGTGCCTGTGAGGGTGTTGTCAAAGATTAACATTTGAGTCAGTGGACTGGGAGAGGTAGACTCACCCTCAATCTGAGTGAGCACCATCTAATCAGCTGCCAGCACGGCTAGAACAAAGCAGGCAGAAGAAGGTAGAAGGAGCCAACTTCCTGAATCTTCTAGCTTTTACCTTTCTCCCATGCTGGATGCCTCCTGCCCTCAAACATCAGACTCTGAGTTCTTCAGCTTTTGGACTCTTGGACTTATACCAGTGGATTGCCAGGCCCCTTGGACTTTTGCCCACAGACTGGAGCCTGCACTGTTGGCTTCCCTACTTTTGAAGTATTGGGACTCCAACTGGCTTCCTTGCTCCTCAGCTTACAGATGGCCTATTGTGGGACTTCATATTGTGACGGTGTGAGTCAATTCTCCTAATAAACTCCCCTTTATATATACATCCATCCTATTAGTTCTGTCCCTCTGGAGAACCCTGACTAATGCACCAAAGAATGCTCATTCCCTCTCACCATGTTGTTGAGATGAGCCTTAGAGGATCAAGATGGAATCATGACTTCAGAGCTATAGCAGACTATAAAAACACCTTCATTTTTCTAGATTGAGAAATTTAGGTCCTTGAAAATTGGAACTGTGACTTACTCACCTGTGTAATTATACCAGTTAGGACTGAAAACCCAACCCAGACAGGCTTGAGCAGAAAAAGGCTTTTCACCGAACTTAAAAAGTCCAAAGGTAAGGCTGACTTTGAGGTGTGGCTGGAGGTAGGTGCTCAAATGTTACCAGCAGTTCGTTTTTTTTTTTTTCTTCTTCTTATCTGGCACTGCCTTCTGCTCTTCTGGCTTTCGTCCAAGACTCCATGTCATGGTAAGCAGGTTCGCCTGCCAATTCCCAAAAATAAGCCCAGAAAAAGACAAAAGGATATACTTCCTACACCTCTTCCTCAAAGCCTAGCATTCCTTTGGATGGGTCCTTGTTAGTCACTTGCCTATTCTGAACTCATCAGTGGGACCTGACAATGCAGATAAGATTGTCTTAGATGTGCAGGACAAGATACACTCCTGAAATTAGGAGTGAAACTATCTTCAGAGTGCTAGTTGGTAGACAATGACTTTATCAGAGAAGGTAATATAGTGATTAAAAGGAATCTCATCCAGTCCACACAGACAGAAGATGGGGAAGGCATGGTTCCCCAAATGAAACTAGGGGGTTATTGAAGAAAGAAGGGGGAAGAGATGCTAGTGAGACAATCACCTAATTAGTCCTGTGTCTGTTGCTTAATTACTTCTGCCTCAGGCAATCATCTCTTTGAGTTTCTATTTCCTGCATTCGGGTAGTCATCTCTCACACTTTCGCTACATGACCAGGCAGAAATGAAGATCAGAAAAGAATCAAAGCCGGCCAGGGAAGGTGGCTCACACCTGTAATCCCAACACTTTGGGAGGCCGAGGCAAGTGGATCACTTGAGGTCAGGAGTCTGAGAACAGCCTGGCCCACATGGCAAAATTCTGTCTCTACTAAAAATACAAAAATTAGCCAGGTGTGGTGGCACACACCTGTCATGCCAGCCACACAGGAGGCGGAGGCAGGAGAAGTGCTTGAACCCAGGAGACGGAGGTTGTAGCGAGCCGAGATGGCGCCACTGCGCTCCAGCCTGGGCAGCAGAGCAAGACTCTGTTTCAAAAAAAAAAAGAATCAGAAGTCTCTTCTATGTGGTTAAAAAAGTACATAAAATGAAACATAAAATTTAAATGTAGATATACACGGCCACATACAGCCCTGTGGTATAAGTGTGGGAATTTTGCAAAAATACTTGGGACTGTAAGCAAACAAAATTACTCACCTAGTCTTTGCAGTCATGAGTCAGCCTTCACACACCAAAATAAACATATTATTTTATTTAGGTGTAACCCACAGACAAAATACATAAGATTTTAAACAGGAAAGGCCTATAAGCATAGCACTTTTTCACAGGGAAAATCTCTTACTTCTAAATGTTATCTATTTCAGACGGAATTTAACTGCTTATTGGAGACAGGAAACACTCCTAAAAAAAAAAAAAGAAAAAAGAAAAAACTTTGGAGAGACAGGGAGTAGTCTTCCAGACAACACCCAGCCTTGAGCGTGTGTCTTTTCCTGCTCCGAAACCACAGTGGACTATAACACACCTTCCCACCTCAGCAAAGCACAAAGTGTTCACAAGCAATCACAGGAAAAAGGCATTATTTGGAGCATCTTCTCACTTTATCATTCCCTGCATGGCTTATATTTGTGCAATAGCAAGTGGGAACAGAAATAAGCAAATGCAATAAATAGATAGTAGTTGAATTCTAACTGGTGGTTAAAAGTTGGCCTCTAACCAACTGAACTTGCTCTACACTGAGAAAAAAAAAAAAAAAAAAAAACAAGAAACATTCTGACACCAATAAGCAACTAGTCCAGTGAAGGATATGATTCAACATGAAAGTAAAAAGAACAATTTAAAAAGGAAACCTCAAATAATCCCTATCTGGCTCAGGTCACAGAACCTCTACCAGCTCCTTTCAAAAGTAAACTGCTTGAAGACAAGAACCACACCTTAGTTATCCTTACATTCACAATAATTGACACAGTGCAGCTTCTATCACATAATAAGTGTTCAATAAATATATTTTAATATATTTAACTTAAATGAGCAGAGTTGAAATAAAATAACAGTCACTATACGATGTTCCCCACCCTGTGTCCAAGTGCACATGTACCCTAGAACTTAAAGTATAATTTAAAAAAATAAATAAATTTTAAAAATAAATAAATAAAACAGCAGGCACTATATTACCTTCTCTGATAAAGTCATTGTCTACCAACTAGCACTCTGAAGATAGTTTAAAACCAGACCCAGACCCTTATCCTGGTTCTAGTAATTGATCAATCAGTCTATCTATCTATCCATCTATCTATCTATCTATCTATCTCTCCGTCATTTATCTTTGTAGTATTTGCAGTATTCTGGGTATATAAATATGAGTTTAGTAAAATAGAGTTAACTCCTTGTTGTCCATTCCGTACTTCTCAACCAATCTTTTCTGTTTCAAATTACTGAGCTAAATAGACTCCTTTAAAGTTATTGTTAAGAGATATACTAAATCCACATTTTTAATTAAGGCTCTATTACTTACTTTGAGCAGAAATGATTAGCAGTCCTCCTAACCAAATTATATATGAATTGAGACTCCTGCTATTTGGGTGAGCAACATCTTACAAGACATGCTGAATAGTTACAGTACATTAGGATGAATTCTAAAGCCAGCCACCCAAGCCAAACATTTCAGAAAGCACTGCTTCTTTCTAACTCTGTGTCTGTATTATCTCCCTAAGAACATGAGCTCTAAACCCTGAGATACTCGGTGTTCCAGATTCCATTTGCCTCTGTTTCAAATTCCACAGAGACACTGACCACCTCTGGTTTACAGGGTCTCAGCATGTGGAAGTAAACCATATGTGACATTCATGTGGCTTTAATATTATTAAATATTAAAGTATTTTAATAACTATTATTAATATACTGTTAATAGTAAAAGCATGTGGAAGTAAACCACAATCAACATTCATGTGACTTTTTGACCTAGAGGCTAAGAGCCAAAATCTAGGATCAGCTTGATAGTTTTTCAGCCATTGCATCAGCCTCTGGCATCTGAATAAAACAGTATAGGCTGCATCACAAGACACAAGTATATTGTCAAGCTGTTTCTGCTCTTCCAGAACCTTAGTACCCAGACTGATAAATCTAATGGGCAGTATAGAGTCCCTGAGGCAGGTGACAACTCGTCCAACAGCAAAACACGACCACCATCTCTAGGGGAGAAGTTCAACCACCTCAACGCTCATGTCACTTCCAGCCATGCATCACCGAGCCTCTGGTTCTAAACTTGCCATCGCCACCAACTTGATCTGGCAGGATCTGGAGTCTGGTCCTGCCACTTCCCAGGACCAGACTTTCTTTCAGACAAAAACTTTAGAGAGACAAGCAGTAGCCTTCCAAGCAACACCCAACCTTGAGCAAATATATTAGGATGAATTCTAAAGCCAGATTACTAAAGGAAAATCCATTTAATATTCTGTCCACTAAATTTCCTCCTCTGTTAAATGCAGAGATTGGAGTGATGATCTCTAAAGTCTTTTAGCTCAAACCTGACCTCATGTCTTGCAAATGATGGCTTAATGTGAAAGTTGAAAGGTGATTCGTTTAAAACAAGTAAACTTTTTGACTGGGATGAACCTATAAATTTTCATAACTAACATCCACTGGGTTCTTACTATGTATCAGACATTTTTCTAAACACGTCACACATTTTCACTTATTTAATTTTCAGAGCCCATATGAGGTAGATACTACTGTTATCCCCATTTCACAAGTGAGAAAACTGAGAAATGTTAAGTAACTTGACCAAGCTCATACAGCTGATGGGCTGGGATTTAAACCCCAGAAATCTGACTCCAGAGTTTAGACTCCCAACTACTACACTGCCTTTTAAGCTTCCACTCTTGTTGTTACTATTCTCTCAGCCTGGAAAACTCTACCTCTTTCATTTGACATTTCCAGAAATATTTATTGAATGTTCCAGAAACTGTGCCTGAAGGTGGAATTACGATAGAGAGAAGAAAGACAAAGTTACTTCCTCTCACAAGTCGATCTCTAGTGATGAATACAAATGATAGAGCTTATGCACACTAAGCCACTGGATACAACACAAATTTGTAATTTTTATTTTTATGACATCATACCATGGGACTCTCAATTATTCGTTATTATTATTACTAGTATTAATATACTATACCATAAGAGTAAATAAAGGAGATAGACTTGGGTCATCATGAAAAGCTAAAGGACTTCTCAAGTGACACATGGAAGATGAATATTTAGCCAGACAGGGATAGCTCTGGTGAATGCCCCAGGGTAAGACAGAGCATAGCAGAGTCAAGGAACTGAAGGAAATTGAGTGAGGCTCAGCCAGAGAAAGCAAGCAAAGAAAGTGATGAGAGAAGTTAGCAGAAGCCATTATATAATAACTATATTCAGAAGTTTATACAAAGGCAGAATCACATTAAAACTAATGAAGCTTCAGTTTCAAGGCCCCACTTCCATGGAACCCTTCCAAGGCCCTGAGAGGGGACCTAGCAAGGTGTTCACATAGTCTCATATTTTTAAAATTTTAGAAGAGGAAAACACTTTCAATATAAGTGGTAAAGACAGCTGTCCATTCCACTCTGACTTGTGCTCCTTCAAACCTGTTCTAGTGTCAGCTGGTGGTGGAGTGGCTAGGGCATGTTTTGGGATCTAGCTAAGGGAAGTCAAGCTGGCTACATATTCAGTTTGGGCTTGGTGTTTACCAAAATTTCCCTGTATGTGAATTTATTGCAAGACATCTCAATGTAAGAAAGACTTTTTTCTTTTTTTCTTTTTTTTTTTTTTTGATGAAAATGACATGTTTGATAAAGTTCAAATGCACAATTTTTATTGCCACTTAGGAAAATATTTATAGAAAACAAGCGAGGAATTACTCCTTATATGGGTACATATGAAGGCTACCATTTCTTATCACTTTTAAATTATTTTTTAAATAACTGATACATTTCAGATTAAGTATGAAATAAAAGCAATAAAGATAGGGAATGAAATCAACAACTTATTCTGATATTGGAAAGCAAATTATGGCAAGAAGCTTTCAGATCATACCAAATGACATGATTAAGAAGAAGGAATAAATTTTGAATAGAAGTAATGAATAGACTCTTAGATATTTCATTAATCTAATTAAGAAAGAAAAGGGAATAATGTGAACACATTGAGAAAAGGCTTACATTTCTTGCTGATTTGACATGAAATTCTCGTGTCAACACAGATGACAGTTAACTTTTAATATTCCACTGCAAAGGGTTTATCAGTGACAAATTACTTAATGCATGTCATTAATTCTGCCAACACTGAAGATTCATCACTGCACAAAAAACTCTGAAATGCCCTGAAATCTTACAACTCATATTTGGAAGAAGCTTAATAGAGCCCAAATTTGTCAACAGTCTTAAATAACTATACAGCATATAAATAATGAGTTGTGAAGTTGAAACATTTCTTTAAAAAATCAGTCATGTCAAAAAATCATATTTTGATTACCATGTAAAAAAAAAGATTGAATTCTCAACCTATATCCCACCTTCCATAGAAAATGTTATAAATCATTGTCATACGAAAACATCATCAAAAAGTATGCAGTTTAAAAAGGACAAAAAAAGGTATCCCAGTGGTGTGGTAGATAGGCAAATAATAAAATTAAAATATTATTTGTCTTGATTTGGAGATACTTGTGGTATTTTGTCAGAATTTTTAATTGTTAATTGTTGTGTTTTCTTTTCTCATTCTTAATTAAATACTTTTGTTCCTGATTTTTGAACTGATAATTTTGTGTTATTTTTCTTAAAGAAGGCCCCCCAAATTGTATAAATACTGAAATATGCCACTGTGTGTGGATATTATTCTAAGACATTGTCTTCCTCTTCTCCCTAGTCTATTCATCTTTTGATGCTTAGCCCTCTACACCATAGTTCCTTATGGTGATGTGTGTTTTCACAAAGGAAAGTAGGAACTAAAATGTTTTAAACAACTACTCTTTGCTGGACATCATGTTAGGAGCTCTATGACATTACCTGATTTAATTATATGTATTTCTTACTGTCAGGGCAATTGTTTTCCAAGATACTTCCCATAAATCAAAAATAAATGCTGGTTGTAATAATTTTTGCTCTCTGTGAATGCTATGGCACTAATTATATATCCTAACAGGTCCTTCTTAAATGTGTTAGTTAAAGATAGTATTTAGCCCTCAGGTGACCCATTTCAAACTTGGCCATACTTCCCCAAAATGCGGTTTCAGGTTTAAAATGCAGCTTCATAGGTTCTTTGTCCATAAACACGGTCCTTCCAAATGTTACAACTGCATGAGCAAATTGTTCACTTACACTCGAGATAACCACATGCCTGTAATTGCATTTAAACTCTTGCGACTTTGGTACCCTTGGTTTTCTGTACCTCACTCTGCCTGAATATATTCCCTTGCAGCTCATCATAGTCAGTTCTTAACATCCCCACTGAGAATGACACTCTAATCCTCAGGGATTATGAAAACACTGCCCCTGGTCTTCAGCATTACATCGTTAATCCATCAGGATTTACAAAAGTACAATTTGAAAAATGAGGAAATAATTCCATTGCCCATAATTTAAGATGGTAAAATCAGATTAATTAAGGCTGCCAACATAAGATATAATTAACACAGCCATTGTGTGGAGGGTATTGCAGCACATATGGTATGATATGTAAAACCAAACAATGTTTTTTACAATGTGTGAATGTAGATATTATAAAGTTAAAGATCAAGTGGAAACCTCATCCTTGGTGTCTCCTTAAGCTGCATTTTTAGCATGACCCTGACTGTATCAAGTGTCAGTTTTATAGATGATGAAAAAATTGTCTATTGAAAGAGAAAGTTATAACCAGTGTTTTTTACTTTATATGTCAGGTTCTTAATAGTTTCCTAAATAACAAGGAACACTCTTAGTCAGTTGGCATTTTCCAGTGTTTTAATTGCCTGCTGTGATATAATTATTGTGACATTTTGGGATGTTTTTAACATCCTGAATTAAATATTCTGACATCCCACAGAGCACTTTATGAAAACAGTCAAACTGTATTCCAGTCATTAGCAGTCTACAGCTGTCCTTTAATATTAAAATTATTTTCCAACACAAAACATAGATGAAAATTAAAAGTATTTAACAACTTTGAGCTTGGGTTAGATTTGAGTTCTATATTACCATAATTTGTCAGGTAAGAGAGATCAGGGTGACTCTGAGATTCTTGATTAAACATTTTCTGAAGCACCAACTGAATTAGGGTCACCTCGTGATAAAAGATAATGAACGAAATGTACTTATTTCAAAAGTACAATTTGCTCCAGATTACACAGCCACAAATTCTACACCAGAACACCACGGCTCCTTCTTGATTGTCCTGGAAAGCTGACTTGCTCTGTTTCATTCACTTATTTATTTATGTATCTGATTGTTTATGTGTTTCACATGATATACTCAAAATCTGATATAATTTAGATAATTGATGTATTTTAAATAATAAACCCTGTAATGTAACTTCTTGTGGCAAGTTCCAAATGAATTCACCAAGGAAAGACCTGGCTGGATAGACCAGTGATTAGTATATGGATAACTCACCATCTTCATCTGGAGGTCTTATAAGCATCTCAAATTTAGCAAGTCTGAAACTAAACCTCCTTGATTCCCTTGCCGTCTGCTCCCAAAGTCTCCTCCATCTCAGGAAACAGCAACTCCATGCCTCTAGTTGCTCAAGCTCACCAACCTGGTATCATCACTGATTCCTTTCTTGTTCTCCCACATACAAATCTAAACCATCAGAAAATCCCGTTGGCTCAACCTTCAAAATATATCCAAAATTCAACACTTCCCACCACCTCCTCCTCTTTTACTTAGTTCAAGCCACTGCTATATTTTTTACCAATGAATTAACCATTAATTGTGGCAAAATATACATAAATTTTAGCATCTTAACCATTCTTAAGTGTATAATTAAGTACATTCACAGAGTGCTACAACCATCACCACTATCACTTTCCAGAACTTTTTCATCATCTGATACGGTTTGGCTGTGTCCCCACCCAAATCTCATCGTGAACTGTAGTTCCCATAATCCCCCTACGTCATTTGAGGGACCTAGTGGGAGGTAATTGAATCATGGGGACAGTAACCCCCATGCTGCTGTTCTCATGACAGTGAGTGAGTTCTCATGAGATCTGATGGTTTTATAAGGGGTTTTCCTCCCCTTTTGCTTGGCACTTCTCCTTGCTGGCACCATGTAAAGAAGAACGTGTTTGCTTCCCCTTCTGCCATGATTGTAAGCTTCCTGAGGCCTCCCCAGTTATGCTGAACTGTGAGTCAATTAAACCTCTTTCTTTTATAAATTACCCAGTCTTGGGTACGTCTTTATTAGCAGCATGAGAATGGACTAATACATCATCCTAAACAAAAACTTTGTACCTATTTAAAGTAACTCCCCTCCCTGACCCCTTCCTACATCCCGACTCTCCAACTTCTAATAACCTCTATTCTACTTTCTCTTTATGAATCTGACTATTCTAGGTGTCTCATATCAGTTGAATCATACAATATTTTGTCTCTTTGTGACCAGCTTATTTCACTTATAATATGTTTTAAAGGTCCGTCCACATTGTAGCATGTGCCAGAATTTCCTTCCATTTTAAGGCTCAACAATATTCTACTATATGCCTATACCACATTTTGTTTATCCAGTCATCTGTTGGTGGACACCTTTTGGCTATTGTGAATAATGCTGCTATGACCATTGTTGTACAAGTATAAAGGAACTGAGTCCCTACTTTCAATTATTTGGGGTATATAATATCTAGAAATAGAAATGATGGATCCTGCAATAATTCACTGTCATGTTTTGATTGAACAATGACACTATTACTCTAACTGGGCTTCTTGTTAAACCCCTGCAACTCCACAGTCCATTATTCCCATAGCAGTCAGGGTGATTCTTTCAGAACTGAAATCATGTCATGTTCCTGCTCTAAGCCCTCCAGGAGTGTCTCATGACAGAATAAAATCCAAAGCCCTTCCCTGACCCCCAAGACTCTTCGTGATCTGACCCCTGAAAGCCTGTCTGATGGAGCCTTCTGACACTCAATGCTTGCTCACTCTCCAGTACTGCAGACCTCCCTCCTGTTCCTCAAACCTCACATGCTCTCTTCTGCCTCAGGACTGACCATTTCTTCAACCTGGATGGCCAGTAAACTGCATAGGTCCATCCCTCATTTCTTACAGGTGTCTTCTCAAACGCAACCTTACCAGAGTTCCCTTCTTTGTCGTCTCCCTGTCTAATGTGGCCCACAAATGCATGCACCCCACATCACCAATTATTCTGTCTTCTTAACCTGCTATGTTTTTTTTTCCATCAATGTTACTACATCTTACACATTATACATTTATTGTTTATTTATAACTCTCTTTGCCCACTAGAATGTAAAAATTCCTGAGGCCAGAAACATCAAATTGGTCACTGCTGTGTTCCAAGATCTTGGATGGATGCTTGGCCCTGATCTGTGCTCAGTAACTGCTGCTGGGGGTCTGTGCTCACTGCCCTTCCCTCTGCTGTGATAAAAGGTTCTGGGTTACATGTGAAGGGGCCTGAATACCAGGGATCCTGACCATTTGCAATCAATAATGACCTCACTGGAAGCTCTGATTTTCCTAATGAGCTCAACTTCTCTTTCTTTGAAGGAGGAGGGAGAACAGGGAATAAGGCCATTTTTTTCAATAACTTATTTTTCCTAATTACAAAAGTAACAGGTCACATTTCTTCTAGAAAATGTAAGGAATCGAGATAAGCACAAAGATGAAATTAAAAATCATCCGTTATACTCAATGCAAAGGGTCATGATCCTTAGCATTCTCATGCATACCTTTCCAGCCATTATTCCATTCATATTCATTCTAATAATTGAATAAGGTAAATATTTTTATATCTTGCTTTCTACACTAAATGCTGTATATCACAAACAGCTTCACCACTAAATGTTCTTCTACAGCATGATTCTCCATGGCTGGGTAATACCCATCAGACAGAAGTACCATAATTTAAGCCTGTATATTATTATATACATACATATTTAAATAGTTTCTAATTTTCTATATTAGGTGATACCCATAAAGTTAAAACTTCAAGCCTATCATAGGAATTTTCTTATGATCAATTCCTAAACGTGGAATTCGGAGTCAGTGGCTATGCAGAGTTTTAAAGATTTCCCTAGGTACTGTCAATTTCCCCTTTCCTAGGCATGACAGGAAAGGACATATTCTAGAGGTGACTGAGAATTGCTGTTGTCATCCACAGCCGCTCAATGGGATAAGAAGGACTGCCATCAGGAGGGAGCATATGTGGGGTGTGGATGGGGAGGAGCATGGGTAAAGGAGTTTAGGCCAGAGGGAAAGGGCACGCGTCAAACCTGGGTGCCAGTGCGGAGGGGAATACTAAAATCAAAACTTATCTTCACAGTTTTTGCCCTGAACTGACCCGACAAGTGAACGGTACTATTGTAGGGGTAGCATACTTTATTTTAAGACTTTTACTACATGAGTTTGCTCTTTTAACATAATTAATATTGATTTTGATATGAGCAATACATTGATTACAACTAGGTTTTTCAAAACTCCTTGGTTTATCACTTTACAGCATAGCAGTTCAAAGGTTTGCTACTGAGTTCAGTTTATTTCAATATGTGGTTTTAATGGGTTTATAGCTGTTTGTTTACAGCTAGAAAATATAGCTCACAAAAGCACAATAAACCCATTAGAAAACAAATGGGACAAAGTGTGGTAGCTCTACTAATAACAATACTAATAACAATAGATTAATATTTCAGATTTCTGTAACTGTTTCAACTGTTTTGGCCCCTTCTGGTCAGATTAAACCACTATTCTGACTGACAGAGAACCTGTACTAGAAGGAGAGGAGGTGTTTTCCTGTTCTTTGTAGTACAATTACTAAAATTCTCTTTAATATGAAGTTTATTTATGTGAATATTTTTAAGAAACTTGTCCATTTTTTGAGGATTTGCTTCATTAAAGTCTGGAAATATAACCTGTGAAATTTCTTGCCCAGGCATAAACTGGAACATCCTGTATTTCACTGGAGATGAATGAGCTCTCGAGGTCAGGATCACTATCCACCTTCTACTTGGCAAAACCCTTACATTTTCCCAACACCATACACATTGTTCACGAAAAAGCTTCATGGACCAAAGGAGAGCACCACTCTCAATCCATATATCAAATGTTGGCAAAACCAACTGTCTTCTTATTATTAGATTAAATTAATATCTACAAGTTCTAATATTTCCTTGTGCACTCCACTTTGAAAATCACTCTTCGAGGCAGAAAACTTGTTATGCCTTCAAAAAATAAAATTTTGGATAACCCAGAAACAGAAACTCAAACACCATATGTTCTCACTCATAAGTGGGAGCTAAATAATTTGTACACATGAGGCCAGGCACGGTGGTTCACGCCTGTAATCCCAGCACTTTGGGAGGCCAAGGTGGGCAGATCATGAGGTAAGGAGATCGAGACCTTCCTGGCTAACACAGTGAAACCCCATCTCTACTAAAACTACAAAAAAAAAAAAAATTAGACAATGGTGGCATGCGCCTGTAATCCCAGTTATTTGGGAGGCTGAGGCAGGAGAATTGCTTGAATCTGGGAGGCAGAGGTTGCAGTGAGCCAAGATTGCACCACTGCACTCCAGCCTGGGTGACAGAGTGAGACTCCATCTCAAAATAATAATAATAATAAAAAAATAATTTGTACACATGAACCTAGAGGGTGGAATAATAGACAATGGAGATTCAGAAGGGTGAGAGGATCAGAGGTGGGTGAGGGATGTGAAATTACTGATGGGTACAATGTACACTATTCAAGTGATGGGTACCCTAAAAGCCCAGACTTGACTACTATGTGATATACTCACGTAAAAAAACTTCCCTTGGACCCCCTAAATCTATTTTTTAAATTTAAAAATAAAATCCAACCCCAATACAATACGATGTGATTTATAGTTTGCAAAGCACATTCATATCTAAGAAGAGTTGTCCACACTCACTACCTTCACTCCTCACCATTCATTCAGTTCTCAGTTTCTCCCAAACACTCTTCTACCTTTCTAATGAAACCCTTCCTTTTTTAATTTCAGGAGGATTTTTTTTAAGTTCTGGGGTACATGTGCAAGATGTGCAGGTTTGTTACATAGGTAAACATGTGCCATCAAGTTTTGCTGCACCTATCAAACCCTTACCTAGGTATTAAGCCCAGCATGTATTAGCTATTTTTCCTGACGTTCTCCCTTCCTTCACCTCTGCCCCCACCAGGCCCCAGTGTGTGTTGTTTCCCTCCCTGTGTCCATGTGTTCTCATTGTTCAGCTCTCACTTATACGTGAAAACATGTGCTGTTTGGTTTTCTGTTCCTGCATTAGTTTGCTGAAGATAATGGCTTCCAGCTCCATCCACGTCCCTGCAAAGAACATGATCTCATTCCTTTTTGCAGCTGCATAGTATTCCATGGTGTACATGTACCACATTTTCTTTATCCAGTCCATCATGAATGGGCATCTGGGTTGATTCCATGCCTTTGCTATTGCAAATAGTGCTGCAACAAACATACATGTGCATGTATCTTTACAATAGAATGATTTATAATCCTTTGGGTATATACCCAGTAATGGGATTGCTGGGTCAAATGGTATTTCTGGTTCTAAGTCTTTGAGGAATCACCACACTGTCTTCCACAATGGTTGAACTAATTTACATTCCCACCAACAGTGTAAAAGCATTCCTTTTTCTCCACAGCCCCACCAGCATCTGTTGTTTCTTGATCTTTTAATAACTGCCATTCTGAGAGGCATGAGATGGTATCTCATTGTGGTTCTAATTTGCATTTCTGTAATGATCAGTGATGTTGAGCTTTTTTTCATGTTTCTCGGTCGCACGTATGTCTTCTTTTAAGAAGTGTCTGTTCATGTCCTTTGCCTACTTTTTAATGGGGTTGTTTGTTTTGTTCTTGTAAACTCAGTTAAGTTCCTTGTAAACTCTGCATATTAGACCTTTGTCATATAGATAGATTGCAAAAATTTTCTCCCATCCTGTAGACTGTCTGTTCGCTCTGACTATAGTTTCTTTTGCTGTGCAGAAGCTCTTTAGCTTAATTAGATCCCATTTGTCATTTTTGCTTTTGTTGCAATTGCTTTTGACATTTTTGTTATGAAATCTTTGTGCCTACGTCCTGAATGGTATTGCCTAGATTTTCTTCTAGGGTTTTTATAGTTTTGGGGTTTTACGTTTAAGTCTTTAATCCATTTTGAGTTAATTTTTGTAGAAGGTGTAAGGAAGGGGTCCAGTTTCAGTTTTCCACATATGGCTAGCCAGTTCTCCCAGCACCATTTATTAAATAGGGAATCCTTTCCCCATTTGTTTTTCTCAGGTTTGTCAAAGATCAGATGGTTCTGGTTATTGTAGCTGTGTAGTACACTTTGAAGTCAGGTAGCGTGATGCCTCCAGCTTTTTTCTTTTGCTTAGCATTGTCTTGACTATTCAGGCTCCTTTTTGGTTCCATATGAATTTTAAAATAGTTTTGTTTTCTAATTCTGTGAAGAATCAATGGTAATTTAAACATTTAATCTGTAAATTACTTCGGGCAGTATAGTCATTTTCATGATGTTGATTCTTCCTATCCATGGGCATGGAATGTTTTTCCATTTGTTTGTGTCCTCTCTGATTTCCTTGAGCAGTGGTTTGCAGTTCTCCTTGAAGAGGTCCTTCACTTCCCTTCTTAGCTGCATTCCTAGTTATTTTATTCACTTTGTAGCAAGTGGGAATGGGAGTTCATTCATGGTTTGGCTCTCTGCTTGCCTGTTGTTGATGTATAGGAAGGCTTGTGGTTTTTGCACATTGATTTTGTATCCTGAGATTTTGCTGCAGTTGTTTGTCAGCTTAAGAAGCTTTTGGGCTGAGACGATAGGGTTTTCTAGATACAGGATTATGTCATCTGCAAACAATGACAATTTAACGTCTTCTCTTCCTATTTGAATACCGTTTGCTTCTTTCTCTTGCTTAATTGCCCTGGCCAGAACTTCCGATACTATGTTGAATAGGAGTGGTGAGAGACGGCATCCTTGTCTTGTGCCAGTTTTCAAGGGGGATGCTTCCAGCTTTTGTCCATTCAGTGTGATATTGCTATGGATCTGTCATAAATGCTTCTTACTATTTTATTATTTTGAGCTATGCTCCTTCAATATCTAGTTTATTGAAAGTGTTTAACATGAAGGAATGTTGAATTTTATCGAAGGTCTTTTCTGTATCTATTGAGATAATCATGTGGTTTTTGTCTTTAGTTTCTGTTTATGTGATAAATTTCGTTTATTGATTTGTATATGTTGAACCAGCCTTTCATCCTTAAGATGAAGCCGACTTGATTGTGGCGGATAAGTGAAAGCCTTCTTTTGACGGAAAAAGAAAATATTCCTCTTAGTCTTTGTCTCAATCCTTCTTCAATTGTCAACATGATTATCATGCCTTTTCTCTTTTTTTTCCTTTACTGTGTATTGAGGTATAATTTATTTGCCATAAAATTCATCCTTTTTAAGTGTAAAATTCAATTCTTTTTAGTAAATTTACAGAGCCATTTAATCATCAACACAGTCAATAATAAAACATTTCCATCTTTTCAAAAATATCCCTTGGGCCCATCCTTGCCTATTTTCTTCAGAACTCCCTTTTTTTGATCCTGTGACTACACACTCTTAATTTCTGTCTTACCTTTTTTACTATTCTTTCCTAGCCTCCTTGGCCAATCCTACTCTATTTAGCCTTCAAACATTAATATTCCTTTAAGTGTGGTCCTGGGTCCACTTTTCTTACTCTGTGTCCTTTCCCCAAGCCACCTCATTCATTCTATGATGTTAATAACCATCCTTTCTATGTCAAAATCTGTTTTCCATCCAGGCCTCTTTTCTAAGCTCTAGATCTTTATATGTTCACTGTGTACTTGTTGTCTTCACTTGTATGTTTCACAGACACCCCAAACTTAAACATATCTGAAAATGAATTTGGTGTTCTCTGTCTACCCCAAAGTATTCTCTGTCTAACCCTGGAGTGTCCCATTTCTGAATAAAGACACCACTAATATGTTCCATTTGGTAGCTCATCCCAGAAAACCTGGGCAGCTTTCTTAAACCCTCCCTTCCCCTTGCCTACCATATTCAATGCATCTCTTCTCTGCATTCATGAAGACGTCACAGGCCCCAAGCCACCAGCATTTCTTACCTGGACAATTACTAGCTGGTTTTGCTATACCCATTCTGACCTCCTTCTAAGTTTTTCTCCACACTGCTATCAGTCAGATGAAAAGGTACTGTAATTCAAATCTACTTAACATGTTCCAGCAGTTTCTATAACCTTTAGAGTAGATTGAAGGTTCTTCCACAGCCTACAAAGCTCTGCACGATCAAATCCTGAACAGCCGCCTGAGCTCATCTGCATCCCTCTCCCTCTTGTTCACTGAAATCTCACTATAGCCTTAAGACACCAAACTCCATCTCATCTCAGCTGATAATTCCTTTGCCTGAAATGCTCCTCCCTGATTCTCCCCTTTTCTCCCTCTTACTCACCCTCAAGTCTTAGCTTATAGGACCCCTTCCCAAGGGCACCTTCCTTCCCCACTTCCACATTCTTGTTCAGTTTCTCTGTAAGACTCCCTCACAGTGAAAAAGAAAACAGAACCAGGCCACAGTTAAGGTGGTAAAAACTGGACTATTGCAATACAAGAAAAGAGTCCTCTGTGTAGGACTGGACTCAATTCCAAATACAGCAAGTGGGAATTTATAGCCAAGGGTGGGGGTCAGTGGTTAGGAAATTACTGACAGGCAACATCAGTTGTAAGGGGGATTCTGGCTAAACAGACTTAATGGGATTCCTGCTGAAGATAGGTCAGGGTGGTCAGAAAATACATGAGGAATGGTAGAGGATGAAGAATGCAACTAGTTATCCAGGGTAATCAGACATGGAGGATAGGGATAACTGATTTCACAGAGTTCTTGCTAAAACTGGATTTTACAAAGAAGTACTTGGATATCCCTAGTTTGGTCAAGCAAAGAATCTTTGTCAATATTACTGTTTTTCACCTTGTAGCACTGATCACAGCCTTTATTATGATCAGTATTATTTAATGTCTACTTCCCTCCCTAGACTTTAATCCCCATGACAATGGGGACAATGCCAGATTTGTTTCATGGCCATACCCTTAGGAGCTGGCTCAGCACCTAACATATAGGAAGCACTTAATAAATACTCGTCCGAAGACTGCAGGGTTTCATTTAGTACTTGTAGCAATCCTGGAAAGTAACCAAGATCATTTGCGCTGCATAGGTAAAGAAACTAGGATTTAGAGAGGGTAGATAACTCACCCAAGATGAGTCACAGAGGATTTTGGAAGCATCAATAGACCACTACATTGAGCAATTTAGAATGCCTGTTTAATCAGAGCCGAGTAATGATTAATGTTGTTCATTGTCATTAATATTCTTTAACTTTTAAACAGCCAAGGAACATAAGAAGTCTGCCTAAGAAAACAGTTACAACTGTGCATCTAAATTCTAACTCTCAAAAACTGCTTAGGAGGTAGAAATTAACACACATTAAATCACTCCATCCCAGGAAAGCCTAACCCATGACCCGTCTATTTATTATTTATACACAGCATAGAAAGATGACTGATAAAAAGAATCCATAGCTTCTGCTACACCTGCACTCAATCACTACATACTGAATAAACTGCTGTGAATCAAGAACTCACTGGAGGCTAGATAGATAGTACTGGGTGGTGTGATAGATAGTACCATATCTAACAAATACATTAGAGATGTTTATTGATTGAATAAAGAAATGAGCCAAAACTCGAATCCTCAACTTCCTTATTCAAATTTTATATGTAACTTCTTGAGCTTCATTGTAGATAGGGATTTACCAACTTGCCTCCATTAGAGCTAAAGGAAAGCCAAATTCAGCTTTGCAGAAGCAAGATTTAAAGGAGAAAGGTGAACCTGCAGTGGTAATGAGTATAGATAGGAACATAGAATCTATCTATTTGGATGTTCTTAAAAAAACAAATTTGCCTGGCTGGAAAAGTATTGCAGCTTATTTTTGTACCCCAAAGGCAAAATCACAATGGATACAATAATCCTAACTTAAATGACAACCCTGAAATGACTTCTAGATAGAATATTCCTCTCCTATCTCTCCTTTCTCTATATGCTATCTGGTCAAAGCCAGGGATGGAAAGTGCCTATATGGTAATGCACTGAATATATTAATAATAAACATTTGTTTTGAACTCTATTTTAAATTAGTAATGAGATGTTTAGATTGAGAGCTCACTGGAAGCCTGTGTTTGTGAATAATATTAGTTAATCATTGAACCACCCTATGAACTTACCAGGTACTATATAGAATAAAACATGTGACTATAGTTTGCCCTTTATGTCTCCATGTTAGTTAGCTAATAGCGTAGATTCGAGAGCATGTTCTTATAAATGGTAGAATAAAATATACAAAACAACAATAAGACAAGCCAAAAATCTCAACAGATGGAGACAGGAAAGGTTAAGGTTGACATTCCTTCTTTAAAGTCACTGTGATGGGGTGAGGGTAGAGAAATGTCAAACAGAAAGGCAGTAAAACAAATAATTCACCACTGTAGACTGCTTATGTCAAAATCTCAGAGGTGACCAGAAAGGCCTTTCAAGTCTAAATAAAGATGGGAAAATACCAATAATTATGCCTTCTACTTATCACCTTTCAGGAGCTGAAGACATTTTGCAAACTTTAACTCATTAATCCTCACAACATGACTGTGAGTCAAGTGGATGACAACTGGTCTACCCTGTTTTGCAGAAAAATGATGAGACCCAGGGAGTGGGACGAGCAGCAGAGTTGCTGCACCAAGACTGTGGGGCAGCCAGGGAAGAAATCCAAGCATTTGCTAGCAAAAACCTAGACATGAAATCCACAGAAACTCAGGCCCCCAAAAGAAATTTACTATTATAACACATTCTAAAATTCTAAGATAAGAAAGCCAGCCATTCTCTTCTAATGACCTGCCAGGAGTATAATTCTCTGGTCTGTTCCTTCTAGGTGTTAATGAGAATTTTCTACTTTTTTTAGAGAATCTTGATGCTGTCAGTAATAAACATGGAGCCAAAGCTTTAGGATCATATGTCATTAAATACTAACAATGAGGTCCACATATATATGCAAATATAGGTAGCCTGTGCTATTGTTCAAAATATTGGTTGTCACTCTCTGAAGGAGATCAAAATCAGGCGTGGTGTTGTGACTTGTGCTGCCTCTCTGCGAGGTGATCAAATATCCCTACGCTGTTGACATCAGGTTTGACCATTTAACTGACTTTGGCCAATGAAATATGAGCAAAAGTCATATTTGTCACTTTTGAGAAGAAACTGGAAGCATTAACGCATTATTAGCCAACTGTATTTTCCCTCTGCCGTAAGACCTGCAAGTTTCAGAAAAGAAACTGCTCCATCAATTCTCTGAAGGTCACACAGCTAGAAATGGACAGAGCTGGGATTTGAACCCAGGCATTTGGGCTCCAGCACCTGTGCTCTTAGCCATTATTCTATACTTTTACCGCTGTAATAGTGTGGCCTGAAAAGTCATCGTGAATTGTTAAACAGAAACCTTATAATCAGCAATTTCTTTAGGCATTGGAGACAATCTAGTGTAAGTTTAGAAAAGCAATAATTAATTAAATGTTTTTATTCTCTGTACATATGTCTGTTCAAGCTCTCTATGCAATAGGTACTTTTTTGGGGGGTGGGGGAGTGGAGTCTCGCTCTGTCACCCAGGCTGGAGTACAGCGGCGGCAATCTCCGCTCACTACAAGCTCCGACTCCCAGGTTCACGCCATTCTCCTGCCTCAGCCTCCTGAGTAGCTGGGACTGCAGGCACCCTCCACCATGCCCAGCTAATGTTTTTGTATTTTTTTAGTAGAGATGGGGTTTCCCCGTGTTAGCCAGGATGGTCTCTATCTCCTGACCTTGTGATCCACCTGCCTCGGCCTCCCAAAGTGCTGGGATTACAGGCATGAGCCACCAAGCCAAGCCTGCAATAGGTACATTTTTAATGTTAGGTGGAAACCTATTTAGACTTTAAGAAAGAAGTGGCCAACTCTCTGTCTAATAGGCTGATACTTGACCTCAAGGGTTTTAATTCCTAGTCTTCACTCTCAACTATAATCTGGCTTCTCACCAGTGCTTTGCTTCTATCAACTGACAAATCCCTAGTTCCTTCCTCCTCTCTGTATGGCTTTTTAACAACAGCCACTTGTTACTATGAACTGAATGTTTGTATCTCCCCAAAATTCAAACGTTAAAGTTCTCACACCCAATGTGATGGTATTTGGAGGTGGAGGTCTTTGGTGGGTAATTAGGTTTAGACAAGGTCATGAGAATATGTGCCCATGATGGGATTAATGTCCTTATAAGACAAGGAAGAGATTCGAGCTGGAACTCTCTCTCTCCGTCAAGTAAGGACACAAGGAAAAGGCAGCTGTCTGCAAGCCAGGAAGTGGGCGACCTCACCAGACACTGAATCTGCTGGCACTTTGATGTTGGACGTCCCAGCGTCCAGGACTGTTAGAAATAAATACCTATTGTTTAAGCCAGATAGTATGCGGCATTTTGTTAGAGCAACCCAAGCCGACTATGACATGCTTTCCAATGATTATTGTTTTTTGTTCCTCAGTTTTTCTACAATGGAAACAGAGATCCAAACTACAACTTTTGAATACAAGTTTCAACCCCAATATGCTACTTCCCTGTCTTCTCCATCTCAATAATCAGCATCTCCATTAAGCCAGTTGCTCCGTACCCAAATATAAAGTCATTCTTGATTCCTTTCTTTCATGCACACCCTTCATTTAATTCATCAGCATATGCTGTCACTCTGACTCTAAAACATGTCCTAGATTTCACTATTGTTAATACTCTACCACCACTCTCAACCCCTGAGCCAGCATCAACACTCCCAGGACTATACCGGTAGATTCCTAGCTGGTCTCTCTGCTTCCACTCTTGACCTTCTGCAAACTGTTCTCCTCAGAGCAGCCAGGGCGATCCTCCCAAAAGGTAAATGAGATTGTGCCACTCTCCTTCCCTTATCCAAGAGCTTCCTATCCACTGGTATGCTGGTCAGTATTTAACAACCAGCTTGAAATCACTGAACACAAACTTGGGAAGAGGAGCTAACAATCAAGTCTCATTAATGGTGTAAACCAGTTCCAGGACATCACTGTTTTCATTACACGTAGAAAAAATCCAGCGTCCTTACTATTAATTCATACCCTGCATGGTTTCCACTTATGGCCCCTCAGACATCACTACTCTTCTTGTTCATTGCCTTCAAGCAGTGAATTAAAGGGAAAGATAGAGAACCAAGATTAGGGAAGAAAAGGAATGAGAGTAGGTCTGGGCATCTTGAGGCAAGAACAGAGTAGTAATAATACTACCAGTATATGCAGTTGCAGTTATAATGCATACTCTACTTTAATATACACCAGGTACATTCTAAGTCCTTTAGATATTCACTAAATATCTATTAAATAGTATTAACTTACTTAATACTCACAATAGCCCTGCGAATTCAGTACTATTGATGATTTCACTTTACAGATAAAAAAAAAAAAAACTGAGGCATAAAGAAGGTAAGTAATTTGCCCTAGCTATGGTCGCTTAAACCGTAAGTAACTTAACTCCTGTGATATAACCAGGAGTTAAACCCAGTCTATCTGGCTCTAAGTCACTGCTCTTAGACACTCAGTGTACTACATAGCTCTTCTGATGGATAATCAATTCAGGGCCCCAGTGGCTGCAATCATTTTCCTTTTTTGTGTGTTATTTCACCAGGATTCAAATTTCCAGGAGAGGCACCACAATTGGAATGGCTTGGGTCCCATGCCCATCCCTTGGCCAAGGGAGACCATGTCACTTTCTGACAGTGGTCCCAATACTGACAGAAAAGAGAAAAAAGGAACGACCTTAAAGTAAATCATGGTGGCATCACCCAAAGCAAAGGGAATGGATCTTGCCCAACTAAACACCACATCTCTACCATACCATTTAACTTTCTAATTAAGCTTTCTAAGGTTTTCAAGAGCCCTCTCATTCCACGATGTGTCTGTGATTTACATAAACTCTCTAAGGGTCAGGCAAGGACCAGCACAGGACAGTAATATACTTTACAGGGGGAAAAAAAAAAGAACAGGAAAAACAATTAAGAACTATTTCCCGATCTTTTAACGGGTATCAGAACACTGTGCTAACAGCTTTACATATAATTTCATTTCATTCTTTCAATGCTATGAAATATTTCACACAAGAGGACTTCGAAGGTTACAAAGATCCAATAATTTGCCCAAGGTCACACAGCCAGTAGAGCTGAGACTTAAACTCCAATTTTTCAGATTAGAATTTTAATTTTTATTATCTGTAAGATATTAAGATATGCTTGACTGTATAAAATTTGGAACAGTTATTTTGGTAATGAGAAAACAATTCCAAGTGTATATAATATGCATAATATGCAAATTATTTTTAATAAAAACCTGAGAAGATTAAATTAAATCATAGATGTGAAATTGCTAAAGTTAAAATTACTAATCAGATGGAGTATATTATCCTATAATTGGCGTAAGGTTATTAAAATTACACATTGATTATAAAAGTATTGACCCAGTAAAGCAACAAAAAATAATTGCTTTTTATAATAAAAGCATCATAACCTCGAACTTTCTTTATAATCCTATATTTTAGGTGTTGACATCTCTGATCTCCAGCCCAGGGAAGGAGAATGGGGTAAACAATTAAGAAGGAAAACAGGTTGAATGTTGATGATGCCTTCCAGTCTCCCGCAAATCAAGTGGGTTGTTAGTTCAATTTAACCCTCCATTTTTCTTGCAAGGAAAAAGATCGGTTCACTTACAGAGAAGTTGTGCAGGCAACAACAATTTCCTGTTAATTCAAACCGTTTTTTAATGAAGGGAAGGTTAATACAAGGAAATTCATTTCCTTCCCAAAATACAGGGAGGGAACGCCATAGAGAAAGATGCAAATAAATAAATCTATAATTAGTCTTACAGATCAATAGCATTTGTTTATCTGTTTGTGAATATTTGTGGAAAACGGGGTGCTATGCCTGCATATACATTATCTATACAACATACAGAATAGAAATACACAGGCTAGGACTTTTAGCTACAGATAGAAACCACAGATATGCCAGGTTAAGTCATTAACTAATTACACGACTCTGGGCAAGTCGCTTGACTTCCCTTTGCCCTTTGGTCCACCCACTAGTTGGGCACTACGCAGAAACTCCCTGAATACCAGATGTTACATCAAAGTCACTATTTCCTGGAGGCCAGCCTTGCTGACTTCTTTGAAAAGCACTAAATTTAGAAATAGCGCGCAAATAACATTGTTCAAATTAAACTCGCTTATTAGTGGTCCAGATGATAATCAAAGGCAAACAGATGGTCCCTTAATGAATGTTATTGGAAGGAAGGCATCTTTAAATGTAGGATTTGTATGAAAAGTTTGCTTTTTCTTACAAGTCATTTTGACGATTATATTAGAATGTTGGCGTCTCTTTTCAGAATATAACCTTGTGGAGCCTCACATAGGCATATTGAGCAAGATCAAAGCTTTGGAGAGCCAGCGAAAGGTTTCTCCAAGTCTAATAAGCAAAATTATGCAGTTAAAATGGAGATCAAAAACCTTAACTGAAAGCATATAGTTATCCAGAGGCCCAGACTGTATATATTAAGGAATCAAGAGATACCACGTATACCTTGCTTTTTAGAAACCTGATTTGTGAAACCAAATCTATACCAGTGCCAAAATAGGAAATGGTTGTTTGTTTCCTTTACAGTAGATTTATAATAGGATACCTTATGACCCACAGTACCCTAACATATTTAAAACAATGTTTGATTTATTTTTTTTCAAGAAACACATGTCATCCTCTTTGCTCGGCAAAAATGTGATTAGTAGCTACATCTCATTCCCTTCTACACAGAGGACAGAATTATAAACTATATTCTAAAACATGCAAGATTGCTTTCTATATATCTCCTGGAGACTCAACCAGCATCAATTCATGTTACTGATGTTAATTAATGTTAGTAACACAATTAATCAAATATCTCTAATATTCTAGGTGTCAGGCAATCTTTACAAAAGTTATTTGTCAGCCCAGCATGGTGGCTCATGCCTGTAATCCCAGCACTTTGAGAGCCCAAAGTGGGTGAATTGCTTGAGCTCAGGAGTTTGAGACCGGTCTGGGCAACATGGAGAAACCCCATCTCTACAAAAAATATGAAAAAAAAATTAGCTGGGCATGGTGGTGTGCACCTGTAGTCCCTACGACTTGGGAGGCTGAGGTGGGAAGATTACTTGAGCCTGGGAGATCAAGGCCACAGTGAGCTGTGTTCATGCCACTGCACTCCAGCCTGGATGACAAAGGGATATCCCGTCTCAAAAAAAAAAAAAGATTTGTCAAGACAACTTGACAAATTACACACATATACCAGTTTTCCTGGAGTACAACCACGGTTGATGGTTAACAACTCTACAAGGTTCTTCTATCATTCAAGGTCCATCCAGAACACACAACCACAGTAGTTATGTGAAATGAATATAAACTTATTAACTGTGTTAACTGAGTAACTGATGGAATAAAAAGAAAACTCTAAAGTAGTGATGGGCTCCCAAGTGATTACAACGTACCCTTTAGTTGGGGAAATCTTGTTTGCACCATTTGCTAATTTCTATGATGTAAATCCTTCCACCAGGGTTGAGGAAAAAGACTCAGGACCCCAATATAATGTCGTGTCTGGGGACATCAGAACCAGCAAACAATGCAGGCTTAGAACACCAGCCAGAGCTCCAAACAGGGGTCTGCTGCCAGTGGTTTAACTACTTGCAAAATTCCTGAAAATTCTTCAGGCAACACCTAACACCCCTTGGGCTGACAGGAAGAGACTGAAATTATGAAAACATAGAAGCTTGGAAGAGTGACCCTGTGCAGAAGTGAGAGTTCTCAGGAGGGGGTGGAGCTCGACTGGTACTGTTGGGAAGAGTTGAGAAAAGGCCCCATAGGCCTGAGACACAGACATCTGAAAAATGAGGCATGGGCAGTGCCAGTGACTCTGAAGTGGAGCACGATATTTGAAAGTGTCAGAGAAACTGCAAACTGGATTCAATTCTTAAAAGTACTGCCAGTGCCAGGAGGGAAAAGCACTGCTAGAGTGCAGCTCACATGAACAGGAAGCTGATTAGAAGCCAACAAGAACCAGACAGGAAGGGGCGTGCGCTCTCTTCCTCCTCCAAGGGCAGTCTCCCTCTAGTGCCCCCTAATGGAAGAGCAACAAGGAACAGCTGACAAAGCGGAAATACGTTTTGCAAAGTCTCAGTCCGAACACTGCAGAGCCAAATGTAGAAAAGAGGATTTGGAGCTGAAAGCCAATATTTTAATAACTGGCACAGTTATAATCAGAAGAATAATCCTTTATACTATATAAAACTTTAAATTTTAAAAATTCATTTGCAGTAATAACCACCATTTACCACTATTTACATTGTGCCAGGAACGATGCTGAATGTTGAACATAACCACGCTAAATGTTATATATAACCTGCCTCCTGCAGTTCAACCCCATGACTGCACAAGCGGAAAGGGAGCCTGGGAAATGTTTTGGGTTTGTTTGTTTGTTTGTTTGTTTTTAAGTTGGTCCTATTGCCAATCAATAAAAAAAGAGTTCAATTAAAAACAAAAGGAAGAAGAAGAAGAGAGTATGGATATTGGTTTGACAATTACACATGTCAATCACAAGAGACAGGACAGGTAGGATCAATAGCCTATTACCCCTTCACTTTCTGTTGACTCTGTGACCCAGATTTCCCAAGGCAGCCTCAGTTAAAAGTATTCTACCCCTTTGTCCCCAAACGCCCTCATACTTGTTAGTTCATGTGTGCTGACTTTGGTTTGGAAAATATGTGTTAATATAAACTGCTTACTTGTTTTGTGGCGTAGTCTTTAAAAACTCCAGCTCCTCTTAACTCTTGATTCAGGTACAACTGACTCTAAACCTAAGGCTCCAGGAGGACCCCTTGCAGTTTTTCTTTCCTTTTTGACCATTTTGACAAACTTTTATCCTTTTCAGTAATTCGATTTAACATTTTGAGGGATTTGGAACCATTATTGGACCCTACTCAATAGGATATATCAAGAGGGCATACTAAACCTCATCTGTAATAATCTTCTCCTTCAATAGACTATCTACTCTCCTTTTCATCTAAAGCAATTGTGAATTTGAAAAGTGAGCGCTAGGAGATCCTAAGAGTTTTGTCTGTGAGCTGTTTAATGCTTTCCCTCACCATTACTTTATATTATCTTAACCATAATAAATACAAGCTTAACCAGTGAGTCAATTTGAAGAAGATGGGAAAGTGTTCCACAGAAACATAGTACCCAGCATCTCCTCACCTCCTCTTCTCTCTCTTCCTGTCCTTTCCCTCCAAGAATTAATGGCCATAAGAGAAAGAGTAATCAAGCTCCAGTGGACAAAGACTTACCAAAAAGATATCTGAGGTAAGAAGCAAGTGACATCTCATAATTACCATGCAATATCTTACCCTATATTTTAGTAGATTGTCATAAGGTGTTGATTGTGTGTGTGTGTGTATGTGCACTTAATTCTACACACTTACACAACCATAGCAAGCTCTTATGCTTTTTTCTTTTTTCTCAGTTTTTAAAAATAGGATTTTTTAATTTGGTAAATAAGCATACCACATAATTTTATTCAACCTTAAAAAGAGAGAAAATTCTGATACCTGTCACAACATAGAAGAACTTTGCAAACATTATGCTAAGTAAAATATGCCAATCACAAAAAATGACAAATATTGTATGACTCCACTGATACAAGGTAACTGGAGTAATCCAATTCATAGAAACATAAAGAAGAATGATAGTGACTAGGAATTGAAAGAAGGGAAGCTTGGGGATATTATTCATATTCAATGGGTATAGAGTTTCACCTTTTTTAATCTAATACACTATCTTACCCTAATACACTGTTGGTGGGAATGTAATTTAGTACGACCACCAGGGAGAACAGTTTGGAGATTCCTCAAAAACCTAAAAATAGAGCTACCGTATGATCTAGCAATCCCACTGCTAGGAAATTAGCTCCCATTTATAAGTGAGAGCATGTGGTATTTTGTTTCTATTCCTGTGTTAATTCACTTAGGATAATGGCCTTCAGCTGCAACCTTGTTGCTGCAAAGGACATGATTTCATTCTCTTTATGGCTGTGTAGTATTCCGTGGTGTATATGTACCATATTTTATCTATATCATCCACCATCAATAGGCATTTAAGTTGATTCCATGTCTTTGCTATTCTGAATACTGCTGCAATGAACATACGAGTACATGTATCTTTTTGGTAGAACAATTTATTTTATTGTGGATATACACCCAGTAATGGGATTGCTTCATCAAATGGTAGTTCTGTTTTCACTGCATTGAGAAATCTCCCAACTGCTTTCCACAGCGGCCATACTGATTTACATTCCCACCAAGAGCGTATAAGTGTTACATTTTCTCTGCAGCCTTGCTAGCATCTGTTGTGTTTTGACTTTTTAATAACAGGTACGCTGATAGGTATGAGATGGTATCTCCTTGTGGTTTTGGTTTACATTTCTCTGGTGATTAGTGATGTTGAGCATTTTTTCCTATGTTTGTTGGCCGCTTGTATGTCTTCTTCTGAGAAGTGTCTGTTCATGTCTTTTGCCCATCTTATAATGGGATTATTTGTGTTTTGCTTGTTAAATGGTTTAAGTTCCTTGTAGATTCCAGATATTAGACCTTTGTCAGATGCAAAGTTTGCAAATGTTTTCTCCCATTCTATGGATTGTCTGTTTTCTCTGTTAATCATTTATTTTGCTGTGCAGAAGCTCTTTAGTTTAATTGGGTTTCTCTTGTCAATTAAAATAGATTTTTATAAATCTCACCACAGTTAAAATGGCTTTTATCCAAAAAACAGGCAATAACAAATGCTAGTGAGAATGTGGAGAAAAGAAAACCCTAATACACTGTTGGTGGGAATGTAATTTAGTACAACCACCAGGCAGAACAGTTTGGAGATTCCTCAAAAACCTAAAAATAGAGCTACCGTATGATCTAGCAATCCCACTGCTAGGAAATTAGGATATCGAAGAGATATCTGCACTCCCATGTTTATGGCAGCACTATTCACAATAGCCAAAATGTGGAAACATCAACAAACGAATTTTTTTAATGTGGTACATATATGTAATGGAGTACTACTTGGCCATAAAAAAAGAATGAGATCCTGTCATTTGCAACAACATGGATGGCACTGGAGGTTACAGGCACAGAACAAACAAACTTCACATGTTCTTATGCATTTGTGGGAGCTAAAAGTTAAAACAATTGAACTCATGGAGATAGGGAGTAGAAGGATAGTTGCCAGAGGCTGGGAAGGGTAGTGAGGGGCATAGGGAGAAAGTAGGGACAGTTAATGGGTAAAAAAAAAAATAGTTTAAAAGAATTAATAAGATCTAGTATTTATAGTACAAATACTATAGTCAATAATAATTTAATTGTATTTTTTGAAATACTAAAAGAATATCATTGGATTGTTTGCAACACAAAGGATAAATGTTTGAGGTAATGAATACCCCATTTACCCCAATGTGATTATTACACATTATATGCCCTGGATCAAAATATCTTATGTAACCCATGAATACATACACTTACTACGTACCCATAAAAATTGAAAATGAAATTAAAAAATAAAATAGGTTTTTTAGAACAGTTTTAGATTTATAGAGAAATTGAGCAAATAGTACAGTGTTCCCAAATAGCCTCCCTGACACACAGTTTTTCCTATTACTAACATCTTACTTTAGTGTGGCACAATTAACGAACCAATATTGACACATCATTAACTAATGTCCGTAGTTTATTTAGATTTCCTTAATTTTCACCCAATGCCTTTTTTTATTTTTTTTTTTTTGTTCCAGGATTCCATCCAGGATACCACATCACATTTAGTCATGAAGTTTCTTTAGGCCCTTCTTGGTTGTGACAGTTTCTCAGACTTTCCTTATTTTTGATGACTTTAATAATTTTGAGGAGTACTGGTTAGGTATATTGTAGGACGATCCTGTATCAGAATTTGTCTGATGTTTTTCTTATGATTATGCTGGAGTTATGCATTTTTGGAGGAAGACCACAGAAGCAAAATATCATTTTTTACTACATCATAGCCAAGGCACATACTATCAACATGACTTATCACTGTTGATATCAACCTTGATCACCAGCTGAAGCAGTGCTTGTCGGGTTTATCCACTGTAAAGTTACTCTTTTCTCCCTCTTTCCATACTGTCTCTACATTTTGGGACATATTATATCCAGCCCACCCCTAAGGAATGAAGGATTATGCTCCCCCCCTTTAAGATGGAGAATCTACATGATTTATTTGAAACTCTTCCTCATGGGAGATTTGTCTCTTCTCTACCATTTTTATTTATTCAATAATGTGTGTGTGTGTGTATATATATATATATATCAGTGTGGACTCGTGGATATTTATTTTGTACATTGGGCTATAATCCAATACTATTTTATTTCTCTTCTTGCTCAAATTGTTCCCACTTTGGCCATTGGCAGCTCTCTCAATTGACTCCTGTGCCCTGTTGACACGCACATCAATATGGGGTTTTTTCATTTTCTTTTGTTTTGTTTTTGTTTTGTTTTTCAGAATTTCCTTACTTCCTGACACTATAAAACTTCCCAGGCTCATTATGTATTATTCCTTACTCCAATGCTAGTATCAACCATTTTTCCAATTGTACTGTATTTTCGTCTTTACTATCAATTTTAGTTCTTTCAACAATTCTCTGTACAATAAATAATCATGATGTTCCTCTTTCCTTTCACTTCCAACAAAGAAGAGTTGAGAGGCAGACACAATAAAATAGGCTCAAAAGCTGTAGATTCCTATGGGAGAAAGAAGCGGTCTTGCATCTCTATGCTGGTTTTTTTCTATGCTGGTTCCCAGCAAGTAAGACACACTCTCAGGCAGTCAAAAGGGAAATCCATCTGCAAGAGGAAGTCACTATGTGGACTGCCTCAGAGCATCCCTAGAGAGTCCTCTGCCTCCAAAAGAACCTCTGCTTTCTCCTTCCTGCAGGAAAGGGTTCTTACATCTCATCTTGCAAAGAGAGGACAAGCATCCAGCACATCTATGTGCTCCAGAGATGGTTCAAACTCTGATTCCAACAAAAAGAAGGATAAAAGGAGTCCAGGGAAAGTCTTTAATGAACATAGGAATAGCCGTAAGCCCTTCAACTCAGATGCCCTTATGGGAGTTGCCACAGTATATTAAGTGGCCTGTGGATCTTTCCATGAAGCAGTCTCAAGTAGGAGGCACTGAGTGCCGTTTCTTAGGGGCACTGGAATTATGTTGGTAGGATCACAACATACTGGGAAGGAGACCCAGCAAATAGTGTGCTCCTGAAGGTGCCAATAAATGTATGGAGGGAAAGAGCTAGAACTGCTGACTGGAATTTCCCTCTGATGGTACTCAGGCTGCTTCCTTCAGAAAACCTTCTCTGGTCCATGGGCTGGCCTGAGCTGGTCATCTGTGAGCACCTAAGGCTGCAAACTCTCATTCACTTATTATCCAATGTTTATTCTGCCCCTATTATAAGCCAAGCACTAAGCTACGTGCTAGGGATAGAAAGATGAATGTATCCTCTGAGGTCTTAAACTCACAAAACAGGAATCACAAATGTATCAACATGAAATTATAATACTTGTGCTATGATAGGTAACAAGAGGCAAGAGATAATAAGAATACCTAGGGAAATGAAGATTGTGTAGATGAGGAAGCATCTAAGCAGAATCTTAAAGGATGACAATTAACCCTTCAATTCCTTTGATGTTTCCAATCTTCCACCCTTCTACATATTTTCTATTATGATACTTAATCCTGAAGGCAGCGAGAGGCAGATTTCCAACTTTGCTTTTGGCCATGGAGCAACTGTACTGTAAATTAATAAAGCAGCATTTGTATTTACTGTGTACAAGCCAGACATAGCAAATGCACACATCCCCATGGAAATGTTGCTCGCCAGGATCATCAGTAATCATGGCAGAGTAGGAACAGGGACATTACACATACCAAAAACAAGTCAACCGTAGCACCCAACCCAGCCCATCACCTTACATCACCACATGGCTGAACTTACAGAGACTTTGCGAGGAAAGAAAACCCTCTTAGCTAAAACAAAAGAATATATCCCCCTAATACTTCTCTTTTCTCTCTCCTTCACACATGCCAGTTCTGCACCATTTCACACAACTGACCATTCCCTCATCCTTCCAGTACTTGTTTCTCTTGGCTTCTGGGACACCCCATTCTTCTGGTTGTCTTCCTGCTTTGCAGAGTGATCCTTCTCAGCCTCCTTTGCTGGTTCTTCTTAATGTTGGAGCCCCAGGTCTCAATCTTTGGACCTCTTCCCCATCTTCACTCACTCCTTAAGTGATTTCATCCAAACTTATTACCTTAAACACTATCTATGTGCTTTCCCAAATTTATATCTCCAGCCCAGACCTCTCCTCTCGATTCCAGACTCTACATCCTATTGCCTGCTCAGTATTTCTCCTCACGATGTCAGGCACCTCAAATGTAAGATTAATCACAAACAAACAGTTGCTCTTTTGAGACAAGCCTGTTCAGTAAACATAAATCACAAGAATCATTTTAAAGCATAAATCACAACACCTCACTCCTCTGCTCGAAACTGTCCAATAGCTCCTCATTTCATTCACAGTAAAAGCCAAAGCCCTTGCCATGTCCTCCAAAGCTGTGTCTAATTTCCTTCCCTTTACCTGCCTGAAACTGATCTGACACTCTCCATCTTGATCATTCAACTCCACCCACAATAGCTTCCTTGCTTGTCCTCAAATACATCAGGCACCCATGAGCCTCAGGGCCTTTGCACCTGCTGTGCTCTCTGCTAAGGATGCTCATTCCCCAGGTTATCTTATCTCAGATGTCACTTTCTCATTGACATCATCTTTAACCACTTTATTGAAAATATTACACCAATACTACCGATGCCCTTTCCAAAACACCCTGTCTTCTTCCTGCTTTATTTTCTCCATAGCACTCATCATTATCTAATATGTTCTACTTTTTTCTTATTAGTTTGTTGTTTTTCTGTCTCTCCTGCCTCCTCCTCTAGAATGTAACAAGCCATTAGCATTTTTTCTTCTGTTTAGTTCACTGCTGTATTCCTAGTGCATAAAACAGAACCTGGCACATAGTGCTCAATAAATATTTTTTTAACTAATGAATCAATCTAGGGAGAAAGCCCAGGACTTAAGAGTTTGAGGACCCTAGGTTTGAACCCAGGCTTCATGAGTGATGTTCTTTGTAACATTGGGCATATAATTTATCTTCTTCAGCCTGAGCTGCCTCATCTAAAAAGTGAGGATAATAGTATCTGTTTCACATTATGTAGCAAAGATTAGTTAGGTTTATATATAAAAATATGATACAGTGGGCACTCAACAAATTATTACACATTCATTTACATTATCTAATTTTTCTGGCAAATCAAAAAGCCAACTTGGTAACAGAATGAGAGCTTCAATCATTGTTAGCAGTTATTAGATAAAATATGCATTGTTAAAATGGAGTTTAGAAATCTACATTTTAAAACACTATTATTTCCATACTTATTACCATATTAACTCCCCAGACTTCAACAGGAAGTTAGGGCCCACATATATTTTTTAATTAAAATGATAGACTAAAATAACAGGTTGCCTATTTCATGTCAAGTATTCATTCATAAAATTATTTATTTCACAAACATTTATTAAGTGTCTACTAGGGGCCAGGCATTGTTCTAAAAATAGAGTAGAAAATGAAACAAAGTTGCTGTTTCTGGGACATTTATATGTACCAAGGGGGAAAAAGTAAACAGATTGAGATAACAATGTGTTGTGAAGAAAAAAAAATCTAAGGGGACACAGAGTGATAGTGAAGACAAAAATGCTATTTTTTATAGGATAGTCTGATAAGGTAACATTGGATTAGAAACCCGAATGAAATAAGGGACTAAGCCACAAGGATACCTGAGAAAATGATGAATCATGCATAGGAAACAGTAAGGGAAAGGCCCTGAGGTAGAAGCAAGTTCAATGTATCCAAGGAACAAGAAATGAAGCCAGTGTGTCTGTAACTGAGAGAGCAAAGGGGACAAAGTCCAAAATGAAGCCACAGATTGCCTAGGGACCAGAGCCTGTAAGGAGTTACAGGCCTTGACTTAACCACTAACTAATCTTAGCCACTAACTAATCTTCAAGGGATAGGATACATATTTTAATATTATACTCCTAATGTTTGATTAATATTGTGGCATATTCTTCACAGGAATTTAATCATGCTTTCATTGTTCATTATTGTGATTATATTATAAATATCTTGCTTTTTATACTTCCTACATCATCCAAATTTTGCATGGTTTTAAGCATTTTTGAACGTATCTATTTAATGGTTGTACAATGTACCATTAGGTAGGTGTGCTTCAATTTAGTCAATCATTCTTCATTTTAGAAGTTCCTTACATTTCACTATTTTACATAGGGCAAAGACTTGGATTAAGATGGTGAACAAGGCCAACTTCCCCTTCCTATCCACCCCAATCTATAGAAATCGTAGAAGAAATATATAGGAAGAAGAACGAAAGAGGAAGAGAAGGTGGAAAATGAAAAAAGAAGACGACTACGAAAGGGAGAAGGAATGGAAAAAGGATAAAGACATCATTTTGATATCAATGGCCAGAAGTAAGCATATCATCAGTGGACCAGAAATTGGGAGTAATCACTGAAAGATAAAAAGCAAAGGATCAGCCGGGTGCCGTGGCTCACACCTGTTGTCCCAGCACCTTGGGAGGCCAAGGAGGACAGATCACGAGGTCAGGAGATCGAGACCATCCTGGCGAACACGGTGAAACCCCGTCTCTACTGAAAATACAAAAAATTAGCCGAGTGTGGTGGCGCATGCCTGTAGTCCCAGCTACTCAGGAGGCTGAGGCAGGAGAATGGCACGAACCTGGGAGGCGGAGCTTGCAGTGAGCCAAGCAAGGGGATCAGATTAACAGAGGGAACCAAGACACAAAATGTGCTCTGCTCTGAGGAGGGGTGCTGTGGAAGTCCTAGTAGTGTACTGGGGTCAGATACAACTAGCACAAGGAGCAGAAGCCCTCCCACCCTCATCAGGGTGGCTAATGGGAGAACAGCAATCAGCACAGCTGTGCAAATCATCCCTTCCTCCGTACTTCCTTGTGGTGAATAATAAACAGTAGGTTCACCACTTTGGCCTATGAAAACTCTTGTGAGAGAGAGTTAGGGTAGTGCCTGGGGTTGCTAGTTCCACCCAGGCCCCCATATCCGTGAGTCCAGTGTAACCTACTTATGTACACATCTTGCCTTTCACCCATAATCACAAAATTTCATAACCGAATCATCATTCATACTGAAGCAAAAAGGATTTCTTCCAACACAAAGATAAATAGACAGGAGTCGCTAAACACTTATAATAAACAACAGCAAAAACAAAAACAGAAGAGTAGGAGAAAGATTTCCGGAATAGCAGAATAAGGACATTTGAAGTTAAGCGCCTACATAAAAGCAATGAGAACACTGGCAAAAATTATCAAAATCGACATTTCAGAACTCTGGAAATTAGTGAAAGGCTTAAGGCAAGCCAAGGAGTTTTTATTAAGGAAAAATGATCAAAGCTCAGTAAGAATGTGAACTTTGTGATGTTTTCACTTGCCCTATTCCCATCTCCCTATCCCTAGTTCCATAGTAGCTTTGAAAACGAACAGTCTTGCAACTACAATACCTGTGAAAAACAGCCTACAGCCAACGGATTACACAGAACACGCTTAGAGTGCCCAGCAAATCTTCATTAGAAGAGCATTATTATTATTATGGCAGCTTCCTAGAAACCTCCACTCATAGAATTTGTCTTTGTTTGACCTCACTTGGAGCTGTTAGCTGTTGCCTTTTCCCTAGAGCATTTGTTGAAACAAAAACCAGTGACAATTATTTAATATCACAGCTGTCCAAGTTAGTATTAACAGTAGGGACAAATAAACAAGAAGCTGACTAAACAACTTTTCTAAAAAAACTTTTAAGTGCTGAGTCATGAGTGTCCACAGGAGGCTTTGAGAAGGCACCAACATATTCCTGTGAATCTAGAAGGTAAAGTACATGCACAGGGCTGTGCATATGCCCAGGAAAGAACTGAGGTCTGATGGAACTTGATTCTCTGTGCAAGCAGGAAGTGAAGGCAAAAGCAAAATGGAACTACCTGAATATTGGAAGTATGCCAAAACATGCGCATAACCCTTTGGCAAAGTCTGGTAGAACCGCTAGGTTTGAAGGGTTCAAGGAAATTCCTGTCTTAACTGACCACTAAGCTAACTGAGCAGAGACTTAATAGGCCACACATGGCAAAAAACACTGACCTTACAGAATTTGTTCAAGAAAATCACTCAATAAATACAAAGCAAGAGCAACAAAAACAAACATAAACAATAACATACTATGGGGAAGGAAGGAGGAAGGATCTGATTTTCAGAATTGCCATGTTATATTGTTTAAAATATCCAATTTTCAACCAAAAATTATGACACATGAAAAGAAACTGGAAAGTATGGTCCATACATGGGGCAAACAGGCAATGAATAGAAATTGTCCCTGAGGAAACCCGAACTTTGGGCTTCCTAGGCAAAGATGTTGACTCCAACTTACCTAGGAAGTAAAGTGGATTGAGGGTCCTCAAGACTACCCTCAGGTTCAGTGATTCACTAGAAGGACTCATGGAACACAGGAAAGCTGTCTCTCTCATTATTATAGTTTATTAAAAAGAGAGGATACAGATTAAAGTCAGGAAAGGGAAAAGGCACATACAGCAGAGTCCAAGAGCTGCAAGGCCCAAGTTTCCAGTTGTCTACTCAAAGTAGAGTCATACAGTCAGAGCTTAGTTCTCCCAGCAATGACCTATGACAATGTGTACCTTAAGAATTGCCAATCAGAGAAGCAAACCCCTGCCTTGGAGTTCCAGGTTTTTACTGGGAGTTAATCATGTAGACATGAAGCACCCATGTGACTGATCTTACCTACTTAGTTTCCAGCACCTCCTCACAGTGGTCAAACTGATACAGCATAGCCTACAGCCCCAGGGAAACAAAAGCAGGCATTCAACATGAAGCATATTGCTAGCATAATCTATCTGGGTTGACTCAAGGCCCCAGGTATACAAAGACAATCTTATCAGGCAGGATATTCTGAGAGATTAGAGGTTATCTCCAGGGCCAATTTTTTTCTTTGTAATGTGCATGGTTTAAACATCCCAAGCCCACTGAGTTAACTCTGTAATGGACATAGCTATCATTAATATGTTCAAAGAACTAAGGGAAACCATGTCACAAAATTTAAAGGAAAGCATGAGAACAATGTCTCACCAAATAGAGAATATAAATAGATTAAAATTACAAAAAAAAGGCACCACACAGAAACTCTGAGGTTGCAAAGTACAATAACTGAAAGAGGATTCTCTATAGAGGTTCGACAGCAGATTTTAGATGATAGAAGAAAAGAATCAGGGAACTTGAAAATAGGCCAAGTGCAATTATTCATTGTGAGGAATAGGAAGAAACCCTAATGAGAATCATCAAGTGGGACACCACTGAGTACCAATATACACATAAGGAAAGTAGCAGAAGGAGAAGAAAGAGATAAGGGGGAAAAATAATTACCAACAACTGCCTGAAATTAATAAAAAACATTAACCTACTTATTTAAAAATTTCAATAAACTCTAGGTAGGATAAATGTAAAGAGATCCACACCTAAACACACCATAAATAAATTGTTGAAAGACAATGCCAAAAGCGGAATCTTAAAAGCAACAAGAAACAGGCAACTCATCACTCACAAGAGTGCCTCAATGAGATGAACAGCTGATTTTTCTCAGAAACCTGGAGGCCAGAAGGCAATGAAATAACATATTCAATGTGCTGAAAGAAAAAAATCAGCCAAGAATTCCATATCCATTAAGACTATCCTTCCAAAACGAAGGAGAAATAAGGACATTCCCAGATAAACAAAAACTGAGAGAATGTATCATAAGCAGAACTGCCCCAAGCAAAATACTAAAAAAAGTTATTTAAGCTGAAATGAAAGGATACTAAAGAGTACCTTAAATCCACATGAGAGTAAAAGATCACTGGTAATACATGTAGCTGACAGTTTTGAAGATAGAAATCAATAATTCACAAAAATTATTGCATAGCTCAATGCTACACTTTCAAAAATTAAAAAACTAGGCATAAGATCAAGAATAAAACACAGGACTTGAATTAAACAATACTATAAACCAACTAGACCAAACAGACATCTAAATACCACTCCATCAAAAACATCAGAACACATATTCTCAAGTGTACATAGAATATTCTTCAAAATAAATCATGTTAGGCCATAAAGCAGGTGTCAATAAATTTAAAATAATTGAAATCATATAGAGTCTATTCTCTGACCCCAATGGAATGAAACTAAAAATCAAAACAAGAAGAAGAAAATTTGAAAATTGTACAAGTATATGGAAATTAACAGACTATAAATATCTACTGGTCAAAAAAGAACTCACAATGTAATTAGAAAATACTTTGGGGTTAATGAAAATAAAAATGTAACATAGCAGCTAAAGTACTGCTTAGAGAGACATTTATAGCTATAAATGGCTATGCTAAAAAGAAGAAAGTCCAGGCATAGTGGCTTACACTTATAATCCCAATATTTTGAGAGACCAAGGCAGGAGGATTGCTGGAGGCGAGGAGTTCAAGACCAGCCCTGGCAACATAGCAAGACCCTGGCTCCACCAAGAAAAATTAAGATTAAAATTTACTGGGCATGGTGGTTCATGCTTGCAGTCCCAACTACCTGGGAGTTTGAGGTGGCAGGATCACTGGAGCCCAGGCATTTGAGGTGCACCACTGCACTCCAGCCTGGGTGACAGAGTGAGAACCTGTATCTTTAAAAAAAAATGTTATATTGGAGGCCAGGAGTACAATTATGACCAAGCAGATTTTATCATAGGAATGCATGTTTGTTTTAATGCAGAAAAATTAATCAATATGAAACACCATATTAATGGAAAAAAGGACAAAAACCACTTGGTCATCTCAATAAGTACAGAAAAATCATTGGATAAGATTTGGTACCCAATCATTGTAAAAACACTCAACAAATTAGGAGTAGAGAGAAGCTTCCTTAACCTGAAAAATATACTCTTAAAAATATCCAGAGTTAACATTATACTTAGTAGTGAAAGACTGGTTGTTTTCCCCCTAAAATTAGATATAAGATAAAGATGTGCACACTCACCATTTATTTATGATTTGGAAGGCTTAGTGTTTTTAACATACGGATCTACAAATTCTATGTAATTCCTATCAAAATCCCAGCTGTGGGCTGGGCGCTGTGGCTCACTCCTGTAATCCCAGCACTTTGGGAGGCCGAGGCTTCTTGAGTTTAGAAGTTTGAGACCAGCCTGGTCAACATGGTGAAACGCTGTCTCTACTAAAAATACAAAAACTAGCTGGGCATGGTGGCATACACCTGTAATCCCAGCTACTTGGGAGGCTGAGGCAGGAGAATTGCTTGAACCCGGGAGGTGGAAATTGCAAGGAGCCAAGATCACACCACGGCACTCCAGCCTGGATGACAGACTGAGTGAGACTCCATCTCAAAAAAAAAAAAAGAAAAAAAGTCCCAGCTGCCTTTTTTTATTTTTGCAGAAATTGATAAGCTGATTCTAAAATTTATATGAACATGTAAGGAATCTAGAAAAATCAAATCAATCTTATAAAAGAAGAACTAAGTTGGAGATGTTCCTGATATCAAAACTTCAAACAAAACTACAGTAATCAAGACAGTGTAGTGCTAAAAGACATGCAGATCAATGAAATAGAACTGAGAGTCCAGAAATAAACCCTTAGATTTATAATCAACTGATTTTTGACAAGGGTGCCAAGACTATTGAATAGGAAAAGAATAGTCATTTCAACAAATGGTGCTGGGACAACCAGGTATCCACACACAAAAGAATGAAGGTGTACTCTTCATGCTATATATAAAACTTAATTCAAAATTAATATGTATACAATTTTTTAAATGATGGACTGAATAGTATAATAAATATGGCTGAAAATAAATATGTTAGTTAGAAATGTAAGTCAACTTATGCTCCCAGGACATGGTATAAAAGGACAAAGAGGAATGTGTTTTCAACACTTCAGGAAATACGTCAATTGGATTCAGAAGTTTAGAACATATTTAATAGGATTTTTCAGAAATAATAACAAAGAATGGAGAAGAAACAAGCAAAGAAATAAAAGAAGAAAATTTTCCTAAACTGATAAAAGATATGAACATTCCAAAGTCTAATATACATATTATAAGGAGTATAAATACATATAAATTTTCAGAATTTCAAGCAAAAGAAAATATCCTAAAAGCTTCCAAAGTAGAGAGGGAAGGGGCATTAACATCACAAAAGACAGATTTATAGTGGCATCAGAATTTTTATTAATTTTAAATGCCAAAAGTAAGGGAGCAATATCTTCAGAGTTCCAAAGGGAAAGGTAAGCCTAAGAAAACAAGCATTTATATTATTATAAAATGTTTATATTTGAAAACTAACTGAATATTTACAGACTATCACAAACTTCTCAAGAATGTAAAACAAAATAGGACTATACAATGAGGTTCATTTAAAAATTAAGGAACACTATTTCCATTTATTCAATATGTATACATGTATATTGAACTCCTACTACATGACAGAAAATACTACAATCACAAAGGTGAACAAGATACAGTCAATCTCACTTATTCATGATTCCATATTTTCAAATTAGCCTGCTCCCTAAAATTAATTTGGAATGCCCAAGCACTTTCATAGTCATTTGTGGGAATGCACAGATCAGTGAAAATTTGAGTCACACATTTCCAGCTGAAGTTGAACAAGGTGAATCTCTGCCTTCTTTGTCAGCTGTCATACTATAAATGTGTCTTTTTAGTGGTCTATTTAGTGCCAACTTTTGTGCTTTTTTTTTGTAATCTCACTGTTTAAAATGGTCCCCAAGCGTAGTACTGAAGTGTTGTCTAGTGTTTCTAAGTGCGAAGAGTCTGGGATGTGCCTCACAAAGAAGACATGTATGTTAGCTAAGCTTCATTCAGACAAACATGAGTTACAGTACTGTCAGCCATTGAGTTCAATGTTAATGAACTAGCAATGTATATTAAATGGGTTGTTTTTAAACAGAAATGAACATAAAACAAGGTTATGTATTGATCAATTGATGAAAATATGACCAGAGGCTTTCAGGAACCTAATCCTGTATTTCCCGCGAGTAATAGTTTTGTAGTTGCTAACTCAGTGTTTACAGAACTTTACCACAAATAACAAGAATTGACTATTTTGTTTGTCCTCAAGTAGAGTACAAGGTTTTAAATAATATATAATTTTTCATAAACAAAAACCAAGTAAGACATCTAAAAGCTTGAAAAATGTAGTTCCAACTGTATTCTTTAAACTTTACCAGCTGCTTTCCCTATTCTTTCAATATCTAAAATGTTCTAAATATAGTTTGTCAGTTCTAGCATCCTTAAATTCTTAAAAAGAGGGGAATCTGTATTTATGTTATTGTGTCAGCCATTTTTCTGGGTGTTAAATCTCACTTTGTGTATTTCTTAAATTTAAAAATAATGACTTATTTTCCTGGGTGCTTTTGGAATCTTCTGTAGAAATCTCAGCATGATGATTAATTTCAGGGATTAACTTGACTGAATTAAGAAATAGCTAGATAACTGGTATTATTTTAAGGAGTGTGTCTGTGAGGTTGCTTCTGGAGGAGACTGGCATGTGAGTCTGAGTGGACTACATGGAGAAGATCCACCCTCAATACAGGCAGACATGATCCAAATAACTGGGAGTCCAGACAGAATGAAAACAGAGGAAAGGCAAATTGATCCCTCTCTCTTCTTGAGCCAGGATACTCTTCTTCTCCAGCCCTCGTACATCAGAAACCCTGGCTCTTCAGCCTTTGGACTTTAGGACTTATATCAGTGGTCCCCGCAGGTTCTTAGACCTTCAAACTTGGACTGAGCCATGCTTCCAGCATCCAACTTGCAGAGGGCTGTCTTGGAACTTCTCAGCCTCCATAATCACATGAGCCAATTCCCCTAATAAATTTTCCCTAACATATTTTTCTGTAGATAGATATAAAGGGAGATGAGAGATAGAGACAGACAAATATATTAATAGATATATCCTATTGGTTTTGTCTGCTTGGGGAATACTGACTAATACACTCAGTATATCCTTCACTTCATGAAGGAGAAAAATCTCTGTTTTTTAATCTACAGAATAGTCAGCTTTGCATCTTTTAAAATAAATGTTCTTCTTTTATAAATTTTATCTTTTTAAGGTCATTTTAATTTGTTTTATAAATTTGCCAATTATTAACCAGTAAGAAATAGCAACACAGAAAAAAAATTAAATAAATGGAACAAAAAATACAGTACCAAGCAATGGTGAGCTTCCTGAGAAGCAACTGGGGAAAGATGTTAAATACTTTGAAAATATATATATTCGTATTAATTCTTATAAAAATATCTTTTTAAACTGAATTTCCTTTTTATTTCCCTTAAGAAATAGAATACATTCATTTTTATATAAAATAACATTTTATTGTAATTATTTCTCTCATTTGCATATTTGGCAAGACTCGCTTCTGTCAACCACTTATCTATAATGCTGAGACATTTGAAAGAGCTAAAACACGGCCAGGCGCGGTGGCTCAAGCCTGTAATCCCAGCACTTTGGGAGGCCGAGACGGGTGGATCACGAGGTTAGGAGATCGAGACCATCCTGGCTAACACGGTGAAACCCCGTCTCTACTAAAAAATGCAAAAAACTNATCTCCTGACCTCGTGATCCGCCCGTCTCGGCCTCCCAAAGTGCTGGGAGGCCGAGACGGGTGGATCACGAGGTTAGGAGATCGAGACCATCCTGGCTAACACGGTGAAACCCCGTCTCTACTAAAAAATGCAAAAAACTAGCCAGGCGAGGTGGCGGGCGCCTGTAGTCCCAGCTACTTGGGAGGCTGAGGCAGGAGAATGGCGTAAACCCGGGAGGCGGAGCTTGCAGTAAGCTGAGATCTGGCCACTGTACTCCAGCCTGGGCAACACAGCGAGACTCCCTCTCAAAAAAAAAAAGAAAAGAAAAGAAAAGAAAGAGCTAAAACACAAGGGTTAATGGAAGTATGACTCTAACATACACTGAAAGGCATTTCTTATTCTTGCTGTCTTTGAACAAGAAAGCAACTAAATTTGCATACCGTTTTGCTAATACAGGTAGTCAAAGCTCAACTGTGAGAGTGGAAGAGGAATTCTAAAAATTTTTTAACTGTTCTAAAAAGTACCTTACTGAATCCAACTCCTGTTTTTCAGGGGCAGACTGACCAATATATACCAGATATAAATTAAAAATTAAAAATATATAATTTTAATAGCATTTTCTTTCAGTCAAAAGTGTTCTAGTGATGAGGGATTTGTATGGAGGGGGATAAAGAAGGGGCTGAGGGGGCTGATATGGCTCTCTTTTCTGTTTCACACATCTCTTGGGCAGTTATCATCTCCCTGGTCTGCCACTGTTTTCTTCTGGCCCAAGATAATACAGATATTTTTAAACCTTAATTCAAAAGCCGTTTATTTTTATTGAGGAGTTAACTGGAAACATTTTATCATTTTGTACAACAGTAGCAGAACTAGTTTTTAGTTCATGTAAAATATAAGATATTTGTGTTTGTTTTCTGGATCACCTAACCTTAAGTATTATAATATTTTGTAAGATTTTAAGAGCAGTTGCAAAAATAAAGGAACTTTTGTATCCTGTCTCAAAAACAGCTTGGTCAAAGGGAAAATCTGGTCATCTGTGTCAATATGAGAATTCCAGGCTTTGGGGTGCAAACTACAAGTAACACTTTGAACTACAAAGAAAACACAGGCTTCCAAAATAGTAACCAGCAGGAAGTTTTGGTTTTGGTTTTGGTTTGTTTTGTTTTTGAGACAAGCTATCGCTCTTTCACCCAGGCCGGAGTGCAGCGGCACGATCTCAGCTCACTGTAACCTCTGCCTCCTGGGTTCGAGCAATTCTCATGCCTCAACCTCCAGAGTTGCTGGGTTTACAGGCGTGGGCCACCACGCCTAGCTAAATTTTTCTGTATTTTTAGTAGAGACAGGGTTTTGCTGTGTTGCCCAGGCATGGTCCCGAACTCCTCGCCTCAAATGATCTACCCGCCTCTGCCTACCAAAGTGCTGGGATTATAGGCAGGAGCCACTGCACCTAGCTGGAAGTTTTGTTAAAAAAAAAAAAAAAAAAAAAAAGACATGAACTCAGCCTTTTATATGGCTGCATAGTATTCCATGGTGTATATGTGCCACATTTTCTTAATCCAGTCTATCATTGATGGACATTTGGGTTGGTTCCAAGTCTTTGCTATTGTGAATAGGACCACAACAAACATACCTGGAACTTAAAGTATAATAATAAAAAAAATCTTTCTCTGCAATCTTATTTTCAATTGATTGACTTGCATTTTATTTAAAACAGTTGATGATTTTCCTTCCAGAGGAGGAGGCAGCAAGGATTCCTTCTCCATGTTAAAAAATAGTAACAGTAAAAGACACTCCATATAATAGTTGAAGAAAATGCTTAATAACAACAAAAAACCCTGTGAATTAATTACACTCTTAAATGAGATTGCATTATGTATGTCATTATAGCATCTTAACTGCATGGAGAAATAATATTGAATACATGGGTGAGAATGAATTTATTTAGTCTATTAATTTCTCATATAAAGCAATATGGATTTACTATTCTACTGCAATAAATTCACAGCCTTTTTAAGATTCAGAAGCCCAAAATGTGGGAAACTACAGTCTGCAAGAAAAAAATTACAGGTATTGAAACCAATAAACTTTATTTTTATTTCTGACTGCACTTCATTTGCTGAACTTGGCCCAATGACCTTGAGCCTCAATTTCCTCATCTATCAAAAACAAGTGCTAGTACATTCCTTACCAGATCTAATTATTAAGAGGAACAAATTAGAAAATAGATGCAGAATCTGGATGAAACTTTGAAAGTACTATACAAATTATTCACATTGTTTATTATTAGAAATACCATTAATTGTTTAATGTCTAATTTTAACAAACAAATCAAAACTTGCTATTGAATAGAAATATATCCAAATTGAAGATGTGTGTAATTTTTATGTGCTTGGTAACAAAATATTTTTTCTTAATAAATCAAATTCACTGTGACAGTCCTTAAACTTAGAAGTCCTCTCAATTTCAAAAAGAATGAAATTATTAATTGAAAAATTGGGTTAAATAGAACTTCATAACTCTCTTGATATTTATTTTTTACCTTATCATGGAAAAAAGTACATGCCTTATCTTGCATTCAAATCATAAGCTCTTTGAAGACAGTGTTCCTGTTTGTTTCATCTTTGCAACCTTCACAGAGCCTGCACACATAGTTGAAAGCACAGTAATTATAAGCCACAGGCATTCAACAGAAAAAGAAGCAGCTTAGTTTCAGATCCAAGTCTATCTAACATCACAGTCTTATCCTTTCCTGATGTGATCCCAGCACCATAAACTAGTCACTCATTTTGCAAAATGGTGTGTAAGGTTCTATTGGTAGCAGGTCCTCCAATTACATGTAAGATTTCAGTTAACCTATACACTTGGCTTCTCCAACTTGTATTCCTGGTTCATGCTCTTCTCACTGCTCCCACCTCTCAAACCTTTGCCTGGTTGGTCTTTTCCACAAAGAAAAGATACTTGGAGCCCTTTAACCCTAAAGCACAAGGTAGTCTCCTTTACCCCAGACAGAAAAGAAGATGTGGGTCCCACAGAATCCCTTGGATTCAAATTCAGGTTGGATAATTGATGTTTTGAAAACTTCTAAATATCAGTGTTGTCTATCAGCATCCCTGTTGATATCAAACCACTGAAATTCTTCACTACTTGCAAGTACTGTGTTTTCCATCTTGCCCCTGTGTTCCCAGTGCTACCTCACCATGGGTGGATGCATCCTAGAGACATTGTGTGTAAAGTTGTCAGATGGGTACACCTCATTGCTTGCTCATCCTGGCCTTGTTCTCTAACATCTGGACTTCAGAGGGAAAACAAAAAATTACTGTTTTCCCTAGAGAAAGGTAATATCCAAGGAATCAATTAATTGGTGTGGACCTACCTTTACCAAAAGCACGTTCCTCAGAAAGATAGCCCCTGGAGATGCTCCACCAAAAAAAGAAAAAGAGAAGAAAAGAAGAATGAGGGAAGGAGGAAATGAGTAAGGAAGGAAGGAAAGAAGGAAGGAAGGAAGGAAGGAAAGAAAGAAGGAAGGTAGGAAGAAAGGAAAGAAGGAAGGAAAGAAAGAAGGAAGGTAGGAAGAAAGGAAAGAAGGAAGGAAAGAAAGAAGGAAGGTAGGAAGAAAGGAAGGAAGGAAGGAAGGAAGGAAGGAAGGAAGGAAGGAAGGAAAGATGGTTGAGGGAGAGAAAAAAAGAAATATTCTTGTGATCAAAAAAAAGTGTGGTAATTATTTCACAGTATATATGTAAATCAAAACATCATGTCACACACTTTAAATTTATGTAATTTTATTTGTTAATTTTATCTCAATAAATCTAGAAATGAGTAAGTAATACTGATGACATTTTGCTAAAAAACAAAATGCAAGGAAACAAAAGTATGAGAAATTCTGCATACCTTACCATTTGCTTGCAGATTGACAAGAGATTTTCACCCACCCTTACTTCCCTAAAAGTAGGAAAGATGCTTCTACTATGTCCAAAAGGCTACTAGTGACTTATGAAAGGTACTTAACGAATATTTGTAAACCAAAAACTAAATTCATATTCAATTCTAAACACTGAGAAGAACTACAACTTAAAACCTTTTTCTTTTTTTTTTTTTTTTTTTTTTTCAGTTTTGCTTTACTCGGATTTACCCAAATATATCTGAACCAAGAACACTTGTTTCAAGGAACATCTTCAAATGGCCCAAAGAAACAATGTTTTCTAGATCGAATTCTAGGAAATGTTGGTGGCCACCGTAAATCAAGCCAAAGAAAACCCACTTTGCTCTACAGATTAGAAAATATTTTGTTTGAATTCTCTGGAATCTTGAGTATTCCTGGAAGCAATCAGACCCTTATCCAGTTATTAGACTCTTATCTAATTCCCATTAGAAAGGGTTGTTAGGAAAGTAGAGACCTTAAAACCTCTTACAGTTGCTCAGCTTCCTGACATTATGGGTATATTAACCAGCTCAATTTTAGGAGATAGTCTAGCTTCATGTTTTCTAATAATCTATTTTCCTCAGACTGTGTAAACACCAATTTACCATCTTTATCAGATTTTTGAGAGATATATACAACTCTTTATCCCATTGTCAACATAATTTCTTAAAGCTTAAGAATAAAAAATATCTTGAATGTTACTCAGTGACCTAGTTCTACAAGCAGAGAAAGAACTAAGAATTCTCAAAGAATTTTGAATTCAAAAGTCTGAGTTTTATATTTTTAAAAACTTTTTGAAAAGAAATGTTTTAAAAAGTTGCATTTTTTCAAAAATGTTGATAATGATCTTAGTCATCTATCAGTTTGTTTTTTAAATTTACCTGAAGTCTTGTTATATTCAATTCCTCAAAGCAGATCTAAACACTTTCAGGTTTCCAGTGGATTGGTAATCAAGACTATTGGTTCTGCTTTGTATAGGAATTATTTTTTTTAAATGGAGTGTCAGTTTATATTCCAAGAAATTAATTATCTCCTAGAATCATTATAGATCTAAAAGTCCAAATTCAAATGTTAGACGAAAAAGCTGAGGCAAAGTATTCAGCCAGTCTGAGCCTCAGTGGTCATATTGTAAAATGAGCATAATTATGGAGCCTATTTCATAGATCATTGTAAAAAATGGTGGAAAAGTGTTTGACACATTGCCTAGCACGCAGACACCATTCAATGTTAGCTTTATTGTTAGCTCAATCCCCTGTTTTCCAGAAGTTAAAAATAAGACCCAGACAGCATAAGGAATTTGCCCAAAGGAACACATCTAGTTAGTATCAGAGCAGGAATTTTAACTTAAATCTCCCAAATCCAGTCCAGCTCTCTTACCACCATGTTGTAACAACAAAAAATAATAGTGGACAGAAGAACTTGAAAATACATAAAATTTGATATATAGAGATACTTTAAATTGATGTAACTGTGAGACACAATTGGCTTAAGAATCAAGAAAACTGTTGAGCTGGTCATATTCATGAAGTTAGTCAGGCTAACCACACAAAAATGCTTTTAAGTCATATTTTGATGAAAAAAAAGGGACATGTGGAAACATGAAGAAGACAAGGAAGTCAGTGGGAGGAAGGGATGACAGCAGAAATTTGAAGGATCTAAACAAACTTCATGCCAAGACCAGCAAACAAGTTTCCCTGCCTGCTGTATAGGGTTTGAGATAATTTGGAATAAAGACACTCAACATTTAATGAGGAGTTACTATGTGTGAGTTGAACACTATTCTGGGCTGTACCCAATCTTTCTCTTTCAGTCCTCCCAGGAACCCTGTAACGTAGGTACGATTATAACCTTCACTTCCAGGTGAAGAAATGCAAGTTCAGAGTGGCTGAGTATCTTGCCCATAGACTGATATGTAAAAAGTGGCACAGCCAACAGCTAAACCCAGGTCGTCTAACATTAGGGCCAGAACAAGTTATCATGCTACAATGGAAGATGGAGAGGAAAAAAGCAAGGGAAATGATGACTTCTGAATGTTTTACCTCTTTATAGGTTTAAAATTTTAATGTTATATTAAAGATGTCACAAATATATATTTTGCATGTATGTAAATATTGTATATGTACATCTAAATAAATCATTACATACATGATTTTTATCAGGTTTTGACAAATTTTAGGAAAACTGTTGAAAGTATTATATAAAATTTTTTAAGTCAAAACAACTAAATTGTAAGAAAAAGATTTCTATGTTTTACAAAAGTTTGATAAACTTTCTGATGCTAAGAATTGTTCAAATCCAAATATCCAAAAAGCAATCAGAGCCAATTTTTAAAACTCAGCCATATCTGGCCGCATTTATAAATGGCAAAGTCCTAGTAGCATGAAACTCTAAAGTACTACAAGGTACAAATGACCCAATAGCAAAGGGAATGAGATATAATATCTAGAGGTGTTATATGAAAAGGCTTAACAGAACTTAAATAGGCAGCTTTAAGGTGTCTCTTAAAATATGGCCATCTTGCCAAGCTTTTTAACTGAATTAGTCCATTTTCACACTGCTGTAAAGAACTGCCTGAGAGGGGGTAATTTATAAAGGAAAGAGGTTTGATTGACCCACAGTTAAGCATGGCTGGAGAAGCCTCAGGAAACTTACAATCATGGCAAAAGGCAAGGGGGAAGCAAGGCACCTTCTTCATAAAACAGCAGGAAGGAGAATGAACGCAGGAGTATCTACCAAATACTTATACAAGCATCAGATCGCGTGAGAACTCACTATCACGAGAACAGCATGGGGGAAACCGCCCCCATCATTCAGTTACCTCCATCTGGTCTCTCCCTTGACACACACAGATTATGGGCATCACGGGGATTACAATTCAAGGTGAGATTTTGAGTGGGGACACAGTCAAACCATATCATTAACTATAATGGGGTGTCCTACAAATACGTTTTCATTCCAGATCTGCAACTTACTGTGAACACAGGCACATTACTTCATTTCACTAAGTAATACTAGTATTATGTATTGCACATACAATAATACATAAAGTGCTTATCACGGGGCCTGCCAACTAATCGGCATATTACACAGGTTACATTTTACTTCGGTATTTGTAATGTTTTAAATGCTTCAACTGACAAATTGAAAACAAGTATACTTAGTTCTCATTCTCCTTGAACATTTCACAACACATTTGACCCTTTAGCTTATTCTTGAACTTCTCTCCTTCCTTAACATCTATGTCATCGAACTGTATCATCCTTCCACTCACTTTTGTGAATGCTGTTATTCATTCCTTTCTTCTATTCTCCCACTGTGGGCTAACCCAAAGAGTAGTCCTTGGCATTCTTATATCTCATCATACTGTCTCTCCCCAGCAAGCTCATTCACTGTTGTAACTGCCTGAATCACATCTAGGTAGATAACAACCAAATCTGCATTCACTCCTGCGTCCTTTCATGCCCTCCTTGTGCTTATCCAGCTGACTGTGGACATTTCAGTGTGACTGTCATGCTATTTGCTATCACTCATCATGACTAAAATGCCAGTCACTGTTAACCTCACTGTAGCCTCTGTACATCATCATCCAACTTTCCAAACAAACAAAAAACCAAACTCTCACCTGAAGGAGAAAATGAATTGATTGGAAGGCTATGGGGGTAGCTCCTAGGATCAATGGGAGGGCTGGAGAATGAACCTCAGAAAACAGGCAGAAACCAATGGGAGCCAAGACACAGGCACACCCCACCACAGACCCAGGCTGCTGAGGATGCTGCCCTCATGCCACCACCACCCAACACTTACTATTGTAAGCGTTGGTTGGACTCTCAACTCTGCCACACCAAAAAATAATCTCTGACCAACCACCGCCCCTTCTCATTACTTCCTCAAGCACCAAAGTTCCAGATGGGAGTATCGAGTGGGCCTAGCTTAGGTCACATACCTACTACTACTAGGTCACATACCTAGCTACTGTATGCAGAAGCTTGGGAAGAGATTATCTGCTCCTGAACCACACTTCTGTCTCCCATGGTGGAGGTAGGGATATTTGTCAGTTTTCTCAAAAAAAAGCAAAATACTATATATATATATAAAATATATATATATATTCTATGGAGATGGATATATATAAACATATATATATATGGAAAATAGAAAGTCCTATAATCTGCAGTCTACAAGCTGGAGACCCAGGAAAGCCGGCGGTGTAGTTCCAATCTGAGTCCAAGGACCTGAGAAGCAGGAGCACAAATGGTGCAAGTCCTACCCTGAGGGCTGGAAAAACTGATGTCTCAGCTCGGCCAGTCAGGCACAGAGACAGAGAGAGCGAACCCTCCCTTCCTCTACCTTTTTGTTCTAGTCAGGCCCTCAACAAATCGGATAATGCCCAAACACAGTGTGGGGCGGGGGGCAATCTGCTTTACTCAGTCCCCCAGTTCAAATGTTAATCTCATCCAGAAACAGTCTTGATGACACATCCAGAAATAATGTTCAGCCAATTACTTGGGCACCCTGTGACCCAGTCTAGCTGACACATAAAATTAATAAATACAATAGGAATTGAGTATTTGTGTCATGGGCAGCCGAAACCAGTGAATGTTTCTGCGCCTTCCTGTAAAACTAGCTTTCCCTCCTAACCACGTTGCTTTTGTCATTATCCTCAAATCACTCATGTGGATACCCTCATCATTATCAACTGGTTTTGGGGTATTATCAAAACTTTCCTCATGGTATCTTCTTCACTCTAGTCCGATTTTTCATCGCCCCATACGGCACTTCTGAAATCTTTTCACTGGCTCCATCTTTAGCTTCTCTTCTAAACATTTGTTGTGGACACTTTCTCATTTAGTAACAGTACCCTCATTTTTTTTAGATAATTAGCTCTCCTTCATTGTATCTGAGACTATTAATCAAGGTGAATTCCAACCTCCAAAAGCAGATCCATGACTAAAATAAGCTATCACACATTTCCTCTTGAAATACAAATATTGAGCAGACATAATGCAAAAACTGCAAATGGTTGTATCTAATTTATTTCAGGTGATATATCTTGGCAGTTCTATAATCTCTCTACCTAGATCCCTGGTGTGTAGTTGGTCTTGTGAGAATCTAAGACTGATTCTCTAGGCTTCCCTGATGTGAGTTCCCCCATATTCTTCCCCTCAAAATTACTTTTTCTTTAGACAGGGTCTCGCTTTGTCACCCAAGCTGGACTGCAGTAGCATGATTACAGCTCACTGCAACCTTAACCACCCATGCTCAAGCAATCCATCCACCTCAGCCTCCTAAGTAGCTGGGATCAGGTGCACATCACCTTGCCCAGCTAATTTTTTATTATTATTATTTGTAGAAACAGGGTCCCACTGTGTTGCCCAGGCTGGTCTTGAACCCCAAGCAATCCTCCCACCTTGGCTTTGCAAAGTGATGGGACTACAGGCATGAGTTATTGCGCGCAAGCTCAAAATTACTTTTGAGCTTAAGTTAGCTTTCAATTATAACTCTCTAATAAAGCATTGCTATCAAATTAATTCTCCTGAAATATCTCTTTAATCATATTACTCTTCTGTTCAAAAACTTTCCAAATCTTCCCATGGAACAAGGAAAAAAGTCTTTCAAATATCCTTTAATGCCCTCCACATTGTGGTCTCAAACTATCTGTTATAGGTTGAGTTGTTTCCTCCCTCTCCCCCAACCAAAAATTCATATGTTGATGTCCTAACCCCCAGTACCTCAGAGTGTGACATTATTTGGAAGTAGGTTTGTTGCAGATATAATTATTTAAGATGACCAAGCGTGGTGTTTCATGCCTGTAATCCCAGCATTTTGGGAGGCCGAGGCAGGTGGATCCCTTGAGGTCAGGAGTTCAAGACCAGCCTGCCCAATGTGACAAAAGCCCATCTCTACTAAAAGTACAAAAATGAGATGGACCCAGTGGTGCACACCTGTAGTCCCACCTACTCAGGTGGCTGAGGCAGGAGAATCTCTTGCACCTGGGAGGCGGAGGTTGCAATGAGCCAAGATCGCACCACTGCACTTCAGCGTGGGCGGCAGAGTGAGACTTTATCTCAAAAAATAATAACAATGATAATAATTACTTAAGATGAGTTCATACTGGAATAGGGTGGGCCCCTAATCTAGTATGACTCCTGTCCTTATAAAAGGAACACCATTTGAAAAGAGACATATACAGAGGGCAAATCATGGGAAGACACAGGGAAATGACATCTACAGGAAATGCCAAAGATTGCCAGCAAACCAGCAGAAACTAGGAGAGAGGCATGAAACAGATCTCCCTCGCCACCTACAGAAGGAACCAATCCTGCCAACACCTTGATCTCAGACATCTGCCTCCAAAATTGTGAGAAAGGAAATTCCTACTGTGTAAGCCACCCAGTTTGTGATACTTTCTTATGGCAGCCCTAGCCAATAAACACACTATCTTTCTACATCTAGCCCCCGACCACTGTCTTACAAAAATAATTTTCTGCAGTACAATAATGACTCACTAGAGCATAAAAGACCATTTACGTTCTCACCTCTATACCTGTTACTGTGACATGCCCTTCCATCTTGGCATCTTCACGCCATTATTTTCTTCAATCTAAATCCTATCTAATCTTCAAGACTCAACTATTGTCCTATATCCTGTATCTTTGTTCTGTATTTCTTTTCCATCTCAGACAAGCTTCCTAAAGAAATAATTAATGCTCGTATGTTTACATTCACAAGTTCTATTTTCCCATCAACCTCCAGCAATATGTCTTCTATGCCATCATTCTACAAGAAACTACCTTCTCTGATGTCCCAAGTATCATCTTTGTTGACAAATCAAATGGACAACTATTTGGTCTTCATTTTTTCTGGACCTTTTTATTCTATTGGACAAAATTTGCTACTTTTTCTGTTATGAACTAAATTGTGTCCACTCCAGACCCCACCAAATTTATATGTTAAAACTCTAAACCCCAGTGTGACTGTATGTGAGGACACAGAGAGAAGGCAGCCATTTGCAAGCCAGGAAGAGAGCCCTCATCAGAACCCAACCATGCTTGCACCCTAATCTTGGACTTTCAGCCTCTAGACTGTGAGAAAATAAATGTCTATTTTGCTTAAGTCACGCAGTCTGTGGTGTTTTCCTTTGGCAGCCAGAGCGGACGAATATCCCTTCCTTCTTAAAAGCTTCTCATTCTCTAACTTCCGTACTACTACTCTTTTTTGATGTTCCTCCTACTAGTCTGGCCACAGTAACTCAGCTCTCCTTCCTTCACTCATCGGCCAAATGCTGTTGTTCTCCTGGGGTCTGAATTAGGCTGTCTTCAAAATCTACTCTACACCCCTTCCTGGAATTAAGTCATCCATTCCTATGGTGTTAACTAATAGTCATATGATAATGACTTCCCAAACTGAGATTCCTGCACCTCAGATATGATATGCTAGTGTCTATCCCCAGTACTCGGCAGGAGAAAAGGCTTCCCTGTAGTAATTCTGAATTGACCAATGATGGATGCATGTGATTTCTATTTAGTTCCTACCATCATGAATGGAAGACATGTTCCAGTTGAAACTGGCAGAGAATGGACAGCTTAAGCCAGAAGCCCAGGAGTCATCCTTGATTCACATAATTCAACATGTTCTATGGTTTCCAAGTCCTTAGTATCCTTCAAATGCATCTTTTTCTCTGAAGCTACACTGTCCTAGCCTTACTGAGCCCTTTACATTTTTCTCATTCAGAGCACTGCAACATCCTAACAAGTCTCCTGACTTCCAGGCTGTTCTCTTTAATCCTCTGTCCATGACACAGCCACCAAAGTACTCCCTCCAAGATATAAATCTGATCATTTCACTATACCCTAAACAATTTTAGTCTCTCTCCTCTGCCTCTAGAGAGAGTGTACACACTCCTTAGTATGGCATACATGGCCCTACGCTATGGGGCCCATGTGCTCCTCTTTGACTTTGTTTCTCCTCAATCTCCTCTTCTAGAACCATTTCTAAATGTGAAAATTAGCCTTTAGACTCATTGAATTTCCTTATTTCTCTATATGATCACATTCTCACGATTATTCTGTGCTTTGCACATGCACATCCCACTATGTGGCATCAGCCCAGACACAAACTTTCTTGCACATTTGTGCCATCTTCTCTGCATCCTTTCCTTTTGGAAACTGCCTTCTCCTCACTTTGTGTGATTTCGGTTAGGATCACTGAAAGTGATACAACCAGTCATTATATTCATCATGAACTTGAATTAAAGCAAGACTTTAAATCTGAAATTTTGGAGATAGAGAAATAAGGTAAAGGATATCCCAAGAAGCAATTAGACATATATTCAAAATGCAAGACATTCTATAGAACAAGTGACTAGGTTTTTGCAAGACATCAATGACATTTTTAAAAGGTAAAGGAACCCTCTAGATTAAAGGAGACCTAAGAAACGTAACAACCAAATATAGTGTGAACATCTTATTTATATTAAATGTTAATAGATCATATGTAAAAAAAAAAAGGAGGGGAAATATTAAGAGAATTTGAATATAAACTCTATTAGATTTTATAAAGGAATTATTGTTACTCTTGTTAGACCTTTATAAAGGAATTATTGTTACTCTTGTTAGACCTATGGTCTGTTGGATATACAAGAAAATGCTCCCTCTTTTAAAAGAATGCTTCCTGAAATATAGAGAGAAATATCAGGACATCTGGGATTTGCTTTAAAATATTTCAGCAAAGAAAACAAAAGGAGAAGCAACATTGGAAATGTTAATACCTGTTCAATTTAGTTGATTGATATACTGATATATTCAATATGCTATTGTCTTTATTTCTATGTACATTAGAAATTTTTTATAACAAAAAGGTTTTCCTCAGTCTCAATGGATTTTTTTTTCTAGAAATTTAGCAAGCTGATTCTAAAATTCATCTGGCTAAATAAAGGGCCACGACCAGCAAAACACCCAGAAAAAGAAAAAGTGCAGGAAATTGCTCTACAAGTATCCAAACTTATTATGAAATTATTTTAATTAAGATAGTGACTTATGAGCATAGATATAAACAAATTGCTCAATGGAGCAAAATAGACTGCCAAAAAACTAACCCATACATGTATGGAATATTGATATCTGGCAGACACAACCCTACAGATAATTGGAAGAGCAGACTTTTCAATTAATGATGCTGAGACAACTGGCTATCCACATGGAAAAAATAAAAGTAACATTAAATCCCTACCTTATGCCATACATAAAAATCAAATTCTAATGTGTTTGAAACATATACGTGATGATAAAACTTTAAAACTTTTGGAAGAAAAATTTTGGAAAATATAGTATGACCTTAGGATAATGAATTTCTTAAATAAGGTAAAAGCCATTAAGGAAAAAACTTATAAATTCCACTATATTAAGATTAAGAATTTATTTTCATCAAAAGACACTGTATTAGTCTGCTCAGACTGCTGTAACAACATATCATCGACTGGGTGGCTCAAACAACAGACATTTTATCACAGTTCTGGAAACTGGAACTCCAAAATCAGGATGCCAGCGTGGTTGGGTTCTGGAGAGGAGGGCACTCTTCCTGGCTTGCAGGTGACTGTCTTCTTGCTGTGTTCTCATATGTGAGAGAGGGAGAAAGAGAGAAAGCTCTCTGGTATGTCTTCTTATAAAGACACGAATCTCATCATGAGGGCTCCACCACATTATTTTATCCAAACCTAATTATTTATGAAAGGCTCCACCTCCAAATACCATCACATTGGGAGTTAGAGCTTCAACATATAAATTTGGGGGTGGTGGACACAAATGTTCTCTCTATTACAGACACCATAAATAAAATGAAAATACAAACCAGAAACTATTGAGGAGAACAGCAACACAAATAACTGACAAAGGATTAGTATCCAGAATATATTGAGAACGTCTCTAAATCAATACAAAAAAGCCAAATAACTAAGTAGAAAAATGTGCAAAAGATGGACGGGAGCACTGGGCTCACACCTGTAATCCCAGCACTTTGGGAGGCTGAAGCAGGCCTCCCAAAGCAGATCACTTGAGGTCAGGAGTTTGAGACCAGCCTGGCCAACGTGGTGAAACCCTGTCTCTACTAAAAATGAAAAAAAATTAGCTGGGTATGGTGGTGCGTGCCTGTAGTCCCAGCTACTCAGGAGGCGGAGGCAGGAGAATCACTTGAACCTAGAAGGCAGAGGTTGCAGTGAGCCAAGATTGTGCCACTGCACTCCAACCTGGGCAACAGAGCGACACTGTCTCAAAAAGAAAAGAAAAATATGTGGAAGATATGGACAACCATTGCACTGGAAAGAGATCAGTTCAATATATGAAAACGTCCTCAACTCCATTAATAACAGAGACAAGTAAACTACAATAAGGCACGTCATATATCCAGTAGATAATCAGAGGGGGAAAATAGAACAATAATAAATATTCACAAAAATGCTATTGGTGGGATTATAATTTGGTGTAATTACTTTAGAAAAAAATTTGACATTATTTTGTAAAGTTGAACACAACCCAGCAACTTAACTCTTACGTATATATTCTAGAAAAACCAGGAAACATAGACTAGAATATTCATAGAAGCATAGTTTATAATAGCAGAAATAATGGGTATAACCAAAGTGTACAATCACAGATGATTAGATGTAATATGTTGACACATTGGATTTTAAAAGGAATGAACGAAAGCCAAAGGCAACAATAGGAATAAAATGTTAAAAACATAACCTTGAGTGGGAAAAAAGCAGGCCACACAAGGCTACATAGAATGTGATATTTTATAAAGCTCACAAACCAGGAAAATTAAACAATATGTTGTCTAAGGATACATACAAAAATGGTACTAATTGTTAATGCAAACACAAGCAAGGGAAGGATAAACATAAACTTCACAACAGTTTACGTGGTTGGGATAGAGAAGGGGAGGCCCAGAATAAGAAGAAAAGCATCCTTGAGGAACACAGATCATTTCTACAGCACTGGGTAATACTAATATTCTATTTAAGTTTCATGGTGGGCTCAAGGGTATTCATTTTATGATTATGCATCAAATCTTATATATTGCATGTATTTTTTTGTATTTGATGTTACATAATAAAAAATTGAGGAAAATGTTTCCACATTCTAAGATCAAATAGGTTAGTCTTATGCCTTCATTCCTTGCATTTAAAGCATCAATACTTTTCATGTATTATAGAGAGGTGATTCTCTATGTGTTTTTAAATTAATATATTAGTTTTTCATGGCAGCATAACAGATTGCAACAAACTTCGCAGCCTAAAACAACATTCATTTATAAGCCCATAACTTTGTAGGTCAGACACCCAACCACGGTGTGACTGAGTTCTCTGCTAACAATCTCACAGAGCTGAAATCAACGTGTTGGCTGAGCTGCCTTCCTTTCTGGAGGCTCTGGCGAAGAATCCATTTTCCAAGTTCATTGAGGTTTTTGGCAGAATTCAGGCTCATGTGGTTGTAGAAACGAGCTTCACATTCGCTGGCGGGTTGTCAGCTGGGGGCTACTTTTGCCTCCTGGAGGCTTCAAAGGAGAATCTCCCTCTTCTGGAATCCTGTTCACACTTCAAATCTCCTTCCAGAAAGAGCTTAGTCCCTTTTAAGGCTTATCTGATTAGGTCAGGTCCACCTCAGTAATCTCCCTATTTTTAAGGCCTACTGATTTGGGACTTAATTACATCTGCAAAAATCCCTTCACAGCAGCACCTAGGTTCATCTTTGACTGAATTATTCGAAGAATGTTTGTCCACACCAGGAGCCACAAATCTTGGGAGTCATTGTAAATTCTCCCCACTACATTTACCCAATGATCAAGCTTAATGTATTTAATAATTTCTCCCATTGCCACTTTTTTTATGCCACTGCCATCATACTGTATATGTTTATATATACTAAGATCCTGTTTCTAGACCATTAGTACTTTTGTGTTGATCAGCTTATCTAATTTTTACTGCATTTCCATGTAATAATTTTTAACTATAATATTTATGATGTATTTTATTATCTGATATGACAAGTTTTCCCCCATTCCTTATCCTTTTCCATATTTTGGGCTGCTTTGATACTTTGTGCTCCCCTCAAGTTAAAAATAATAATAATAAATAATATTTTGGCATTTTTATTGAAATTATGTATTTTATAGATTTCTGACAGGAAATTTCACAAAACTGAAAATCTGATTGGAACTAAATATGGGAACCATTAACAGTCGTATTAATCTGAATAATTTCCATTGCTGATGGAAGAAATCCAGGGAAAACTAACTTAATCTTTGTAAATAATATTAAACGTTATCTGGCATATAGTCAAAATATCTGTTTAATTAATAAGTAAGCTATTGTTCTGGTCTCATCTTAAATATTTTCTCATCAGAGAGTCTTTTCCTGACATCTTAAGTTGTAGTTCTCCTGTTACTTTTCATTCCATTTTCCCTTTTCATTTTCATCACAGCCCTTATCTCTACCTAATATTTTCAAGTTTTTGATTTATTTGTTTATAGCCTGTCACCACCTATTAGAACTTAAGCTCTAAGAACAAATTGTCCTATATGTGTTAGACATGTAATAAATGTGGAAAAAATAAAAACAAAGGTGTGAGAATTCACTGGAAGGATGCTGAAGTAGTTTACAGAAGGAAAATAAATAAATTAACAAAGTAAGGAGTAAAGTAGCTCTGGAGTACTCAATGACTGGCTCCAGGAACTTGACTCCTCCAAACTTTGCTGACTTTGTCTTATCACTGCTTATCTCTCTGGGCTTCATTCTCTGCTACCACAGATTGACTTTCTCCAAAACGGTAGAAAACATAGCTGCCAGGAATCCATTCTTTCAATTCCAAGACGTGAAAACTAGTGGAATGTCTCTCCTACCTTCAATTTTTTTTAATCCTGAGAAAGTTTCTGAATGTTTCAGTTTGGTCTGAGCACTCACCTTTCAGTCCAGTTACTCCCACAGGAGAAATAAAGTATTGCATTTGGCCCAAGATTGGTTATACACTCGCCTCTGCATCCCTAACAAATTTGTATCTACTGGAGCCATTCCATTCATGAACATAATACATCTGCATTTATTTGAGTTTTCTGTTTATTATGTCTCAACAAAGTTTTTTGTTTTCTATATATTACATTTTCTTGTTAACATTACTCTTAGGTCTATTTGTATTATTACTGTATTTTTCATTTTTTCTTTTTCTCAGTAATTATTGCAAGTAATAAGGAACATGTATTGAATAATTTCTATACTTTTTCTTGGTTACCTTTCTAAACTCTCTTCTTTGGCATGCCATAATAAAATCTCTCCTGCTTTCAAAATCACAAAATAATAAATCTGTACCTTTTGCAGTGATGTTGTAAGACTTTTAATAATTAATTTATTCTACCTACTTAAGAGTCTTCTATGAATTGTTTGCACATTAACTCTGTCAAAATTTCACAATTTTAAAGAAGAGGTGACTATAAATGAAAGTGACTTTTTAAAGCAAACATTCAAAAACTTATACTTAAATATGTGGCTATTTCCCCCAAAGTTGTCACCTTGCAAGTCATAGTAAACACTTATGGGATGTATGTCCAGTTCCTACTCCCTTTACTAAGGACTTCTCCCAAACCCACACCACTTCACTCCAAGTATTGACCTTTGTATTGGGTCATCTCTGTTGCCCAACCAGTCAATTAGACCAGAGTTGACACTGAGACAAAGAGTACTACTAAGCTCTCTCTACTTGGAATTTGTCATTGAGAACCTGAGACAGCTAACGCGCATCAGTTATTGGTAGGTGCTGAGTTTCTGTATTGAGGTCTGGGACTTCATTTTACGGTCAGCCATCTCCCCCCATGACACCCCCATGACAACCCCATGACACCCCCATGACACATGTATCAAAAAGTAGAAAAATTAAACAGGAGGATAAATATGCCTACACCAATCCATTCTGGGCTGTATATCAAGTTCCTTGAGATACATCAGAGCACCTAGTATAAATGGATACTCAATAAATACTGGTTGAATGAGTGAATAAATATCATGTTTTCTTCCTACTCTGCTCCATCCCCCCCAAAAAAATTCCATTTTCATGAACTTGACCTTGCTAACACTCTTATCCCGCACACCTTGCTGTCATCATCTACTTCCAGTCTCTGGGCCACTGTTAGTTTGGGCTATTTGTGCACTACATAAAGAGGCTACGCCCAGGGAATGTGGAGAGTGAAAATCCAGCTTGTTTTCTGCTCTCTTGCTGTGAGCCCTGGCAGGTGTCCACCCAAAGGGAGTATATTTCCCAATTTACACAGACTCCATACAGGTGAACAGAGGCCCTTTCTGGACTGGACTTTGTTATGGATTGAATTTTGTATGTTCCCCCCATGCTGGTGTAGGGTGGGCCTCATACTGGAGTAGGGCCCCTGCTCTAATATGGCTGGTGTCTTTATAAGAAGAATACCATGTGAAGACAGAGACACACAGGAGGAATGTCTAGTGATAAGGAAAGCAGATTTTGGAGTTACACAACTGCAAGCCAAGGATCTGCAGAGATTTTCACCAAACCACCGGAAGTTAGGAAGAGGCAAGGAAGGATTATCTTACAGGTTTCAGAGGGAGAATGGCCTTATCAATGCCTTGATTTCTGACTTCTAGTCTCTAGAACTATAGAATAATATGCTATTTTAAACTACTCAGTTTGTGGTTCTTTGTATGACAGCCCTGGAAACTAATACACATGCCTGATACCATCTTACTTTATCAGGTGACGCAGAAAAAAACAGAGAGAAAAAAAAACCAAATACTCTGCCCACCATCAACTTAGCAATTACCTTTTCCCTTGCTTCATCCTTTTTTCTCCTCTAGTTGAATAAAAGACTGCTACTCCAAGGAAGAAACTACAGCGAATTTAAGGTTGTTCTCTCTACATAACCAGTGATAGTTGATTGGCACCTGAGCTTGCACAAAAAGCATATTGTGGGATCATTTTTTAAGCTCAAAAATTTGACTATGCAAATTCCCTTGCTGCCTACTACATAGAACTACCCTTTCAAAATATATTCAGAGATTAGCTACTAATGGCTGTCACAAATATGCTTTGGCAAGCTTATTTCTGGGTTCTAAACTCTCAAAAATAGAATCTTCCTGATACAGGAATAAACCTGAAACATTCCATGACAACAGAAACGTTATTCACCTGTCTGTAAGATCTTTCCATGTCTGTATCATAGACAGATGGGAGAAAAAATAACTAGTTAAAACACAATTTTTTTTTCTTTTTAGGCAAGGTCTCACTCTGTCACCCCAGCTGGAGTGCAGTGGTGCGATCATGGCTTACTGCAGCCTCAACCTCCCAGACCCAAGCGATCCTCCAACCTCAGCCCCACAAGAAGCTGTGACCATAGGCATGGGCTACTACACCTGGCTAATTTTGTTTATAAAATACAAAAATATTAATGGCCAAAGAAACAATGAGATATATAAGATGTGAATATAGACCTCTTTGATCCTCTCCAACAATAGTCTCACACTGACAGAGGAAAGTAGTTCAACAAAGTAAACAAAATGGTACAACCAAACCATGCCCTTTAGAATGGACAACATGCCATCACTACAGTTTAAACTTGCATCCATTAACATCACTGGGATTGCTGAATTACAAAATTCATCACTTAATAACAAGAACACTTTCAGAAATAACTCAGAACAGGGTTCTTGCAGCCATTGCTCAGTTGGCTTCATTTTATGAATAGAATTCATTGTGCATGCCCAAATTGCTGTTTTATTTTTTCTCTTTGCCAAGGAGCTTAATCAAATAAGTTATTTATTTATTTATTTATTTATTTATTTCAGAGACAGGATCTCACTCAGTTGCCCAGGCTGGAGTGCAGTGGCACAATCATAGATCACTGTAGCCTTAAACTCCTGGACTCAAGGGATCCTCCCCACTCAGCCTCCCAGCAGCTGGGTGGCATAAGCCACTGTGCCTGACTCTAAATAAGTTATTTTTAATATAATTTACTATCAAATAATAATTGTTTTAAAATTTTTTAGAAAAGAAAATTGTTGTGCAAATATTTTCTAATTCTAGAATGTTTGCAAATCCAGGCTTATATTGAAGCCAGTAAATGTAATACAACAAGCATAGAAAAAAAAATCACCTTTGTGGTTGAATTTTTCCATGTATTTTAAGCCAGTCTTTTTTTTTTTTTTTTTGAAGTGAGATGGTTGATAAAAAATTATTTTTTACAGCCTTGACAATGTGAAATAGTTTCCATTTAAGTTTGAAAGCAATTATACTGTGAAATCCTAAAATTTTTAAGCAAATTATCCTGAAGGGTAACATTTCTTAGTTAAACAATTTTAGGTTAGTCTTCTATGTATTATAAAGATAAAAACTGAAACTGAATATAGTCACCAAGCAACTTTAAAAGAGAACGAATACAGAGCAGATAAGGTATACATTCATGTATGACTCTGAAACTGTCTCAACTACTTGGGATAAAAAAAAGGACGAACATTTTGAAAATTTCCAGACCCCTCTGAGTGCTCCTTTAAAACAAACAAACAAACAAACAAAAAAGCCTCATTTCTTTTTATTCACTTGTTCATTTACTTATTTATTCAAACATTTATTCAATGTTTGCTTTCTTTGAGGTACTATTAGATGCTATTGCTTTATTATTCTATCTACATGAACTTTTGTCTTAAACTTACATGATCTTTAACTAAAACCTGGTATTTGACTGGAAAAATGAAAAAGTATTATTCCTCTCTGTATTAGTCCATTCTCACACTGCTAGTAAAGACATACCTGAGACTGGGTAATTTATAGAGGAAAGAGGTTCAACGGACTCACAGTTCCACATGGCTTGGGGGATGTCACAATCATGGCAGTAGGCAAAGGAGAAGCAAAGGCACATCTTACATGGCAGCAGGCAAGAGAGTTTGTACAGGGGAACTCCCATTTATAAAACCATCAGATCTCATGAAACTTATTCACTGCCACGAGAATACTATGGGAGAAACTTCCCACATGATTCAATTATCTCCACCCGGCCCTGCCTTTGACACAGGGGGATTATTATAATTCAAGGTGAGATTTGGGTAGGAACACAGCCAAACCATATCACTCTCCAAAGGTATCCAGCAAATAATCTAGAGAAAACTATGGTAGCTTACCACAGACATTGGTAACTGTGTGAGATTATATGATTTGCTCATAATTCTTCCTTCCATCCCCACAGTGCTTGCCAAGGTTCATCACAGGCAGAATAAAATTCCCCCTTCATGGACTTTGGCCTCAGTTGTGTGACTTGATTTGGCCAATGGAATGTTAGCCAATGTGATATAAGGAGAGGCTTTAATGTTTCATGTTGCCTTACTTGCCATTATACGATTCTGTCATCTTTGTGATGACAGCATGCCCTAAGTAGCCATGGATCCCAGAGTGAAACAGGTGGAGCATACGTAAACCTGACCTGCAACTTGTAGCCACAGCTACCTGAATCTAGAAAACTTTCACAGATTCATCAAGTTGAGAGAGACAGAGTGGGGGCAGAGAGAGGACAGAGAGAGAGAGAGAGAGAGGTTTGCTGTTACTGTAAACCACCGAGTTTTGAGAGTTAGGTATTCTACAACAGAATTGCAGCAATAGCTGACTAATAGTGCCTGAGAGCAAAGCTCTCCACATTCTGGCCCACCAGCTCACCTTGAAGCATAGGTTGCTAGTTTCGAAGTTCAGTCTGTGAACACAGTGTTTCTAACAGGTTTCTATGTTACCTCATTGTTAAATATAAAAGGATAACTAAGGGTCACCAATCATTTAAGGAAACTGTAAACATGAACATAGGGGATAAGGTAAACAAAGAGAAGGAGGTTGGGATACCAGAAGAAACAATTCAGGAAGAAGTTAACTTAAAATGAATTTGAATTACTATCCTGAGATATACTTTTTTAAAAATGTAACATAAAGTAAGAATAAGATGCTATGAAAAATGAGTCATTGTATTACAACATACATATGAAGAGTAAATACTTGTTTAGTAAAAAGAAAAAAAAACCCAGTAGAATAGTTTGAAATGTAAACAAATCTTCCACAATGTAGAGAAAAGAACAGAAATGAGAAATATAAGAGAAAAGTAAGAAAGAGGGAATGAATCCTGATTGACAGGAGTACAAGAAAGGGAGAAATGGGAAATGGAAGGGAAAAAAATTTCAAAAAAATAATAATAAAAGATAATTTCCCAGAGCAGAAATATTGAGTCACCAAAATGAAAGATCCTTTTACATATCCCACATAATGAATGAAGAATGACTTAGCTTTCTGCATATCATTATAAAATTTCAGCACATCAAGGATAAAGAAACATCAAGGGCTTCCAGATATTTTTTTTAAATGGTTACTGCTATGGTTCGAATGTGTCTCCCAAAGTGATGATGGTCATGTGTTGGAAACTTAATTCCCAATCAACAATATTGAGGGGTGGAGCCTTTAAAAGGTGACCAGGGCATGAGGGCCCTACTCTCAGAAATGGATCAACGTCCTTATCTCAGAGTGGGTTTGTTATAAAAGCCAGTTTGTGCCACCACCCACCCCTCACTCACCACACACATTCTCTTTCCTACATGATATCTTTCATCATGGGATGATGCAGCAAGAAGACCCTGGCAAGACACAAGCCCTTTGACCTTGGACTTCTCATCCTTCAGAACTGTAAGAAATAAATCTCTGTTCTTTATAAAACCCAGTTTGTAGTATTCTGTTACAGCAACACAAAATGGACTAAGAAAATCCTATAAAGGAATAAAAATCAAAATACCATGAAACTTTTCATTAGTAATTTGGGGTGCTAGCTGACCTTGGAACAATGCTTTTCAAAGTTCTGGATAAAAAATATTAATCAGGCATGAAGGCAGAATTTTAAAAGTTTAAATATAAAACCTAAGAAAATGCACTTCTCAGACACCCTTTACCAGGAAATTCCTGGAGGATATAATCCCACTACATGAAGGAGTAAACCAAGAAAGAGAAGGCATTCACCTGTGGCTCCTATCAAGTACAGCAAGGACAGAAAATGCTTGTGCCTACCTGCCTAAAAAGTAGCCAGTCCATATTGGAACAGGAGAAAAGAGGACGGCCAGAGGAGGTACCTGGGGGGAAGGGGAAATTCAGGAGGTTTGCAAGTATCCTTGAAAATGACCTCAAGGTTCTGTTAGGATTCATAGTGCAAGAGGACAACAAGGCAATTGGAAACCTAAAGAAAACAAAAAACAAACTACTTGGCTACTCAGTGAACATCGTCATTACAGGTAGATGACTTCTACTGATTATTGATTTTTAGGACCAACCTATAAATAAAGCATAGAAGATTTAAATATGGTTACAGAATACATTGTAAATGTTATCAAACTTGACGTGAAAGTACAGAAAATGAAAAGTAGAAACTGAGAGGGTAAGAAAGAGCAAACAGAAATGAGTGTTAAAAACCCTCATCTTGAGAAATGGAGAATCAAATATATTGTCTGTAGTTGATGAAACAGGCAATACAAGTATATTACACCCTTCTAAAATTTTAATCACAGTATGAGTTTATTACACCCTTCTAAAATTTTAATCACAGTATGAGTTTACTAAGGCTGCCATAACAAAGAACTACAAACTGGGTGGCGTAAACAACAGAAATTTATTTTCTCACCATCCTGGAGACTAGAAGTTCAAGATGGGCAGAGTTCATTTCATCCTGAGGCCTGTCTTCTCGGCTTTCAGATGTCCCTTCTCTCCATGTGTCTTCATATGTTCTTCCCCCATGCGTGTCTGTGTCCTAATCTCCTCTTCTTGTAAGGACACCAGTCATATTGGATTACAGCCCATCCTAATGGCCTCATTTTAACTTAAGCACCTCCTTAAAGGGTCTATCTCCAAATACAGTGACAATCTGAGGTACTAGGGGTTAGAGTTTCAACATGAATTTTGGGGAGGATGCATTTCAGCCCATAGCAATCACAAATGTATTTTTTTAATGTATTAAGATATGGATCTATTGAAAGAGAGGAGGAGGGGGAAATGGATAGCTTGATAATGTCTAAAACTGAAGTGAAGAAATGGTGGTAAGCACATATAATTTAGAGATATGGTACTAATCGAGGGATGCCACAAAGAGTTGTACAGATTGGTAAGGGTACAACTGAATATGGCAGTCCTGACTGACCACAAGAATAGCTTCTTCCCCCACCCCCACCCCGCCACACACCGAGATGGAGTTTTGCTCTTGTTGCCCAGGCTGGAGTTCAATAGCGCTATCTCAGCTCACTGCAACCTCCACCTCCTAGGTTCAGGCCATTCTTTTGCCTCAGCCTCCCGAATAGCTGGGATTACAGGCACACACCACCACGCCCCGCTAATTTTTGGGTTTTTAGTAGAGACGGGGGGGGTCCACCGTGTTGGTCAGGCTGGTCTCGAACTCCTGACCTCAGGTGATCCACCCGCCTCGGCCTCCCGAAGTGCTGAGACTACAGGCATGAGCCACCACACCCGGCCAAGAATAGCTGTAGTCATGAACAGTTTAAAAAGTTAAAAGTCGTTTGTTCTGGGGAATAGGACTGAGCTTGAGAAAAGCAAAAGCAGACTATTGCTTTTTCATGATAAACCACTTTGTATGAGTTTACCCTTAAATCATGTGTACATATTACTTTGACTAAAAATATTTTAGGCTTCAATTTAATAAAATAAAGAGATAAATGTTTCATTTCTCCTTTGCCTTCTCCTTGCCTCTGCCCCATTATAGTGATTGGAATAGACAGGAGTAAAGACTTCTAAGTGTTTTCTTGTCTCCAGACTCCTCCGACCCATTCTGTAACACCTCTAGATTATTCTGTTTCAAACAAATATATGGCCATTTCACACTCTCCTGCTTAAAATATATCAATGATCCTGCCGTTCCCTGCGTGATGTTCCTTACTCTGGGAAATAAGGTTTTCCAAGATCTGTCCTTTGCCTACCTCTCCACTCTCTTCACTAATCATTCCAGTATTACTACTTTATGTCCCCCAAAATGAACTGTTTGAGGTTTTCCCCACTCGTCATGCTGTATCTCCTTTAGTCTTGTATTTATCTGGCTGAAATTCAGTTCTTCTTCTTCTAAACTCCAACATCTCTTCTCCTCAACCTAATTGCCTTCATTCAGCTTACTTTCTTCTTTTCCTCCTTCATTCCAAGTTTATTGGCTTTAGACAAGCTCATTACAGACTTGGTTTTCCTCTGTCCTTTGGTAAGCTCTTTTTGTTAGTGTTGGTTTTTGTTCTCAAAGTACATGTAGTGGCAATACGGTTGTTGCTATGGTTTGACCTGTGTCCCCACCTACATCTCATCTTGAATTGTAGCTCCCATAATTTCCACGTGTTATGGGAGGGACCTGGTGAAAGATAATTGAATCATGAGGGCGATTTCCCCCATACTGTTCTCGTAGTAGCGAGTAAGTCTCACCAGATGTGATGGTTTTATAAGGGGAAACCCCTTTTGCTTGGCTCTCATTCTCTCTGCAATTCTCTCTTACCTGCCGCCATGTAAGACGCGTCTGCTGCCTTCCATCATGATTGCGAGGCCTCCCCAGCCGTGTGGAACTGTGAATCCATTAAACCTCTTTTTTCTTTATAAATTACACAGTCTCAGATATCTCTTTATCAGCAGCATGAAAATGGACTCATACAGTTGTAGCACAGTTACAGGAAAAGAGGAAGGGTCTCTTCCCAAATCTCACTGTGTCTCATTGACCCTGACTAGGTAGTGTACCTGTGCTTGAGCCAATCCCTGTGGCCAGGGTGATTCGACGTTCTGATTGGCCAGTCCTGAGCCACCTACTCTAGTTTGCAGTCAGGGGCGCGGTCAATTCCATAGGAAGCAGATAAATTAAGAACAGGAGAGGGGATAGTCTTCAGGAAAAAATAAAGCTATTGTTTCCAAAATGAAGGTTTACAAATGCTCTGCAACAAACACTACATACAAACACCATGAACACAAGAGTAGATTCTGTTTATCTTCAAAGACCCAGCACCTGGTATAGCGCTTGACCAACATTAGGTGTGAAAATGTTTGTTGAATTTTTTTGTAAGGTGTTGCTTTCTGACAAAAAGATATACTTTATGATAAAGTATGTATCTTAAATATTGACATTTTAAAATTAAATTACCCAGTTTAAATGAGTTCAAATTGTTTAAGATATGTGTGAAAAATGAACTGAATTTTTATAGTTGGATATAAATTCTAATCATACTAAATTTGCAAAGTAAAATTCTGTCACATTTTTATATATACTGTAGTTTTGTTTGAACTGAGAAAGTCATGAAAAATCTATCCCAAAGTAGTTGACATTCTGGAGGGCTTTTTATTTTATGTTTTTTATCTTTCTTAACCTAAGGAGTGCTTGGAAACCTATGCTTTAATTGAAAATGCTGCTTTGGCAATAAGTTTTACATAATTCTCCAAGTGCCAAAATAAACTCTTGGATCAAGGGATTCATAACAGAAAAAAATATCTTTCTTTTTAAATGTAAGAAAAAGTACATCTGAAGATTTATTCTCAAAAGTGAGTGTGTGCAAACCAGACTTCTTTGAGGAATAAAGGTGTGCTAACAAGTATTCTATCTTAGCATTCAAGAGTCCCCCAACAGCATGACGCAACTATTTCATTAGCTGCATGTGGGTAACTTGATTCTTCTCACTCCCTCTATTCTTTGTAGAACCTATCTGGGCAGCCATTTAATGCTAACAAGCCAAATTCTTTCTTCACTTCTTCCTGCCAAGTAGTACCATAATTGTCATCAAGACAGGATCATCTGTTTCATATTGCTTTTACTTATGCTGAATGAAAGCACCAGTGCGATTTGCCATTTTATTTCAGCTCTTATTCTTGAAAAGTAGAAAATTGAAAAGTAGAACTGTGGTAAAAGAACACTTCTTTTTATTCCCTTTTCCAAATTATAAGATGGCGAATAAATTAACATTGTCCTATTTGATGCATTTTACTATTTTATTGGAACCATAAAAATTACTAGAATGGAAAGGGAAGGTTTTTAAGAGGAGAAATTGGTTGAAGGAGGGAGAAAAAGAAAACTCTACTTAGTAGTATATGAGATCTTTCACAGCCCAGAACTGCTCTGCCAAATATAGCCTCTAGCCACTGAGATTACAAAATATGGTTAATGTGAATTAAAATGTACTGTTTTGTACAATACATACAAAATTTCAAAGACAATACAGAAAAAAATGTAAAATATTTCAGTAATAACTTTCATATTGCTTATGTTTTAAATGATGTTTTAGATATACTATATTAAATAAAATATATTCTTAAAATTAATTTCACTTTTACTTTTTAAAGGTGGCTACTAGAAAACTTTAAATTCCACATGTGGCTTGCATTTGTGTCTTACATTATGTTTCTGTTGAACAGTGCTAGTACACAATTTACATGCCAAGAAGCTAGAATGTTCAGAGATGAGATATAAAGAGGTTGAAGTCATATTTAACAAGTATGCTCAGTGCTATTTTCTGTTTTGAAAGGCTTCTTTGGAGAAATATTTGTCTCTCTAGTAGAGGTCAGGATAAAGTAGGTGCATTTTTTCAGTAAAATTGTCAATTGTTTTCGCCTGCTGGGTAGATATATTCTCTTTTTCTGGTAATAGTGCACTGGTTGTCTCTGAGGAACTCTCTCCCTCCTTGATTTTGAGACCCTGCGGTTTGGCCGAGGCTGACCCATGATTCTAGAGTTGAATGTGTGACTCAGACCTAACCAATCAGAATATTCCACCCCCATGGCCAGAATAATTGACTCAGGAAATTGATAAAAGTTGGTCAATTGAATCAGTTCTGTGATTTTGAGTAATTACAGAAAAAGAGGTGTTGCTCATCTAGGGGATTAAGTCTGCAACTACTCATGTACACCTTTTCCAGCACATGACCTGAAAGTGGAAACCACCAAGAGGAGACAAGAAGAAACAGGCTCTGTTTGAATGCCTAGATCCATTCTGTGACTAAAGCTGCCATATGGAATTTTTCAGTTTGTTTTTGTTTGTTTGTTTTGGGGAGTGGGGACAGGGTCTTGCTCTGTGGCCCGGGCTGGCGTGCAGCAGTGGGATCTCAGCTCACTGAGACCTCCACCTCTCGGATTCAAGCGATTCTCATGCCTCAGCCTCCTGAGTATCTGGGATTACAGATTCTTTTTGTGTTTTTATTAAAGACAGAGTTTCACCATGTTGCCCAGGCTGGTCTCGAACTGCTGGGCTCAAGCAATCCACCAACTTTGGCCTCCCAAAGTATTGGGATTACATTACAGGTGTAAGCCACAGCACCCAGCCAGAATTTTTCAGTTTAATAAGTTCCCGTCTTTGATCAAACAAATTTAAATTTAATTTCTTTCACTAAGAAGTCTGATTAACATAAATAACAAATAATTGAATAAACAATTGCATTCATACAAGTCAACAAACATTCTTAGCATTTGTCTATGTTCAAGTAACTGCATTGGGTGCTGGTGGAGGAAGGCACAAAATTTATTATTATTATTCACTCATTCATTCATTTATACATTCAGGAAACACTCATTAAGATTCTTTTGTGCCAGGCACTATCTTAGGCACTGGAGAAGAAAAGACAAAAATTAAAGTCACAGATATTGAGGATCTTTTATTTTTCTGAATTACATTAACAATGTGCCTATTGCTAATTATTCTTGCTCTCCCCAATATACTTTCAATGTTCAGTTTTCCACAAGTCAAATCTGTTATATAATCTCTGTTCCATTTTGTACCACGAAATTCTATTTTGGATCCTTCCATCACCTTACTTGCTTTTGGACTTGTTAATTTCTGGGTCTGCTGTCATCTCTGATCTGTAACTGCCCTCCCTCCCCTTAGGAATTCCTTGACTTTTTTCTTGTGTTAGATTCCTGCTTCCTAGATCACTATACCTCTTTGTTATAAGGAAGCACATCCTCCGGTAGTATCTTGAAAAGGGATACAGTATTTGTGAGGTCAATGTTTTGAGAACTTGCAAGTCTGAAAATCCATTCTATTCCCACAATTGGCTGATAGTTTGATGAAATTTAGAACTTCTAGGATGGGTATCATTTTCAGTTATAATTTTGAAGATATTGCTCCATTGTTTTCTGTTGAGAAGCCCAATGCTATTTTGATTTTTTTTTTTTTTTTTTTTTTTTTTTTTTTTTTTTTTTTGAGACGGAATCTCGCTCTATCACCCAGGCTGGAGTGCTGTGGCAGGATCTCGGCTCACTGCAAGCTCCGCCTCCCGGGTTCACGCCATTCTCCTGCCTCAACCTCCTGAGTAGCTGGGACTACAGGTGCTCGCCACCGCGCACGGCTAATTCTTTTGTGTTTTTAGTAGAGACGGGGTTTCACCGTGTTAGCCAGGATTGTCTTGATCTCCTGACCTCGTGATCTGCCCGCCTCTGCCTCCCAAAGTGCTGGGATTACAGGCGTGAGCCACCGCGCCAGGCTGCTATTCTGATTTTTAATCCATTGCACAGGGTCTCTATTTTCTCCCTAGAAATTTTAAGAATCTTCTCATTATTTCTAGAATCCTGAACTTCCATGATTATATGTCTTGGAGTGAAATTACTTAATCTGGAGGATCATTTCCCTCAGTTCTGGGAACTTTTTTAAATTATTTCTTTGATAATACTTTTTCCTCAGTTTGCTTTAATCTATCTTTCTGAAACCCATGTCAGTCAAACATTGGGCTTCCTAGGTTGATTGTTAAATTTTCTTATCTCCTATTATCTGTATTCATATTTTTTAAATATTACTTCAATGAAATTTTCTCATCTTTATCTCTCAGCACTTCTTTAAAATTTTGTTTTAATTTCATCTGACGTATTTTTAATTTCAAGAGCTCTTACTTGTTTTCTCATTGTTCTCTCTTTCCAAGCATCTTGTTTCAAAGTAATTCTTTCTTTAATGATGTAATATCTTTTCTAATCTTCTTGAAAATGTTAATTATAATTAATTGGAACTTTTTTCTATTTCTTGAAACGTTTCTGTTTTTCTCTGAGTTTCTTTTATCTGTTTGTTTTGGTCTCTTTCTCTTTCAAGTTGGATATTTTCCTCAAATGTCAATATATATTTATGAGTGAGGTCCTTAAACGTTTATTGAAAGGTCTGCAGAGTGGGTAAGCTTTCTGAGACTTTGAGTTTCTCTTGAGAGGGATCGTCAATTTTTTGCTGAAGGGAATAAACCTGGTTATAGGTGTTCCAAGAACAAGGTGGAGGAATTCAGCAAACTTTGACTGTTTAATCTGTGTTCACTCTACAACGTTTGCCCTACCCTTCTACCATGCTTGGTGTCCTCCAATCCATAATCTTTTCAGTTCAATTTTTCCACAGGGTAAATTTCTTGCAGGGGTTGTGATAAAAATACTTGGCTACATTATAGTGGAGACAAAGTCTGGAGGAGCAGGCGGTTCTCACAGCTCCTTATATAACATTTCAACAAATCCCCAGGACTTCAGCTCTGACTCTGACCCTTACTTTCTGCTTTACAATCATTCTATTTCCTGAGAACAATGAAAAAAAAAAAAAAGACAGATTCGGGGAGACCGCTGATATTAAAAATAGTTACAGAGTTTTGCTGTGGTTTGGCTCTGTGTCCCCACCCAAATCTCATCTTGAGTTGTAATTCCCATGTGTTGAGGGAGGGACTTGTAATCCCCATGTGCCAAGGGAGGTAAGATATTGGATCATGAGGGTGATTTTTTGTTTTAAATAAAGGAAAGAGGTTTAATGGACTCACAATTCCACATGGCTGTGGAGGCCTCAGGAAACTTACAATCATGGTGGAAGGCAAAGGGGAAGCAAGACCTTTTTCACATGGCAGCAGGAGAGAGAAGAGCAAAGGAGGAACTTTCAAACACTTATAAAACCATGAGATACTACGAGAACTCACTCATTATGAATGAGAACAGCAAGGGGGAAACTGCCCCCATGATCCAATCACCTCCTTCCCTAGACACGTTGGGATTACAGGTCCCTCCCTCAACACAATTTGAGATGAGATTTCGGTGGGGACACAGAGCCAAACCATATCGTTTCATAGTTAGATTTACTTTTCTTTCAAGTTTCAGGTTTAGAGCTTAATGAATTTAGTATATAAAATCAGGTGGTTTTGCCTATTGAATTTGAAAGCCTGTAATAGGATAATAATAGGTTGTTCTTTACTTTCCATTGTTGCATAGGGTGATTATTAATTGTAATCTAATCTTATTGTACTTAAATCTTCAAATATTATAACATTTTGGTTAAGTTAAAAGGTATTAAACTTTTACCAACATCACATTTTCATTCACATCTCTTTTTTATAAGGGAAAATCATGACATAATTTAACTGCCTTATTCTTTTCTCTTTAATCACATGTATTCTCCAGGTAGATAGTAATATGGGCCATTATCAGATTTCACAGTTTAAACAAACCGTTCTTATAGTAATATGTTAAAATAAACTTCTTTAACCCAATGGATTTTACTTCAGAGGTTTATTGCATGGCCTCTTTACCATGAAACATTGGTATTTTGTACTATTTTCATATAAAAAATTTTTTGCATTTTGAAACTGAGAGTCAAATCCTATTGTCAACAGCCTGAGAAACAATTGTCAAGTTCATAAATTGTTCATATTTCTGTTTGCCTAAAGCATGTTAGTAAGTAAAATGATATGCTTTGTTCATATAAATGTTATGACTTAGTTTGTGTCAGGCGTTTCAACATGCAGAAAGGCCAAATGATGTTAATTTCTTGGTTTGAAATATACTCTGTAAAATGCAATTGTGTGACCACCTTTTGTCACTGCCTTGACATCGGGTGAAAAATAAGTTTGGGTTTACGAGTAGAATTTGAGAATAAGGGTAAGTCATGGATGAAGGAAGCCCTATATCTTCCATATTTATTTTCTTTAAAAAATCTCAATTAATTACTCTTTCATTTCAACTCAACAAAAGTCTCTTTGATACCTACTAGGTGTAGAATGCAAGTATAGAATGCACAGAGGTGGTGAATACCAGGCTCTGACTTCACAGTCTACAAGGTTATACAGAGAAACAATAAGAAACAGTAACAAATAATTATACTACATGGAAAAATACGGTAAGACTCATGAGAAAAATAAAGTGTTCTAAGAGCATAGAAAGTAGTAATAATCACCACTCAGTTGAGAAGTGTTCTTCATGGGAGTAGGATAGCATGGAATGTCAGATGGGGACAGCAAAAACCTCAGTTTGGCTGAATGATAGGTTAAACATTGAGAAGCCATAGTTTTGTGTGCTACTGAAAATGTCACTATCTATATCTTCCCCCAAAGATAGAGACATTATCAGTAGCCACTCCTGAAAATCTGAAAAAATCCAGCTTCCTCAATTTCTGATTCCTTAATAGGCAGCTTTTCACCTTCTTTCCTGTTCTTCAGTGAAAAGCGGTAGTTAAATTTGGAAAGACAAAGATTCAAATTCTAGTTTCATCAGTAACTAGCTAGATAATGCTAACTTATTTAAGTTATTTAACATCTCTAAGTCAATTTATATTTCTTTCTCTCTGATATGGGGATAATAATAATGAAAGTACTTAATTGCATAAGATTATGGTAAAAGGTAAACGAATTAATAATGTGTATAAATGCCAAACTCATAGCTCTTATTATAGGAAAGAGTCAAGATTAGGAATCAGGAAATTGATCTTTAGTTTGGGTGTGCTACTAATAAGCCGTGTGACCTACATAAATTGCTTATCCTCTCTGGGCCCAATTTCTCTATCTGCAAAATTAGGGGATTGACCTAGATGATCTGTATTACCTCTAAACTGAGATAGTCTAGGTACTATAGATGACATTTTTATTTTACTTTGATACTGAACTGTGCAATTGGATTAAATTGGATAAAATTGCCATCATTGAGCCTTTAATACATTGAAATTTTATTAAAAGGCTGAAAATGAAAGTGACAATAATGCGTTAGGCCAGAGAAGTGATTTCAAATGGACACAAAAAGAGTAGTGATAGATCAGGTCCTATTATCATGCCTGGATGCAAGGGAAAGTAGATGGTAAATGGTATTAAATTCAGGTGCCAAGCTCAAAGGTGTATGATTTTATGTAAAAAAAAATTAGAAAACATACTCACCCTAATTTTGGTATTAATTATCCTGACAGTTTAGGGCCTGAGTTGTCCTAATATAGTAAATCTTAGGTCCAGCTATATGATATTTACTATACAGACAGTAACAGGATATAACAGTAATATTTTTAAAGTATCCAATGATTGAACTCAACAATGAAAGTAAAGAACAAAAACCGGAGATGCCACCTTGATATAAGTGACAGAATTGGACCAGCTATCATGCCCACTATTATGTATACTAAGGATAGTCTTAGAATAGGAGAAAAGGAGACAGTATAATCTAAGAAACGAAGTACATTACCACTACATTTCTGTTTCTTGAATCATTATTCCTGCTGTAAAATTTTATCTTTGTTCCTACAAAATGTACAAAAAGGTGTTGATAGTATTTGGAAATGCATCAAGAAGACAAAATCATCATATATTTTAGATAGCTCTAACTATTTAACTGCAGTATTGAAAATAAATACATTAACATGTATGTATTTCAGTTAATGAAGACTTTAGAGTCTGTACTTCCATAAGGAAGAAGACTATTGAGAAATCTTTGACTCATGAGCCTGGGTGAATCTAAGATGTTTGCATAAAATTTGGTATAATATGACTATGTAGTTGATTAGAAATTTTCTGGAAGGGAAATTTGTTCTATGTCCTAAATAGTTGGTTAATCAAATTTTTCTCTGAAGTTTTAATCTTTGATCAGTGAACTGTATTACGGGTCAGAACCAAAGGAAATATAGTGAAATGTGATTCTTTACAAGACAGATACAATTTACTCAAAAGATAGTTTCTCAGCATTATAAAGCATTGTACAGTTAAAGTATCTAGCAGTTATGCTTTACAACTGTAAATATCTAATGCATACAAAATTGTTTAGATTTTATTAAATTATAAAATATATCATTTTGTGGTATATATGGATAATATAGAATTGAGTAGGTATTTTACAATCCTACTAGTATATTGGATTGTTTATATTTGTTAAAAAATATAAGAACAGCTTTCATTTTGGGTTAATATCTCAAAAATATGACTCTAGTCATACCTTTCTGTAATTTTGTATTTCTCTATTGTGGAAATGTATTTCAAACTTCTCCAATGTATTTGTATTTGTTATATCATGTCCTCCTAAAAAGCACCCTAGCTTGAAATTCACTAACTGGTAAATTAATAAACTATTATTTGGCCCTGCCATTTATATGTCTTGGTACTGTCTAAGAACTCTATAGATGTGCTCATCAGTTTTAGGCGGATAATAGTGAACTTGGATAGTTACTGATGGTAGTTTGATTGAAGTGATGACCCAGATTTGTTCACACCTTTCTGAATCCATGCCATTTGTTAGTGTCCTTTAATTCAGACTGTGGGCTTGACCATGAGATTTGCTTTGGCCAATAGGATAGTAGCAAGCAGAACACGATGCAAGCTCACTTGAAAAGCACTTCTACATTAGTACTTATCATTATGTTGTGCTTCACATGCTGCCACTGCATAAATTATTGGCTCTAGCTAGCCTCTAGATGGTGAGAGACACATGACTCAGCCATTCTCATTACCCCAGCAAACTGAAAGCCAAACTGTACACCAGAGTGAGGCCATTCTAGATCATGCAGCTTCCAACACTAGCAATCTCAGGTAAGATTTGCAGAGCTTCACCTGATCAGCAAAACAGCCCACCTGACCTGCACTGTGAATAATATCTAGTGGTTGTTCTTTATGCAACTACCCTATGGATTGGCTTGCTGCACAGCAATAAATAACTGGTACAACATGTATAGGAAGTAGATAGCAGAACAAAATTATTTCTCCAAAGAACATTAACATTTCATATCATATACCTGTCGTTATATGAAAATCCTTTGTGAGTAACTGGATTTTCAGTGTAGGAGACAATCTTTGATATGACCCTCTTTTTTTTTTTTTTTTTTTTTTTTTGAGATGGGGTTTCGCTCTTCTTGCTAAGGCTGGAGTGCAATGGCACGGTCTTGGCTCACTGCCACCTTCGCCTCTCTGGTTCAAGCAATTCTCTCACCTCAGCCTCCTCCCACCTGTAGCTGGGATTACAGGTGCCCACCACCACGCTCAGCTAATGTTTGTATTTTTAGTAGAGATGGGGTTTCACCATGTTGGCCAGGCTGGTCTCGAACTCCTGACCTCAGGTGATCCACCCACCTGGGACTCCCAAAGTGCTGGGATTACAGGCGTGAGCCACTGCGCCCGGCCGATATGACCCTCTTTTTATACTTGACCTTATAGATAACTCAAACATGTATCAAACCAATAAATAAATATTAGACACCATATTAGTGCCTGGCCCAGCACTCGATGCTTAGAATGTAATGGTTAAAAGACTCCTATTTTCAGGTTCATTGGGTAATTATAATACATTCTGTAGTACTTGCCATGGAAACTTCTTTGCTCTTCAAAGTGAAGCTGAATTCCAAAGTTAACTCCATTTGTGTATTTCAATATTTCTGGCCTTAATCTTTATCTTCTCCCAGAAATTCTAGATATGTGATACTCATTAGTTCTGTTTATATCTTTAGTTCTCCTTCTTTTGGAGAATAGGATAACCTTGCACTTTCCCAAATGTGGTAGACTACAAAAGTGGCCACAAATTATTTCTTTCTCTCTGTCCAAATCCCTTTGTAATGTGACTTGCAGATCTTTCTATTAAGAGGTAGAATGTATCTCCCCATATTGACTCTGGGCTTGGCCATGTGACTTGCTTTAGCCATTGGGACCAGAGCAAATATGACTCAAACTGAGATTTGAAAAGTGTTTGTGCATGGGTACTTCTTCTCTTGCAGCACTTTGGATCCCTCTGACTGCCACCATGTGAATAAGCTAGGGCTAGAGCTGGCCTCTTGATGATACTTGGCCTCATTGCTGTGTGTTCCCAGCTGACAGTCAGAGAATCCTCAGAAACAGGGCTGCCTTGCTGACAGGCAGCTGACCACAAACACCTGAGTGAGTCCAGTAGAGGCCAGCAAAAATGTCCAGCTGAACCTAGCACAAATTTTCATTCCACAGAATTATGAGCTAAATGAACAGTTGGTGTTTTAGTTGTGGGGTGGTTTGCCCTGCCCTCAAAGCTTTCTAATATATAACTCCTTAAAAGTCAGGCATGACCATAAAATTTGCTTCATCTATTGAAATGTGTCGCTTCTGGCAGAAGCCTTAAGAGTTGGACTGTGATTTAGCATCATCTTTCTCGTTATGGTGACTGGGGAGCTTCCAAACGGCATAGCCCCAGAAGCCTCAGTCCCTGGATGGATATGAGGCTTATAGGGTTCATGTTCTTTCCATCCTTTTCCACACTGACCTTTGGAAGACAGATAGTATACTATGAAATAAAACTTTTGTATTAAGTTTTGTATTAAATCACTGAAGTTTTGAGTTTGCTAGATTTTGGGTTTGTTACTGGAGCAGAACATAGCACATTCTAACTAATGTATAAATTGGCACCCAGAAGGAGGTACAGTTATAACAGAAAATCTAAAATACGTGGCTTTAACTCAGAGGCTCACTGGGTGGTAGCAAGGAAATTGTCAGAGGCTGGAAAGTTGGAGATGCTAACTGTCGTAAAATATTTGCTGAAACGGTTCCTGTGTGTCTCCCATTTTTCTCCTTTCTAAACAGGAATGTTTACCATATGCTGTGGTTTGAATTTGTCCACGAAAAAGCACGTGTTGGAAACATAAACTCCATTTCAACAGTGTTGGGAAATGTGGCCTAATGAGAAGTGATAGGCTATGAGGGCATAGTGAATGGATTAATGCCATTATCAAGGGAGTGGATTCTTTATAGCAGGAGTGGGTTCATTATAAAAGGATGAGTTTGGCCCTTTTTTACTTATTTGCCTTCTCTTTGCCTTTCCACTGCGGGGCCATGTAACAAGAAGGCCCTTGTTAGATGCCAGTACCCTGATCTTGGACTTTCTAGGCCCCAGAACTGTGAGCGATAAACGTCTATTCTTCATATAAATTACCCAGTAAGTGGTATTCCATTACAGCAGCACAAAATAGACTAAGACACCGTGTCTATTTAGTTCCTATTCCATCACTCTGTGTGTGTGTGTGTGTGTGTGTGTGTGTGTGTGAGAGAGAGAGAGAGAGAGAGAGAGAGAGGGAGAAGAGAAATTGCAAGTGAGAGAGATCAGGGGAGGATACCTTATCTTTTTAGTTGTCTATAAGAAGAGCAGCTTTATCCAGTTCCAATATGGAGACTACCAAGCATCACCCAGAGATGCTAGGCTTTGAGATTAATGCCTTTACTGAACAGAACTTTTGGATTGTCTCACTTTGTGATAGGAGCAAATCTATTTTGTAGTGTAAAGAAAGTGAACTGTAAACTGGTGACTAGAAAGATAGATCACAGTAATCCTTGATACTATTTACCAATAAATTCTGGTTATCTTCTTTTTGCACATATAATAGGATCGCACTTCCCTGCTCCGTTTTTTACATGCCCATATAATTTGCTTTGGTCAATGAAACGTGAGAACTGACTTGTATCACTTTTAGGAAGAACCAGTTTGCCATTCTTCATCTTCCTTTTGCCTATTACACAACGGGGGACGTTCCACATGGAATGAAGCCCCCTCCTCCTGCCACCCAGAGATGAACATGTAAATAAGCAGGAAATAGTTTTTTGTTGTTGTTTTAAGCCACTAAGATTCTTGGATCATTTATTACTGCACCATAATTTTTCGCATCCTAACTAATGTAGATTACTATAAAAGCGATCAGGAAAACTGCAAAGGCTGATCCTCGTGGCAATTATGAGTGGAAGTGGTTAACTGAAACCATCCACTGACAATTCCAAGATCACCTTCACTAGTAATTTCACCTACACTCCAATTGTGACCGTTCTAGAAAAGGTGATTATGCGTTCAGACTTTATTATTTTTAACTTATGAAAATGTAAAATTACATCTTCACTACTGAAGTCATAATGAGCAAAGAAATACTTTCTCATAGGAAGAAAAAGAAAGAAGGTGGTTAAGGATAAGCCACAAAACATGGAAGGTGGTACTGAACTCAGAATTTATGAGATTTCCAAGAAGAATTAAACATATTTCCCACAGACTTGTGAATAAATTTCCACACATACACAGTACTTCTTAGCAAACGTTGGGTGGCTTAGCTTCGGCTTGATCAACTGCACGTATACGGAAACAAACGCACAATCGCTCTGGTGCAAAAGTAAAAACTCTAATTGGAGTCTGTATTTAAACATAAGATTTCTCTCTCGCTCTCTCTGAAGAAGTTATTTTCTCTAGCACGGCGTACAATTCATTCCATAACATTTGTAAAGTGCTTAATCCAGCGTCACACACTGTACTAGGGTCTAGTGAGTGACAGATGTCACGGTACAGAGGTTTCAGTGGGTCGCTGCCCTCCAGGAGCTTATAAAGAAAATTTTCCTTCTGCAGTTTTCAGCCGGCTACGCCCAGTCCCCTGCAAGTAATTTTCAGTGTAAAAAACCCGCATCTTTTTCCTAGTCCTTGTAAGGATTCTCGCTTTCCGATATCTCTTCGCCTTGAAAACCAAAGTCACTCCGGGATCTCTCTCAGGACGTTTGGCAGTTATTCCAGATGTAGGCGAATGACCGGCTTGCCCTTATCCCTGCGGAGTGACAAGAAGACAGAGATCCCGGAAAGTTTCCAGCACTTAGAACACAAAGCGAAGCCTGAACCCACAAGGGGCCAACAACTCTTGCGGCTTCCACCACCCTTCCATCGCGGAGCCTGAGGAAGCTAAAGCAGTCGGGTCAGAACCGGCCACCCGGGCAGCGCACGGTCCTGGGCGCAGGGAGCGACAGGCTCAGCACCCCCAGCGGCGCGGCGCAGAGAAGTTCCAGGCCAGCCTGCAAACCCGAGTATGGAGGGGGGGAAAACGATCCTTTCTTTTGGACTACAATGACCGGCAAGCAACGCGCCATGGCGCCAAACTCGGCTTCGGGATCCTGGCGCAATGAAGCCTGGGAAGTGAAGTCTCCGGACTGTCGGAGTCCCGTAGTGAAGGCAGAAAGTAGGCGTTGCTAGTCCGCTCCACTAGCACGCCGGTTCCTGGCTGGGCTCCGGGTCTCTCGCTCCCGCTCAGGGTTTTCGCGGGCGGCGGGAGCGGTATGGCTCGCCTGAGTAAACTCCAGCGGGAGGGGGAGGAGGGTAGTAGGTGGGGAGGCGGGGTCAGCGGAAGCGGCAGGTTGCTTCCTTCTCCTCTGGCTCCCTCCCCGCCTCTCCCTGAGGGAGCGGTGGGAGGGGGAGGGCAGGGCAGACGGAAGGTAGTGACACGTGTCAATCAACCCCCCTCCGGGGGGCGCGCGCTCCGGGGCTCGCGCCGAGGGCTCGCGCCCCTGCCTCGTGCCTGCGCTGCTCGTATGTAAATGAGGGCGCGTGACGCGGGACGCAGATGGACAAGGGAAGAGAGAGAATGGCCGCTGCCGCCGCCGCTGCTGCCGCCGCCGCCGCCGCCGCTGCTCAGTGCCGGAGCCCTCGGTGCGCGGCGGAGAGGAGAGGATTCCGGCGGGAACTCGACTCTTGGCGCCACCGCCTCATGCACTGTGTAGGTAAGAGAGACGCGGGCCGGGGCTCCGGGCTCCGCGCGGCGACGGCTGTCGCAGCCCGAGGAGTTTGTGGCTGAGGGGTTTAGTTGAATCTCCCGTTCGGGTTAGTTCGGTGGGGGAGCGAGATGGGAGCGGCGCGGCGCGGCGGCCCCGGCGCTCGCCTTTTGTCTTGCGGGCTGCTGGCCCGGCGCGGTCCGCCCTCCTTCGCCTTCCCAGCTCTTGGGCTCCCCGGGAACTGTTAGTTCGGACCCGCTTGCTGAGCCCCCGCGGAAGCAGCCCGCTAGCGCTCTCCCCGTAACTCCTCGGCGCCCGTCGCTGCCCGCAGTCGCCCGCCGTCCACCCTGACAGGAGGGAGGAAGCGGCCCGGTGGGTCGGCGCCCTGGCGGAGGGGAGCCGGCGGGCAGGGCGGCCGGAGGAAGGCGGGCTGGTCCGCGCCCCCGCCGAGCGCACACACACCCCCTTCTCGCCGCCGGGGGCCGGGTGAGCAGACGCGGCCAGTTCCTGGGGACCTGGACCTGGAGACCCCCCGGGCGCTCGTAGGGCGGGGGCCGCGGATGGGCCGGCTGGGGGCGAGGGGCGGCGGGGGCGTCGCCCGAAGGGCGGGGGGCGCCCAACTCTGCCCTCTCGCGCTCGGCGGCGGCGCTGTGTGTACCCCTTTAAGAAGGAGCCGCTTGAGCGCTGACGGTTGGGATTTGAAGTTCTTCCTCCCTCTTTGGAAGTCTGGACGGATGGGGGGTGTTGCCACGGCAACGACACCCTCCCCCCTTTTCTGCTTGCGGACGCCCCGACGACTCTGGTCCTCTTTCACTGTCATGTGATGGACTCTTCCTTACACACACACACACACACACACACGCGCACACGCATCGCCCTCCCCACCTCCCATCCCCATTCAACTGCAATTCCCTCTTTTTGGTTGGATATGAATCGTTTTGCTTCAAACTTCTGGGCTTGGGGCTGTCACCCTGTGGATTGTTTAGGGTGACAGGAATGGTGGGACTCCCGACCTTGCTGCAGTCGCTTTTTTTTTTTTTTTTTTTCCTAAGTGAGACGAATGCATAGAGCTGTTATCCAGCAGGTTGGTTTAGTGGGTTTAGAGGGGCAAAAACGGCTTATGGAATGGGGCGCGTAGTGGGTGTTTGTTTTGGAAAGGGGTTATGGGTGGGAGTGTAGGGGAAGAGGTAGAAAGGAAGATTGTATTGTGTAAGCAGTGGATAGTGGCAGCGGCTTGCTCTACTGGTGAGTGAATCTTGGCATTTGGAGTTGGGGAGTAACCCTAGTGTCTTAAGAAAACAACTCTCTTACCTGGTTTCCATCTGCTCTGGCACCACCTCGCACCCCCGACCCCGCCTCCCATGTGTTTGGTTAACGCCTTAAGATCTTTTTTTCACTAGTGGAAAGGAGATCGTATTAGTTAAACGTAATACAATTTCAATTCAGAAATGTGTACCGCAGAATGCATTGAATGTAAGAAAATGTACGAGAAGGGAAGGTTACTTTAGGGGGCATTTAAGTGATGTTTAAATAATTTACTGCTTTTGTTTTACCCTTACGAGAAATGTATTTTGGTCTTCTCTAAGGAAAGACGATGAGAAATAGCTTTAGTCAAGTATTCATACGTGATTTTAGTTTATGAAGTGTAAAAAATCTCTAGGTATTCTTTATATAAATTTTTTAAAAAACTATTGTTGTTTGTGCTTCTTGAATACAAAATGGACTGTTTTTGATAATTGCTTATGTAAAGATCTCTTCTGGACACCAATTTAGAATTACTGAGCTCATTTAGGTAGAATCAGGTAGGATGACAGCTTTGCAACACTAGCTTATGATATTACTGTTAAGTTTTGCCAAGGCACAAAGTGATTTGAGGATGTCTTTTTATGTTTTGGAATATTTTGGGTTTGTTTTTTTTTTCCTGATCTTGCTTATTTAGATACATTAAGTATAGCTTTGCATCATGAAAATATATAGACTTTTGAAAAATAGTCAAACTTTAAATGAAACACAATTAATTGGATTTGATGGAAAAGGGAACTAGAATATCTTTTTGCCTTATCTACTTGTATATTCAAGTAAAATTGGAAGACATTGAAAGTTAATACTGTATTACACTTTTAATGCAATATGCGATTACATTGTATCGTATGTGAAAAGAAATTTTGTCCCTGGCTTCTAACTATATTTGAGAATTGTTTCCCACAGTCCCCATCCTAATTAAGCCCTATTAAAACCTGTCTCATATTTTGTTTTTGTTATTTGTTTATTTATTGAGATGGAGTCTCACTCTGTCGCCCAGGCTGGAGTGTAGTGATGCGATCTCAGCTCACTGCAACCTCCGCCTCCTGGATTCAAGCGATTCTCCTGCCTCAGCCTCCTGAATAGTTGGGGTTACAGGCGCCTGCCACCACGCCCAGCTAATTTTAGTATTTTTAGTAGAGACTGGGTTTCATCATGTTGGCCAGTCTGATCTCGAACCCCATTGTTATTTAAAAATAAACAATAACATCCATTTAAACAGAGTATACACTTGTTGATTGGGCTTTTTTAGCATCTTAGGTGTTAAGCACTTAATTTATAGTGCGAATTGGGATTAAATGGAGTTTAGATAATTACCTTTTGCTGTTAATGTGCCTTACATTCATTACTTTGTAAACATATTTACAAAAAAGCCATATTCTTTTCCCTTTGCATGTGTATACATGTGTGAATATATATGCGTACACATATGTGTATATTCGGTGTGTATATATATAATATTCGGTGCTCTCATTGCTTACAGCCATTTTTACAAAATAATATCCTTCTTGCCTTTTGGGGAAGGAAATAATCCAAACGTCTTAATTTTAAGTGAGATACGGAATTGTAGGCAGCATCTTAGGGTTGTACAGCAAATTAGTATTGAGCCCCTAATGAGATTTTGAATCTCAGTTCTTAGCCTAACTCTGATTCATTTTATAACTCATATAATATTCTAATTTTATAGGGAAGAAAGTTGTTTTAGTTGTCATGACTGATTGTAGTTAGCCACAAAGGTAAACGTTTAACTCTTAATATGGAATGAGATGTTTGCCTTCCTCTAATTGTGGCATTCATCTCTTTATGTTAGATTTTTAACTACTGTTCTGATTCATTCCAGATAGTTTTCTTTTCATTGAAGAGTTGTCGTACAACCTTTTGTCCCAATTAATATCTATTTACATTTTGGTACTTTTTATAATTTGACTGTTTTTCTATAATTAGCCTATACTGTACTGGGTTATAGTTTTCAGTAGCTCATGTAACAAATGTTTGAGTGCTTATTGGATATGGTAAATAGTATCCTAGTACTAACTATGATATTGAGAAATAACAAATACAGTCCTGGATCTTATGAAATGTATAAAATAATTAGCATTTGATAAGTCATGCAATTTAAAACAGGTCTAGGATAAAAGAAATACACCTGTGCATTTTTAAACATCATCAAGACTTGTATAGTCCATTAGGATATCTGATCTGGGAGACTGGCCAATATTTTAAAATTTTGTATTTTGGTGTAATTTCAATCTAAAAAGTTGGAAGAATAGAACTCCTGTGTACCCACATTTGTTGTTTTACATTTTGCTGTGTTTATCATTCTTGCTTTATACTGATCTCTCTATATTTTTTCAGAACAATTTGAGAGTAATTCAGAGACATCAACCTCTTTACCCCTAAATTCTTCAGTGTGTATTTTTAAAAAACAAGGATACCGTCTTACCTAATTATAGTGAGGTTGTGAAAACCAGAAGATTTACTGATATACTGTTATCTAATTTATAGTCCATATTCAAATTATATCTGTTTATTTTTTCTGTTAGCTTTTTTTCCCCCTTATTCTGGGATCCACTTCAGGATCATGCATTACATTTGGTAATTATGTCTCCTTAGTCTCTTTTAATCGGGAACACTTCGTCAACCTTACTCTTTCTTGACCTTGACATTTTAAAAGTACAGGGCAGCTATTTTGTAGAACATCCCTCAATTTGAATTTGTCTTTTGCTTTCTCGTGATTAGATTGGTTATGCATTTTGGCAGGAATACCACTTAAGAGATGTTCTGCCCTTCTTAGTGCATCATATCTTGAGATTCATGATGTTGGTGTATACCAGTGTTGGTGATGTCAGCTTTGAAAATTTTGTTAAGCTGGTATTCCTCATATGTATCCCTGAAAGTTATTATTTATCTCATTGTAACTAATATGCAATTTGTGGAAAAATAATTTTGGGGAACAGTATATTTACATAGTATATACTTCACCCACAAGTTTGAGCATCAATTGATGATTATCTGACCTCATTCCTTCTATAATTATTAGTTGACATTCTGACATAAGGTAATCTTTCCCATCTCCATTATTTATTCAGTTCTTTTTATCTGTATGAACTCATGGATTCTTAATTTTATTCAGTGGTTAAATCCATTGCTGTCTTTATTTTGGTTCACAAATTGTCCCAGGTTTGGCCAATGGGTGTCTCATCAAGCTGGTTCCAGTGTATTTCTGCCAAAACAAGATATTCCAGGTTAATTTTGTATTTTACCTGTCCATGCTGTGGCATGAGCTCCTTTTCCGAATTTACCTCCATTCTTTTCAGTGGAAAATAGACTTAGATACCAAAATCTAGGCAGCAGGTTTTAGGACTGTTTTTAAACCTGATTTTTATGATACAGAAGCTGATAATCAGTGTAACCATTTTGTCTAAGGTAACAGCAGCAAAACAGAATGGCAAAGATTGGTTTAGAATCGTTCTGTAAACTCCAGTATCTTTCCTACATAGCAGTGTTGTCCAGCAGAAATATAATGGAAGTAAAATAGGTAATTTTAAATCTTCTAATAACCACATTTAAAAAGAATATTTTATTTAACACAATGTGTTAAATATATTATAATTTTAACACTAATCCATGTAGAAATGATTGAGTTAGTTTATATTTTTCAAAATATTAAGTCTTCAAAATCAGGTATTTTATATTGATAGCACATCCCAATTTGGACTAGACACATTTTAGGTGGCTTAATAGCCACATGTAGCAAATGGCTATCACTTTGGATAGTTCAGTTCTATACAATAGTTGCTCCAGCCAACTCTTGATTACTGCGATACCACTTAATTAAAGACTATTGATAATAACCAAACCTATAGCGTAATTTATTTTTCCTCAAATCTTTTATTTTGGTAGTATAAAACAGCAAATAAACATAAAGGTTCTAGAGCTAGACTGCTTGTGTTGAATCCTATTGTTACCACTTAGCAGTCTGGACAAGTAGCTTAACCTCTCTATACTTTAGTTTCTTAATCTGTAAATTGGAGATAATCAGGTTGTTTGCTAATTTTGTTAGTATATGTTGATATGTGTCTTTCATATAGAAAGCATTCCCTAAGTGTTTGCTAGTATTATGATTGGTTTACACAGGTTATTGGCAGCTTTGAACTCTTAACGTTTCTGCCAATAGATTCTTTCTGGTAGGAATCCTGATGAACAATGAAAAGATCGTGGAACATGTTAGAGAAAAGATAGTAAGGGCTTGAATGGTCTGTATTCTAGACTATTCTAGAGCCATAGAATTATAGTTTTAGAATCACAGGGTATCACCTAGTCTAATCCTGGCTTTTTATGTATGAAACCAGGAAGGCCTTTGATGCAAAAAGGATTATTTTGGCTGTGTTGGTAACTGAATACAATAAATTATTTTTAGCTCATTTAAAAAATGTATATCATACTAGATCATCTTGAAGTTAATTTTTGTCAGTATCTACTCTCTATTTTACTTTTCCTGTTAGTCAACTTGCTGCCACTTTCTGGATGCTTCTTGTTTCCTGCTCCTATATTTTACCAATTTCTCCCTCATCTTGTCACTGTTGCCATGTAAACCCCATAGGAGTAGATTTACTTAGAAATCTGGATTGATGGGACTGGTATGGATGGGTCTGCTATCCAAAAGACTTTGTTTATACAGCTGTTTTTTTCAAGCACTATCAAATATGTTTTCTATTTTAAAAGATGTAAATTGTGGCACCATCTAATAGTGTGCATTGGACAAATGGAATCTGTGATGCTGATGAGTAGTTGGAGGGTTAAGACATATATCAAGTCTTTCTGTAAAATAGGCATATTGATGAATTTTGCATGCAAATTTTGAAGTTCTCTGTACTCTTGGATCTTTTCATATCTGAAAGAGTGAAATTCTGCCATCTTTGGAACCAAGCAGTGTGTGAATTTTGTAGTTTGTAAATGTTAGATATGGGCTGTGGACTGGTCTTAACCATTCTTTTTTTGTGTGATGCCCTCTTGGTGCACATACTGCATCCCTTGTTTGGCTACATGGGTGCGCTGCTTCCTGATTGGCTGTGCACATGATAAATTGCTGTTACGTGTCCTCTACATTCCTCTCATTTGTCTGACTTCCAACCCTGGTCTTTAATTCTGCCATAGTGCAGTTGCTCCTTGGAAGGAGCAACAAAGATATATAGATTTTTGGTTAAGTTATGTAACTTTTTATTCCTCATTAGTAAATCTTATCTTTCAATTGTAATAACCTACATTTTTGGTGGGAAGTTTCTATCTTTTCTTTTTAGTAGTATTCCTTCCCTTTGGTATATATGACTAGCGTTCATGGCTGATAGATAACAGAGCACCAAGGACGTAGGTCCAAACTTTTAAGGACCTGCCTAACTTTGTAGAGTTCATACTTAAGAGCTGAATCTATAATCAGGTAATCTTTTCAAGAGTTTTTATTCACCATACAATCTAGATAAGAAAATGTGAATGGGGGCCCAGACCAGCCTACTGCTACCAGTAGAAAACTGATTAACAAAGTAATGCCATCTTTGTATTTGAGGAATACCACTTTGTTCTTAATTAAAGCAAAATAAAAATTTTGTTTTGAGAATTTTTGTGTTTGATAGAAAACAAAACTTAAAATGAGGAATTGTCTGTATCTCCTTTCCTTTCATATAGTTTCCCCATAATTGGCAGCAACTCTATCCTGCTTGCTTCATTTGCTTCTTTCTTTTCTTCTTTTTTTAACCTTAATCTGTTGCCAAGCTATTATTACCTTCTTTACAATATCTCATGGATTCAATTTTTTTTTTTTTTTTTTAAATGCAGTAAGCATTAGGACAGATCCAGATAAGATTCTGGTATATATCAGTGTCTGCATTGCTGGTTTTACTGTCTTTCAGTCTGACTACAACCAATAGTAAATCATTGTTTAAAGTAGCTGCTTTGATTTCATAGTTTACAAAGCTGTAGTATCTCCCATTTGTCTTTTTTTCCATGAAATAAAAGCTGCCAGCCATGTTGATCTAGCTGGTCATAGTTTACCAGCCTGCTTCTTCAGTTTGTCTAGATTCTTCTTTAGACAACTCAACCTTTTTCATAGGCTTTAGTTCTTTTTTATCCACATTACCCCAAATTCTTATCTTTTTAGGTATATCTTCTACCCTGCATCCTTAGTCGCCTTTAAAATTCAACTGCAGGCCGGGCACGGTGGCCCATCCCTGTAATCCCAGCACTTTGGGAGACTGAGGTAGGCGGATCACTTGAGCCCAGGAGTTGGAGACCAGCCTTGCCAACATGACAAAACCCCATCTCTACTAAAAATACAAAAATTAGCTGGGCATGGTGGTACATTCCTGTAGTCCCAGCTACTTGGGAAGCTGAGGCACGAGAATTGCTTGAACCCAGGAGGCATACGTTGCAGTGAGTGAGATCATGCCACTGCACTCCAGCCTAGGTGACAGACCAAGACTCAAAAAAAAAAAAAAATTCAACTACAACCTGGAGTCTTTTCTAAAGTATTTATTGAAAAGCAAATTTAAGCGCTTTCTCCATTAATTTAAATTGGCCAATTCTTTTCTGACCACTATGTGCAAGGCGTGCACATAGGAAGTAATTTTGTCCAGTAGTCTTCATGTTTAAATTATAAACTGTTTAGGGACAGTAAATCTCACAAGTGGTAGAAAGGACTTGATGGAAATAATCCAGTTTCTTCTTAGCCCCTGTCATTGTAACATTAGGCACAAATCATTCCACTTTTTACAGATGGAAATCTGTGAAACTGGGATAATATCTGTCCTCAAATGTTTGCCATTTTTATTCTTATGAAAGATGCTATAATATTTATGTAGTAGTAGTATCTGGGCTAAAGGTATGAATTAGAAAATTACCAGCATAAAGATGATACTTAAATCCACAGAAATAGATGAGATTACTTAGGAATAGGGGAGAGTATATCTGGAGTATAACTTGAGTATATTAGAGCTAGTTTAGATAGTATAACTAGTAAATGACTCAGTACCACACCTTAAGGAATCTTAGCCTTCCTTGAGCAGAAGAGAAACCTCAAAGTAAGGTCACTGGCTGAATAGTAAAACCAGGAGGGAGTGGTATTACCAAATCCTAGAGGAGAGAGAAAAATATTACAATAAGGAGAGATCGTTACATGTTGATGAGATGTCAGGTACCATGAAACAGGGAAATGTACATTGTTTTTGGCTCTAGGTGACCTTGACTAGATAAATTTCAGTAGTGATGGAGATGGCAGCCATATTATAATAGGTTAGAAAGTAATTAAGATATGTGTAAGTGGAGATAACATTTATAGTAAACTACTAATTTAAGAGCTGTGTTTTGAGGAAGAACTGATAAATGGAGCAGTAATTGGAGACATCTGGGGTCTAGGGATGTTTGTTTTTTAGATGGGCGTTACCGTTTACCATACTTAGTAAGATGGGGAATACTGTTCTGTATCGGTGATAACCATGATTCTTTTATGTGTTAATTTCATTAAGCTGAGAGCTGATCGTAACAAAATACTTATTAGATAAAGAAATGGGATAGGCTTAGTTTTAATCTCTTAATACGGATTCTACATTTTTTTCCCCTTCAAAAAAGTTTTCTAATCAAGTTACTGAGATGTGGTATGTTAACATTGGTGCATCACACATTTTAAAAGAATGTTCTTTTCTACAGTTAATTTACTGTTGTCAGTCATCAGTTATCTTAAGTCCTATGTGTGACCATTACTTGGGGATATAATTTTATGTTTCTTCTTTACTAGATTCTGAACTAGAAATGGACTTCGGAATCAAAGCTCAAAATATTAGCTTTTTAAAATGGTAATGTTGCATTGAAGAACTTGGCTTGGAACTGAGACCAAAATTAGACATTAGATTGCCTTACTCCCTAACTCCCTGAATTGAACTTAGCAACCTATCAAAGACAGTACAGCTGGAGCCACAGGCCTCTTAAAATACAAGGAAGCTGTACCCTAGTGAGTTTACCATGTGATTTGCTTGTTGGTAGGAGTGAGCAGGAGGCTTGGCCATGAATGAAAAATGACTTTTAAAACATTAATCCATCCCACTAGGGACCAACTGTAAGGATGTTGCCAATATTAGTTATTCTTCCTTCTTTTGGGAGGACTGAATAAGTGGTAGAGAAAAGAGCCAAGTTTATTCCAAAGTACTTCCCCCAAGAATGTGAAAAGTGTTCGTGGGAGTTCTATTTTATGGAAAAGACAGGAACTGTGGTGTGGTTCAAAAAGCTTACTGTTTACACAGGAATAGGATTTACCTTGCTTTTAAAGAGTTCACAGTAATCAGGGATGTTAAATATTAGACTTCGTGTAATGTAATGGAAAGACAGAAGTGGGAACAATTAATTTTGACTTGAAGGATTCAAAATGACTAGGCTTCAAAACATTGAGTGAAAGCAAGGATTGACAAACTTTCTCTAAAGGGCCAGACAGTAAATGTTTTAGGCTTTGTGGACCATCTGGTCTCTATTGCAGCTACTCACCTCCACTGTTGTAGTGCAAAGGAAAGACATAAATTAATAAGCATGGTTGTGTTTCAGTAGCATTTATTTATGAAAATAGGTAGATTTGGCCTATGAACCATAGTTTGCTGATCTCTGAGGTAAAGGATGCAGCAGGAAAGTACAGTGGAGGGAATGGGCAGAGAGTATAAGCAAATATATTTAAGTATAAATAATAATATATTCTGAAAATATTTAGCATTATAGTGCCATTGGTTTATAGGGTAGCAGCAGAAAGTAGGACTGGAAGTGTAAATTACGGCTTCTACAAGGAGGAAATTATAAGCCTTTGAAGTTTTTTTTTTTTTTTTTTTTAAACGGGTAATAAGCATGATCAGATAAGTCAGCTTATTTTCATTTGGAACATCTGTTGTTGGTGCAGGTTTGAGGGCTTTTTGTTTGCAATAGTTTTAAGAAGCTCAAATTAAAGCAGCCCTTTTAAATCAAAACTGGAAAAATGAGCAGTTTTCATTCACTTCAATGTATTAAGACATTCTACTTGGGCTCTGAACAACTTGAGAAATAAAACAAGGAGAAAGATGGAAGCCAAAATAATCTTTCTATTACTAATATAGGCCAGGTTAGAGGAATAGCTTGATGGGGGAGTCAGGTGGTCTGGCATAGGCTGACTTATCCATCCAGCCCTAGGCACGGTAGAGAAGCAGAGCCCAATGTGAGTCTTTGGAGGTTTGTTCTCCTTTGAAAGCTCAACCCCAGGGGCAGGAGGAACAGAACTGAGCTCTTCCTCACATCCAAAATCACCAATCGGATAATTCACTTTACATACTTAAGGGTAAAAAGAGGCTCGGGTTGTGCTTTTGACACATCCTTCCTCATAGAAACCAGGAGCAAGGGAAAGGTATTATAACAGTCACAACTGTTAATTTTTGCAGGGTTGTATCTGGGGATAGGTATACTGGAAACAATACAGCTGTTAACATCCTGAAAACAAGTCAAATTTACTTGTTCTGGATATTTAAAAAAATATGGCTGGGCTCAGTGGCTCATGTTTGTAATCCCAGCGCTTTGGGAAGCTGAGACAGGCAGATCATGTGATGTCAGGAGTTCAAGACCAGCCTGGCCAACGTGATGAAACCCTGTCTCTACTAAAAATACAAAAATTCACCAGGTGCGGTGGCAGGTGCCTGTAATCCCAGCTACTTGGGAGGCTGAGGCAGGAGAGTCGCTTGAACCCGGGCGGCAGAGGTTGCAGTTAGCCGAGATCGTGCCACTGCACTCCAGTCTGGGCAACAGAGCAAGACTCCATCTCAAATATATATACACGTATACACACACACACACACACACACACATACATATATGTACACACAGACACACACACATATATATATGCACACATATGCAAAAAATGTATATTTTAGTGTTTGGAACAACTGTATTTTTTAAATTCTCAAAATAAAATTAGTAGGGATTTTTCTTCTTTTTCAATTAACTAGATTTTCCACAGGCCTATGTAAGATACTTAAGTAAAATGCATGTTTGGTTAGAAAGAAACCCAGTGCTCTCTTCTGTATTACACTTTTCAATTAACTTTTTAAACTTAGAAGGAATTAGTGTAAAAGAATAGAGTACTGTTTCTTTATGTGGAAAAAAGCAGGTACTTTGACAAATAGATTATTGTTTTAATTAGCTCTGATTATAGGTGCTTACACAGTTTATTCAGTGGTGTCTCTTTTTTAAAAAAATATAATTAATTGTTCTTCAGTGTCTTCTCCTCCCTTTCTGAACAGCTTAGGACTAAAACATCAAGTGGGAGAAAACAAGGGTAGGTATCCACACCAGACGGGGTGTGCAGTAGGCAGAGCCACATCATCGTTTAAGAGGAGTGGGATCTCAGAGCCTGATGGGGTGAGGAGGGTGTCCATGGGGGAATGAAGGGTAAGGAGCACCTCTCCATTGGAAGGCGTGCTAATGCAGGTATTGGAGCCCAAGCAGGGTGATATGGTGTCTCTGAAGGAGAGTGGCCTGGTATGGGGGAAGGTCAGCTGGTCCCAGCAAGGACATCTACTTAGGGTGGGATGACACCCTGAATGAGCTCTCAGGGCCCCAGTAGATAGCAGGGGATAGGGAGTGATCCATGTAGGATTGCAATCTGGTGTAGGTATATTGAGGCTCAAGTGAGATGAGGAGGGAGTCCATACATGGAGGTATCTGAGTCCACGGTGTTAGAGCTTGAGGGTAGAAGGAGAAAGGCCTCTCAGTGGAGACTCGGTACAGTATGGGATTTCATAGCCTGAGCAGGGTAGGGAGGATTTTCTTGTAGGAGGGATGCCAGGCATGAGGAATACGGACCTGAACAGGTTGAGGAGATTATATACATGGGGTAGGGATTTTGCGGCCAAGAGAGGTGAGGAGTGTGTCCATGCAGGGAAAGGGAAATAGCTACAATGGGAGATTGGCTACATACATGGAGATTGATCACATAAATCAATATTAAGAATAATGGGAGCCAGGCTTCTCATTGAGAAGGGAGTTACAAATATGAAAGTAGGGAAAACTAGAATGCTGTCTGTGGTGTTGGATAGGAAATGAAGTACTTGTGTGAACTCATGGTTTTCATCATATATCGATATAGAAATATATGTGTATGTATACATACACATGCCCTATACTGGTCATTGAGAAGGGGCTTAGGAGCAGTGACACTATGATAGCAGTGAGCATAATGTGTTACCGTTAATTTCCTGATTTTAATGGTTGTTTTTGTGAGAGAATTGGGAAATACTAAGAATTCAAGAGTGGTGGGTCATTATGTAGACATTTACTCTCAAATGGTTGGGAAGATAAAAGCCTTACTATACTTAAAACTTTTGTTTAAAGTTAAAGATTGTTAAAACATAAAAGTATTTAAAAACAGTGTCATTAGTCTACGTATGTTCTTGTGAATTCATCACTTTTAGTCCTAACTACCATAGTTAGTAATATACATGTTGTCTTACAGATTTTCCAGCACCAATAATTGCCCCTTGAAATAATGATAGATAATATTTATTGAGTGCTTACCATGTGTTAGGCAGATACTAAGTTTTTATGTGTATTATCACGTATAATTTTGCATATGAAATAGTACAATTTTTATCTTCATTTTACAAATGAGAAAATACAGGCTTAGAGAGGCTAAGTGTCTTACCCAAGTCTTTCTGCCTAGCAAATACAGAAGTAGAATTCACATCCAGTCTTAACCACTATACCAGGTCAAACTTCATTTAAAAATTAGCAAGTCTCATCCTTTCTGGTCACATTGTTACATCTAAAACTTTAGTAGTGCTGTTTTCATTTTATTTTAGAATTTGAGTTTCAGGGTGGGAAAAAGTATTCTGGGTTTAGGCCTCCTCAGCCTTTTTGTTCCTGTCTTGGAGTGAGAGAGAACTGGGACTTCTGTATTTGAGTGCACGGTGTCAGAGATAAGGATTCCCCTGTGATGGGTTAATCAGAGAAAATATCCACTAATTTTTTTCTTGCTTTTACAACTGGGAATGGATGATGATGACAACATAGAGTTAGTGGGCAAGGCTTTTCATTAGCACAGACTTGCAGTGTTAAGTTTCAGTCTCAGTATAAAGTTACCTTCTATTCTGATTCTAAGAATGATGAGCAATACCTTTCCATCTCTTTTAAACTTTCCCCAAGAGTGGCAGATGAATTAATAGGATATAGCTAATTGTTTCATTTTAACCTTCCTTTCCTTGTACTCATCTGTGCCAATTTAGGGTATGGAAAAGTAGTTTCTTGGTAGAATCCTATATATTTTTTTTTTGCATACTACTCTTTTGGCATCAGCCCAGTGATCACTTTTTTCTTCTTTGCTTTCTTAACCTTTTAGTATTTGTATTCTGGCATAGCACATAAATAGAATAGAATTTGCCTATGAGTACATATTAGCTTGCTTGTCTAACTTTTCACTCTTAACAGTCTGAGCCCACAGCTCCTTTCATATCCTCTGTCAGAGTGAGTTTCTGCTGACCTACTCATTCCTCAGACCCATTCTAAAATTGCTCCCTTTATTTTATATAAAGGATAATATTATTTTCAGTGTTGAAAGAAGCATGGCCATCTGCTAAAATCCTTTTGCATATATTTTCTTCCTCATAATATTTTCAGTAAGTATTTATGGACAGGGCAGTGTACTAGGGGACTCAGATGAATTAGATTGTCTTCGTGAAGCACAGTCTCAGGTGAGACTCAGGTGAATTAGATTGTCTTCATGAAGCACAGTCTCCTGGGGAAAACAAGGCTCTCTGACTACAGAATATGATAAATGCGATAATAGAAGCATATACAGTATTAAATGTGTATAAAGTATTGAATATGCATAAAGGAGGGGAATGGTGAGATTTCCTTATATGAGTCCATGAACAATCATAAGATGATTGTGGGAAATGAGAAAAGATAGTTTGTTTAATTGAACCTAGTAGTAATTATTTTAAATTGTTTTACTGTGGATTAGGCATTAAGTGCTTATACTTAGAATTTATTTGATTTTCACAACTTTCTTATAAGATAGGAACTATATTTTTTATCCTACTTTGTAGATAAGGAAATTAACTCACACTATAGGTGGAGAAAAAACATTGGAAGAATTTTAAGCATGGGAATGATAATTTAATTTGTGGTTTTATAAGATTACTCTGCTAGTATGGAGAATATAACAGGTAAATCAGGAGATGTCAAGATAGACCAAGCAAGTTTTGAGGGTCTGAAATAAGAGTAGTAGTGGAAACTGAGAAGATGGGGAGACTATTACAAGAGGATTTACAATAAACAGATTTTAGTTGTTGATTAGATATGACCATACAGAAAAAAGGAGAAAGAACAGAGGATCATTTCCAAGCTTCTGTTTAGGAGGCCTAACTGGATTATGGGACCATTATCCAGAACAAGATATAGAGCATTGTATTTTCATATAATATATAATAATAATATTTGTGATATGGTTTGGCTGTGTCCCCACCGGAATCTCATCTTGAATTGTAACTCCTACAATTCCCACGTGTCGTGGGAGGAAACTGGTGGGAGGTAATTGAATTATAGGGGTGAGTCTTTCCTGTGCTGTTCTTGTGATAGTGAATGAGTCTCACGATATCTGATGGTTTTAAAAAGGGGACTTTCCCTGCACCAGCTGTCTTCTCTTGTCTGCCTCCATCTGAGATGTGCCTTTCACCTTCCACCATGACTGTGAGGCTTCCGCAGCCACGTGGAACTGTAAATCCCATAAACTTCTTTCTTTTGTAAATTGCCCAGTCTTGGGTATGTCTTTATCATGCAGTGTGAAAACAGACTAATACAGTAAATTGGTACCAGTAGAGTGGGGTGCTGCTGAAAAAATACCCGAAAATGTGGAAGTGACTTTGGAACTGGATAACAGGCAGAGATTGAATAGTTTGGAGGGCTTAGAAGAAGACAGGAAAATGTGGGGAAGTTTGGAACTTTTTAGAAACTTGTTGAATGGCTTTGACAAAAATGCTGATAGTGTTATGAACAATAAGATCCAAGCTGAGGTGGTCTCAGATGAAGACGAAGAACTTGTTGGGAACTAGAGCAAAGGTGACTCTTGTTATGTTTTAGCAAACAGACTGGTGGCATTTTGCCCCTGCCATAGAGATTTGTGGAACTTTGAACTTGACAGAGATGATTTAGGTTATCTGGCAGAAGAAATTTCTAAGTAGCAAAGCATTCAAGAGGTGACTTAGGTGCCGTTAAAGGCATTTGGTTTTAAAAAGGGAAACAACATAAAAGTTTGGAAATTTCTCAGTCTGACAATGTGAAAAAAAGAAAATCCCATTTTCTGAGGTGAAATTCAAGCCTACTGCAGAAATTTGCATGAGTAATGAGGAGCCGAATGTTAATCCCCAAGACGGTGGGGAAATTGTCTCCAGGTCATGTCAGAGGTCTTCACGGAAGCCCCTCCCATCACAGGCCCAGAGGCCTAGGAGGAAAAAGTGGTTTCATGGGCCAGATCCATGGTCCCTGCGCTCTGTGCAGCCTAGAGACTTGGTACTCTGCGTCCGAGCCACTCTAGCCATTACTGAAAGGGGCCAACATAGAGCTCGGACCGTGGCCTCAGAGGGTGCAAGCCCCAAGCCTTGGCAGCTTCCACGTGGTGTTGAGCCTGTGAGTGCACAGAAGTCAAGAATTGGGTTTAGGGAATCTCTGCCTAGCTTTCAGAAGATGTGTGGAAATGCCTGGATGCACAGACAGAAGTTTGCTGCAGGGGCTGGGCTCTCATGGAGAACATCTGCTAGGGCAGTGTGCAAGGGAAATGTGGGGTCGGAGCCCAGAGCCCCTGCTGGGACACTGCCTAGTGGTGCTGTGAGAAGAGGCCCACTGTCCTCCAGACCCCAGAATGGTAGATCCACTGACAGCTTGCATTGTGTGCCTAGAAAAGCTGCAGACACTGAACATCAGCCTGTGAAAGCAGCTGGGAGGGAGGCTGCACCCTGCAGAGCCACAGGGGCAGAGCTGCCCAAGACTATGGGAACCCATCCAACGTGACCTGAATGTGTGACATGGAGTCAAAGGAGATCATTTTTGAGCTTTAAGATTTGACTGCTAGCCAGGTGTTGTGGCTCATACCTGTATTCTCAGCACTATGAAATGCTGAGGCGTGTGTGGATCGCCCGAGGTCAGGAGTTCGAGACCAGCTGGGCCAACATAGTGAAACCCCATCTCTACTAAAAATACAAAAAATTAGCTGGGTGTGGTGGCAGGCAGCTGTAATCCCAGCTACTCAGGAGGCTGAGGCAGGAGAATTGCTTGAACCAGGAGGTGGAGGTTGTAGTGACCTGAGATCACGCCATTACACCCCAGTCTGGGCAACAAGAGTGAAATTCTTGTCTCAAAAAAAAAGATTTGACTGCCTTGCTGGATTTCGGACTTGCATGGGGTCTGTAGCCCCTTCGTTTTGGCCAATTTCTCCCATTTGGGGTGGCTCTATTTACCCAATGTCTGTTACCCCCATTGTATCTGCTAACTTGCTTTTGATTTTACAGGCTCATAGACAGAAGGGACTTGCCTTAGATGAGATGTGGGACTGTGGACTTTTGAGTTAATGCTGAAATGGGTTATGACTTTGCGGGGGGACAATTGAGAGGGCATAGTTGGTTTTGAAATGTGAGGACATGAGATTTGGGAGGGGCTAGGGTGGGATGATATGGTTTGGCTGTTTCCCCACCCAAATCTCATCTTGAATTGTAATTCCCACAATTCCCGTGTATCATGATAGGAACCTGGTGGGAGGTGATTGGATTATGGAGGTGGGTCTTTCCTGCTCTGTTCCCATGATAGTAAATGAGTTTCATGAGACCTGATGGTTTTAAAAATGGACGTTTCCCTGCACAAGCTCTCTTCTCTTGTCTGCCACCTTCTAAGATGTGCCTTACACCTTCTGCCATGACTGTGAGGCCTCCCCAGCCACATGGAACTGTAAGTCCAATAAACCTCTTTCTTTTTTAAATTGCCCAGTCTTGGATATGTCTTTATCAGCAGCGTGAAAATGGGCCAGTACAATGTGAAATACATATATGAATATATGTTTTCACATGATACGTGTATTTTCGTATAGTATATGTGGTTGGTAGAGTCAACATATATACAGACTGAAATCGGATCAACACATTGCTATTTGCTAGTTTGTCTTAAAGCCAGTTATTGCAGGGATAAAAGGATATGTACAGCAAGACTTCACAGAGAAAGCAATCACAGAATGGAGTTTTCCTCTACTTATAAGTTTTGTGCTTTGGTTCAAAAGCTCTTGTGTTTCTGCTGCAGGAATGCATGTAGCAGCTGTACATTCTTGCATTCTTAACATTTGAAGATCCACAGGTGGCTTTGGACTTTAATTATTGTTGTGTGTGTGGTGCACCCCTCCCCCAGGTTTCATCACTTACTCTGTCAGGAAAATTTAGCCAAGTAACTTTATGTTGTATTTTATGTTGTATTTTTGTGTGATAGGTTGAGTAACTTTATGTTGTATTTTTGTGTGATAGGTTAAATAATTTTATAACAAATGTTATTTGGAAAAGTTACACCTCAAGTCAGTTTTCAGTTGATAGAGTGAATGTAACGTGGTTCAGAATTGTAGGTCTTAGATCCCTATAGCTTTGACATACAGTGACTACATCTTAAAACCTAAAACACTTTCTTCATCTTCATTTCTCTATCTCCCTACCAGTTACCTATCCCAATATTTGACTTTCTCTCTCTCTCTCCACTTACATGTCTCTCAGGTATTCTAATATTAAGATATTTTGCCATTACTTTCTGTGGCAAAAACCACAGATTTTTGCCACAGAAAGTAATGGCAAAATATCTTAATATTAGGTATGTACCATACCTAAAAGTTAAATCTTGATCTTCCTCTGTCAAATACAACGTCTGTTTCTCTGGTGTTCTTTTTATCTCAATGTACCTAATTTCACAAGCCAAACACCTGAAGGTCATCTTTTACTTATCTTCCTTCTCATCTCCTATGCCAGTCCACCAATTAATTATGTTTTCAAATATATCTTAAACCCATTCATTTCCCTTTATTTTCACTCCAGTTGAAGTCAGCCTCATTTCTTACCCAGACTGCTGCAAAAAATTCTTATATGGCTTCCTATCTTCTCCTCTTATTCTTCTCTAGCTTAATCTTCCATAGTGCAAAGAAAAATCTGTTTAAGTACTTTGCTCTACTCTTACCCTTTAATGACTTCTGCACCAATAACAAAAGCATAGAGGTATGATATATTCTGTTCCTGGAAAATTATAGCACCCCCAAAAGTTGCAATGTGGCAGAAACCATGGCTGTACAAAAGTTGGCTTGAGGTCAGATTGTGATTTTTAAAAGTATGTATTGTCCTTTGGACTTTGGTTCTTATTCTGTTACTAATTGGGATTAAATTGATATTTAAGTTTGTTTTTAAGCAGTGGGATTCATAGAGATGCCACTTTCCACATTCCGTTTAGTAATATTACTGGTACAATTCTCTTTTATACCAACCCTATGCAAATTCTGATTACTCTTTCTTTGGAGAAATCAAAAACTTTCCTGAGAGAATACCTTCCCAAGAGAATATATGAAGACTTGGGCTGAGTTTTAAAAATCATCATGGACAATTTTAAATATGTACAAAAATAGGAGAAAACATAATGATTCTCAGTGTTTCTGTGACCCAGCTTTAACAATATAACAAATTCTGGCTTAATTTTTAATATAAAAATTATCAGTCAAAACATTTTATATGTTGGTTTTCTGATGTACTGTAATTCATTCCATGTTCTCATGTGAATAAGCACAAATTACACATTTTCTTGGAGTTGTAAATTTACAACAGAAGGTGGAAGGTATTAACATCATGACATGATGTCTTACACTTGCTTTTAGCTTAATATTAACTGTTTTTGTTTGTACTGTATAGTTTAGTAATAAACCAAAAAAGTTGAGTTCTAGAATCCAGAAGCTTTTTTTTTTTTCTTTTGTGAGAGGTGGGAGTGGTGGTGATGAGAGCAGCTTATGTATGAAATGCGTTTTGAATAACTCTAAAACCCAGTAAGAAAGCATTGTTTATGTCTTGGATGTATCTGACAGTTTACATTCATGAAGCAAACCAAAGAAGATATTGCTTATTATAGACCCATAGCATATGCTGAACAGTGGTTCATTGTTTTTCAATCTTGTAGAGCCACCAAGTTAACAGTGATGTAACTAAAGGGTAGAAAGCCCTCAGAGCATACATCTTACTTGGTTGTTGAAATAACAACAACTTAATGAAAATGTTTTCACATTAGAGTTATATTTGTCAGCACTCATGGTAATTTGGTGCTTATGTCTTGGGTGTTTATTAAAGATCCACATCAAATTATGCCTTGGAAAATCTGAATTTTAGAGAAACAAACGTGTGTGGATGGATATAGATAAACAGAGATATACAGATATGTGTATAGGACTATCTATTTGCATATATGTGTATAATTTGTAGTTAGTAACAAGTATAATGATTCTGGGAGACTTTTTTTAAATTTTTGTTTTATTTTAATGAATAGTTAAGGAGAATGCCCTGTTGCCATTTGTGTAGAATTAAAATTCATAAAATGTATTTCATTGTGATTTTGTAGTAAATTGTGATCTTGGAGTTAACACCTTATGTTCACGTTGTAGATGTCATTTATTAACTGTGTAACCTTGCAAAATTTATGAGCTATGTTCTCAAAAATATTTGCATACTGATTTCCAGATCTGTGCCTTTCTCTGTCTTTCATTCTTTCTTTATACAGAACTTTTCTCTGCAAGAATGGTGATAGCCCCTTTCTTCTTGACTTCTTTTTTTAAGTTCTTTTATTGCATAACTCTTCTAAATTCAAATGTGTTCATATTACCCCTGAATAAAAATCTTCATTGGTTCCTCTATTGACCTTAGGATAAAGTCTTAAATTTATAATATGGCTTAGAAAGCTCAACATAGCCTACCCGCTCTGTACTGCCTTAGCCTTTCTGTTTTTCATTCTACTTTGAGCACTGCAATCAAAGAGCATATCAGTAGCAGAGTAATTGACTAGCCTTTATTGACTACCTATTAATAGCAGCTTTTATTGACTACCTATTAATACTTATGCCAGGTATATGCTTTACACATATTATATCCTTTAATCCTCACAATAATCTTGAGTATAGGCATTATCTTTAGCATACACTGAATCCTTTTTGGTTTCGTTTATTTGTTTGTTTATGAGATAGGGTCTCACTCTTTTGCCCAGGCTAGAGTGCAGTGGTGCTGTCATAACTCACTGCAGCCTCAAACACCTAGGTTCAATCAGTCCTCCCACCTTGGCCTCCCAAAGTGCTAGGATTATAGATGTGAGCCAACTCACTCAGCTTGAACTCTTTTTGGATTCTCAAGCACTATGCCTGTGGGCTTTTGCATATTTGTTTTCTTTCTGGATTACAGTAGCTGCTGCTCCATTGCTACTTTTTGTAAACTGTTGTTTCTAAATAGAACTACATGGAAAAAATGTATCAGATCATGATCTTACACCTCAGTGAATAAAGTGAACATACTCTTATAACCACCTCCAGATCAGGAAATGGAACCCCCAGAAGTCTCTTCATATCCCTATCCAGTCACTAATCTCTCCCACTCCCCGTAAAATATGAATAGTATTCTGACTTTTTAACAAAGTAGATTATTTGTGCCTGTTTTGGGAAACTTTGAAATGGGATTATATAGTATGTATTTTGTGTTTAGCTTCTTTAACTCAGTATTTTATGTAATTCATTCATGTGGTTGCCTGTAGATATAGTTGGTTCACTTTTAGTGCTCTATAATATTCTGATATGTAAGTATATCAAAACATTTATCTTTGAAGGATATTTAGGTTGTTTTCATTTTACAGTCTTAGAAACAATGCAAAGAACATTCTTAGACATTATACATTCTTAATTTTGATTCAACTCCTGGTATATTTTTAAACTTCGTTTTAGTTGTCGAGATTTTACTTTTTCCAGGAGTCCTTTTTTAACCTCTCCAAGTTTGAGATTTGCACCCTTCTTTGTGCAGTGATCATCACTCTGTTTCCCCTATCATACACATTTATGCTATTTTTAATTGTCTGTTTGCTTTTTTCTCACCAAGTTCAAAGTGTATGTGTGTTTGTCCACAAAGAAGTGTACCATATTTTCCCCTTCCCTGTCTTTCTGGCACCTACCAAATACATAAATATTTGTTGAGCAAATGACTTTTTAATATTGTCACTCTTTCAGTGCAAAAAAAAAAAAACCCACAAATCTAATGGAAATTGAGTAATAAACTTAGTTACTCTCTGTCTTTGTTTTGCTCAGTTAGATGTGCAGAGTTACCTTAAAATGGGTTATTGTCAAGTTATGCTAAAATTTTTTCATGTGCCAGGCATCTTGTCCCTTTTGTACACTCATTCTACCCCACAGCTATTGTGTAAAGTATTTCTGGACATTGTTTTTATAACTTGTGGGACATTGAACAACCTTATTTGTAGCAGACTTAGTATGTGCTCTTCGTGGGTGGTCTTGAGTGTTGAAAATTGCCAAAAGACATTTGGAAACTGCCAAAAAGACTGAGAAATTGTATCAAAAATGAATTGAGATTTTAAGGAACATTGACTTTCTTCTCCTATTTCCCACCTACTAGTGTCCTTAAAACAATTTCTTACCAAATTGTCACTGAATTTAGGTTAAATTAAGTCACTGAGATAAACCAGAGTTTATAGTATATTGTGCTTTTGCCTTAAAAATTGATTACTCTTGCAAGTTACTTGTATGTACTGTCATATGCTACGTAAAGACATTTTGGTCAACAACAGACCACATATAAGAGGGTGATCCCATAAGTGTATAATGGACTTGAAAAGTTCTTATCATCTAGTGATGTCTTAGACATCCTAATGGTTGTGGTGCAATGCATTACTCACGTGTGTGTAGTAATGCTGATATAAACAAATTACTGCCCTTCAAAAATATACCATATACAATTATGTACAGTACATAATACTTGATAATAAGTGAATGTGTTACTAGTTTATGTGTACTATACTATGCTTTTTTTTTTTTTTTTGGAGACAGGGTCTCACTCTGTCACCCAGGTTAGGAGTGCAGTGGTGTGATCATGGCTCACTGAAGCCTTGACCCTCATCGGTCTCAGGTGATCTCCCACTTCAGCCTTCTGAGTAGCTGAGTTTCCCGATGTGCACCACCATGCCGGGCTAATTTTTGTAGTTTTCGTAGAGACAGGGTTTCGTTATGTTGCCCAGGCTGGTCTTGAACTCGTGAGCTCAAGGGATCCACCCACCTTAGCCTCAAACTGCTGGAATTACAGGCATGAACACCATATCCGACCATGTACTATAGTTTTTTATGATTATTTTAATTTTTAAAAGTTCTTCAGGAGATATTCCAGAAGAAGGCATTGTTATCATAGATGACAGCTCCATGCCTATTATTGCCCCTGAAGATTTTCCAATGGAACAAGATGTTAAGGTGGAAGACAGTAATATTGAAGATCCTTACCCTGTGTATGCCTAGGCTAATGTGTGTGTTTGTGTCTTAGTTTTTAACAAAAAAGGTTAAAAAAATTTTTTTTAAAGTTTAAATAGAAAAAAGTTACAGAATAAGAATATAAAGAAGTTTTATTACAAAAGAGCCGAAGATTTTTTAAAAATTAAAAGTTTATAATGTAAAAAAATTATAGTAAGTTAAGATTTTTGAAAGAAAATAAATTTAGTGTAGTCGTACAATGTTTATAAAGTCCATAGTAGTATACAGTAATGTCCTAGGCTTTCACATTCACTCATTACTCACCCAGAGCAACTTCCCATCCTTCAAACTCCATTCATGGTAAGTGCCCTATACAGGTGTACTATTTTGTATCTTTTATACCATATTTTTATTGTTCTTTTCTTTGTTTAGATATGTTTAGGTACACAAATATCCTTGTGTTACAATTGCCTACAGTATTCAGTACAGTAACATTCTGTACAGACTGTATATAGTAGGCTTTTCTATTTAGGTTTGTGTAAGTACATTCTGATGTTTGCACAACACAACAACAGTAATAACACCTCAAAGATGCATTTATCAGAATGTGTTTCCATTATTAAGCAATGCAGGAGCCCTTTATACTTGAATATTATTTCTTCAATTTGCAAGAGTATTTTGTTTTTCATTTTTAGCCTTGTTTATCCTGAATTTGTCTTCTCTGAAATTAAAATTTTCATCTTTCTTTTAACCAATGTGTCCATTACTAACACTCAAACAATAATGGTAGTATACCTTCTACCATCCTCTTTCTCCCAGTTTTTCTTAGGCTTTAGCTCTTTATTCTTGCTGATCTCAGACGTTGTATGCATCTTTATCTTTCTTTCCCACTAAACTGTGAGTTTAAGTAGTTGTTTATTGGGAGCTCAATAAAACTTAAAAAATGATGACTTTTGTCACTTGTTTTAGTGTTCTCTAAAGCATTATCATTTGCCACAAGTGCTCATTTGTATATTAGTCATCTTTCTTATTATTTAAAAACTGTTCTGCTTCTTTATTGAAAAAGCATTATGTTAAGTAAACCCTTTATCAGCCATAAAATTCAATTACTTTTATTAGGTGAATCACTGTGACAGATCCGGAGGGTAATATAAAGGCAGTAATATTGTTCCTGTTGTCAAGGAGCTAAACATTCTAGCCCTCCTCCCCAACCCACCCTTTCCCCAAATTCTCAAGTCATAAATGTAGTTAGAATATGAATGTGCTTGGAGAATGTGGTGTTGGTAACAATGAATTCCAACAAATAAGATTGGAGAAGGCGTTGAGACTATAGACCAGTACATACTTGTTTGTATGTTACATATTAACAAACTGTTGTTTAGTGTGGTTAGGTAATTGTTCAGTTTGTGATAAAACTAGAAGAAAACGTTTTAGTTTAGTTTGGAAGACAGGACACTTGACAGATGAGCAAAGATGGGTAAAAAGACATTTCAGATAGTACGTGCAAAAGTTCAAACGTTTAAACAACGTAATGGGTTAGTTGTTTCTTATAAGTGCCTGTAATTTACTTATGATGGAATGGTTGGAGAAAAGGCAGGAGTTAGATCAGGGAAGGCTACGTATGCTGTCTTAGAATATTTATAATTCATTTTGTAGACAGTAGAGAGCCAGAATTTAGTATAGACTTTTTCCTTTCTGAATGGTAAAAGTTGATTAAAACAATGATTCTGATATTCATTATAAAAGCCTTGAAAGAGATATTTTAGTGAACCTTGAATTTTCTGTACTGCTGAGAAAGATGTTCAACAGGGTTGAATTTTTGATATATCAAACTTACTGTTTGGAATTATGAAACTTTTTTTTTTTCAAGTTATGAACGATGTCAGTCTCTGGAAATTTTACAGAGGAATATAGTGTATGTTCAGCTACCTTGCATTTAAAGGAATAATATATGACAGATGAAATTGAAATTCCCATCTGTCATTTGCCAGTCCATTTCCCTTTCCTCCATCCTGGAGGTGTATGTTTTTCGCTCACTATCAGTCTTCTATAAAGTGTTCATAGTCTTTTCTGTAAGTTATTTCAGTATAATGAATCAGTTATACTTTATTTACTAGGTATATTTTATAAGAGTTTTTCTGTGTCTGATTATTTTACTCAACAAAACTATTTAAATTGTATCTTCTTTTAAAGCGTGTTAACCCCAGATTTTGTCCTTTCATTTCTCTACATCTAGATTATTTAGCTATATTTGCATAAAATGTACTTATCAGTGCTATAAATATAAAAATTCTAGTGTTACAACTTTATAAGTAATAACTTACCAAGTTAGTAAAAGATAAAGGAAAATAATATGGATGTAGCCTCTTTAGAATATATCTCCTGAATTTGTGCCTAAGAACTTAGGTATGAGTAAATCTGGTTCACACATTTGAATTGTATATTTCTAGTTTCTGACAGCATCCAGCACTTGTTTATTGCATTACATTTTATCAAGAAGTTCCAGTGCAAATTAATTCGGTATCTGGAACATATGTGTTTTACTAAATGTTTTTCTTGAAATAATTAAATCTTCCTATGAGGTGCTGATAATATTCCAAGCCTTAAAGAAGAGGGATCAGTGATTCAGATAGATACATTTGTCCAGAATTACTACAGCTAGTACCATGGCAAATCATGGACTCCAACCTGAGTCTTCACTCCATATTCATTACATTCTATATTTCATGAGAGGGCAAAACAAACTTACATAATATTAGATATAAAACTCAGGACACTAATGAAAGGGTGAGACTAGTTTCCCCAACAGTAACTAAGAAGCATTTAAATAGACTGAAATATTCTAGCATCAAATCAGTTGTTTAAGCCTTCAACAGGGGAACCATATATCTTGTACATGTATTTATTCCTCAGTAATTCTTTATGACTAGTTTGGTTTCTACTTGTTGCATGAGTATAAATTAGGGAAATCAGTGGATAATTAAAGTGTTCTTTGGATTTTTCTCATTTAGTGTCTATTTAGATACATTGATCGGTTTCTTTAATGCTGAGTTTCTCAGCCTTGGTGATATTGACATTTTGGGCTGGTTAATTCTTTTTTATTGTGAATTGTTTTGGATATTTAGCAGCACATTTGGCCTCTTCCCACAAGATGCCAGTAGTTTGGGATTAAAGAGACTAGGACCTTGTAATAGCAACACCTTTACTAATGGAGACACTGTAGTCCTTAAGTCATAGCAGAGAATACATCTGACATACGCCTAAAAGAAAGGACTGAACAGAATAGTAAAAAAATGCTTAAAAGAAAGGTAGTAGTTACCCTGAAACTAAATAAATTGAAAAAGCACTAAACAAAACCAGACAAAAGAATGGGTTGTCTTTCTTAGAAGAAAGTAGGATGTAAATAAATAGAGCATTGTGGCTGTGAATTTCAGAAAGTTACCTGATGTGAGGAAAGATAATTATTAATAATAGGCAGTTTTTAACTTGCAAATTGGGCTGCATTCTAAAAGTTGTTTTGAGGATGAATATATTTGGTTTCAGAGTGAAATTTTTCCCTCAAACATTTATGCAACAAATATTTGAATGCCTAACATGGGCCAGGCATTGGGCTAGCATAGCCAGCAAGATGACAGGATGCCTCTGCTTCTTTGGAGCTTATAGTATTTTGTGGCATTTATCAAATAAAAAATCACATAAATGTTAATTTATGTGGTTTTTTTCCCCCTTCTGTTACTCCCCTTTTCTCAGTTTGAGTTGAGGGCACAACTCTTGTCTCTTTTTACTCACTACTGTATCCCCAGAGCACCTGGTAAACATGCAAATATTTGTTAAATGAATAATTGATTAGTTGAAAGAGATGTAAAAAAATTACACATGATGAAGTAGAGTTATGATCAGTGCTCCGAAGGGAATAATACAGGGGGTTATATAATTTAAAGCGTGTAACAATGAATCGAGTCTAAAGCAAAATAGATTAGATGAAACTTTAAATTGAGGCAGTGATTCTTAAACTATGATTTTTAAGAATGAATAGGAGTCCAGACATGTTTTAGGAATGGAAATGGGGGTTGGAGTGTATTGTGACTGAAGAAACAGCTTCTGTGAGTACCTGAAGGATCCACATTTTATAGGGTTTGGGTGTTGGCAGGTGCGAGGGTTAGGGAGTAGCATGATATGAGATGGAATATTGATTTTTCTTCTATTTTGTACTGAAATATGGAATATTATAAAACAAAATAGCATCATGACAATATGGCAATGAAAATAGAAAAGCAGCTTTTAAATGGTAATTTAAAAATATTTTGATTCTGATACTTGAAGAAAACTTGTTTTAATTAATTAGGAAATTAGACCCCACCTTCCACCTGTATACTGATGTCCTCTAAGTCTTTGTTTCTACCTCCTGATATATTTGTTTAGTTTATGCTCCACATATCCAACCAAAAATGAACTTCATTTGAATCTACCACTCAAAGCAAAACAAACCTCATGGATTTCTTATCTTGGTGAATATTTAATCACTCTATTTCTCAAGCCAGAACTTTTTTACTTCTCTCACTCCCACCTCGAAATAATGAAGCTGTGTCACTAAATTATTTCCATTTAATTGTATTGCTCAACGCTATCTTCTTTCTCTCAGGTAAACTTCCACCACCTAAATGTACATTCTTGTCTTTCCTCTGATATATTTCTGCAAGCTTTCTAACCATCCTGTCTTCATTCTTTTCCTTTTTCAGTCTATCTGCCACGTGCTGTTTGAGCAGTCCTTTCTGAATGTAAAGCTAATCCTGTTTCTTGACTTCAAGGCTTTCTATGGTTCATTTGGCTTTCAGGATAAAAATTAACTCCTTGGCAAAATATAACTAGGCTCCTCAGGATCTGTGTTGCACACATCTTAAGCCTTTTATATTGTCCTCCTTTCATATCACATTCTTACCCATTTTTTTTTTTTTCAATTTGTAGACATAGGTATTTAAATTTAAGTTAATTAGGCCGGGTATGGTGGCTCCTGCTTGTAATCCCAGCACTTTGGGAGGCCGAGACATGAGGATCACTTGAGGTCAGGAGTTCAAGACCAGCCTGGTCAACATGGTGAAACCTGCCTCTACTAAAAATACAAAAAAAATTAAGGCAGTTGTGGTGGCACATGCCTGTAATCTCAGCTGCTTGGAAGGCTGAGGCAGGAGAATTGCCTGAACCCGAGACAGAGGTTGCAGTGAGCCTAGATTATGCCACTGCACTTCAGCCTGGGCGACAGAGCGAGGGTCTGTCTCAAATATATAAATTTAAATAGAACTAAATAAAATTTTCTCAGCTACTGTATTGAACAGCAAAGATTCAGAATGTTTCTGTCATCACAGAAAATTTTATTGGATAGTGCTCTTCTTAAGCATATCAAGTTTTCTTGTCCCTGTGTCTTTATACATGCTGTTCTCCTTTTCTAAATGTGTAATGTGCCCTTCCTTATTTTGCCTAGATAACATTTGCTCTTCCGTTAAGACTCCACTTAGGCATCATCATTTCTGGAAAATGACATCTTTTCCTGTCTCCCCTAACCCTAAAGTCTGTGTGTTGTTACCTTTTGTCTTAGTGTCTTTTTGCACTTAAACCCAGGAGTCAGTGCATAATAGCAAAATTCTAACAAAGTATAAATTACAGTTTTACATTTATGAATATGGTGCATGGATTTACCAGCATGTGAGTGACACTTAAATGGATCTCTCATCTGAGTACTGAGTAAAGAAGCACTTCACTAGTTAAGTGTGACCTTAGGAAAAGATAGAGTCAGTTTGTTTGTTATGGAGGTCAAAGTTATCAGATTTGCTCCTTGACTGATAATAATTGCATACACTTAAGCAAATTTTAAAAAGTAGAATTGAATCTAGCAACTTAAGAATCTGTTCACAGATAAATAGGTAAATTTACAGGTAGATAGAAAAGCATTGTATCCGAATTATACAATGTAATTAAATCAGACGTATTTTCATTATGAAAACACAGCATTAAATTTGTAGCCATCAGATCAGTTTTAATAGCATTATGATAAGCAGTGATATAGTCTGGCTCTGTGTCCCCACCCAAAATCTCATGTTGAATTGTAATCCCCACGTGTTAAGGGAGGGACCTTGTGAGAGGTGATTAGATCATGGGGGTGGTTCCTTCATGCTGTTCTTGTGATAGTGAGTTCTCACGAGATCTGATGGTTTTATATAAGGGGCTTTTCCCCACTTCACTCAGCACATCTCTCTCCTGCTGCCATGTGAAGAAATACACATTTACTTCCTTTTCCACCATGATCACAAGTTACTTGAGGCCTCCCTAGCCGTGTAGAACTGAGAGTCAATTAAACCTCTTTCCTTTATAAATTACCCAGTGGGTATTTGTTCATAGCAGCATAAAAATGAACTAATATAAGCAGATTGGGGAATATTGAAAACGTTATGGTATGTATTCTGAAGTTTATAGTATGATTACTTGTCATCAGAAAGTTTTACCTCTGCTCCCCTTTTATCCATTACTCTGCATCTCACCATCACTTTGTGTGCTTCACTTCTGTAATAATTTCAGATATACCTCTCTGTGAGGGTGAGGATGAGGCTGAGGAGAGATTAGATTGAGCAAAGTTTAGGGCTTCAGATATGGTATTAATGGGTATTACAAAATATTTTATTTTTTTCTTTTTAAAGGAGGTCAGGCTTGAAATTTTTGTCCATGGCTGGTCTTGTGCCCTAAGAAAGGGGCAAAAGACATGTTCTGCCTCTTGTCTATTTGTAATAAATTTGGTGACTGTATTTTATTTACCAGAGATCTGGATACATGTTCTAAAAAGAGATGGGTTTTTAAAATTGTGGTTTTGGGTTTGTTCATTCAGCAATATGAGGCTATCGTGGAATAAGTTTAGATGCCAAATATGTATCAGAATGGCTTATGGAAATAATAGATTTCCCAAGGTATTTCTGATTTCAAATATTCCAACTTGGAATGTGTGACTGTCAGAACCCCAGTTTTCTGAACTCAGTTGACTCCAGTTACATTTGGGATTAGAAAAGCTTCTTTGATATAGATTAGATACTTTGAATTGTGTGACACAAATAGGTATGGTAAGCATTTAAAGATGAACAGATATTAATGAGGAATGGTTTAATTAGAGGCTCTTTCCTTGAAGACACAGAATTTGAGTTAGACAGAAGAAGGAATGGAGAAGAACAAGGAGTAGAGGCCTTAAAAGCAAAGAAGAATGAATGAGCGGAGTATTGGGGAATAATTGAAACAGAGGAACACCAGAGTAGAGTGGAGGATTAACTAGTGATAAGAGAGATTATGCTAGGTAAACTAGGACTAACTTAAATTCTTTTATTCATCTTTTATTTATTAAAAAAATTTATTTCTTTGAATTTTCCTCTAATTTTCCTAAGCTCTTCTATAAAATGTTATATTGATGTGAATATACCTCATTATCCTTACATTTACTCTCAAAAAGCTTTTTATTTTTATTTTTTTTGAAGGTAGTTTTTCTGTGTGTACTCTGGAACATGATTTTGCTTTCGAATCATTGTTGTGCCCCCATACAAAATGCCTTTTATTTTTGAGGATCATGGACTTTTTAGTATGGCATGAGTGTGCTAAAAGCCAGATATCTTTCCATATTCACTGGTGGCTTTGACACCTAGTTTTTAATCTGCCATCCTTACTTTAAACGCTGATAGTGTAGTCGTCAGTCAGGGCCAGGACAGGGCTGATGCCCTGCGTGGAGATGCTACACCACCAGCAGAAGGCCGAGACCTGCTTACCTGTACCTGTTCACTTGTAATAAAAAGAATTCTCTCAGAAAAAAACAAAAACAAAAACAAGATGGGAATTTAATATATGAATTTATAGTCACTGTCATTAATAATGAAATTTACCCTTAGTGCATATCATGATGCAGTAGGCAGAATTCTAAGACAGCCCTCAAGACCAACCCTCCCACCCCACCCCACTCCCCCACCTCATGATTAGTTTGTTACAAGGCACAGTTGACATTAAGAGAGAGATTATCTGAGTAGGTCTGACCTAAACTTAATTGAGCCTTTTCAAGCAGAGGGTTGTTTTGTTTTGTTTTGTTTTGTTTTGTTTTGTTTTGTTTTTCCCTGCTGGTGGTAGAAGAGGATGTGGGAGATTCAAATTCTCTGCACAGTTGCTGGCTTGAAGATGGAGGGAGCTACATATTAAGTAATAAAGGTGGCCTCTAGGAGCTAGAGGATGGCCCTTGGCTGACAGTAAGAGAATGAGGACCTTTGTCCTGCAACCACACCAAACTAAATTGTGCTAACAAGAGGGAACTTGGAAGCAGATTTTCCTCCGCACCTCCAGATGAGAACTCAGCTTGGTCAACCAGCCACATCATACCAGGCTTCTGACCTAAAGAGCTGTGATGAATAAATTTGTGTTCTTTTAAGGCACAGAGTTTGTGGTCTTTTGTTATATCGTGGTAACTAAATAATACACATGCCTTGAATGATCAACTAATGATTTTTATGACTTGAACAATATGAAGACATTTTATAGTATTTTTAATTTTATCTTTTTCTTTTTTATTTTGAACATACATGCAGATATTGAGGGTAGACAGTCAAGTTTTTACTGATGGGACTTGTGTTCCAAAAGTTTGGGAGATACTTCTGCAGACTCTGTACCTAGAATTTTTCAATATCTGAAATCATAAACTCTAGTGTAATTCACTGGCTACTACTTTCTCGAACTCAGTAAACTTATTTTGGTGTCATTGAAACATTTTGCCCTTGACACTGCCCATCTCTTTCCCCATGTGCCCAATTAACAAATTCTTTTACTCTGGATCAAAGTAAAAAGAGGTGCCATAGAAGGAAATCGTTATTCTGATAAAGATATGATATCTACAAAAAATCTACGGCAAGAATTATATGTGACTTCAAAATGTTATAAGAATTTCATTGTAATCAGTAAAATGGAAAGGATGCTCATTATTTCCAGTTTTGTTTAACATTACCTTGAGGAGATCATCAAAACAATAAAATAAAGGAAAATAATTTGGAAGAGGAATTACAATTATCGTTTTCCACAGGTATTTGTATAGAAGTGTAAGAGAATCTATAGATATACTATTAAAGCTGGTCAGTTTAGCAAGTGTTTTAGATGTAAATTGGCCACATCCATGTAAACCAAAAAGAAGGGGTTATTTTTGTTTTTGTTTTGTATTTATTCATTTATTTTTGAGATGGAGTCTCACTCTGTGCCCCAGGCTGGAGTGCAGTTGCGCGATCTTGCCTCACTGCAACCTCCACCTCCCAAGTTCAAGTGATTCTCCTGCCTTGCCTCCTGAGAAGCTGGGATTACAGGCACACACCACCACGCCCAGCTGATTTTTGTGTTTTTCATAGAGAGAGGGTTTCGCCATGTAGGCCAGGGTGGTCTCGAACTCCTGACCTCAAGTGATCCACCTTCCTTGATCCCAAAGTGCTGGGATTACAGGTGTGAGCTGCCATGCCCAGCCAAAAACAAGATTATTTTTAAGTTAACATTTTTGATGATTATAAAAACTATAATGTAAGCAAGAATAATTCCAATAAACAATGTACTAGACCTTTATTAAAGAAATGATAAAATGTTACTAAGAATATTTTTTAAATCATAAAATAGTGATGTTTAACACACTGCAGTGTTAGCTTAGGAGTAGATGAGCAGATGAATGGAAAGTCTAAAAAGAAAGTCACAAAGAAACATGGGAAACATAGCGAAACCTTGTCTCTACTAAAATAAAAAAATAAGCCAGGTATGGTGGTGCATGCCTGTGGTCCTAGCTACTCAGGAGGCTGGATCAGGAGGATCACACGAGCCCAGGAAGTGCAGTAGTGAGCTGTGATAGTGCCGCTGGACCTCAGCCTGAATTCCAGAATGAGACCCTGTGTATTAGTTTGTTTTCACACTGCTGATAAAGACATACCCGAGACTGGGCAATTTACAAAAGAAAAGAGGCTTACTGGACTTGCAGTTCCACATGGCTGGGGAGGCCTCACAATCACGGTGGAAGGCAAGGAGGAGCAAGTCACATCTTACGTGGATGGCAACAGGCAGAGAGAACTTTGTGCAGAGAAACTCCCATTTTTAAAACCATCAAATATCAGAGATTTATTCACTATCACCAGAACAGCATGGGAAAGACCCGCCCCTATAATTCAGTCATTTTCCACTGGGTCCCTCCCACATGGGAATTACGGGAGCTACAAGATGAGATTTGGGTGGGGACACAGAGCCAAACCATATCATCCTGTATGAAGAAAAAGACAATCCACAGCCTTGAAGAAAATATTTGCAGATGGATGAATATCTCATAAGGGATTTGTGTTCAAAATAACTCTCTCTTACAGCTCTATAATGAAAAGACAAATAACTCAATTGAAAAATGGGCAAAAAATTTTAATAGACATTTCACCAAGTAACTTACATGAAATGCCAATGAACACATGAAAAAATGTTCAACATCATTAGTCACTAGGGAAATGAGACTGCACTTTGCATCCACTAGAATGGCTATAATCAAATTGTTGGTAAAGATGTGGAGAAATTGTTATGGGAATGGTGCAGGCATTCTGGAAAGCAGTTTGTCAGTTTTTTAAAATGTTAAATATAGACTTACCATAGACCCAGCAATTATATTCCTATAGACCTACCTAGTAGAAATGAAAATCTATTCCATGTAAATTTTATAGCAGTTTTATTCACAATAGCAGGCCGAGCGCGGTGGCTCAAGCCTGTAATCCCAGCACTTTGGGAGGCCGAGACGGGCGGATCACGAGGTCAGGAGATCGAGACCATCCTGGCTAACATGGTGAAACCCCGTCTCTACTAAAAAATACAAAAAACTAGCCGGGCGAGGTGGCGGGCGCCTGTAGTCCCAGCTACTCGGGAGGCTGAGGCAGGAGAATGGCATAAACCCGGGAGGCGGAGCTTGCAGTGAGCTGAGATCTGGCCACTACACTCCAGCCCGGGCGACAGAGCGAGACTCCGTCTCAAAAAAAATAGCAAAAAATGGAGACAACCCAAAGTTTCATTAGCTAGCAAATTGATAAACAAATGTAGTATATCCATACAATGGAATGCTATTCAGCAATAAGAAGAATTGGAGTACTGATGTATGCTACAACATGATGAATCTCAGACACATTATGCTCGGTGAAAGAAACCAGACACAAAAGTGCATTCTCTTTATATACAGTATCAGAAAAGGCAAATGTATAGAGATGGAAAGTGAATGAATTTTATGGTAGTAAATTATTATTCTTTTTTAAATTATACTTCATGTTCTAGGGTACATGTGCACAACGTGCACGTTTGTTACCTATGTATACATGTGCCGTGTTGGTGTGCTGCACCCATTAACTCATCATTTATATTAGGTATTTCTTTTGATGCTATCCGTCCCCCCTCCCCCAACCCCACAACAGGCTCCAGTGTGTGATGTTCCCCTTCCTGTGTCCAAGTGATCTCATTGTTCAGTTCCCACCTATGAGTGAGAACATGCAGTGTTTTGTTTTCTGTCCTTGCAATAGTTTGCTGAGGATGATGGTTTCCAGCTTCATCCATGTCCCTACAAAGGACACAAACTTATCCTTTTTTATGGCTGCACAGTATTCCATGGTGTGTATGTGCCACATTTTCTTAATCCAGTCTGTCATTGATGGACATTTGAGTTGGTTCCAAGTCTTTGCTATTGTGAATAGTGCCACAATAAACATACGTGTGCATGTGTCTTTATAGCAGCATGATTTATAATCCTTTGGGTATATACCCTGTAATGGGATGACTGGGTCAAATGATATTTCTAGTTCTAGATCCTTGAGGCATCGCCACACTGTCTTCCACAATGGTTGAACTAGTTTACAGTCCCATCAACAGTGTAAAAGTGTTCCTATTTCTCCACATCCTCTCTAGCACCTGTTGTTTCCTGACTTTTTAATGATCGCCATTCTAACTGGTGTGAGATGGTATCTCATTGTGGTTTTGATTTGCATTTCTCTGATGGCTAGTGATGATGAGCCTTTTTTCATATGTCTGTTGCTGCATAAATGTCTTCTTTTGAGAAGTGTCTGTTCATATCCTTTGCCCACTTTTTGATGGAGTTGTTTGTTTTTTTCTTGTAAATTTGTTTGAGTTCTTTGTAGATTCTGGGTATTAACCCTTTGCCAGATGAGTAGATTGCAAAAATTTCCCCATTCTGTAGGTTGCCTGTTCACTCTGATGGTGGTTTCTTTTGCTGTGCAGAATTTCTTTAGTTTAATTAGATCCCATTTGTCAATTTTGGCTTTTCTTGCCATTGCTTTTGGTGTTTTAGACATGAAGTCCTTGCCCATGCCTATGTTCTGAATGGTATTGCCTAGGTTTTCTTCTAGGGTTTTTATGGTTTTAGGTCTAACATTTAAGTCTCTAATCCATCTTGAATTAATTTTTTTAAAAAGTGTAAGGAAGGGATCCAGTTTCAGCTTTCTACTTATGGCTAGCCAGTTTTCCCAGCACCATTTATTAAATAGGGAATCCTTTCCCCATTTCTTGTTTTTCTCAGGTTTGTCAGAGATCACATGGTTGTAGATGTGTGGTATTATTTCTGAGTGCTCTGTTCGGTTCCATTGGTCTATATCTCTGTTTTGGTGTATGGTAGCAAATTCTATCTCAATAAAGCTGTGAATGGACAAGAAATACAGACCCACATCATTTTGAGACTTCATGAGTAATGAAAGTGGCCTGAAATCAAATGGTGCTTCAGATAAAATTGATTTTCTGTTTTATACTGTTTATAAGTTTATAAGAAAAAATTAATTCCAACATATTAAAGAACCACATGTGAAAAACCAAATGCACACTCGTATTCACATGTAAAATTATTTTCGACTTTCAAAAATTTTTCTTACGTAAGAAAAAATAAACCATAAAACAAGATACAGAAAAAGGTTAAACTATGGTACACTAAACCAAAAGAACCACTCAAAAACAAAATGAAAAGTTAAGTCATAATTGGGAATGTTTGCAATTTATGAATTTGATAGTTATTACCCAGAATACATAAAACTATGCCTGAATTCTTAAAAGGCAACAGTTCGGTTGAGAAGTGGCCAAAGCTGAAATAGCAGTAATTGAATTCAGAATATAGATAGAAAAAAAAAATCATTGAGATTCAGGAGAACAGCAAAACCCAATCAACAGAAAGTAAGAATCACAATAAAATGATATAGGAGCTGACAGACAAAATAGCCAGTATAAATAAACAAACAAGCAACACACCTGACTGATCTGATAGAGCAGAAAAACACACTACAAGAATATCACAATGCAGTCATAAGTAGTAACAGCAGAATAGACCAAGCTGAGGAAGTGATCTCGGAACTTGAAGACTGGCTTTCTGAAATAAGACAGTCAGACAAAGAAAATAGAACGAAAAGGAATGAGCAAAGTCTCCAACAAATATGGGATTATGTAAAGAGGCCAAACCTACAAATCACTGGCATCCCTGGAAGGGACAGGGAAATAGAAAACAACCTGGAAAACGTATTTCAGGATATCACCCATGAAAACCTCCCCAACCTCACTAGAGAGGCCAACAGTCAAATTCAGAAGATACAGAGAACCCCTGGAAGATTCTGTGCAAGGTCATACCTATGACACGTAATCATTACATTTTCCAATGTTAGAATGAAAGAATGTTAAAGGTAGCTGGAGAGAAGGGGCAGGTCATTTACAAAGGGAACCCTATCAGGCTAGTAGCAGACCTCTCAGCAGAAACCCTACAAACCAGAAATGATTTGGGGCTTACACTCGACATTCTTAAATAAAAATATTTTCAACCAAGATTTTTATATCCAGCCAAACTAAGCTTCCTAAGCAAAGGTGAAATAAGATCCTTTTTAAATAAGCAAATATTGAGGGTATTTGTTACCATCACACCCGCCTTATGAGAGATCTCAAAAGAACCATTAAATGTAGAAAGGAAAAATCATTACTAGCCAACAAAGGAACACTTAAGTACACAGACAAGTGACACTGTAAAGCAACCACACAAACAAGTCAGCATAATAACCGACAACAGAACAACAGGGTCAAATCCACACATATCAATACTGATATTGAATGTAAATAGGTAAAATGCACCATTTAAAAAGCAGAGAGTAGCAAACTGGATAAAAAAGCAAGACCCAATGGTATGCCGTCTTCAAGAGACCCACCTCACACACAGTGGCACCCATAGGCTGAAAATAAAAGGATGGAGGAAAATCTACCAAACAAATGGAAATGAGAAAAAAGCCAGGGTTGTAATCCTAATGTCAGACAAAACAGACCTTAAACCAACAACGATCAAAAATGGCAAAGAAGAGCATTAAATAAGGGTAAAGGGTTCAAATCAACAAGAAGACCTAACTATTCTAGATATACTTGCACCCAGCAGAGGAGCAACCAGATTCATAAAGCAAATTCTTAGAGACCTACGAAGATATTTACGCTCCCACACGATAAAAATGGGAAAGTTCAGCACTCACCTGAGGGTATTAGATCATCAAGGGAGAAAATTAACAAGATATTCAGGACCTGAATTCAGCATTGGACCAAATGGATCTGATAGACCTCTACAGGACTCTCCATCCCAAAACAAGAGTATACATACTTCTCATCACCACATGGCACATGGCACATCACATACTTTAAAACTGACTGCACAATCGGACTTAAAACAATCCTCAGCAAATGCAAAAAATGAAAATCATACTAAAAAAAATGAAAATCATACTAAAAACTCAGACCACAGCTCAATAAAAATGTAAATTAAAACTTTTAAAAAATCACTCAAAATTATGCAATTACATGAAAATAAAACAATGTGCTCCTGAATAGCTTTTGGATAAATAATGAAATTAAAGCAAAAATCAACAAGTTCTGTGAAACTATTGAGAACAAAAATACAACACACCAGAATCTCTGGGGCACAAGTAAGACAGTGTTAAGAGTGAAATTTATAGCACTAAATGCCCACATCAAAAAGTTAGAAAGATCTCAAATTAATAGCCTAATATCACAAGTAAAAGAACTAGAGAAGCAAGGGCAAACTAACCCCAAAGTTAGCAGAAAACAAGAAATAACCAAATTCTGAACTTAACTGATGGAGATTGAGACAAGAAAAATCATTCAGAAGATCAGCGAATTCAGGAGTTGTTTTTTGAAAAAATTAATAAGATAGATCACTAGCTAGATAATACAGAAGAGAGAAGACCTAAATAAGCACAATTAGAAAAGACAAATGATGTTACCACTGACTCCATGGAAATACAAATAACCATCAGAGATGACTACAAACATCCCTATTCATACAAACTAGAAAACCTAGAAAAGATGGATAAATTTCCACCCCCCACAACTGAACCAGGAAGAAATAGATTCCCTGAAGAGACCAATAATGAGCTCCTAAATTGAATCAGTAGAATACCCTACCAACCTAAAGCAGCTCAGGACCAGATAGAATCACAGCCGAATTCTACCAGATACACAAACAAGAGCTGGTACCATTGCTACTGAAACTTCCAAAAAATATAGGAAGAGTATCTCCTCCCCAACTCATTGTATGAGGCCAGCATCATCCTGATACCAAAACTTGGCAGAGACACAACAATAAGAGAACTCCAAGATGATATCCTTGATGAACATAGATGCAAAAATCCTCAACAAAATACTTGGAGACTGAATCCAGCGGCACATCAAAAAGCTAATACACCACTATCAGGTAGGCTTTATCCCTGGGATGCAAGATCAGTTCAATGTATGCAAGTCAATAAATTTGATTCATCATACAAACAGAACTAAAGACAAAAACCACGTGATTATCTCAGCAGATACAGAAAAGGCTTTCGATTTATTGATTCAGTTTCCCTTCGTGTTAAAAATTTTCAATAAACTAGGTATTGAAGGAACACACCTCAAAATAATAAGAGCCACATATGACAAACCCACAGCCAACATCATACTGAATGAGCAAAAGCTGGAAGCATTACCCTTGAAAACTGACACATGACAAGAATATCCTCTCTCACCACTTCTGTTCAACATAATGTTGGAAGTGCTGGCCAGAGTAGTCAGACAAGAGACAGAAATAAAGCACATCCAAATATGAAAAGAGGAAGTCAAACTATACCTGTCTATAGATGACGTGATTCTATATCTAGAAAACCCAATAGTCTCAGCCCAGAAGCTCCTGCAGCAGATAAACAACTTCGACAAAATTTCAGGATACAAAAGCAATATACAAATATTACTCTCATTGCTATACACCAACAACAGCGAGCCGAGAGCCAAATCAGGAACTCAGTCTCATTCACAGTTGCCACAAAAAGAATAAAACACCTAGGAATACAGCTAACCAGGGAGATGAAACATCTCTACAGTGAGAATTACAAAACACTACTCAGATAAGTCAGAGATGACACAAACAAAAGGGAAAACCTTCCTTGCTCATGAATAGGAAGAATCAATATCATTAAAATGACCATTTTCCCCAAAGCAATTTACAGATTCACTGCTATTTCTATCAAACTGTCAATAACATTCTTCACAGAACTAGAAACTACTATTTGTAAATTTGTATTGAACCAAAAAAGAGCCTGAATAGCCAAGGCAATCCTAAGCAAAAAGAACAAAGCTAGAGGCATCACATTACCTGACTTCAAACTATACCACAGGACTACAGTAACCAAGACAACATGGTACTGATACAGAACTAGACATACAGACCAATTGGATGGAATAGAGAGCACAGAAATAAGGCCATATACCTACAACTGTCTTATCTTCAACAAAGCTAACAAAAACAAGTAATGGGGAAAGGACTTCCTTTTCAATAAATGGTACTGGGATAACTGGCTAGCCATGTGCAGAAAATTGAAACTAGACCCCCACCTTATACTTTATACAAAAATTAACTCAAGATGAATTAAAGACTTAAATGTAAAACCCAAAACTATAAAAAGCCTTGAAGACAACCTAGGCAGTACCATTTAGGACACAGGCATGGCAAAGATTTCATGACAAAGATGCCAAAAGCAATTGCAGTGAAAGCAAAAATTGGCAAATGGGAACTAATTAAAGAGCTTCTGCACAGCAAAAGAAACTATCAACAGAGTAAAGAGACAACCTGCAGAATGGGAGAAAATATTTGCAAACTATGCATCTGACAAAGGTTTAATTTCCAGCATCTATAAGGAACTTAAATTTACAAGAAAAAAAAATTCCATTAAAAAGTGGGCAAAGGACATGAACAGACACTTTTCAAAAGAAGGTGTGCATGCAGCCAACAAGTGTATGAAAACAAGCTCAATATCACTGATTATTGGATAAATACAAATCAAACCACAGTGAGATAATATCTCACACCAGTCAGAATGGCTGTTACTAAAAAGTAAAAATATACCATGCTGGCAAGGTTGTGGAGAAAACAGAACACTTACACACTTGGTGGGAGGATAAATTAGTTCAACCATTGTGGAAAGCATTATGGGCAGTTCCTCAAAGAGCTGAAAGCAGAACTACCATTCAAACCAGCAATCCCATTACTGGGTGTATGCCCAAACGAATATGAACTGTTGTATTGTAAAAGACACATGCACGCATATGTTCATTGCTGCACTATTCACAATAGTAAAGACATGGAATCAACCTAAATACCCATCACTGGTAGATTGGATAAAGAAAATTTGGGGTGTGTGTATGTATACGTATATATACACACACACATATATGTATGTATACATACTCATAGATATACACATATATGTATATACATATGTATGTATACATATATACGCATATATGCATATATACACACACACCCCATGGAATACTGTGCAGCCATGAAAAAGAACAAGCTCATGTCCTTTGCAGGGACGTAAATGGAGCTGGAGGCCATCATCCTTAGCAAACTAACACAGGAACAGAAAATCAAATACCACATATTCTACCATATAAATGATGAGAACACATGGATTCAAAGAGGGGAGCAACAGACACTGGGACCTGCTTGAGGATGGAGGGTGTAAGGAGCAAGAGGATCAGAAAAAATAACTATTAGGTATTAGACTTATTACCCAGGTGATGAAATAGTCTACACCAAACCCCTGTGACATCAGTTTGCCTATATAACAAACTTGCACATGTACCCCTGAACCTAAAATAAAAGTAATAAGAAAAGCCTGGATGACTCTAGCCTGTCATCCAGGCTAGAGTGCAGGAGCGTGATCATGGCTTAGCTCACTGCAGCCTCAGCCTCCTGGGCTCAGGTGATCCTTGCACTTCAGCCTCCTGAGTGTCTGGGACTACAGGTGCATGCCACCACTCCAAGCTAATTTTTTTTTAATATATATATAGAGAGATGAGATTTCGCCATGTTTCCCGGACTCAAGCACTCTGCCCACCTCAGCCTCCCAAAGTACTGGGATTACAGTCGTGAGCCACCATGTCTGGCTAAAGGAAATCTGAAAGTAGAATATTTAAAATATACTGAAACTCAGTAATCAGAGAACTGCAAATTAAAATGGGAATAATTTTGTATTCATGAGTTGGACAAATATGAAGTTTGATGATAACTTTTGGTGACCATTTCAGGACAGTAGGAACTCAAATATTGTTGGTAAGATTGTTAAGATGATTCAGCCATACAATGCAATATTTATTGTAGTAAAGTTTAAAATATTCATACTCTAGGGTCAAGTAATCCTACTTAAAAGATTTCTACTCAGTAGAAACTACCAGTTGGACTGGATAAGCCATTTATGGAAGGTTCCAATACAGCAATGTTTGTAATAACAATAACAACAAAAAAAGTTACCTAGCTTTCAGTAGGGAAATGGGTAACTATGTACTTATATAAATGAACTCCATAGTATGATCAATCTTAAAGAACTATGAATTTTGGTCTTTGGAAGGGTTAAGTTATCTAAATCAGTGGTCCCTAACCTTTTTGGCAGCAGGGACCAGTTTCACGAAAGACAGGTTTTCCATGGACAGGGACATGGTTTTGGGATGAAACTGTTCCACCTGAGATCATTAGGCATTAGATTCTCATAAGGAGTACACAATCCAGAATACTTCACAAGTGCAGTTGACAATAGGGCTCGTATTCCTGTGAGAATCTGATCTAACAGGAGGCACAGCTCAGGAGGTCATGCTTGCTTGCCCGCTGCTCACCTCCTGCTGTGTAGTCCCTTTCCTAACAGGCCACAGACTGGTACTGGTCCATGGTCCTGGGGGTTGAGGACTCATGCTCTGAATCAACCTTTCTTCTAAAAATGAAAAGTGCTGGATTTTTTAAAAGTTTCAAATGGCTAAGAATTAAAAAGACAGTGGAGAATACGCAAGCTAATTTTAGAGGTAAGTAGAAAATGAGAGGTAAAAAGCTGCTTAAGCTTGAAGTCTTTGTTAGTACCACATATTTGTGTTTTCATGGCTGTTTAAACAAGAGGATCACAATTCTAGGGCCATAGCCTGTCCAAATAGTTCTATGGGAGATCGTCTTTACATTAACCTGTGACATCAAAGAATTATGCTTTAGGATAAACGCAGGTAGATGTAAATCATCTTGCCTTTCCCCAGTCCCAGAAGCTTGCCTTGGTGATGATCAGAGCAGGAAAAGAAAAGTAAAGGTAGAAAATATCAAATATTGAACTTGCCACAGACCAGCCCTCTAGTAGATGTGTACCCTGAGTCAATCAAGGAACTTCAAGTCATGAAATTAATTTGAAGCAGGGATGAGTTTCCTATTAGTGTTGTAATGAATACCACAAGTTTAGTGGCGCATGACAAATTTAGTATCTTACAGTTCTGGAGGTCAGAGATCTAAAATGGGTCTCACTGGGCTATTATCAAGCTGTAGGCAGGGACATGTTCCTTTATGGAAAGGTCCAGGTCAGAATCAATTTTCTTGCATTTCCCAACTTTTGCAGGCTGCTAGCATTCCATGGCATGAAGTCTTCTTTTATTTCCAAAGCCAGCAGTGCTGGTTGATTCTTTCTCACAATTTCATCTCTCTTTTTCTGACTCCTCTGCTTCCTCCTTCCCAATATAAGGACCCTTGGGATTATGTTGAATCCACCAGGATAATCTTATTTTAAGGTCAGCTGATAAACAACCTTAATTCCATCTGCAGCCAACCTGTTTCCCCCTTGCCATGTATCTTAGTTTGCTCAAGAGTACTGGGTGCTAGAACTCTCTGGGGGAGAGCACTTCCATTCTAGGCCTTAGAAAATTTTATCTTTTGAGGGCAAAAGCCAGTAAGTACTGAATTAATTGCATGAAGAAACAAGGCAAGATGAGCAAGAGGCATCAGACTGCAGAAACAGACTCACTCAAGAAAAAGTATTGAAATGATTGGATACCAATTTAATTTTTAATACTGATTTTAAAATATTTCATATTTAAAGAAATAAATTATAGACCTAGATATCTGTAAGGTATGGAGAGCTATTAAAAAGTTTTTAAGTTTTGAAAAAACAGAATAAAGCTTGTATAAATTGTTGAAATTAACAAGTCAGAGGATGAACGTCTACCTCTGTGCATGAGGGAGTAACAGAGTTTGGACTTACCTTCTCCTGTAGACAGCTGGGAAACTGGACCACATATGCACAGACAGTGGAAAACAGGGAGCACAAAACTGGTCCCTGAGAATAAGGAAACTAATGATTTAGGCCATATGATCATGCCAGCTTTTTTGCTTGTAGGTAATTTGCAGATTATAGCACAGACAGGGTTGGCCTAAAAAGAGCCCAGTGGGCTTGCTGACTTAAGAAGGCAGAGATCTGCCTTTAGTGTATTGTGAGTGGCTGGAATTTATGAGGTCATTGTACCAGAACGGAGAGAGCTGCAGAGAGAAAGAGCTCAAGAAATCAGCATGCAGTGGTGCCCTTGAATCTGGCTGAAAACCAGTTCGTGTGTATAGGGTGACATCCATAAAACCTGACAAATAACACCTTTGGGAAAGCAGTTTCTGGGACATATAATGCAAACAATTTTCAGAACTTATACAGGACTGGCAATCATTATTCAAGTTCCCACCACCCAAAGTGAAAGCAGTCATCGTAGCCAAGAAAGCTAAACTTTTGGATTTTTTCTTTTTGAGACAAGGTCTCGCTCTATTGTACAGACTAGTGTGCAGTGATGTGATCATAGCTCACTTCAGACTCCCAACTCCTGGCTCAAGCATTCCTCCACTTCAGCCACCCAATTGGCTAAGACTATAGGTGTGTGCCACCACTCTGGGCTAAGTTTTTAGATGTTTTTGTAGAGAAGGGGTCTTGCTTTGTTGGCCATGCTGGTCTCAAACTCTTGGTCTCGAGCAATCTTCTTAACCTCAGCCTCTCAAGGTCTTGGTATTATAGGCATGAGCCACTGTGCCCAGCCCTTTAAAAACCTTCCTTGAAAACCTCAAAATGAACTTTAAGTAACTTACCTTCCTGAGTAAACATAGTCTGACTCCCTTTAAAAATGGGGAACCCTGCACTCACAATATAAAGTTCACAATGTCTGGCATTCAAGCAAAAGTACTAGATATGCAAAAAAGCAGAAAAATACAATTCATAATTGGGGGAAATACCATCAGTAGAAATAGAACCAGAAATAATAGATGATAGAAATTGCAAAGAAGTATATTAAAACTGCTATTAAGGTTTGCTAAGTTATGTTCAAGGACTAAAAAGATAATATGAACATAATAAGAGGGAAATGGAGGATTTAGGGTGGAAACAAATGGTTTGCTGCATCAAATAGATACCAATACAGAAACAAAAAAAAATCAGTCCTCTCACACCATCCACAAAATGTAATCAAAATGGGCCACAGACCTAAATGTAAAATTTAAATCTCGATAACTTTTAGGAGAAAGCCTTTGCATCCTTGGGGTAAAGAAAATGATCGTTAGAGCAGAAAAACCACTGTAAAGAAAATACTATGCAGCCATAAAAAAGGATGAGTTTGTGTCCTTTGTAGGGACATGGATGCAGCTGGAAACCATCATTCTTAGCAAACTATCACAAGAACAGAAAACCAAACCGCATGTTCTCATTCATAGGTGGGAACTGAACAATGAGATCACTTGGACTCGGGGAAGGGGAACATCACACACCGGGGCCTATCATGGGGAGGGGGAATGGGGGAGGGATTGCATTGGGAGTTATACCTGATGTAAATGACGAGTTGATGGGTGCTGACGAGTTGATGGGTGCAGCACAGCAACATGGCACAAGTATACATATGTAACAAACCTGCACGTTATGCACATGTACCCTAGAACTTAAAGTATAATAATAATAAAAAATAAAAAAAATAAAAAAATAAAATAAAAAAGAAAAACTGGGTAAATTATCAAAATTAACAACTTTTGTTCTTTGGGAAACACCATTAAGAAAACAAAAATGCAAATGATAGACTAGGAGAAATATTCACAACATATATTATTAGACAAAGGAATTGTATCCAGAATATATTTAAAAACAAAATAGGAAAGGCTCTTATAATGCTGTGATAAAATGTCTGACAACCCAATTAAAAATTTTGCATATGATTTGAACAGAGGTATCTGAAGTAAGCCTGTGAAAAGATGGTCAATAGGGAAATACATATTAAAACCACATGGAGACATGAGGATATTAGAATGTTTTCTACAAATCACTCCATTTATTCATTTATTTATTTATTTATTTATTTATTTATAGAAAGCAAAAGAAAAACACAGCTAACCAAGTGGTGATTGGGATGTGAATCAGCCATGGTAACTTTCATACATGGATGGCAGATGGCAGGAATGTAAAATGATATAATAATTTTGAAAACAGTTTAGTTTCTTAAAAAACTAAACATAATCCTACTATATAACCCTGCAATTGCACTGTTAATTATTTGCACAAGAAAAATGAAAACATATATCCACCAACTTCTGAATAGATTAAAAATTGTAGTATATCTGATATAATGCAATATACTGAGAAATAAACTAGTGATAACCAGTAACAAATAAAGCTCAAAATTACTCTATTGAGTGAAAAAGACCAGCCCCCCCAAAAGAGAGTCTGTTCTGTAAGATTCGATTCCCATGAAAGTCTAGAAAATAGAAACTAATCTGCCATAGAAATCAAAATAATTCTGCAGATTTAGTGAACTCAATAAATAATCAAAATAATTCTGCAGAGTTAGTGAGCTCAACCAGGAAAACCATGCCAAGACACATAATCATCGAACTGCTGAAAATCAGTGATAAAAAGAAAATCTTAAAAGCAGTCAGAGAAAAAGGCACATTATGATGTACAGAGGTTCGAACAGGGGAAAGAAAGATTGTAAACTTGCCGGCAACTATGCAAACCACTGGACACTTAAAGCACATCTTCAGTGTGCCAAAAAAAAAAAAAAAACTGTCATCCTACAACTTTATACCCAAAACAACATTTTAAAAAAAATTGAGACAAATGATTTTGTCTTTTAAGAAAAACGGTAGCTAGTAGAACATCTTTAAGTATAGGTTTACAAACACACACAAAAAGTGACATTGTGAGTAAATTTAAAAGACTTTCTAATGTTTTAATGTATTTAAAATGTTTTTAAGTAAGTTATATATAATGAGATTTTATTCTTGCATACTCTGTATTGATTCTTACATACTAAGTAGTACTATAATGTTTTAAAGTAGATGTTGAAAAGCTAAAGTGAATTTTGTGGGCAAGCCCTAAAAAATCTAGAAGAGGTATAGCTATTAAGTTTATGGTGGCAACAAAATGGAATACCTCAAACTTCTCATTTAACTTAAAATAATGTTGTAGAGTGGAGAATAGGGAGGGATATATAACAGAGGAAATAAATAGCAAATAAGATGGTAGATATAAACCCAACGATTTTAGTACATTCAATTTTAATGGTCTAAACACTGTCCTCAAAAAACAGATATTTTCAGACTGGATAAAAATGCAAGATTCAACTCTGTTGTCCACAAGAAACTCAATTTGAATATAAAGACATAGGTTAAAAGTTAAAGAATTGGAAAAAAAATACGTAATGAAAATGCTGCTAATTAGTAAGAAAGCTGGTGTAGCTGATATAACAGTAGACACAATAGAATTCAGAACAAGGACAAGGAGGAGCATTTTATAATGATGATACCAATTCACAGAGGGGACATAAAAATATGCAATATAAATGTACCCAATAACAGAGTATCAAAATACATGAAGGAAAATTGGCAGAAAATGAGAAAGGCCAGAAAATCATGAGAGATAAAAGACCCAAAGAACATTATCAATCAGCTAAATCCTAATTAACATTTATAGTACATTCCTCCCAATAAGTATAGACACATTCTTTTCTGTGTTACATGGAATATTCACCAGTGTAGATCATATGCTATCCATAAATTCAGTTTCAGGAAATTTGGAATGACTGTAATGTTACAGTCATTTTTACATGTAATCTTACATGTTTTACAACCTCAAAGAATCTTGTACATTTCAATAATAGGCTAGGCCCAGTGGCTCATGTCTAATCCAAGCACTTTGGGAGGCTGAGATGGGTGGATCACCTGAGGTCAGGAGTTTGAGACCAGCCTGGCCAACATACATACATACATGCATACTAAAAATACAAAAACAGCTGGGCGTGATGGCATGTGCCTTTAATCCCAGCTACTCAGGAGGCTGAGGCAGGAGAATTCGCATGTACCCAGGAGGTGGACGTTGCAGTGAGCCGAGATCGCGCCACTGCACTCCAGCCTGGGTGATGGAACGAGATTCTGTCTCAAAAAACAAAAAAAAGAATTCAGCAAAGAGAAAGATTTCTGAACAATACCTAAATATTTGAAATTAAGCAACACATTTATATCCTATGGGTAAAATAAGGCATCACAAGGGAAATTATAAACAATTTGAGATAAATGAAAATAAAGAGACAGTATATCACAGTTTATGGGATAGCGCTAATGTAGTGAATAGAGGGGGAATTTATAGCTTTAAATGATTTTATTGGAAAAGAACAAAGGTCTCAAATCAATGATCTAGGCTTCCACCTTAAAAACTTAGAAAAATAAGTTTGAGTGAAAACAAAAAATAATTAGAAAGAAGGATATAAAGAGGAAAGGGCGGAAATGAAAAACATAGAAAATGAGTGATCAAGAAAGAAAATAATTGAAATCAAAAGTTGATCTTTTGTAAAAAGATCAATAAAATTACTCAATTTTTAGTCAAGTAATCAGTGAAAAAGGAGAGAAGATACCTAAACTGGTATCAGGAATGAAAGAGGGACATGACTACAGATTCTTCAGATGTTAAAAAGGTATTAAAAGAATTTTTTGAGCAACTTTTTGCCAATAAGTGCTGTAATTTATACAAATTACCAAAACTGAAATAATAAGAAATTGATAGCCTGAATAGTTTTTTTAGTTTTAAAAACTGGGCTTATGATTAAAATTTCACCACAAAGAGAGCTCCAAGTCTGGTTAATAATTAATAAATATTACAGTACACAAACTCAAAAAATGGTGAAGGTTGGATCATTTCCCAGTTTTCTTTATGAGGCCGGCATTACTCTTACCAAAACCAAGTAAAGCCATTACAGGAGAAAAGATGCTTTGGAAAGGGCTTTGGGATGTTCCAGGTGATTACTCAGAAGGTCACAAGGGTACCATTTGAGTTGATGGAAATAATTTCTGTCTTGGTTGTGTTCTTGGCAAAATGAAAGTATGGATTTTCAAAAAGTTACTGAACTTTATTTTTAAAATGGATACCTTGTATTATATGAAAATTATACCTCAATAAAGTTGACTTTTTTTAAACAAAAAGATGTATTTGTCAGCAGTTTGAACCATAAGAATTTCATGAAGTGGAATTTATAGTAGAAGAAATTAATTAAAATGCAGTAAAGAAAGCCAAAGAGACATAAAATGCAGAAGAGAGTTAGTGGCATGAAGACTATAATGAGACCAACTAATACACTTTTGATCAGTCTTAGGAACTGTGTTATCAGCAACAGATGCTCACAAGTGCAGTAATATTTTTGAAGCAAGTTGATGACAGAAAAATAGAGTATCTTCTACTATAAAATAGAATAACCCTTCTATAGAAGGATTTGGGCTTAATCTGTCTGAGTCTCTACCCGGTGTGATAGCTTGCTCAGGCAGTAGGTAGTTCATTCACTTTTTTACCAGGAAATTTCTGCTCATGGGAACTAGTACTGTCATTTCACAAAAGATTTTATTTCATTACATATTTACCAAGTATCATGATAGCTACCTTACTTTGTGAAATCTGAGATATTATTAGTTGTAGGATGCATCAGTAGTTCATGTTTTATTAAATGAAAACCTGTAGCTAGTTTTTTACTATGACAGTAGATTTTAAGATGAGTCTTGATTTTGGAGATGTTAATGTTTTTCAAAAGCATCTTATAACTTATAAAATATTTCTGTAGAAGTATTAATAATGTTTTATAATTTAGGAATACCACTGAGAAAATCTACTTTTTCTTTGATTTATAGGGTCTGTCATGCTGTGTTTAGTTTTTTCCTCCCAAATCCACACATGGCTTACATTAGTTCCTTTTCTTAGCTTCTCAATTATTTTGCCATCAGGATTGTATTTTTTTTTCTTTGGATGTCTGTCGTTGATTGTTGCTTAAAATTAAATATGTTACTTCAAAGTCAAAAATTGTAAAATCTTAAAACTAGTATGTCCAGAAAGTGTATTTGTGAGAAATTAATAAATTAGGGTTTTGTTAACTTGACAAGATTTTCAGTAATTTTTTTTACCTAAAATTTAGGGCAATCTATAGCAATGACCAAATTGTTGTGTTTTCATTTTTACAAGTAGGTTTAAATTGTATACATCATATATTTAACAGAAAGATTTCTCCCTATTGACACTCATATACTCATTCTTGTAATTGATGTTAAAGATGCTATTTTTTTGTATTTACTTTTTTAACACAAATGTAAACAATTATAATACATGGTCTTCTAATTATTCTTCCCCTCTCTGCAAGATTATTACATACAAAATCTGCCCATAATATTTTACCCAGGAATATTTCTAAATGATAAAGTTGTTTAGTTGTTTTAGTAGTGAATATTTGCATTTTGATATCTTAATTTCTTTACAGTCATGTAATTTCTGGTAGTCATTGTGTGACTGTTATATTGTATATTGCCTAGTTCAGCTTAATGCAGCTAGAGGAAAATACTTCTGATATGTTAAATTAATTTGCTGATTGATACAGAGTTTATGACTTTAAATTGTAAAACATAACTTTTCTAGTAGTTAATATACTTTTCTCTCTTTAAAAACACAGGTTTTGAGAGTATTTTAGAAGGGCTTTATGGACCACGGCTACGAAGAGACCTCAGTTTATTTGAAGGTAATTTTTGAAATTTTATTTAAAAATTGTCATTTCCTATTCTATTTTAAAAATGAAAAATTGTTGTTCTATACTAACTTTATATTAAACATGAATTTATGATCCTATTTAATTAGAAAATATTTTAAAATTAATAAAGTAATCCAGATTTTTTATTACATATCATATTTTTTAAAAATTTTGTATACTAAATCAAAATAGAAAATAAAGCTTGTTTGGGGGTCAGTGATGTAATTTTTGTTGTTTTATAAATTCCATGCCCTAACTTATTCTTAAATAAGATTTTTTAAAAAGTTAATTAAATTAATTGAGTTAGGTAATTGCTTAATCAAATTATTAAACTTTAATTGAATTATTTGATTCAATTTAAGTAAATGTTCAATTGAATAATTGCCTTCTAAAAAGCTATCACCCAAATTTTCACTTTTGTTTGTTCTTTTAATATTTTTCTTAGTGAAACACTTGTGAATATTGGGAAGGAAGAAACAATGGCTAAGTGAACTAATATACATTGACTTCCTTTTATTTGTTTTTGTTAGGACATCTCTTTCTAATATCTGAAGAGCTAGAGTTGTAAAACATTTTTTAAATGAGGAATTTATAGAAAATATTGAGTAGGGCCCGGCGCGGTGGCTCAAGCCTGTAATCCGAGCACTTTGGGAGGCCGAGACAGGCGGATCACCAGGTCAGGAGATGGAGACCATCCTGGCTAACAGGGTGAAACCCCGTCTCTACTAAAAAAATACAAAAAAACTAGCTGGGCGTGGTGGTGGGCGCCTGTAGTCCCAGCTACTCGGGAGGCTGAGGCAGGAGAATGGCGTAAACCCGGGAGGCGGAGCTTGCAGTGAGCTGAGATCCGGCCACTGCATTCCAGCCTGGGTGACAGAGTGAGACTCCGTCTCAAAAAAAAAAAAAAAAGAAAATATTGAATAGAAGTCAGGAGATTAATTTTTTTCTAGTCACTTAAACCTGTAAGGTCAACATATATATAAACTTGGCTCTTCACTGGCATAGTTTTCAAAAATAAGTAGAGCCTTTGTTGTTATTGTTCAAAGGAGAAGTGTCCTTGGTAGTGATATTGTAGTAATGATGCTAATATTTAATCAATTAAAAATTTTTTTAACTTAATGTGAATACATTTCTTACTAGGCATGACCTGCTTTGATTTTCTTTCTAACTATCATATCCAAGGGATATTACTAAGCAGTAACTTACAAGATTTTCTTAATTTCTTAATATAAATTTTAAATATTAAGTACAATTTATTATTTTAGGATTAGATTGTGTTTCCAAAGTGTTACATCCTGCTTGTAAATTTTTTTGTATAATTACCATCATATTTTATACAATTTAGGCCGAAGAGCAAGTTTACTATCAGATTGAAAGTAATTTATTTTTAATGATAAAATCTAATGCTTTTAAAGTATGGTTGGGAAAAAGGATTTTTTGTGTATATGCAATTTTGAGCTCCTGTGTATTACTAGTACACCCATTCTGGAAAAGTTTTATCAATAAATATTCAAAGCTTAAAAAAAAACATAACTACACTGTATTTTTAGGTATCACAAGAAAATAATCAGATAAGTACGCAAAAGATGTATTCTATATAAGGCTGCTCATTATAGTTCATTTAAAGTTGTTTCCAGTTTTTTTTTCTATTACGTATTTAAAAAGGGGCTATTTAATATTTTATATTTATAATTGGGATACATGCAGGTATTAACAGTTTTGTTGAGTTTATTAATGATGTGGAAGAATTGTTAGACTCAAGAAAAGCAAGTGCAGTATATATATAATGTATATTGACTCATTCTATTTTTGTAAACAAAACAAAAACTGAAAAAGAAAGTATGTATGTTTTCATTGTAAATGGACTAGAAAGAAAAGACACCAACATGTTTGTCGTGGTTATATTTGAAGTATGGATTATGCATAGTTTTGGTTTCCTTTTATATATGTGGCTTTTTCCAAAATCAAAAATGTATTATATAATTTTTAAAATGTGAAAATTATGAAACTCTTAAAAAGCACACTTTGCATTTTTCTTACTGAAACTCTTACCAGTATTGGAAAGGGAGGTCTATGGCTGACTAAACTAAGATCGTTATCTATTTTTACCAACAATTAGTTTTTTCAGTGATTTTGATCATATTATATGTGTAATGCTAGTGTGGAATATCAGATGAACTTTATCCGATATTTTAATTTACAGAACCATAAAGGAAATAGAATTTTATTTGGGTTCTCATATGTGTAAACACTTTCTTTCACATATAACCTGTGTTTTCTTAAACTGTCCTTGGAATGAGAATGAGATCTTCCAAGAATATAGGAACATAGCATGTTTTCAGTCTTTCCCATGAGGTTTTCAAAGAACTTGTGGATTATCTTAAATGTATTGCAACAGCTTTAAGGCCTTTGAGGTTCTCAGACCTTGAAGACAAGGCATTAAACCTTGTATTCCTAGCAACTAGTCAGTGCTCAAAAGTGTCTTTATTGCCCATTGAAGCCCTCGGGCTCCTGGCTGCTGTTGGGCAATGTAGGTTACAGGTTTGCAGCTGTTATGTTCTATTGCTCATGATACAGGCAGCCTGGAACTCAGATTGCCACTCCAGGAAATACTACCTTGTGTATTCAGAGTTTTATATTTTACATTATACTGTTCGTTGTTTATTATAGCCTCCTCTTCCAAAGGCTGCAGCTGAGATACTCTTGGAAGCTTTTTGATCTGTGATGTAATTGCAATACCACATAAACAGGTTAGCTGTTTTATAGCTTGTTTGGAAATGTAGAGCACAAGGGGAGAACATTTTTGTAGATATATCTGAAATTTTGGAGTACAATTCATTTACAAAATGAGTAGTGTTGGTGTAGATTTTCTGCTTTGTTTTTTGAATGAGCAATTTCTGGATCTTGTATCTGGTCAGTTTTATGTGCTGTCGTTACCTTCCACCATACTATGGTACTTTCCATTCTACTGAGACACAAAGTATCACTAAGGATCCTTCTCTTTTTTGTATAAATACATGTTTTAAGTTAAGGAAGTGATAGTGGTGATGGTGGGAGTAGTTAGAAGTTTACTGCTCATCTTTATTAATGTCGAGCAGGGTAATTCAGTTTTGAATCACAAAGCTGAAAGTACATATGAAAGATAGCCCAACAAAATATTATCAGTCAGATGGAACGATAGCCATGCACAACATGACTTTAAGGGTGGAGACTCCAAAATGTACCCATTCCAGTGTTTTAATATTCTTTTGGCTTAAGAGAGCTTTTTTCCTGAAATCTCTTAATTTTAATCATTTCTTATTTTAACATAGTTTTACACTGAATTAAATATTTTTGTCTGAAATATTTAAACAATGCTAATTTTAGTTTAACCAGTTTTTCTACTGAGTTTACGAATGAACAAAGGAAAAATCTAAAGAATCAAGAATTTAACTCATGCTTGATGTTTCTTCAGCCATCCTTCAAGATAATTGAAGATAATTGTATATTCTTGTATATTATCCTAAGTTCTTTTTAGTTATAAAATTAAGTACATATTATATACATTTAAGTTAAATACACTTTTAGTTTGCAAACCTACTCTTTTCTCTTGAAAAATATATTCTAAAGTTCATCCTACTACCTTAAACATCAACTTTGGCACAGCGTTTTAAAGGTAAAGACTTCTTATCTTACATGCTCTTGTTTTGAGAGGTTTACATTTTAATTTTTGAATTTGATTCACAACCGCCTCCAGATTGAGTGGTTTTGAAAGAAACTTTTGAGTGCTGCTTATTTTTAATTTGTTAGAAACAAAATCTCCTTTAGTCTGTCTTGTGACTGTCCTTATGAAGAAAGCATAACTATTCTCTTTTTGGAGTGAGGTCTCTGAGGAAGTCACAAACTTCACACATTTGTGTACTTTTAGAAAAGTTCCCAGTACTCTATGCCTGTCTTGCTCCTCCATCTACCCTAACTGCACTTCTGCCATCATAGGACTGTTTAAGCAAAAATTACTCGTTTCCTGCCTTAATCTTTTATGTCTTACTGGTAGGCCAGTTTCTTTCATCTGGTTGGGGGAAGGGGTCATCTGATTTTATATACTTGGCTATGTTTATTTACAAAAATATGAATAGAATGTATGTCGCATGAACCTCAATGCATTATGGCTGTGGAAACTGATAAATGCTTACTGTTTTTTCTCTAGGTGTGGCAACATACCAAAGGCATTATTTGTATCAGAGATTTGCAAGTTACAGCCTGTGGGCTAAATCCAGCTTGTTGATTGTTTTTGAATGGCTTATGAACTAAAAGTGGTTCTTACATGGTTAAAAAAGTTAATATTTCATGAAAATTATATGAAGTTCAAGTTTAATTTTTCAATTAATGAAGTTTTATTGTACATAGTCTCACTCATTCTGTGACTATGGCTGCTTTTATACTATAATGATGGAATTAAGTAGTTGTGAAGAGACCGTATGGCTTGCAAAACCTAAAATATTTACTATTTGGCTGTTTATAGAAAAGGTTTGCTGACTCCTGACTTGTAACACTGAAATTTAATATGCTTGGCTTAATATCATTTTTTTACCTGTTAACACTATGGAGACAACAAAACTACTTTTTAATAACATTTGTTTGATGAAATATTTTCAATGCTTATTTTGTGTTAGATGCTGTGATTAGCAGTAAGGAATAAAAGGTGCGTAAGTAAAATCTCTTCTTAATAGGAACTCATGGCCTAGTATTTACTGAGAAGTTGATAGTTTTCTAATATGAATTGATGATTATTTATATTATATAATTAAAACCAGAGAATTTAATGCTATTTTATTATTAGTTACAAATTATATTAGCCCTTATCACATATGTATGTTTAAGTTGGTGCAAATGTAATCGTGATTTTTGCCATTACTTTTAACATTCGAAAGTAATGTCAATAAAAAGTAATGGCAAATGGCTGGGTGCAGTGGCTCACGCCTGTAATCTCAGCATTTTGGGAGGCCGAGGCAGGCAGATCACTTGAGGTCAGGAGCTTGAGACCAGCCTGGCCAACATGGTGAAACCCCATCTCTACTAAAAATACAAAAATTAGCCAGGCGTAATGGCGGATGCCTATAATCCCAGCTGCTCAGGAGGCTGAGGCAGGAGAATCGTTTGAACCTGGGACGCGGGCGGAGGTTGCAGTGAGCCGAGGTTGTGCCACTGCACTCCAGCCTGGGTGACAGAGTGGAACTCCGTCTCAAAAAAAAAAAAAAAAAGTAATGGCAAATGGCAAATAAATCTAAAGGCAGAAACTGCGATTACCTTTCCACCAACCTGGTATTTGATACATACTTATCTGAGGTAAAGACTTACCTGAGTATAGTCATCATAATGCTTGTAATACAAAGACTGGAGAAACAGGCTAAATATTCAGTAATAAGATTTGGCTAAATAAATTGTAGTGCATCTTTTTGATGAACTATACTTAACCAAAAATTACTTTGAGTATGGGAAATATTTGTGGTAAATAAGCATAAAGGTATAATATTATTTTAATTTTTTAAACTAAAATATTTTAGAGCAATTTTAAATTTACAGAAAAAAATTGAGTAGAAAGTACAGAGTTTCCATGTACTCTCTTTCCTCTGCCTTCAGGTCCCTGTATATTAGCACATTTTGTTGAACCAATTGATACATTATTATTAACAAAATTCCACAGTTTACATTAGGGTCACTCTTTGTGTGTTGTGCAGTTTTATGGGTTTTGCCTAATGCACAGTGCTGTTAATCCATCATTATAGTATCAGACACAGTGCATATTGCTGCCAAAAAACGTCTCCTAAACTCTAGCTAGTCATACCTCCCACTTCCCCAAACCTGTGGCAAACGCTAATCAGATTCTTATGGTCTCTAAAGTTTTCTTTTTTAGAATGTCATATAGTTGGAATCATACAGTATGTAGCTTCTGAAGATTTGCTTCTTTCACTTAGAAATGTGCATTTAAGGGTCCTCTATTACTTTTCATGTCTATTTATTGCTAAATAATACTGCCTTGTATAGATGTACCCACAGTTTGCTTATTCATTCACCTATTGAAACACATCTTGCTCACTTTCAAGATTTGCCTATTAGGAATAAGGCTTCTGTAAACACTCACAGGCAAATTTTTTTGTGGACAAAATGTTTCAACTCATTTGGATAAATATTTAGGAGTGACATTGATAGACTATGTTTAGTTTTGTAAGAAACTGTAAGGGTATCTTCAATGGTAACTGTACCATTTTGCATTCCCACCCACAATGAATGAAAGTCCCTATTGCTCCACATCCTCACCAATATTTGATGTCAGTGTTTTGGATTTTAACCATTCTAACAGGTATATAGTGGTATTTCATTGCCTTAATTTGCAGTTTCCTAATGACATGATATTCAGCATCTTTTCATATGCTTAGTTCCCACTACGTATCTTCTTGGGTGATGTATCTATTCAGACAGAGTTTGATATTTGGACAATGATGGATTCATAGAGTAAGTGAAGAAATATTTCCCTTGCTGCTGTTGTTAGAGACAGATTGTATGGAAATCATCTGGGTTGGTGGTTTCTGTTTCAGAAGGTTTTTAATTATTAATTTCTTTAATAGATATAGGGCTGTTGAGGTTATCTATCTTACCTTGTGTGAGATTTGGTAGTTTGTGTCGTCTGAGGAATTGGTCCATTTTATTTAAAGTTGTCAAGTTTGTAAGCATGATGTTGTTCATAATACTCATTTATTATCCTTATAATGTCCATAGGATCAATGTGATGGCCAGTCTTTCATTTCCAATATTAAAACTTTGTGTTTTCTCTTTTTTTCTTGATTGGCTAGCCAGACTTGGCTGGAGGTTTATTTATTTTACTGACTTTTTTCCCCAATGAACCAGCTGATCCTAGTTTTTTAAGTGGCATAAAATATAAACTAGAAGAATCTATAGCAAGATGTTAATCATTGTCTATGGATGATGGGATTATGAATAACTTTTCTCCTTTGTACTTTTCAATATAATTAATACGTAATTTCATAATGAAAAATTAGTTTTTAGTTGTATCGCCTGCTGATCAGTATCTTTCCCTCAGACCAACACAATTATAACCAGTGTTTCATGATCTTCATGAAAAATCTAGCTCAGTATTCTTCTTTTTCATTTTTCACTGAACTTTGTCTTTGGAAACACTAAATTTACAGCCTATGGATAAAGGGACCAAAAAGCATTAAAACACTCAAAAATTATTTATTAATAGGTTATTTAGAAGAAAATAAAAATAACATCTGTTGAGGTGTTTTACACATGCTTTAATTTTTACTACAACTTTAACATGCAATAATTATTCTCTTTTTCAAACAAAGAATCTAAAACTCAAGAGAAATTAACTTGCCTGACTGAGGCTACATGAGTATGTGGAAAAGCCACAAAAAGTTCAGTACTAGGGTTCTCCTATTTCAAAATCTGGATTAGATAAAATGATTCAAGGCAGATTTTAACTATAAGAGTATATATCCATGGTGGAAAGGTTGATCTTTGTCATTCATTAACTATTAGTTTTCATTATGACATCACCTTTTACTAATGAAGCTATTTCTATGAGATATATAATTTAACCTTTTTTGAGTTTATGCATTACAGTTTCAAAAAGAGAAATAACATCTTTTAGAGATGAATATCTTATTCATTGTTTGAGATATTAAAATGAATGTTTTATTTCAGCATTTATTTAGTTTTTAATGACATGAAAGATAACCTGGGGAGAGTGAAAATCTGGCCTAGATTTGATTTTTCAAAAGCTATTTTCACATATAGAAAAATTTATCCCACCAAACATCATTTGTCTGGCTTAAAATAAAAAGTTAATATAGAAAGAGTGATTAAATATTTGTAAGTAAAGCTGTACATTTTGAACTCAGAAAAATTTAATGGTCTTTATATTCAATTGATTATTGATTGCCATTTATTTGACTGTGTAAGCATTTGTTATAATTTACATTTTCTTGAAGAATTCCTAAAATATCTAAAATAAGTGACAATCTCAGCATGCCTTGATACTATCTTAAAACTGGCAATTATCTTAATCTAAAATTGTTGGCCCTTGAGCCAGGATGTTTATCACTGAAACTTTATGAAACCTTATAGCTGTTTTTTAAAAATACCCCTTCCTGAAGCCTACAAGCTGTTTTCCAAAAATTAATGAGACACTGATTTTTTTTTAAAAAAAAAAGGCAGTAAGATTTCCTTGACCTATCAAAATTATGTTATGCTTGGCATGTGAATCATGTTTTTGGCACAGCAGTTCCAAAACAACTCCAGAATCTTTTACATGCTTATGGATGATCTGGTTCAGCTGGACTCCAGGCAGTGAGTGGGGAATAACGTTTTCACATGAGTGTTAGGTCCCAAGTTCCTCTTATGTTGTATGGTGATTCTGTCCTAGTGAGAGGGTAAAAATTTGAAACCTACGTAAGCCTACATAGCTACAGTTCTATAGGAGCTGGGTTTTTAATTATATAGAATGTTGAAACTTTTTGATTTGTCAGATTTTACAGAAAGTGACCAGTTTTCTTAATGAAAATTTAAGTAAAATCTTTCTGTAAACTGACCTTATTAAATATACCTACAATGATATAGGATTTAAAAATAATGACTGGTAATTCTATCTTGTTTATAACTGGTTTTTGTATGGTGCTTCATAGTTTATAAAGTATTTTTACAGTTTTTCATTTAATCCATAAGTTAGGTGATGTGATCCTTATTCACATATGAGGTAATTAAAACAACTTTGTGGCTTGAAAAGCTTAAACTAGTAAGTGGGATTCCACCCCACATTTTCAGAAACTTCAAATCTAGTTATCTTTCCATTACCCTACACTGCATCTTAGTTCCCATTCGCTGCTCTAAGTTTATGTAGATATTAGTAATATATTTGTGTACTACTGCAGCAGTTAAAGGGAGTTGTTACTATATTCTTTATATTCCAACATATTATCTTTTCTGATCAATGTTTCGGGGTTGATTTGGGGGAGTCCTAGCTACTGATCCCAACTAGTATTTATTCATTAACATTCCAAAAAAGAAAAACTTTATTTTCTGTGCATTTTAGCAGAGACAAGTATTCAACTTCATTATATATTTCAAAAGTATGAAAATTGCGGCAATAGACCAGTGTTTTTCAAATTAGTTGCATTATAGCTCCCTTAGATGGTAATGATTTTGTGTTTGAGATTCTGCATATGAATTTATTTGGGAATAGCAATTGGGGAGAGTTTCTGCTGCAAGGGTTAAGTTTTAAAATCATGTCTATGCCAAATATATTTAGGATGACAATGTTATTATGCCTTCATAAAATTCAGTAGGAACCATTTTTGTTTTCCAGAAATTCTCTAATATATTACAACAGTTGGAATGTAAGGAGTATTCTTCTGGGAAAAAAAAATTCATGTTTTATATTAAATAATACACTTATTTGTTTACCTGATTTTTACTCTTAATTCTTGTAACAAAGCCTTTAAACAAGATAATAAAAAACCGTTCTGACTTTGAACTATAGACTTTTACTTGTTTTCTTGGGCATCATTCCATTTTCTGAAATCTGTGGGCTTTTCTGGTGCTTTCTTCTATTTCTCTATTTTATGTTGTCTTTCATGGTGTGCAAAGTTTATTTCCTCCAGATATCTCCCCCTTTGTTCTGATTTCTTTCATAGCAAAAATAAAATTAAAGCACAATGATAAGTTGACTCTTTCAGAAAGTTAGATGACATTTAAAACCCTATTGTTGGAAAATTGTTAATTTATAACCAGCTCATTGTTCTTGCTATTTTGTCCCATAATAGTGCAGATTACTCTCCTTACAGCCTTCTCTGTTTTTATTTCTAGATGTCATGAGTTTAATTTTAAAGTTAGTTCTTCTCCCCTTACTGTTAGTTTTTTAAAAATTATTATGTGAGCCATTGCTGTGGAGAGTGGTAATTTTATTTGTTTTAATAAAGTTAGTATATTTAATGAATTTTTTCCCTCTTTTAAAGACTGTGAACCAGAAGAGCTGACTGACTGGTCTATGGATGAAAAATGTTCATTTTGTAACCTACAGAGAGAAGCAGTCAGTGTAAGTTTTAGTGCTATGAAATTATCTTTAAACTAATGCACAATTGTAACACAGTTTTTTTTTTAAATCTCAATTTGTTTTGAAAATTTGTGACTCACAGTGGAAGTTTAAATATTTGATTTTGGTAAATGAAAATAATATTTTAAAGTCTTATGTTAGAAATCTAACATTTAGCTTAACTTGCAGGTGAAAATCCTAGAAAACTCTTCTTTTTTTACTTATTTATTTCACATTTTTTTCTTACTGTTCCCTGACTCATGAAGTTTAGTTCAGGTCTATTTTGTGTTTAGGTATAGAGGGATGAGCTTGAAGGCTTACTTTGGTCTGAGACCACCCTACAATCTGATGTCTTAGAAATTAATAGTAGGGGAATAATGTGCTACTTTTAGCCTTTCACTTGCTCTTGAAGTCTTTTGGATATCATAATTATCTCCTGTGTAAATGATGACATATGTAAGTGTCTACTGTATACAGGGCATAAACTGTGCAGCCAGCATCTTCTTGTGTGGTGGGAAATCCTGATTTCTTTTCTACCGTTGTGAGAAGGGCTGAGAAGAAATGAAAACTTGAGAACTTGTACCAATTCTGGTCAGATTAGTGGGTAAACACAACTGCTTTGTTGTTAAAACTCTCTGATAGGATTACATTACTGGCATGCCAATACAGTGAATTTATTCACCAGTATGTTTTATATGTTCTTTTTTTTTTTTTTTTTGGCTATAGTTTTGCTAAGGAATAAGGTTATTTTGACTCTCTATCAGAGCTATTTCTTTTTTCCTGACTCTTATTCTGAAATTTGTGTTCCCTCTCTCTAATTTGATACAATTTAAAGGGCAGATCAAACGAGCATTTAGAGCATTAATTTTTTGTCTTTTTTAATGGAATTCCATGTTTGAATTAAAAAATGATTCTGGATGTTGTTGTTTTCTTACACTTTTAGGATTGTATACCATCTCTTGATTCTTCACAGTCAACACCAACAGAGGAGCTATCATCTCAGGGCCAGTCCAACACTGATAAGATTGAATGCCAAGCAGAAAATTACCTAAATGCACTCTTTCGAAAGAAAGGTAATATTGGTATGCTTTGTCATTTAAAATTTCCAATAGAGATATAAAATGTTTGAATTTTTTTACACCAAAGTTTTTTTATATGTCAACCTCTCTACTTCACTCTTTATTATTTCTTTCTTTATTCTTAATTTTTATATTTTTAGGGACAGTAGGAGTCTCAATCATTCTAGTACTAGTCTTGTATTAGGCATTCCTCTTCAGCATTCTATTTTCAAATATCTCTCTGACTTTATCACACATTTTCCTCATCTACTATAGGCACCTTTAAAAATTTTTCCTTATGCTTCTGGTCTTTCTTATTGTATTGCTGTCTTGAACACTTCAAAATTTGTTTGATGTTCAATAAGTTATATGATATTATATTGCAAAGCTATACCTAATAATGTAATAGTTAAATCACTTATCAGTTTGGTTGGAGTGTATTTGCTGACTTACTATTTCAATATTTATTTGGTAACTTGAATTTGCTTAGTAGACATTAAAAAAAAATCAGTGTTCTTTTTTATTTCTTGTCTCTCCAAACTACTCAAACCAAAGAGCTTTTGTTTTACTTGTTCCCTTACTTTACACACATATATCAAGCAGAAGTAGTTTTTATATTTTAGTTACTTGGGAGAATTAGAGAAATGTAGAACCTTTCATGTTTTGTTCTTGGCTGTTCCCACAGTAATAGAGTGTCTTATTTTTACCACCTGGACATTTGGAGTAAGTTATGGTGCATGTTTAGGTTGGGGGATTATCCTCTCTCTCAACTTTGAGATTAAGAAAATATTACCATATTGTCGTCATCTACTTGTTGACCCTATTTTACTCCTCTTTGGAATGAGATATCACCAGATATTTTTCCACTAAATTGATAACTTTCATGTTTAAATCAATAATGTTTAAAATAGTACTTGCCTGTGGCACAAGAGTCTTTTGTTTAGTCTTAAGTGTTCTTTTATATGTTGAAATATGGAAATCCTCTTATTAAAAGAGTCATTAATATAATTTAAAGGCCTAAAATTAAGAACTATAATTTTTAAGAGCAAAAGACTGAAAATCTTTTCCTTTGTGTTACTGTTGAGAAATTCGCATTATCTTTAAAAATCAATTTTTTTTTCAGAATTTTTAGTACAGTGTTAAAAATGTTATACAGCCAGGTGCAATGGCACATAACTGTAGTCCCAGCTAATAGGTGGGCTGAGGTGGGAGAATTGCTTCAGCCCAGTTGTTCAAGGCCAGACTGGGCAACAAGACCTCATCTCTTTAAAACAATAATTTTACATGCTTTCTTTAAGGATTTTATAACATTAATTTAGAAAATTTTATTCTGTTAGTATTCACTTACAGGAAGAATTATGTTATCAGACTTGTATCACTAAGAGAACTGGAAGAAATATACACATTTACACACATGCACACAGTAAGTTTCATTTACCTTGGAACTCATTACTCAGTCTCTTTTTCCTTTGAGTCATTTGTAATGGTAATAACTAGAATTATCAATAATAATAGCCTTTAATTTTTGATAGTATGGAGTTAACCTATGCTCCATTGCCCTATTAAGAGTAATCAGTAAAAACTTGGTACTATTTCAGCTGATTCAAGCATCTGGGTCTCCAAGAGGTCTCCTACCAATGGTTGGGTGAGTGTTCTTGGATATTTAGTGACCTCTCCATTTCTGGATTTCTTCAACATCTTTTGAAAGATTGCAGAGTTTTTAAATTAAAGATTCTTCTTAGTGTTTTTGCGTTATTTTGGGCCTTTGTTAATTTCTTTATTTGTAATTCATCACTTTCCAAATTTAATTAAACATAAAAGATTTTCTGCTTGTTTACTTGGGCTTTTTAAATTTGCTTTCAATAAAATCATTTTAGAGATTTCCAAATGGTCTGACCAAGATGGAGCTAGAAGATAATAACAGTATCTTTTAAATGGTCTTAACTCCTTTTTTAGTTTGCCATTTGAGTTCTACTATTAACTCTACTTTGAAGTGAAAGGCAAGAAATATTATTTTAAAGACAGGAAATACTTCTGAGTCTTTGGAGTAGCATTTTAACATGTTGTTAAAACATCTTTTTAGTGCAGATTTTTTTTTCCCTGAAAATATCCCAAATGCAGTCATTTTTAGGGATTCTGGATATGGATGGCATTAGTATTCCTGGTACTTTAAATCTTTTGCTTAGTTTGAGGAACATATGCATGTTGATCATCTTGCTAAAACATAAAGAACTCTTTTAATATCCTTATGGTAACTAATTTATTATCTTTCCCAACTTATGCTTTTTGAGATGGTGCTAATGATAAATATAAGCTATTACTATTGAGAATATCACTACCTGGGATAATGATGATGATTGATATCATCAGTTGTGATTGAGCACTAAACCTTTTTTATGCTCTATCTCATTTAATGCCAAAACAATATTAAGAGGTAGGTACTGTTTAATAGGTAGGAACAGTGAAGCTCAGAGAAGTTAAATACCATGATTTTTAACTGTGTGCTGAACATTTGAGTCATCCAGAAGAAGTTCAAAAAATGAACAGTGTTCTGTGTGAGGAGCACCTAGATTCTTTTAAGTACTAAATAGAAAACACTTCCCATTCTCCACTAGTTAGCAGACTAGGATTAGAAATACTTTATTTGAATTAAGCAGACTAGAGAAGAACTATGAGGAATATTCTATATTTCTCATAGGTTTCTATTTTCTGTTCATGTGGCTTCTGAACAATTTCAGTGATTAATTCCCTTGTAGTGCTTAATAATAGATAGGTTGTAGGAATGCCACTGGCATTAAACCCTCTCAAGACTGGAAGAAGCATATTGCTTAAATACAGCTCAAGCAATTCATTGTATTTAGAAGCTAGTCAAAAATACTCTTTTAGGGTTGAATAAGTCAAATGCAAAGAGAAGGATGTTCTAGGACAAAGATGAACTTTTAACTAATTTTGTATATTCTTTACTTTAGAAATGTTTAAAAATTGAATTCCTTCTAGAGGTTAACACTAAAATTAAGTATAGTGCTGGAGTAGAATGGAAATCTCCGTAACAGGGACTTTGTTTTGTTTATTGCAGAATCTCAGCAACTAGGACAGTACCTGCATCTTAGGTCCTGAGTTAATATTTCTTGGGTGAATAAATGACTACTAAGATAAACTCTACCTAGCTATCTTTCAGTTTCTCCAAATATTCAGTAGTATTAGTATTTCATTTGTTCTGTTTTGAAGAAGTAAATTATTTTGTACATACATATAGTTGCCTTTCTCTGCTTTGTACTTAAAGTATTACTGGGTATAGTTTGAGTATCAGTTTGTTTGGAATGTTGATAAACGTAGGCATATAACTATAAAATGCCTAGTCCACAGGTATTCTCATGAAATGTAAACTAAGTTATTTTGACCTTTAGCTACAGATTCTTTAATCACCTGAAATGTTTAAGTCACTGGCTTATGATTCAGGAAGATGTCTCATCTTTTATTTTTAAATTGAAGGCTGCTGGACTTGACTAAATTGGACAAATAATATGTACATAGTAGCTGAACGAATCCTACTGCTATCTGTATAACAAAGTCATCCTTCATCAAAATGTAATGTTTTTCCTGCTTTAATACCCACACAAGCTTAGTATTCACGTACCCACAATTCTGTGTTTTTTTCCTGAAGACCTTCTTGATGAATTTGATGCCGTTAGTTGAAAGCTTCTATGAACGAACTCTTTTCCCTTAAGTTAATTGATAGCCAGGTTTTATATTAACAACTTTTTTTTTCCCATACCTTTTGGGAACACAGGCCCTTTTTCTTTCAAACTGTTGTTTTGTTTTGTACTCTAGCATGATATAAATACTAGTATGGTTCACTGACCAGTTGGGTTATGACTGATGATAAAGTAATTGATTTCTTAAAAACAGGTAGTGTTAATCTTTTAGATTGCTTTTCTCTAAGTGCAGACATTCTTGATTGACTATGTAAATTTAACATGATTCATTCAGGCCTTAAGTATTTCTTATATAAGTGTTCCTTTGTGATGTCATTGTGGTCATACTTTGAATTTCTCTTATATAGATTGTCCTTTTGGAACTCTCAGGGAATTTTAAGTGTCGTAAAATAACTGATATACCATTACAAGCTGCATTCAGAGGTGTTCATGAAAAGATTTTTCTCCTTTTCTTACCAGGTATCTGTAAGATAGTAAACAAATTCTTAGAACACACTTAAAATTAGAACCGGATTGAAGACTTTTTACATTTCTGATAAAAATCTCCCTTTTACTTGCGAGTCCATCCGTAGAAGGAATTAAAGGAAATCTACCAGTTCATCCATCATCACCCAGATTCTCATCTCCCTTTGGCTTTTTAATTCCCTAATTTGACCCAGTCTCCTACCCCTTTACAATCACCCAAATTCTTTCTACTTTGTCTTCTGGAACTTCTGGTCTTCCATCAACAGAATCCCTCAGTCTCTTCTCTGAGTGTTCCTCTTTCTTTATTGCTCTAATTGAAACCTGTGTGTTCATAAAGGATGCTTTTGTAGCCTTCTCACTTGCTGATTGTTTTTAATTCCTTACTTTGTGTAACATAAGGAGGTAACTGGCAGGCAACCTCCAAAATCTTTATATCTGCCCTGCTTGCTCAAAACCATGACCTTCTTTGAAGCCATGACATTAAAGTATTCCATCTACATTATCGTCTCTACCAGGCTTTTTGCTTTCTTCCTCCCAAATACTATTCCCATCATAGCTCATGTTGACTTCAAATTCTATGTAGCTGATACATCTAACACCCTGGCCTCTCCATTACTTGATCTCTTCATTTCCAACATTCTTTTCCTTTATTCTACTCTAGCCACCTTTTCCCACATTCCTATACCTTTATCACCTCCCAAGTCTAATATTACCTATCCCTTTCTTTGACTACCATCTTATCCCAATACTCTCATTCCACTATTTATTTTTTATTTATTGTATTGATGCATAATATTTATACATATTTACAGGATATATGTGATATTTTGATACGTGCATGAAATGTGTAATAACAAATTAGGGTATTTAGAATATCCATCACCTCAAATAGTTATTTTTGTGTTGAGAACATTTCACATCTTTGCTTCTATTTTGAAAAATACAATATATTGTTACTAACTGTAGTCACCCTACTGTACCATCAGACACTAAAACTTGTTCCTTCTAGTTAACTGTGTAGATATGTACCCAACCTCTTCATCCCCTCCCACCCTTGCCAGCCTGTGATAAATATCATTTTACTCTCTACCTCTATGGAGGTCAGCATTTTCTTAAGCTCCCACATATGAATGAGAACATGTGATACATGTCTTTTTGTGCCTTTCTTATTTCATTTAGCATAATGGCTGTCTAGTTCTATCCATTTTGCTGCAAATGGCAGGATTTTATTCTTTTTATGGCTGAATAGTATTTCATTATGTAGATATACCACATTTTCTTTATCCATTCGCAGACATTTAGGTTGAGGCCGGGCGCAGTGGCTCACGCCTGTAATCCCAGCACTTTGGGAGGCCGAGGCAGGCGGATCATGAGGTCAGGAGATCAAGACCATCCTGGCTAACACGATGAAACCCTGTCTCTACTAAAAATACAAAAAATTAGCTGGGCGTAGTGGCGGGCGCCTGTAGTCCCAGCTACTCAGGAGGCTGAGACAGGAGAATGGCGTGAATCCAGGAGGCAGAGTTTGCAGTGAGCCGAGATCGCGCCACTGCACTCCAGCCTGGGTGATAGAGCGAGACTCTGTCTCAAAAACAAAAAAAAAACAAAAACAAAGACATTTAGGTTGAATTCGTAAGTTGGCTATTGTGAATAGTACTGCAGTAAACATGGGGATGCAGGTATCTCTTTGATATACTGATTTCCTTTTATTTGGGTAGATACCCAGTAGTGGGGTTGCTGGATTGTATGGTAGTTCTATTTTTAGTTTTTTGAGAAACTTCTGTACTATTTTCTATAGTGGCTGTACAATGTACACTCCCAGAAGCTGTAAAAGAGTTCCCTTTCCCCTTCATATAAGCCAGCATTTGTTATTATTTGTCTTTTTTAATAATACCCAGTCTAACTGGGGTAAAATGATGTCTCATTGTGGTTTTGAATTGCATTTATTTCCCTGATGAGTAGTGATGTTGAACATTTTTTTCATATGCCTGTTGTCCATTTGTGTGCTTTCTTTTAAGAAATGTCTATTCAGGTCCTTTGCCCACTTTTTAATGGGATTATTTGTGCAGGTATCCAATTTATTTTTTCACCTCATTGCAGCCTTCAATCTGTAGAACACACCACTTTCACTCTTGAGTACCTCCTCATGATTTCACTTCTCTCTGTACTCAGTTCAGATACTGTGCTTGATAACCATGATCATTTTTCATGTAAAATCTTAACTCCCTTTCCTCTCTTTGCCTTTGTCATGTTTGACACTCAGAATCTTATCTGTGTTTTAATTCACTTCTCATTTACTACACGCTTATTTACTACACGCTTATTCTGGAATTGCTGAACTTGACAAGAGGAAAATATCCAATCATGCTGTTTTTCTAGGTCTCCTTTATCTAGTCGATTTCCTCTCTTACAGGTAGTTATTTTCTCTCTCTCTCCTCAAACCTCCACCAACTAAAAATTCTCTTTCCTTTTTGTAGAACAATCACCTTCTATTATACTGTATACTCTATTTGTTTTATTTTTTGTTTGTTATCTGTTGCCTTCTGCTAGAATATAAGCACCATGAGGAACTGAATTTTTGTTAACTAGTATATTTCAAAAACTAGCACACGGTAGGTGTTTATAATAATATTTGTTATTGTCCATACTTTTGCCACCTCCACTTTCCACCTTCCCTTCTCTTTTCAATCCATCCTAGTTAGACTTTCTTTCCTACCACTCCGCTGAAATTGTTTTATCAATTTCACTGGTAATTCCATTTTGTCCTATTCAAAGGAATGCCAGTCATTTCTCATCTTAGCCTTTCAGCATCATTTGATAGAGCTGATCACTTTCTTGGTTTCTGGAAAATTATACCCTTCGGATTTTTTTGCCTTTCTCACAAATTGGTTCTTTCACATGATCCTTGCTGGTTTTCTTCTTCTTGACCTTTAAACGTTGAAGAGCCCTAAGAATTAGTCCTCAGCTGTCTTCTCTTCTTGATATACATTCACTGACTTGATGACCTCACTCAGTCCTATGGCTTTAATTATCATATGTGTGCTGATAATAACTACATAGTCAATCTAATCCTGACCTTTCTTCCCGCTTTACCAACTCTTAAATATCTAACTGCCTAGTTGATATTCTTCACTACAGTGGCTAATAGGCATCCCACAATGACCAGTCTAAAACAGAATACTTGATTTTAATCTATTCCCCTTCCCCAGTTTTTTCCATCTTTGTGAAAGGTATCACTCGTGACTCAGTTGGTCAAGCCAAAAGGCCAGGAGCCTTCTTTGATTTCTCAGTATCTTTTACAGCCCACATGCAACCTATTATCAAGTCTCTACCTTCAAATCTATTCTAAATTTCACCATGTCTCATCATTTCCATTGCTACCACCTTAATCTGAGGCCCATCTGGTCTGGTTATACTACTAAAGAGCCTTCTAACTAGTCCTTTTGTTTCTACTTCTCCCCCGTCTTACCTCTTCAGCTTTCTATGTAGAAAGAAAAATGATGTTTCTAAAGCCTCAACCAGATCATTATTCCTCTGTCCAAAAGCATTTAGTGGCTTTACATGTCATTTAGAATAAAATCTCTCAAGGACTCTATGTGGTCTGGTTCTGCCTATTCCTTGACCACATCTTATTATTCATTCTTTTGAATACTTACTGCCTTTTTGCTTTTCCTCAAATGTGCTAACCTTATTTTCTTCTCAGGATCTTTACACTTGCTGTTACCTCTGTCTGGAATCCTGTTTCTACCAGTGCACTTTGCTAATTTCTTCATATCATCAAATATTGCCTCTCTCCTGACACTGCACTGCCCTCACCACCGTATTGATAATTCATCTCAGTCACTCTTTCACGTTATGTTATGTTATGTTATGTTATGTTATGTTATGTAATTTTTGAGACAGTCTCTCGCTCTGTCACCCAGGCTGGAGTGCAGTGGCCGGATCTCGGCTCACTGCAAGCTCTGCCTCCCAGGTTCACGCCATTCTCCTGCCTCAGCCTCCCGAGTAGCTGGTATTACAGGTGCCCACCACCATGCCCAGCTAATTTTTTGTATTTTTTGTAGAGATCGGGTTTCACCGTGTTAGCCAGGATGGTCCCAATCTCCTGAACTCATGATCTGCCCGCCTCAGCCTCCCAAAGTGCTAGGATTACGGGCATGAGCCACCGTGCCCAGCCCTCATGTTATTTTTTTAAAGTCTCCTTGACTCCTCTTCAAATCTTCTTAGCTGCCACTTCTGGAATGTAAGAACAAATTAGGCAGGGATTTTGTGTTTTGTTATATCCCTAGCACCTAGAATAGTACCTGGCACCATTAACACTCAATAAGTTAATTGAGTGCATTTAAACATTTTAGAAAAGAAATGTTTTCAGAATCAAAATCAATGCTTTAAAATCATGATGGCCTTTCAATGGTTTTTTAAAAATGTAACTCACAGCTGCAGTATGCTAGACCTTTAGATAAACATCATGAGTGAGTCCTGGCAGATGACAAGTAAGTGCTTATATTCTAAGATGTTCTAGGGATCCACCAGAAATACTGAAAATATAAGTGATTCTATATTCCTTTCAGAAATGTTTAGTCATTATTCATTTAGTGGTTTTGTACATCCCTAATATCCTTTGAGGTAAATGTTTAAATTTGAGGGGAACAGATGCAGGCAGAGTTGTGGAGAAAAGGGAAGAATTATACACTGCTGGTGGGAGTGTAAATTAGCTTAGGCATTGTGGGAAGCAGTGTGGCAATTCCTCAAAGACCTAAAAACAGAACTACCATTCAACTAAGCAATCCCATTGCTGGGTGTATGCCCGAAGGATTATAAACTATTCTACCATAAAGACCCATGCATACATATGTTCATTGCAGCAGTGTTTGCAGTAGCAAAGGCTTGGAATCAACCTAAATGCCCATCAGTGGTAGACTGGATAAAGAAAATGTGGTGCATATATACCATAGGATACTATGCAGCCATGAAAAAGAATGAGATCATGTGCTCTGCAGCAACATGGATGGAGCCAGAGGCCATTATCTCTAGTAAACTAATGCAGGAACAGAAAAAAAAAAAAAAGTATCACATGTTCTCACTTATAAGTGGGATCTAAAATAATAAGAAGTAATGGCACAAAGAGGAGAACCATAGACACTGGGGCCTACCTGAGGGAGGAGGATGGGAGGCAGGTGATAGGAGGGAGAGGATCAGGAAAAATAACTGTTGGGTATTATGCTTAGTACATGAGTGTTGAAATAGTCTATGTGCCAAACCCCCATGACATGAGTTTGCCTGTAATAACAGACATGCACATGTACCCCTGAACGTAAAATGAAAGTTTTTAAAAATTGTTTTTGAGGGGAAATAAATGGTTTTTTAAATTTATCTTTATATAATTTGTAAGTTTTTCTAAATAATTTCTTTGTGTATTCTAATTCATTACAGTAGGTGAGAATGCAGACCTGATCATCAAAAGAGATGTAATTCTATTGGGGGCCCTATTTTTTGAATTACCATCTGTCTTTAGGTAATGCTTCTTCCCTGTGCTGTCTCTAATATGGCAGTCAGTAAAATTAGCCTGTATTTAATATATAGCAATCTGTATGTGCTGTTCAAAATTCTTTATATTTAAGTACTTAATGGGAAGAAGCACTTTTATGTGGAAGTAACAGAAGAACTAATATGTGCTATATGACTGGCTGGTATTACAGTATCTTCAGTAAGCCTTTTTAATGATATTTCTCCCAGTTTTCTTGAGTAACTCATGAATTCACCAACTGTATCATCACCTGTATAGAATGCTACTAATTTAGTTCTTTCTTTTCCCCAGTTGTGACTTTTCCCCCAAGCACAACTAGCATGTTGGGCTTTATAAAACATATTTCTGGTCCATGACTAGTTTATTAATTTAAGAAAGATTTACTAAGCTCCTACTACATGCCAGGTACTGCTCTAGTGAACAAAAGAAAAAATATCCCTGTCTTCATGGACCTTTATGTTCTAGTGAAGAGAGGCCGATAATAAACAAGTAAATTATACCTGTGATTGAATGTGTATATACACACACCCAAACCTTTCACATGCTGGTTGTATATGAATATAGATAAGTGCCATGGAGACAAAGTGGAAAGAGGGACATAAAGCATGGAGATGGTGATTACATTTTTATAAATGGTAATCAGATGACATTTGAGCAGAGATGTAAAAAAAGTTGAGGTAGCAAGCCATAGAGATCTTAGGAGAAATATATTTCAGGAATTAATAGCAATTTTGAGAAATTATGGATTTGGCATGTGGTAGGTGATTGCCATTCCCATTCTTCAGTTTTATATAATGTTTGTTTTTCTCTAAAGAACAATCTAAAATTGTAGCATTGTAAAGCAGGAAGGGGGGGAGTTAGAGATTGTCTGTGTTTCTTTGCATACAGAGAAATAGTAACTTCACCAATGAACATGTACTGTAGTGTAAACAAATAATGAAATGTTGGATAATTAATGATCGTCAATAGCACTTAGCAAAATAAATAAGACAAGTTTTTAAATGTCCGATTAATGGATTATAGAGTTGGTTGTGTGAAATATGGTGGTTAAAAAAAGAAATAGGAGCTTTAACTCCCATTGCTGTTTGGTAGTGAATTAAGCCAGAGTGAACTGGTGAAGTAGTGAAATAGATGCCCGAGGTTCATCCTTGTCTGAATCCATGGAAGTAACTCTGAACCATCAACTGAAGCAATAGACAAAGCAACTGGATGAAAACACTCCTCAGAATGAATAAACTGTTTAAAGTTACTTCACTTGCACTTTTTCAGCTCCTGGTCACCCAATACTTTATTTGTAGTTTAATTTTTTAATGTGATGAGTCTTCTCCAGTCATGATCAAACTCACTTGTAACAACGAACATTTTATTTGTGTGGTCTAAATTTTTTTTTTTTTAAGATTGGGTGTCAAGTATTTGTGACTCCTTTGCTTGACTAGTGATGAGCATCAACTGGAAAGATTTTTTCAGTTATAAACTTCAACATTTCTACTGTCCATTTCATTAAATTCAGCCTCCTTTAGCAAGATGTAAGACTTTTTGCTTTACAGTCAACATTTCCGTTAACTCCTGGAAGTTAGCAAAATATGTACTAGATTCTTCCATACTCCATTCATTGTTTGCGGTGATACTTTCTGCCAAGCCTGATTGGCTAATAGTATCATCTTATCAAAACTCTTTCATAAATCCTACATTAAAGAAGTGTTAAATGTATTAGCACCCCACATCAGATATTCATCATCAATATACTTGAAGTGTGTGATACGTCCTTTGTCTGTAGGCTGCGTTAATGACATTCAATTGGAAGGCAAAAGAGTCCATTTAAATATTCCCTTCAGAAATAATGTTAACCAGAAAGAGATGTACATAAGCCTGTTCTATTATCAGAAGTGCCGTGTTTAAGATTTTCTTTCTCCATATGTTCCTTGATGAATAATAAAGAATGATTCTGTACAACATCATGAATACCTTTATACCCAAGCTTTATGATTTGAACACCATAAAATAAGCATTCCTTCCTTTAACATTACCTTAAGGGTTCTTGAGTTTTTCAAGTGGTATACCAAAAAAGGTTTTAGCTTAATATCATCTTTACACTTTCCACTTAAAAAGTAATGATGAGCTGTCTTTGACATCTTGATGTTCTAATGCTGTTCTTATCTAAAAAAAAAAAATTGAGGTGGAATTTTTCCCCCATAAAAGCTCTAGTTCATCAGGATTTAAAATGTGCATAGTGGTTTAAACACATTTGTCAATAGTGTAGTTTTTCACTTTCAACAAGGAGTGTTGCTACAGCCTTACTGTCAGCAGAAACTACTCACTGAACTGTGATCCTCAAATTATGTAGTTTGTACAGTTCTTAAGTTTCTCAGACCCTTCTGTACGTCCTTTAAAACTCAACTCTTTCACTGAATTATTGCCTTCTTCATCTGAGGTACACTATAAATACAGTGTGATTGTTAGATAATTTAAGAAATAGATTTTATGGAATTAAAAGAAGTATAAATTCTACTTGAAGTAAGAGTTAGTAGAAGAAAGTGTATTGTTTCTAGTACAGGCTTTACAATAGCAATAACAGTTGAGCAGAATTCCCTCAGTAGAAGAAAGCAAAGGAAAATGGATAGGTCCTGTATCAGGGTGCTTGATTTAAAGTTACTAACTTTGGCCATGTTAAGGAAAAGGGGATTATTGGGAGACTATTCAGGGCTCTCATAATATCTAGAGGCTAGAGGGCCAAGGTTGGCAAATAAGAAAGAATCCAAGAATACAAAGGAACCACAGCCAAGGACACATTATAATAAACAAGTCTGCATGACCTCAGGTTTATGCTCCCATAACGTGTTCGTTTTTCGAAGTCCTGAGAGGATTCATTTAATTGGCCCATTCTAAAACATCTCTCTGCCCACCCTTAGCACCACTGAGAAGGAGAGGAGGGATCTGGCCCCTTTCACGTCGATTGTACATGTAGTGAAAGGATGAGAATAGCACTCTGGAAAACGAATATGCCCAAACAGACCAGGTGTATAAAAAGCCTAAGATTCTAGAGTTGTCAGGTGAAGTGTGTATGCTTTTTATAATGGTGCTCTCTACCTGCTAGCTAAATCCTAGAAAAGGGGGAATTAGGATACTAAAAATAGGAGACTTGGTTGCTGGACAGTACACACACACAAAACCAGATGTCCATTAAACCCCTTAATTTGCCAAAAACAAGGACATATTCTCAGCCCTTAGGCTGCTTAGACCCTACAGTATTTGACTTTGTTGATCACTCCTCTCTTTTTTGGAAACTCTCTTTCCTTTGGCTTTCACTGTACCATTTTCTTTTAGTTGTCTTTACTCCTCTGAAAATTGTTTCCCATTTTCTCCCTTTTTTTTTTTTTTTTTTTCCTTTGATATAAAGAGGAAGGTATAAGTCGGGTAAGGTAGATTTTCTTATTCTTTGTTTCATCCCTTAAATGTTATTCTCTTAAGGCTCAATTCTCATCCTCCTTTTAATTTTATGCATTCTCCCTGGACAACCTTAAGCTTCAGGTTCTCACATCCTCGTGATAGACAATCCGCATTGCTGGTCATGATTTTTCAAGTTCATATTCCTGGCTGCTTCTAGGATATCTACTTCCAGATGCAACCTGCAAGAATTTCAAAGGAGGTACTATGTATAACACTGGAAAATTTTAGTTATTCCTTTGACTTCTACTCCTGTCTCCTCTGTTAAAATATGAAGTCTTTGAGGACAGACACTGTCTTTTATTTCATCATTTTTTTCTAGTACTTAGCACATGTATTTATGCTCAATACATGTGTAATGAATGTTTCCTATTCTGTTCTCCAGAAAATGGGAAGTTTAAAACCCTATTCTGTGGCCCAGGTTCCTTATATAAATAACGCATATCCCCAGTTACCTTGATTAGAAACTTCACACTAAATACTTGTTGAGTAACTGAATCTACCAGGTCCCCTCAATCCCATTGATTCTACTTAAAATATTATTTTTTTATTGACCATGCAGGTGTTCATATTTTCTTGGCTATACCATAACCCTCCACATATTTATCACTTTCTTTTAAAACAAAGCCATTATTCTCTTATCTGCTGCTGCTTAGTATCAACACTGAAATCCAATTATATTTATGTGTACTTTAGTGTTTTTCTGCTTCTTATTTCCTCTTTGCTTGATAAACTCTAAATCATCTTTCACGGAAGAAATGTTTCATATTCCTTGATTCCTTTCCTGTTTTCCTTTTCACTACCTCCAGGCAAAAATAAAAGTTTCCCTCTTAAATTTCCTGTAACACATTGTATATGCAAAATGAATGGAACATAAATTAGATGTGCTTTGCCAAAAAGAGAGAGGATAATAAGAAACTAAAACCTATGTGGGTATCTGTTATGCTTGGTGAGAATACACCCTATACAGATGGTGATACTGGAGTTAATGGATTTACTGGTCTTTTAAAAAAATGTCCTTATTGTAAATTGACAATTTATAATTGCATAAATTTATGGGGTACAAAGTGATTTATGAACACAACTTGGAATAATTAAATCAAGCTAGTTCATACATCCATCACTTCAAATACCTAACATTTTTTATGGTGACAACATTTGAAATTTACTCTCTTAGCGATTTTGAAAGGTGTAGTACTCTATTTTTAACTCTATTCATCACATTGTGCAATAAATATTTAAAAAATCCATATTCCTTTTGAGATTGTATACTCTGTGACGCTGTCTCCCCATTTCCCGTACCCCCAGCTTTGGATTCTACTCTCTACTCCTTGTATTCTACTCTTCTGCTCTCTGCTTCTTGAATTTGATTCTTCTGGATTTCACATACAAGTGAAGACATGTAATATTTATCTTTCTGTGCCTGGCTTACTGCACTTTATATAATGTTCTCCAATTCCATCCATGTTGTTGCAAATGACAGAAATTTCCTTCTTTAAGGCTGAATAGTATCCCATTGTGTGTGTGTGTTGAGTGTGTGTGTACATATACACATATGTACACACACCACATTTTCTTTATTCAGATTCATCTGCTGCTGGACACTTAGCTTGATTCCATGATTCAGCTGTTGTGAATGATGCTACAATGAACATGGGAGTGTAGACATTTCATCAACAAACTGATTTCAAATCTTTTGGGTGAATACCCAGAAGTGGGATTGTTGGATCATACAGTAATTCAATTTTCAGTTTTTCTGAGGAACTTCCATCCAGTTTTCCATAATGGCTATACTAATTCACATTTCCACCAACAGCACACATGGGTTCCCTTGTCTCTGCAATTTTTTCCTCTTTTAATAGCTCTTAGTTTCTCTATGCCTCACTTACTCTAAGTATCTCTGCAAATAGAGTGTAATTCTCATGTTTAAAAGATGTATGTTTCCTAATACACAATGATGTATGAGATTATAGACCTTAAAAGATGTAGACTGCACTTATGTGCTATTTAAGGGATTTTTAAGGATAATTTTGACTCTACCAGGATGAATTTTACCTTTCTTTATCAATTTTAGATATTATTTTGTCATTATCTTCTTAAGAGTATTGATCTTAGTAAATTTTAAACTCCTTAAAGGCAAGGAATACCTTAATAAGATTTATATTTTCAGTTCCTTGTGTAATACATTTATGTTTTGAATGAATTTAAGTCTGTGACATAAAACAAAAACATAACATGCTCTTCAAATGGGATGTATACTTGCTTCTCGATTTACTAAATTATACATTTTAGGTATAAGTGGTGGGAAAATGAAGTCTTTTTTTAAAAACTGCACGTTTATACACATTACATGCATGCGTGTGGTTTTTAAAATAACATGGCTAAAGCAGTCTAACGAATTTTAGGATACCATATACAGTAATACAGTTCAGAAAAATTGCTAAAAGGCCAAGGAAATAAAGGAGGAGCCTAATCAAAAGATAGTGTGAAAGCAGTTTACTGTTCAGCATTCACCTTCTTGGTTGCCATATGGTTAGATGTCTTAACGTTTTGCTCCATAAAATAATAGTTTCTGAGGTGGGTTTTCATGGTTTTGTCTTGTTATGAGAACTGATGTTTACATATGCAATTTTCCTGCCACAAATTTTGTGTTAGAGGATGCTGTGGAAACAAGAGTTTGGTTTTTTTAAACTCCTCAGAAAATCTGTATGTCTTCGAGGTCTGCTTTTCCCTGATTTTTCTGTTTCTTACTTTTTAAATTCTGTCTCATTAAGTTTTTAAGTTCTTCATGGTGTTTAAATGTGTTTAAAACAGTTATCTCTGTTATAAAAACAGCAGGCTATTAGGTAACTTTTCGAGTGAAACTACTGTAACAACTATTTTGCCTAGTTTTTTTTTAAATATAAGATATACATTGTCAAAGCATAAATACAGAAAATTTTCACAGCCATTATATATAATGCATCTAAAACCCTAATCCAGATTTCTTAAAACTTTATTTCCTCTTGATATCTTAACCATAAGACTAATTTGATTGTAGTCTGCCTACAAACTTAAGATAGCCCAACATACTAAATTTGGTGGTATTAGAATCTCAAGTTCATGGCCTTTTAAGGAAAAAGTAAAATTTGTAATGCTTGTAGAAATTAACCAAGGACTGAAATATTCTAAGTCTCCTGAACTTGGAAAGGGAGAAAAGGAGGGGTATATTGCTGTGTCAGCTATTTTTTTTGCTAGATAATTTTCTCTGTATATTCCGTATATTCTAGTTGTATTGATGATAAATTCTAGTGTTAAAAAAAAAAACCCAAGTTATAAGCCAGTGACTGAATCAATCCAACATCTCAACTATTTTATAAAAGGTTGAAGTTCTGTCATGTCATAAGTGATTCTGATATTTTTTGTTTCTATTCTCACATAAAGATTATTGTCTTTTAAATGCAATTTTTATAATAATAGTACTCTGTAAAACATGCTTTAATAATACATGAGTTTTCCTGTGTACCTCATTTAATAATGTGATGTAGAGTTAACTGCTGTCAAGAATTACCCTTATATCTAAGGTACTTTGGAACCTCAGTGTCTTAGTCTTTCTCCATGTTTCTTATTTACTAAGGTATAAGGAGTCTATAACTCTTGCAGAAGGTATGATTAAATACCGTACCTGGGAATTGTGATAAATTAGTTTTGTATATTATTTCACCATTTTTATCTTACGTATAATTATGAACTGTCTGCTGCACCTTACTGTCTGCTATTGGCTAGTTGTATATTATATCCACAGCCTGCTCATACTGTTTTTGTAAAGTTTATCTATAGACTTTCCAGCCTGTAGAACTGTGAGAAACAAATTTCTGTTGTTTATAAACTATCCAGTCTTAAGTATTTTATTATTGCAGCCCAAATGGACTAAGAAAAGTGCTCTGTAAAATAGTATGTGCATATAGTCAGGGGTTATTATATAAGATGCCCGCTGAAGTGCAGGACTTCTATTTATATACATCCTCCATAAAATAAGGATTCTCCAATAAAAGGAACCAAAGCCCCTTGGAGAAGTGGTTGTTTTCATGGCTGGGGCTAGGAAAATGCAAGATGAGCAACATTTTGTGTTGCCAGAAAGTAAGGAAGTGCTCAAAAACAAGTATGAGAACACAGGAGCCATCCTGAAAGAGCTCCTGATCGCCAGAGATGCAACAATTTGAGCAACAAAGTAAACAATAGTTTTAACAATAATTTGGATTATTACCCATAGAATAAAATAAATATCCATGTTTTAATACTGATATAAGTGAATAAATAAATGAGGAGGAAGGGGCAGTTCTTTCTTACAGAAATAAATATTCCAATTAAAAAATGTGGAATGGGATAGTGAATAGGTACAAAGAAAAGGTAGAAGATTGAATGAGTAAGACCTAGTATTTGATAGCACAACAGGGGGACTATCATCAATAATAATTTAATTGTACATTTTAAAATAACTAAAATCAATGAGCCTACCTAAAAAGACTCTATATCTGCTAAAGGATGTAATAGGGAAAATTGTAGTCACAAGGGAATCAGACTTGTGCTTTAACAAGTCTAGGACATTCACAAATACAGTGGTCAGGTCCTGGCTTTAATTAGGCAAAAAACTATGGACAGTGGCATGGATAAGGATGAGTAAACTAGATTTAAAACTAAAAGAAGATACCATGCCCATATCCTCTTTTAAGGAAAACCATCTAGGGTGGGTAGCTTCATTAAGCTATGGTAGGACATGACTTTCACTAAAACCTTAAGTAAGGTATGACTAACAAATGAAATTTGGAAGTATATAATGGGTCTGGCAAGAGTTTTCTTTTGTTATAATGGTATGGATTCTTATGATAATGTGTCTGTACCCCTTAACTTACCGCCACCAAAAAAAAAAAAAACAACTCCTAAAATGTTATAAAAAGCAAAGATCCTATGATTCTGTATTCTTTATATTCCTGTGACCTGGCATATTCCTTGTTCTACATGGGCTGTTGAGACCATCAAATCTGTAGAATAAAAAGAAATTTCAGGAAGCCCACGTCCACTTACTTTATCCTTGACTTTGTATTTATTCTTTGCAGTGCAAACTCAGTGGTGAAATAGTAAGCCAAAGTGAAAGCAACATAAGCAATGTGTTAAGTCTTCATTCTTGCTAACCTTTGAACCAGCTAACTTCCTTCCGGAAGAAAGATCATTTTTCTCTAATAATTCCTTTCAGCGAGTGTTAGTAACTTTTGGCATAAAGTGTGAGATAATAAAGGAATGTTTTCTCATTTTTGTTTTTCTCTGCACTACCAATTTTAAAAGATTAGTTTATTGCTCAAATATTAATGCAGTCCTTATTCCCTTTGAAGAGTGAAGAGTCGTTTCATTTATGAGATACTCACTGAGTTATCTTGTTGAGTTATGGTACCATGGTTGATCACCGAATACATGAGTAACGTTTAGTGTTTAGTCTCAAGGAGGACATTGCTTGTTATAGTAGGATACAGTGGAGATACAATAGGGAGAATAATACATGAGTTCTTGATTCTCTTGTCATCTCAGGGGTGTTGAAATTGAAGACAAAATGAGCCGCCAGATTCACGGTCCCCAACGTTTTTGGCACCAGGGACAGGTTTCGTGGAAGACAGTTTTTCTCAGGCAAGGTGTTGCAGGGAGATGGTTTCGGGATAAAACTGTCAGGCATTGGTTAGATTCTCATAAGGAGCATGCAACCTAGATTTCTCTCATGCACAGTTCACAATAGGGTTGGTTCTCCTATGAGTATCTAATGCTGCTGCTGATCTGACAGGAGGTGAAGCTCAGGCAGTAATGCTCACTTGCTGGCTGCTCACCTCCTGCTGTGCAGCCCGGTTCCTTACAGGCCATGGACTGGTACCAGTCTGTGACCTAGGAGTCGGGGACCCCTCCCCTACATATTCTTCCGAGAAATATATGATCTTTGTATTGTATTCTTCCATACTAGGTTGTTAACTCCTAGAGAGCAGAAAATACATAGATTTTCTCAGTATCTTTTATTACCCTGAGCAAGTATCATAGTTATATTAGAGTTTTGATAATTGATTTTTAGTAACTTATAAAAATGAAAGATGATCTCTAGTTGAAATCTAGCTCTGTGCCTCTGTAATTATCCTATTACAGTATTTTCTAGGTAAATGATTCTTTTTAATACTCATTAATGGTAATTTGTTTGCATTTTGCTTACAGTCTTATGCTATTTGAAAATTAAGGATGATAAAAAACAACGTTTGGGAGGGTCTTATGGCTCATTCAGTAGATAAAATAGAGCCATAGCAGGAGTCTTGGTAGCTAATTATTAAGCCTAATTCCTCAGTTTACCTTTCGGCTTGTTATTGTAGCATTTAGATATTTTGCATGGTCCTGTGACCAGAGAAGAATAAATTTAAATCCAATAGTAGTCTATAGGGGTCCTTACAAAACTTAACTGATTTAGAATAGACTTTTTATCCTTATTTGGGTTTCACTCTATTGTGAAAATACTAGCTTTTCTTTGGAAACAAATCTGCTTTTTAACACTTTTACTTTGTTTTACATTTGTTCCTAGGAATGCCCCAGCTATAGCAGATCCGAAAGCTTATATAAAGGTTTTGACATTTCTTGGGTACCATACTGGTTAGATTGGTTGTGTTCTAACAAGTCAAATGTTTGTGGCACCCCTAACTGTAATTCTCCATAGTAGCCTCTAGACAGTAACTTCAAAGCTGTGTTGAAGGTGGCTATGATAGGAATAAGGCATTATCTAAATGACTCTCATGGGTCGGAGATTTACACTATTTAATAGCAAGTGTCATCACTGCTGAGGAGGCAAAAAAAAAAAAAAGACAGTCTATCATGGGAAATGATCCAGCATTCCAAATAATTTCTGGTCAAATTTCCACTACAACTCAGACTATTGTGTAGAGAAATATGAACATTGGGGTAATGTATCCAGAGTAAATTGCTTGACTGCCTCCCTATAAGAAGAAATTGGTTTACCTTTCCTTTTCAATTACTGTACTTAAGTGTTTCGTATATTGAGGGTAAGAGGCTAGCTGGAAGAGTTGTGCCATTGTTATTCATCTCTTCTGAACTTGTCTTGCATGGTGGAATATATCATTAGCTTATATAAGAAGTGGAAGCTGGATGAAGCAGGATGGGAGTGGAATGTCTGGGAACATTGATACAGAATAATTATGGCAGTCTATGGTTATGATCATTATCAATGATTTTTTTTTTTTTTGGAGACGGAGTCTCGCTTTGTTGCCCAGGCTGAAGTGCAATGGTGCATTCTCAGCTCACTGCAAGCTTTGCCTCCCGGGTTCACACCATTCTCCTGCCTCAGCATCCTGAGTAGCTTATAAAAATGTATGAGTGCATATATAGTATATATGCATATAGTGTATATATGCATATATAGTGTCTCAGCCTCCCCAGTAGCTGGGACTACAGGCGCCCACCACCCTGCCTGGCTAATTTTTTGTATTTTTAGTAGAGATGGGGTTTCACCATGTTAGCCAGGATGGTCTCGATCTCCTGACCTCTTGATCTGCCCACCTCAGCCTCCCAAAGGGCTGAAATTACAGGCGTAAGCCACCGCGCCCGGTCCTGATGGGGATGCATTTTTAAACATTTATTTCCTTTTTCTGATAATATTCAGAAACCTCTGAATCTTTTCTGCTTTATTTTGCTTGGCAAGTTGTTCTCTGACCTCTCTTTTTCTACCTCACAGTTATAAGAAATGAAACAGTGGATATAGCATTTCATAACTGCAACTTAAAATCAGCATATACTACTTTGCTGCTGTAATTCTCATGATACTATTTATCAGATTTTTGTGTATCTTTAATTTTACTTTCTAGCTCAGAGATTCTTAACCTGGGATCCACATAGTTTGCCCAAAACTTCATGGATAAGATTTCATGAGTCCATGAACCTGAATGGTTGAAAAAATTACATTTTTATTTTCATTGACCCTTAGTTGAAATGTAACATTTGCTTCAACTGTAAGCATAGACAACAAACAACAGTGGTATTAGTAGTACCTATTCCAGTAATAGAAATTATAAATATTTTTATATCATATCTTGAATTATTTTTTACATTCTCACTACTTTGAAATTATGGCAGATATTGGACTTACTACTAGATTTTATATTTTAATGCATTAAAAAGAGGCATATATATTACATAATATATATTACATAATACATATATTACATAATATATATTACATATATTACATAATACATATATTACATATCTGTTACTATATTATAGTAATATAAAACTGTTTTAATATAGTTTGTTTCCTATATATTCATGCATTTAAAAACATGATTCAGAGAAGGAGCCCATGGGCTTAACCACACTGACAGAGGAGTCCTTGCACAAAATAGTTAAGAATTCTGTTTACCTCCTTTACTGTTTAATGTTTATACTGTCCCTAGAATGTCATACCTTAAGGACAGTGTCCTTATATTTTGTATACATATATCTACCTGTATATGTGTATATATAGTATATATGCATAAAGTGTATATATGCATATAGTGTATATATACATACATACGTGTGTGTGTGTATACATGTACGTATACTTTTTTCCCAGATTTTTTTCCAGATTTCGTCCCCTCTCCTGGCTTCAGCACTTCACCTCTGTTTAGATGAACCACTGCCTCTTTCATTATTCTTTTCTAGATACCTTCACATATATATTATGGGAAGAATTTTAAGTCACTGGATCTAAAACTAAACTTATTTTGCCTTTAAAACTTGTTCTTTTTTTTTTTTTTTTTTTTTTTTTGCTGTGTTCCCCTTTAACTTAGTGCCATTGATGCTTTCCTACTCACCCAGAGTTAAATTGCAAGAATATTTTTTTATTCTTTGTACTTTCTTACTCCTTTCTCTGAAAGGCGTTACAATAAATAGCTAGGGATTATTAATGAGGCTGCTATGAACATTCTTATGTAAGTCTTTTTTTTTTTTTAAGACATCTGTTCCATTTCTCATGGGAAAATACCTGGGAGTAGAATTGCTCGGTTATAGGATCAATGTATATTTAAAATATAAAACGTGAAAGCTATTTATATTATCTAATATAAAAGCTATTTATATTCAAAACTGCCAAACTGTTGTAGAAAATGTATTATTTGAGTCTTAGCAATATGTAAGAATTACAGTTGCTCCACATGCCTTTGAGCAATTGATGTTATCAGTCCGTTACTAGCTATTCTAGTGGGTGTGAAATGGTATCTCATTTTGCTTTAAATTGCATTTCTTTGATGACTAATGATGTTGAGCACATTTTCAAGTTCTTACACACAATTCATATATCTTCCTTTTTAAAGGATCTGTTCAAGTCATTTGCTCATTTTTAATTGGGTTTGCTTTCTGTTGATTTGTAGGTGTTCGTTATAAATTCTGGATAAAAGTCCTTTGTCAGATCATTACTAATATTTTATGTTTGTTGAATAATGCTTTAGCCTGATTGAAGTGCTTTTATAGACTTTGTCCCTAATTAGTTGGGTAGATTAACCTTGTGAGGTTAAAGATGTATTTGTTCTGATGCCCTCCCTGAGGTAGGTAAAGAAACTAGACACATAGAAGAAACTAAATTAAGACTACGACAACTAAGAAAAGAAAGGAGAACTCTGAAAGAGATTGAGAGAGGCGTAGCAACTTTACTTTTTGAGTGGGTTATAAAAATTGTTTTATCTTCTAAGTATTTTGTATAATAAATTAAACTTTAGACACAGTTACAAAATGAAGTAAAACTATACACCCAAGATCATTAAAGGATCTGTTATTAATTTGTAATATCAAGGTAAGTCCAGTAGGATAGAAGTTTGAATTTATGGCTGGGCATGGTAGCTCATGCCTGTAATCCCAGCACTTTGGGAGGCTGAGGCAGGAGGATCACCTGAGGTCAGGAGTTCAAAACTAGCCTGACCAACATGGAGAAACCCCTTCTCTAATAAAATACAAAAAATTAGCCGGGGGTAGTGGCGCATGCCTGTAATCCCAGCTACTCGGGAGGCTGAGGCAGGAGAATCGCTTGAACCCGGGAGGCAGAGGTTGTGGTGAGCCGAGATCACGCCATTGCACTCCGGCCTGGGCAACAAGAGCAAAACTCTGTCTCAAAAAAAAAAAAAAAAAAGAAGTTTAAATTTATAAAGCTAAAGCTTCCTTTTATTCCTGCCAGATGTAAATATGTAACCTAATTTGAAAATTATATTAAAATTCTAAATGTGTTATAAATTTATAAACGTGTAGCCCAGGTCAAATGACTCCCCTGGCTGCTTCCGTGCTAGATATAAAAGTAGACCAGATTTTGTTCTATTGTATTGCCCTTTAGTTCCTGTTTTTATTTGAAAAATATACAGCTAGGCTTATCCATAAAGTAATAATATAATGAATTTAAATTTGTCTTTTTATATGGCTTAACTATACCACTTAAGTTATGGGGGCAAGGGTGTGTGCTACTGTTTCCCTTCTGGTGTTCTAACTAGCGTACTTGTTAATATGTTTCTATGGAGAATGATGTGAAAAAGGAGAGGAAATCTAAGTCTGTAAGGTTTTTCATTTATTCCCTTCATCACAGGAGGTTTTGGTAAGGGAAGAATGAAATTATTAGTGAAAAATCAGTTGTTTATTATGAATTTGAGAAGTTCAGATTATTGCTCTTCTTATATTCTACTGTGACAAATGCTTTATAAAGTTAGATTTATTAATATTATTCTTTATATTGAGGGATTACTGGATTTTGATGATATAATACAGTGGTTTTGGAAGATAACACTTTTTATTAATGGATACTGCCTTTTTACTGTTTTTCCCCCAGCTGTCTGATATAGTATGGCTGCTAGAGCTTGTTTTGTTGAGTTGTATCTAGCAGTGGAAGCATATTACAATGTGCTAGAAAAACAATTGCAATAGAATGTTGGCAAAATTTTTCAGAAAACTTGGAAGTGACTACAGTGTTAGCCCAGAGCAGTGTTATTTTGGCATTAAGGAATGGGGACAAGAAATAAAGACTCACCTAAGCTGGGAATGAATATCTCTGAATTGTTCCGGAGGATTATGGGGGTATCTCATACATGTGATTTGATAAATTTTTTTAGCCTTATATGTAAATTACGTAAGATTATAAAATGTATATAATGCATTATTAAACTATTGCAGAACAATAAAAAATGACCCATGACTACTGAGCTTATTGACTTACATATTTGTTCAACTTAATCTATTGTACATCCTACTGCTGGTGGTGATTAGGAACTTTCTACAATATTCTGTGTGAAGAGAGGTTTGGAGTTGAGGGAAACTGAAATGATCTTTTCTGATTAAACTAAATTATTGTGCCACCCCTACTACAAAAAGTAGGAAGGGGAGGGAAGGATAGAATTAGAAACGCATACATGAAAAGGAAAATGATGCATCAAAATGTTCTCCCATTAACCTCTTATAAAATATAGGTATCTTTCTCTGTTTGAACTTTCATTATCTAAACTCAGGAATTAAATAAGTTCAGATAAATTTTCAAATAAATTCCTTGCTGTTGAAAATTCAAGAACCAAATAGATTCAGATTCTGCAATATCCATTGCTATCTGAACTTTCTCTTCAAACTATGTGAATTCAAGAACTAAATAGATTTGAATAAGAAGTGATACACATTTTATTGTTTTTGTTGGTGAGACCACATGATCTGGTGGAAAAAAATACCAATCTGGAAGATAGGAAACCAGTGTTCTAAGCTCTGCCAGTATGCCACTGTCTCTGATTTGATCTTTCTGGATTTTCGTTTCTTTCTCTTTTCTTTTTTTTTTTTTTTTTTTTTCCACTATGAGACTGGATTAGATTTTATCTAAAATCTGGTAGGTCCAGAATTCTAGTGGTCCTGAAAAGTGGATAAAAGTTTAGGAGCTATTTTTAACATTTCACAAAGGCTTAAGAAGTCATATAATTATCTGCACTAAGACTGTAGGTCTAACAAATTTCTTTTATATTTGGATCAAATTGATATTACTCTTTATAAAAATTGCCACACCGAGGTACTTGTGTCTTATTGACAATGTCTTTGAATTAAAAGTAGAGAATTATATTATAAAAGATTGGAAATCATTAGCTATATGTTTTCCAATGTGTATTTCCAAAGGTATAGGTAAATAGTTTACTCTTGTAAGTTTAGTACATCTATTTAATATTTCTGGAGAATTCAGAGATCTTTCAGTGGTCATGGTTTTTTATTACCCAGTAATGTGTAATATACTTTCAGAGGACTTAATTCCAAAATTGCTTTTTCAGTTATTGTGTACCTACACTTAATTTCATTCTATGTTTTTGTTGTTTTTCAACTGTAGTTAAATTATGTTCTAAAAATTTATTGATTGTGTCAATCTGTTTGCATTGCTATAAAGGAATAACTAAGACTGGGTGATTTATAAAGAGGTTTATTTAGACTCACGGTTCTGCAGGCTGCACAAGAAGTGTGGTGCCAGCATCTGCTTCTGGTGAGGGCCTCGGGGAGGTTACAATCATGGCAGAAGGTGGAGGAGGAGCCAATGTATCACATGGTGAGAGAGGAAGAACAAGAGAGAAAGGGCGAGGGAGGGAGGGAAGGGGAAACTGCAAGGCTCCTTAAAACAACCAAATCTCACGTGAACCCATAGAGTGAGAATTCACTCATTACTGTGAGGATAGCACCAAGCCATCTTTCAGTGATCTGGCCCCATGATCCAAACATCTCCCACTAGACCCACCTCCAACATTGATGGTCACATTTCAACATGAGATTTGGAGGGGACAGAACATCTAAACCATATTACTGATTAATTCATTTGGAACTGTGAGTAGTATTTTTTTTTTCATGGAAATATATGTTAAGTAGTAATTATTTTCTAAACTACAAAAGACTGTATTGGCAATTAATGGTTAATACACTTGATTTGTATTATTTCAGCACTGCCATCATTGATAATTTGTTTTCTGAGAATTAGATTCTAAATCTGGAAGAAGAAGAACACATTTTACTCTTCTCTCCAAATGTTACTTTGATTCCTTCTTTCTTCTTCTGTACCTACCAAAACGGCCATATATAGTATTGAAACTTCATTAATGGGCAAAGTATGTAATAACCGGGCATCTGTATAATATCACTTTTTTTTTAGTCAGGACTGCTTCATTTGTTCTCTGTGAAACTGCATATTGACTGTGTCAGTTTGAATGCCAGTGAGTGGGCAGTTAGTTACATAGTGGGTAACTGATTTGTTTTCACTGTCTATTTTTTAGAAAGACTTAATACTTTATTCTGTTCTAGCCTGAGGAGAAAATATATTTTAAAATACCTCGATACCATGTTTTGTGAATGCTTTTAGTGTATGGAGAAAAACAATTTTACTATTGAGATACTTGCTCACTAGTAGTAAAGAAGTGCCAAGTGAAGGTGCTGTGTAGTTGTCAAAATGTGAATTGGAATTTAAAACTTTACCCATAATGTGGAATTATTGTTGCTCCATAATTCTGCAGATCTGCATTCCTGCATTTCTATGATTATTCACTTATTGAATGATAAAACTTGCAGCTAAATTTGTCTTCAACACACCTTTCTCAGAGCATCAATTATATTATTCATTAAGGAATAAATAGGATCTCTAAAGCATGTATCAACATCAGAACTAAGCTTTATGAATTATACAGTGCATCTAGTGATTCCTTATTCTAAAAGATCTCTGGTGCCATCTACTGAATGTTTTTTAAAGGAAAAAACATGAAATCAAAAAATAGATTTTCACTTAATTCAATTTTTTGTTTTGTTTTAATTTTCAATTAATAGAACAGATTTAGGTTTACAGAAGAACTAAACAGGAAGTACAGAATTCTCATATAATCACTTTTCCCCCATCCCCTCAGTTTCCCCAGTAACACCTATCATTGGTGTATTTCATTTGTTACAATTGATGAACAAATACTGATACATTAGTATTAACTAAAGTTCATAGTTTACATCAGGATCAGTTTGTATATGTAGTACAGTTCTATGGATTTTCCAAATACACAGTCATGTGTCCTTCATTACAGTATCATTCATAATATATCACTTCCCTAAAAATCCCTGTAATCCATAAAAAATCCCTGAAGTCTAAGGACTTGATACCAGGAAATAAAAAGGAAGAGTCTTAAAATCATAGGATCAGAGGTAGCAGTCTTGGCAAGGTACCATTTCTGAAGAAGAGAAGGGTGAGTTAGAAGGAATATTACTTAGAATCTTGTTAATAAATGGAAGGAAGAAATTAAGGGTCCTGTGGAAACAAAAGAGAATCACAAAACTGAAAGCATATCAACTCTTCATTCCACTCTACCATTCAAAATGCACCACTAATTAAAGGAACTATACCATACCAGCATAAGGGTTCTTTTCATCCAGATTATCTCTGTATACAGCAGTTTTTATGTATGACAGTAATTGCTGGTTTGGGAATATAAAGTAATTCAAAATGAATAGAATATAGGACATATGAAATTCTCTTTAAAAAAAAGAAGCAGAAAAACAGAAGAATGGTACATCATAACACTTCAAAGTGAATTTATATATTCTTAAAAGAAGCATTGGCAGATATGATAAAACACCTTACATAAAATCCAGACATTCAAAAAGAAATAGATAAAAAGGAAGATGGGAATTGAGAATTGACTAAACTTAGGAATACAATTTTAGAAAAAGAAATCCTGTTAGAAAGAAAGACTTAATTTCAAAGGAGAGTAGATTTGACTGAAAATATAAGTGTCTTTGGAGAAAGCTTGAAAATGGCTGAGAGAATGAAAATGAAATAAAATGATAAAAAGGTAGAGTAAAAAGTTGTTGCTAGAACAGTGCTTGAACAGCAAAAAGTCCAACACAGGTGTAATTGGAGCCCCAAAGAAGAAAACAAAATAGTGGAACATATTGAAACTATAATTTGAGAAAACTTTCCAGAAATATATTTGAAACTACATAGCTCACTACATACCTGGGATAATTGACACAGAATAGCAAATTTTGAGACATACAGGTAAAACTATGATAATTTTAAAAAAGGAAAAACCCAATGTACCTCAAGACAAAAATACTAAGTCACAAAGATAAAAATCAGATGAATCAAAATTCTCAACAAGAACATTTAAAGAAAGACAGCCCCAGAGCAACATTTTCAAAGAAGTTAAAAAATAAGCGAAACTTTTGTGTTCCGTCAAGTTCTATTTTGTGTATGAAGGTGGTCAAAACATAAATATGCAAGAACTCAAGAAATACTGTATTTAAAGCACTACTAGAATAATCTACTGGAGCTAACATTTTCTGTAAAGGACCCAGAAAATAAATATTGGAGATTTTGCAGGCAATATGGTCTCTATTGCAATTCACCATATTTGCCATTATAATAAAAATATCCATAGACAGTACATTAATGAATTAGTGTGGGTGTGTTTCAATAAAACTTTATCTACAAAAAGTGATGGTGGGCCACATATGTCCCCCTACCTGCTCACACTCATACTCTGTGGCATATTTCATGAAATTAATAAATGGCAAAAGGAGCGATTGTGAGCATTGGCCATATTTTATCTAAGGCTAAAGCAGAGTGAAGATTAGAAAGAGTGGGAAATGAAGTAGGAAAAATTCATTGAGTGTCATTTAGGTATTATTTAGGAATCAAAGATATCATTTGAAGCCTGAATACCAAACAGCCTAACTAAGGAAAAGGGGACTAATGGCATCATAAGAAGGTAAAACTGGTAATCAGTAAAAAGACAAACCATCTTAAATATTGAAAAATTTTACAAAGCAAAGAAAAAGGACCACATGAAGAAAGAAAAAGAAAATGTAACTCTGTAAGCTGACACTAATATATAAGTCATTGTAGGACATGTGAAAACATTGAACTCCCCTATTAAACAGGTGTCTAGAATGGTTCATGAAGCAAGACTCAGTTTGAGCTGTATATATTGGCAAGACATACCTGAAATAAAATGATTTTAAAAGACTAAAAGTAAAGGAGTGAGAAAAGGTATGGACGGCAAATGAAAACAGTAAAGAAAGCCAAGATTAATTCTAATGTCAACCAGGGTAGAAATTGGGCGGCAAAAGGGCTACTTCATAGTGTTAAAGACCATAAATCGTAATGTGGATGTAACATTTACTAGTATCTGTGTACCAGATAACATTAGCAACCATCTTCATAAACAGAAACGACAGATAATTCAGAAGGACAAATACACAGAATTAATCCATCACTTTTAGTCCAAGATATGTGAAGTGAATCTAAAATAAGTAAGCATATAGAAGCACAAGGGATGTTTTATGAATATATATTGAACTCGATTCTCAAATAACATAAAATATATTTTCTTCCCAAGTATACATGGAACATTCACAAAAAATTTTTATATATTAAGTCAAAAAGAAATCCTAAGTTCCATAAAGTAGAAACAATACAAAAAACATTTTTTCATTATAGTGCAGTAAAGATGGACATGAATAACAAAACATTTTAAAAGTCTTATTTACCTGCAATGTTAATACTATTTTAAACAACTTTAGGTGTATAGTGAAAGCAAAGTTACAGAATTTCTTCAAAATATTGATAATGACCAAAAAAACTACATATAAGAATCTAGGGGATATAATTAAAACAGTGATTAGAAAAAGACTGAACAGCCTTATGTATTTACAGCCATAAATTAAAGAAAAATAAATTACATTTTCATCAAAAAACTAAGAAAAATCACAAAGTAAATCAGAATAAAGAACAAGGAAGGAAATAATAAAGATGAAAGCAAAAAATGAGATTGAAGATAAAAGCAATAGGACTAAAAAGTAAATAGAAAAAAATACTGGTTCTTTGAAAAAGTCAACAAAATAGACCACTAGTTAATGTAACTGGTGGGAGTAGAGGTGGGAGGAGGAGAGGGGGTAACAGAGAGAAAGTATTAAAATGCAAGACATGACAAGGGGAGAATAACAACTATTGAAACAATTTTTAAAATGGTAAGATTTTATTTTGCACAACTTAAGTGAAATGGATTATTTCCTTGGAAAATCCAGTTTGTTAAAATTGTCCCAGAAGAAACAGAAAAGTTAAACAGATCAGTTTTTTCAGAAGAAATAGGAAAAGGTATCAAGAAAGCTCAGTAAAAGCACCAAGCTTAGACGGTTTCAAAGGAATGTTTTACCAAGACTTCTAAGATCAGATCATCTCAATGCTCTGTACATTTTTCCAGAACATAGAAAAAGACAGTTTTCAAGTTACTTTTGAGTATGGTATTAATCTAGATAAAAATCATGTGATGGTCACACACAGGTACATACAACTACAGAACAGTCTCACGTATATCAATACAAAAGCATCCAACAGAATCCTATGCTACATTTAGAAAACAATATATGACAGTCATGACATTTATTCCAGTAATGCAAAAGTGGTTCAATTTTAGGAAGTCCTTTGATATTACTCACTTGTTAATGTAAAGAGGAACAAAAAATGAATACTCAGTAAAACAGAAATTGATGTATTTTTTAAATGTAAAACACATATATCCTAGGTTTAAATCCAACATAATACTTAATGTGGAAATGCAGCATTCCAACTAAAATTGGAACAAGACATTATTCTCCTGTTTCTCTTATACTATTTAACACTGTATTGAAGTTTTGGGCTTGTGCAATTAAACAGTAGAAACCTCTTTACTTCATGTTTGTGTGTGGAAGCGGAGTCTCACTATTTTGCCCAGGCTGGACTCAAACACCTGGCTCAAGCAGTCTTCCGGTCTCAGCCTCCTGAGTAGCTGGGGCTACAGGCATTCTACCACTTCCTCTGGCTTTTATTTACATTTTTGAGGAAAAGCTGATCTGTTTTCCAAAGTGGCTGTAGCATTTTGCATTGCCACCAAAATTGTATGAGGGTTCCAGTTTTTCCACATCCTCCACAATACTTGTTATTTGCGTTTTTTTTATTACAACAGTCTTACTGGGTATGAAATAGTATCTCATAGTTTTGATTTTCATTTTCCTAATAACTAATCATGCTAAGCATCTTGTCATGTACTTATAAGCCATTAGTAACATCTTCTTTTTAGAAATGTCTATTCAGATCATTTGCCCATTTTTCATATTTGGCATGTCTTTATTGTTGAATTGTAAGAGTTCTTCATATATGGTGGATATTGGACCCTTATAAGACATATGGTTTAGAAATATTTTTTCCCATTGTGTGGACTGTCTTTGTTTCTTGGTAGTGTCCTTTGAAGCTTAAAATTTTTAATTTTCGTGAAGTTCAGTTTATCCATTTCGTTCTTGTTGTTTGTGCTTTTAGTGTCAGATCTGAGAAATCATAGCCTAATCCAAGGTCATGAAGATTTAAACATATGTCTTCTAAGAGTTTTATAATTTCGTCTCCTATATTTGGATCTTTGATCCATTTTGGGTTAATTTTTGTATATAGTGTGGAGTAGAGGTCCAACTTCATATTTTGCATTGAAATATCCAGTCTTCCCAGCATAATTTGTTGAAAAGATTATTCTTTCTCCCATTTAATTGTTTTGGTACTCATCAAAAATAAATTAACTGTATATGAATGCGTTTATGTTCGGACTCGATTGTTTTCCATTATTCTACATGTCTGTCTAGTAACACCTAGTCTTGACTATTGTATTTATAGTAAGCTTTGAAATTAGAAAATGCTAATCCTCCAGTTTTGTTCTCTTTCAAGATTATTTTGGGTATTCAGGGTCCCTTGCATTTTTATGTGAATTTTAGAATCAGCTTGCCAGTTTCTATAAAACTGCCAACTGGGATTTAGATAGGGATTGTGTTGAACCTGTTGATAAAAATTGAGGAGTATTACCATCTTAACAATATTAAGTTTTTCAATCTGTGAACAGAGGATGTATTCCTATTATATTATTTTAAGTCTTTATTGTGTTTCCAGTTTTCAGTGTACAATTCTTCCACCTTTTAAAGTTTATTTTTTATAAGTATTTTATTTGTGATGCCATTGTAAATGTGATTTTTTAAAAATTGCATTTTGGATTTGTTTTGTGCCATTGGCTAGAAATAAAATTCATTTTTGTATATTGATTTGGTATCCTGTAACCTTGTGAACTTGATTATTAGTTCTTAATGTTTGTTTGTATACAGATTCCTTAGAAATGTATGTATATAAGATTATACGCAAATATACAAGATTATACAACGGTAATCTAAATTAAATTTATATATCACAAGATTATATTATTTATATAAAAAGAGAGTTTTGTTTCTTCCTTGCCAATCCAGATGTGTTTTATTTATTTTTCTTGCTTTATTGCCTTGGCTAGGACACTCCACTATAGTGTTGAAGTGATAAGAGCATATATCCTTGTTTGGTTCCTGACAAAGCATTCTGGGGGAAAGCTTTTAGCCTTTCACCATTAAATACCATGTTCCCAGTGGATTTTTTACAGATACCTTTATGAGATTTAAGGACATTTTCTTCTATTCCTAGCTTGTTCATTGTTTTTGCCATGAAAGGAAATTGTATTTTGTCAAGGACTTTTTCTACATGTATGGAGATTATGTAGCTTTTGTTCTGTATTCTGTTAATATGTTTGTTAACATGCTAAATTATATGAATTGATTGATTTTTGTTTGTTTGTTTTTGAGGCAGGCTCTTTGTCACCCAGGCTGTGGTGCAGTGGTGCAGTCATGGTTCATTGCAGCCTTGCCTGTCTGAGCTCAAGTGATTCTCCCACTAAGTAGCTAGGACTACAGGGGCCAGACATCACTAATGCCTGGCTAAATTTTTGTGTTTTTTGTAGAGACGGTGCTTTACCATATTGCCTAGGCTGGTCTCAAACTCCTGGGCTCAAGCGATCTGCCCACCTCACCATCCCAAAGTGCTGGGATTACAGGCTTGAGCTACTCTGCCCAGCCAGGATGGATTGATTTTTATATGTTAAACCAACCTGGAATTCTTGACATAAAGCTTTCTTGTTCATGGTGTATAATTCTTTTTAATGTGTTACTGGATCCTCTTTGATAGCATTTTATTGAGTACTGAGTCTAGAGGGACAAACCTTGTATTATTATGCTTTGCTTTATTGCGCTTTGTAGATTTTGCATTTTTTTTACAAATTGAAGGTACGTGGCAGCCCTGCATCGAACAAGTCTGTTTGCGCCATTTTCCTTGTAACATGTTCACTTCATGTCTCTGTGTCACGTTTTAGTAATTCTCACAATATTTCAAACTTTTTTAGTATTACTATTGTATCTGTTATGGTGATCCTTGATGTTATGATTGTAATTATTTTGGGGTACCACGAACCACTCCCACATGAGAAGATGAAATGTGTGTGTTCTGACAGTTCCACCAACCACTCATTTTCCCATCTCAGGCCCTCTTCTTCCCTGAGATACAACAGGATTGAAGTTAGGCCTATTAATTACGCTACTATGGCCTCTGAGTATTTAAGTGAGAGGAAGAGTCATATGCCTCTTATTTTAAATCAAAAGCTATAAATGACTAAGCTTAGTGAGAAAGACATCGAAGTTGGGATAGGCCAAAAGCTACTCCTATCACATCAAACAGTTTCTGCACAATGCATCACATTGTGTATGCCAAGGAAAAGTTCTTTAAGAAAATTAAAAGTGCTGCTTCGGTGAATACATGAGTGATAAAGCAAATCAGGCTTATTGCTGATAGGGAGAACGTTTGAGTGGTCTGAGTAGAAGACCAAACCAGCCATGACATTCCGTTAAGCCAAAACCTAAACTAGAGCAAGGGCCTAAGTCTCTTTAATTCGTTGAAGGCCGAGACAGCTGAGAGGAAGCTTCAGGAGAGAAGTTGGAAGCTAGCAGAGATTGGTTCTTGAGATTTAAAGAAAGCTGTCTCCATTACATGAAAGTGCAAGGTGAAGCAGCAGCAAGTGCTGATATAGAAGCTGCAGCAGGCTATCCAGATCTAGCTAAGATCTTTGATGAAGGTGACTGTACCAAACAATAAATTTTCAATGTGTTAATACATGAAACAGTCTTCTGTTAAAAGAGGATGCCATCTAGGGCTTTCATAGCTAGAGCGAAGTCAATGCCTGGCTTCAAAGCTTCAAAGGACAGGCTTACTCTCTGGTTACGGCCTAATGCAGCTATGACTTTAACTTGAAGCCAGTGCTGATTTACCATGCCAAAAATTCTAGGGCCTGTAAGGATTACACTAAATATACTCTGCCTGTGCTCTATGTGTAGAACAACAAAGCCTGGGTGACAGCACATCTGTTTACAGAATGGTTTACTGATTATTTTAAGCCCACCGTATTATTCAGCATTCTCTAAAAGGACAGGACTAATACGATAGATGTATATGTGAAAAGGAGTTTATTAAGGAGTATTGACTCACATGATTACAAGGTGAAGTCCCATAATAGGCTGTCTGCAAGCTGAGGAGCAAGGAAGCCAATCCAAGTCCCAAAACCTCAAAAGTAGGGAAAAGGAGTCTGAATCCCAGAACCTCAAAAGTAGGGAAGCCACCAATGCTGCCTTCAGTCTGTGGCCAGAGGCCCGAGAGCCCCTGTCAAACCATTAGTGTAGGTCCAGGAGTCCAAAAGCTGAAGAACTTGGAGTTCAACATTTGAGGGCAGAAAACTTCCAGCACAGGAGAAAGAGGAAGGCCAGAAGACTTAGCCAGACTAATTTTTCTACATTCTGCTGCCTACTTTTATCCTAGGGAAGCTGGCAGCTGATTATGTGTTGCCCACCCAGATTGAGAGTGGATCTACCTCTCCTAGTTCACTCACTCAAATGTTAATCCCCTTTGGCCACACCCTCACAGACACAACCAAGAACAAGACTTTTCAATCTCATCAAATTGACACTCAATATTAACCATCACACCCCTTGTCAACTTGAACCTATACACATCTGAAATCACACATAATATTCAAATAAAGACAGTAGCAAGGTAATAATTGTGCCTAACATAATACAGCTATCCTTAGTACAGTGCACCAGTCCCCAGTCGAAATGCTATTACATAAAGTTAACAGCACTTTATTTTTATTTTTTTTTATTTTCTTATAGGAATTTTATTAAATATTATTTTATCAGGTTGGGCCCAGTGGCTCACGCCTATAATCCCAGCACTCTGGGAGGCGGGCGGATCACTTCAGCCCAGGAGCTCGAGATGAGCCCGGGCAACATGGTGAAACCCCATTTCTACAAAAAGTACAAAAATTAGCCTGATGTGGTGGTGTGTGCCTGTAGTCCCAGCTGCTACCCGGGAGGCTGAGGCGGAAGGATTGCTGAGTCCGGGATGTTAAGGTTGCAGTGAGCTGAAATTGTGCCACCGCAATCCAGCCTGGGTGACAGAGTGGCACCCTGTTTCAAAATAAATAAATCAATATTTTATTAAATCATTTTGTCAAACTTTGAATAGGCCTCAATTGAGCATAGTAGTAACTTACGTATGTGAAAACAAATACTCCAAAAATGGACGACAATCTATAGACATACATTCAAAAAATTGTATCTTAATGATTACCACTACAAAATTGTACAAAACAGCAATCATTGCTTCACATGCTATTCAGAATTTTACCCCTCTTTTATCCTCAATATATGCAAAAGGCAAAAAAAAGAATTTGCCTTTTGGGTTATACGTGGGTTGCTGGGATTTGGCTTTTTAACATTTTTTGGTGAAGTTTGGGGCTAAAACCTATCAAGTTATCTTGGTTAACAGCACTTTAATGCTGATATGAAGTCAATAAATCTTACGACACATGATAAAGGGAAAAGAAAGGAAATAAAATGAAGATATTTTCTTAGTACAAGTGTATACATGCACAACATGTTCTTTTTTTCTGAGATGGAGTCTCACTCTGTCACCCAGGCTGGAGTGCAGTGGCATGATCTCAGCTCACTGCAACCTCCACCTCCTAGGTTCAAGTGATTCTCCTGTCTCAGCCTCCCAAGTAGCTGGAATTACAGCCTCGTGCCACCACGCCTGGCTAATTTTTTGTATTTTTACTAGAGACAGGGTTTCACCGTGTTAGCCAGGATGGTCTCGATCTCCTGACCTCATGATCTGCCCGCCTCAGCCTCGCAAAGTGCTGGGATTACAAGCATGAGCGACTGCACCCGGCCACAACATGTTCTTAATAAATTGAGGAGGAAATGCTTATGACATTACAGTCCTCGTTTCTGTAACTGGTCACGTGGTTGTAACTGGTATTGATTACTACCTTCTTCTACTACCCATTCTGTATCCCCTTTCCCTTCAGCAGGCACCTCAGTGGGCTGTGGGGTTTTTCCCGATGGAGTGACCTAAGGTTTCATTCTCAAAGGGTCTGGGACGTTTGTAATCCTTCCTGGATTGGGCTGCTGTAGTTTCCCATTGACCTTAATCACAGAGCATGGTAATACTAAGAGATGCCCTAAGGGATCTCCTGTATTCCACACATACTCTTCCTTACCTCCACTGTGGAGTAGTAGACTGATTGCATCTTGATAGTTTGTCTGGGTCAGTCACCCCAGCCAAACTGTAACTCCCTTCTTAGCCTGTTGACTGAGAGGTAGGGGGACCCCAAAGTATCTAGGTGGCAGTCTTAACTTCCAGTTTAATGGAATCGTTGTGTTTCCTGTTGGCAGCATTCCTGCCTCTGGAACTAAGATCTCTAGGCCAGCAGAACGTAATGTTACAGGAACAGGAAGCAAGAATTTTGCTAGTGGATCAATAGGGGTGATGGTGAGTGGTGCCACTTCAACTTCCACCCCTTGACTCCTGGACCCATGAATCCTGGCTATGGGAGAAACAGTACCATACATTGAACGCTGATTCGGAGCATGCACAGCCTTCTGGAGAACTTTGCCCTAGCCCCGCAAAGTATTGTCATCTAGTTGGAGTTTTAATTGTGACTTCAAAAGGCCATTCCACCATTCTATCAATCCAGCTACTTCATGATGATGGGGAACATGGTCAGACCGGTGAATTCCATGAGCATGAGCCCACTGCCTCACTTCTTTAGCTGTAAAGTGAGTGCCTTGGTTAGAGGCAACGCTATGTGGAATACTGTGATGGTAAATAAGGCATTCCTTGAGTCCACGCATGTAGTCTTGGCAGAAGCATTGCGTGCAGGATAAGCAAACCCGTATCTGGAGTGTCCGTTCCGGTGAGGACAAACTGTTGCCCTTTCCATGATGGAAGAGGTCCAATATAATCAACCTTCTACCAAGTAGCCGGCTGATCACCCCGAGGAATGGTGCCATATTGAGGGCTCAGTGTTGGTCTCTGCTGCTGGCAAATTGGGCTCTTAGCAGTGGCTGCAGCGAGGTTAGCCTTGGTGATTGGAAGTCCGTGTTGCTAAGCCCATGTGTAACCTCCATCCCTGCCACCATGGCCACTTTGTTCATGGGCCCATTGGGCGATGACAGGGGTGGCTGAGGAAAGAGGTCATCCTATCCTCTTGATTATTAAAATCCTCCTCTGCTGAGGTGACCCATTGGTGAGCACTCATATGAGATAGAAATATTTTCACAGTTTTTGAGCACTCAGAGAGGTCCAGCCACACAACATCTTTCCCAAATTTCTTTGTCACCAATTTCCTCATCATGATTCTTCCAAGTCCATGACCATCTATCCAAACCATTGGCTACAGCCCATGAATCGGTATATCATCGCACATCTGGCCATTTCTCCTTCAAAGAATAGTGCACAATGAGGTGCACTGCTCGAAGTTCTGCCCACTAGGAAGATTTCCCTTCCTAGACTTGGAAGGGAAAGTCCACACTGCATGGACTTGGAAAAATCATGATTGGGAAATTGGTGACAAAGAAATTCAGGAAAGATGCAGGTGCTGCCCTTGTAAATCTGTTTTGCAAAGTATTGGTCAAGAGTATGTGTTCTGGACCCTCCCAGCTGGGATGAGTAGGTCTAAAGTGACTAATTTACTCTAACATCCCCGTCTCCCTAAGCCTTTGGATGCCTTCCTCTACATTAAACCAAGGGAAATCAGGCATTTCCAGCTTGCTCACAGGGGTCCATCTTTTTTTGGGGGGAGGTGGGGTGCAGGGATAGAGTCTCACTGTGTCATCGAGGCTGGAGTTCAGTGGCACAATCTCAGCTCACTGCAACCTCCGCCTCCTGGGCTCAAGCGATTGTCCTGTCTCAGCCTCCCAAGTATCTGGGATTAAAGGCATCCGCCACCACACCCGGCTAATTTTTGTGTTTTTAGTAGAGATGGGGTTTCACCATGTTGGCCAGGCTGGCCTCGAACTCTTGACCTCAAATTATCTGCCTGCCTTGGCCTCCCAAAGTGTTGGGATTATAGGCATTAGCCACTGCACCTGGCCTTGAGCCCATATTTAATCCATATTTCAGCTAACCAGGCAAATAAACTATTAGAACCTTTTTTTAACTCCCCAAGCTGCAACATTAAATGCAGAATTCCTGCTTAGTGAGCCCAAATCAATAAATTCAGCCTGATCCAACTTTGTTTCTTCCACCATTATCCCCCATCCTTCATATTCATTCCTATGCCTGTCCTCCAGATTTCTGCTTATATAAGTTAGAAAACTCAGTTATTTTGGAGTGTAGCGCAGCTCATCACGGGTAACACTTTGAACCTTCCCTCTAGGGGCCTGCCAGATCTTTAGTTACAGGTCTAAAAGCAAACAGGGGTGTTAGGGTTGGATCCTGAGGAGAATCGGCACTGTCTTGCCTGGCAGCTGCCTTGGGAGGCCATCACTGTTGCCTTAGGCAGTGTACGGTTAATCTCCTCAGACAAAGGTGGAAAGGCTGATGGCTGCCCGGGTTGGGAAGGGGATGTGTTGGGGATGTTGCCACCACTGGGAGTGGGGAGGCTGTTTCCTCTGACTAAAAAGACTCATCAGAATTTAGTGGATTAGTGCTCCCAGCCTCATCAGGATTCTCCCACAAGTTCCCATTCCAAGTTGCAAGGCCCCTTCTTTTACAGTCAGTGCCCTCACTTTAAACACTACACACCTTGTGAGACTGTGTGTGAACCTTTCGTTGCAGGTCAGCCACTCGCATGATAAGAGCTTGTGTCTGATTTTCCACAATTTCAGCTCTTTCTTGACAGGAGATAAAACTCTCACTCAGAGCAATCTTATTACATTTGAGACTCAGCATGTTGTTCCTCTTGAGCCGGGAGATAGAATCCCTGAGTTCATAATTTTCTTTCATCACTTTGTCTAGTGAACTTAGGAGCAAACAACCAACTTCATTATATTCCTTGGTTCTTTACATATGGTCAAAGGTATTATGTACAGAGTCACTAAACTTGCCTCTCACAGGCAGTGAATCAGGAGTATCAAATGCATTTATTTTGCCTAACTCTTTAAACAGTTTATGCCAAGGACTATCAGTATTCTCCATACTATTAGAGGTAGAGTTCTTAACATTTTTGGTTCTAATCATATTAAGCAGCCAATTCCAGAAACCCAAAAACCAACTTAAAAACTCCATCTTTAAACTTCTGTTCCTCTAAAACCGCTCCCGGGACCAAAATCTGTAATTAGTCAAGACAGGACTAATAGGATAGATGTATATATGAAAAGGAGTTTATTGAAGAGAGTTGACTCGCACAATCACAAGTTGAAGTCCCACAATAGACTGTTGACAAGCTGCGGAGCAAGGAAACCAGTCTGAATCCCAAAACCTCAAAAGTAGGGAAGCCGACAGTGCAGCCTCCAGGCTGTGGTTGGAGGCCTGATCACCCTGTCAAACCACTGGTGTAGGTTCAAGAGTTCAAAAGCTGAAGAACTTGGGAGTTTGATGTTCGAGGGCAGGAAGCATCCAGCAAGAGAGAAGAATGGAGGCCAGAAGACTTACCCAGACTAATTTTTCCACATTCCACCACCTGCTTTTATCCTAACCGAGCTGGCAGCTGATTATTTGGTGCCCACCCAGATAGAGGGTGGGTCTACCTCTACTAGTTCACTGACTCAAATGTTAATCTCCTTTGCAGCACCCTCACAGACACACCCAGGAACAATACTTTGCATGCTTCATTCCAGTCAAGTTGAATATTAACCATCACATCCATTGTTGAGACCTACTACTCAGAAAAAAGAATTCCTTTCAAAATATTACAGCTCACTGAAAATGCACTTGATTACCTAAGAGCTCTGATGGAGATATACAAGGATATTAATGCTGTTTTCATGCCCTGAAAACAAGAACATCTATTCTGCAGCCCATGGATCAAGGAGTAATTTCTACATTCAAGTTTTATTATAAAAGAAATACATTTTGTAAGGCTGTAGCTGCCATGGATAGTGATTCCTCTGATAGATCTGGACAAGGTAAATTGAAAAGCTTCTAGAAAGGATTCACTAAATGCCGTTAAGAACATTACTGATTCGGTTGGGCGCGGTGGCTCAACGCCTGTAATCTCAGCACTTTGGGAGGTCAAGTGGGGCAGATCACAAGGTCAAGAGTTTGAGACCATCCTGGCCAACATGGTGAAACCCTGTCTCTACTAAAATACAAAAAAAATTAACCAGGTGTGGTGGTGCGCGCCTGTAGTCCCAGCTATTCGGGAAGCTGAGGCAGGGGAATCGCTTGAACCTGGGTGGCGGAGGTTGCTGTGAGACGAGATTGCGCCACTGCACTCCAGCCTGGCAACAGAGCAAGACTTAGTCTCAAAAACAAAAAAATAAATGTAAAAAAGAACGTTGCTGATTCATGGGAGGAAGTCAGAATATCAGAATTAACAGAAGAAGTTGCTTTGCAAGAAGTTGATTCCAACCCTCATAGATAACATTGAGGGCTTCAAGAGGAAGCAACTGCAGACGTGGTAGAAACAGCAAGAGAACTAGAAAGAGAAGTGAAGCCTGAAGATGTGACTGAATTGCTGCAATCTCATGTTTAAACTTTGATAGATGAAGAGTTGCTTTTCATGGATGAGCAGAGAAATTGCTTTCCTGAGAGGGAATTTACTTCTGGCAAAGATGCTGTGAGCATTGTTGAAATGACCGCAAAGGATTTAGAATATTGCATAAACTTAGTTGATAAAAGAGTGGCAGGGTTTGAGAGGATTAACTCCAATTTTGAAAGAAGTTCTACTTGGGGTATAATGCCATCAAATAGCATCACATGCTACAGAGCAGTGTTTCATGAAAGCAGAATCAGTGGGCAAATTTCATTGTTGTCTTAATGTAAGAAATTGCTACAGCCACCCCACCCTTCAGCAGCCACCACCCTTATCATTCGGCAAGTGTCAACATTGAGGCAAGACGCTCCACCAGCAAAAAGATTACCACTTGCTGAAGGTTGAGATGATTGTTAGAATTTTTTAACAATAAAGTATTCTTAAATTAAGGTGTTCAGGAAAAACTCTCTCAAGCTGCATTTTTTCCTATATTTTCATACCACCACAACACAGAAGACTTCTGTGACCAGAGGCCTGGATGGTTTTCCCCACATACTGAGCAGTGGACACCACCTGGGTGCCCTCTAATTCAATTCTGATACTATCTACCTGGAGATAGTGTTACATTTCACAGGGCGACTGATTGGCTTCACGTTGGGGTTCCATGACCCCCTCTCTGGGTTCGATTAATTTGCTGGAATGGCTCATAGAACCCAAGGAAACACTTAACTGGCTTATTCTAAAGGATATTACAGAGGATACCGATGAAGAGATGCACAGGGCAAGGCATGGGGAATGGAGTGTGGAGCTTCCATGCCCTCCCTGGGCATGCCACCCTCCAGGGCCCTTCACATGTTCAACTATCTGGAACCCCCCGAACTCAGCCCTCTTGGGTTTTTAATGGAAGCTTCTTGACATCAGCATTCCATCTTCCAGAGTACAGGGCAAGACCATCTCTAAGGAGGGTCTTAAGACCCACAGTTACAAAGGCAGGGGATTGGAGTCCTACGTTAGGGCAGGTGAAAGGAGGGCAGGAGAGATTCTGTTTCTTGGGGCCTGCTCCTGAGACCTAACACACCCAACACACCCCTAATAAAAGACTGTAACAAGGGCTGTGGAAGTTAGGAGCCAAGAACCATGGATGAGAACCAACATGTAACATTATACCATAGGTATGGGTACTTCTTTAGACATAATGCTATTACACACTTCATTGACTATAGTTTAAACATAACTTATATATAGGCACTGGGAAAGCAAAAAATTCTTGCGACTATCTTTATTGCAATACTTGCTTTTTTCCAGTCATCTGGAACTGAACCTGCAATATCTAATATGTGTATTGCTAATGGATAGGGTTTTTTTATTTGATAGTTTTCATATGCTTTCTCTGGTTTTGATATCAGGATAATATTGACCCATAAATAGAGTTGAAAGTGTTTCCTCCATTTTATTAAAGAGCTTTTAAGGATTGGGATTAATTTCTCTTTAAATATCTGGTAGAGGTTACCATTGAAGCCATCTGTTCCTGGGCCTCTATTTGGGGTAAATTTTTGGTTATGAATTCAATCCCTTTGCTTTTTACAGGTTTATTCATATTTTCTGTTACTTCCTGAGTCAATTTGGTAATTTGTGTCCTTCTAGGAATTTGGCAATTTCATCTATGTTATCTAATTTATGGGTGTACTGTTTTTTATAGTATTTTCTGATAATCTTTTGTGTTTTTTTAAGATCAGTGGTGGTATATCTTCTTTCATTTCTGGTTTTAAAAAGTAACTCAGGCCTTCTCTAGTTATTTTCTTGGTCTGTCTAGCTAACGGTTTGTTTAGTCCCTTACTTGTGATTATTTTATTTTACTTTTTTTCTTGCTGCTTTCAAAATTTACTCTTTGTCTTTGGTTTGATTAGGATGCATCTAAATGTGATCTCTGAGTTTACTGTGCTTAGCATTTGTTGACCTTCTTAGATGTGTAAATAAATATTTTCTTCAAATTGGGGGCATTGTCATTTTTTTTTTCAAATATTTTTTTTTGCTTTTCTCTCTTCTTTCCTTCTGGGAATTCCTTTTGTAAATCTTGATACATTTGATTGGTGTCCCACAGGTCTCTGAGGCTCTGTTCACCTACCTGCTTACCTACCCTCCCCATCTTTGTCCTTAGACTGAATAATCTTAGTCTGCCTATCTTCAAGTTGATTGGTTCTTTTTTCTGCCAGGTCAAATCTACCAGTGTATATCTAGTGATTTTTCATTTTAATTTGTGTACTTTTCAGCACCGCAATTTCTGTCTGGTTCTTTATTATAAATTTATTTAATTGCCTGTTTAGTGAAATATTCTCCTCATACTTTAGTTGTTTATACATGGTTTCCTTTCATTCTTTGAACATATTTTAAATGTCTGATTTAAAGTTCTTTTGTCTAATAAGTTCAATATCTGGGCTTTCTCAGAGACATTTTCTGTGGACTTTTTCCCCCATGTGTGATACGTTTTTATGTCTTTGCATGTCCCATAATGTTTTGTTTAAAAACTAAATATTTAAAATAATACAGTGTGACAACTGGAAATCAGATTATCCTCCACCCCAAGGTTTGTTGTTGCTGTATCATTGTTGTTATTCTTTGTTTAGTGACTTTTCTAAACTAATTCTGTGAAGGTAGTATTCTTTGTGTTCTGTGCCCACTGACATCTTCATGTAGTTAGCTTAGTGATCAACTAATGATTGAACAGAGGTTTCCTTATATGTCTACAATCGTAAGACTCTCAGTGTTTGCCATGGGGGCTCTGTGTGTCTTGAGGAGGAAGGATGAGAATAGTGCAGTTGTTTGTTTTGGTGTTTTTTTGTTTTGTTTGTTTCGGTTTTTGTTTTGTTTTGTTTTTGTTACCTTGTAGCTTCAGCGCAAAGGAAAAATGGTGCAATTTAAAATGCCATAATAGCTTGCTGTACTTGCTGAGATTCAGTTGATTTTGAGATTCAGCTGATTTTCTTGAATAGAGTAAGCCTTTGGTTAATTCCCAGAGTTCTTTTGTTTAATGACATTACATTCCCCCTCCCACCCTGCAAAACAGCAACAACTACTCGCAAGAGACCCACACAGCATTAAGTGTCAAACCGGAAGAAAACCAGTCACCTTTCTGAAGTATATTTTCCTAGCTGTTTTCCTGATTTAATCTTTGCTCGATAATCATTTCTTAATTTTGGCATCTTTTGCTTTCTGTATATTATAGACTGAGAATTTTCAAAACAATCAAAACCTGCTATCTCTTTGTTTAACAGTCTGTAGTAAGCTGCTTTTGCATTGCTGTAAAGAAATATCTCAGCCAGCTCAGTGGCTCATTCCTGTAATCCCAGCACTTTGGGAAGCCAGGGCAGGTGGATCACCTGAGGTCAGGAGTTCAAGATCAGCCTGGCCAACATGGCAAAGCCCCGTCTCTACAAAAATACAAAACTTAGCCGGGTGTGGTGGCAGGCGCGTGTGGTCGCAGCTATTCGGGAGGCTGAGGCAGGAGAATCGCTTGAACCCAGGAGGCAGAGGTTGCAGTGACCCAGGATCATGCCACTGCACTCCAGCCTAGGTGACAGAGTGAGACTCTTTCTCAAAAAAAAAAAAAAAGTCTCAGCCTGGCCAACATGGTGAAACCCCGTCTCTACTAAAATAGAAGTTAGCTGGGTGCAATGACACATGCCTGTAATCCCAGCTACTCGGGAGACTGAGGCAGGAGAATCACTTGAACCCAGGAGGTAGAGGTTGCAATGAGCCAAGATTGTGCCATTGCACCCCAGCCTGGGTGACAGAGTGAGACTCTGTCTCGGAAAAAAAAAAAAAAGAAAAAAAGAAATACCTGAGGCTGGGCAATCTATAAAGAAAAGAAGTTTGGCCAGGCATGGTGGCTAATGCCAGTACTTTGGGAGGCCAAGGCAGGCAGAGCACTTGAGACCAGGAGTTTCAGACTGGCCTAAACCAACATGGCAAAACCCAGCCGCTACTAAAAATACGAAACTTAGCTGGGCCTGGTGGCACATGCCTGTAATCCCAGCTACTCAGGAGGCGGAGTCATGAGAATTGCTTGAGCCTAGGAGGTGGAAGTTGCAGTGAGCCAAGATCATGCCACTGCTCCAACCTGGGTGACAGAGGGACACTCTCTCAAAAAAAAAAAAAAAAAAAAGAAAATTAAAAGAAGACATTTAATTGGCTCATGCTTTTGCAGTCTGAGTCTGTGCAAGCATGACACCAATATCTGCTCAGCTCTAGTAAGGACCTCAGGAAGCTTAAAATCATGGCGGAAAGCAAAGCAGAAGCCAGCACATCACATGGCAAAAGAAAAAGAGAGAGGAGGTCCCAGACTTTTAAACAACCAGATCTCACATGGACTGAGGGAGAACTCACTTATTACCAAGGGGATGGTGCTAAGTCATTCATGAGGGATCCGCCCCATTATTACCGAAACACCAATGGTTTGATGTAGGTCTTGCTGCTTGCTTCACAAAAAGCGAATCACTGACACAACAATTATTGCCAAGAAAGGCTTTAATCAGTTGCTGCAGCCAAGGAGATGGGTGCTCAATCTCAAATCCATCTGCCTGACTAAAACTAAGAGTTTATATAGCAGGGGAGAAATGTAACAGTGTGTAAGAAAACAAGAATTAGGGAAGGGGCAAGGACGCAATCATGGTGAATGAGGGATCCATGATGTGGTGCCGTCGTCTGGTGAGTTTCAGTTCTTTGATACTTTCTTTGAGAGGCCTGAAGGTCCTTTTCTGAGGAAGGAACTCAGATAAAACAAATACAAGTTTCAAGCTTTTTAAGACCAGAAGGGGCAATTTCTATGTTTATCAAAAAGAACAGTCTGTGGAGGCAGTTGGGTTGGTTTCACCATGATCCGATCACCTCCCATCAGACCCCAACTTCAACATTCAGAATCACATTTTAACATGAGATTTAGAGGGGACAAACATCTAAACCATATCGCAGTTCTTCCTTGAGTTTATCTCTTTCTTTTTGCACTTTAATTAGCAAGAAGCAGCCAGGGGCCACCTTTCACACTTTGCTTAGATATTTCCCTAGATAGATCATCCAATTCATTGGGCACATTCTCTACTTCCCAAGTTACTGAAGATAACAGTGTTGTGAAACTTTCTCCCATTACATAATTCCAGTAATATTTACCTCATTTTTCTAGAAGTTCTTACTCTGCAGCCTTCTTAAAGGCTGTATTAACAGCTTATTGAAATTACTTCAACCTTCCATTAATACTATTCCCAGAGACCACTTCCTGGTTCAAAAGTGACACCTACATTTTCAGTTTTTTATTACAGCAGCATCCCACTAATATGCACCAAAATCTGTATTATTTATGACTCTATAACAAATTACTTTCCAAATTCAGCAGTTTCAAACAACAGACGTTTATTATTTCACATTTTCTCTGGGGTCAGGAACCTGAGAATTGCTCAGCTAGTTGGTTTTGGCTCACTTTTTCATGAGGCTACAATCAAGGAGTGAGCTGGGTTGTGGTCATAGGAGATTTGATTTTTGTAGAATGTCTTGCAAGTCCACACATTTGGCTGCTTGCAGGAGGCTTCCATCTTTCTTCACGTAAGCCACCTCATGGGACTTCTCATAGTTATGGCTTTCTCTAGAGTGAGTGATGAGAGAGAGAGAGATGAAGAAACAGATAAGTGAATGGGAGAAGGAGATAGAGGAGATGGGAAAGGGAAGGGAAGGGGAGAAAGAGAAAATAAAAGGAGAGGAGAAGCGGGGGGCAAAAGAGAAAACAACCAAGAGCACCAGTGTTCATCACTGTCCAGTATGAAAACTTCATTCATTTATAACATAATCTCCAAAGTGACACATACTTTCACAGTATGCTATTGGTTACACAGACTACCCATGATACAACATGGGGGGCAAGGGGGTATTGCACAGCAGTGTTATATCAGGAGGCAGGAATTATTGAGGACCATCTTGAAGCAGCAGCCACACAGGGCTTTTTAAATTAGTTAACTTTGAAAAATGAAGAAATAAGGCAAAAAATAAGTGTTCTTGTCTAATAGGGGGCAGTAAACCCTATTTCTGGGTGGCAACATTCTTCTAGGCAAATATTTACTACTAGCCTGATCCTTGTAAAAATTTGAGTTTACAATTTCTAACCTACATCTAGATCTTCAGTTATTTGCTTTTTTGTAGTTATAACAACTTGTGCAAGTGATTTAGGAGACTCACTAACCAGTCAGCAGCTGAGAAGCATTCTCTTTGTCTGTCTGTTTTTCTGCCTCTCTTTTACCAGGTCCTTTGGTCTCACACATGAACTTATTCCACAATATAGTATAAAGAGACAAAAAGTGAGTGGGTGAATAAAACAGAGTAGCACTATTTATTGTGCTTTAAACTTTGCTGTAAATTCAATCCTAAAGTATAGCCCTAGTCACATGATATGGGTCTAATAATGTCTGTCCTTTATGGCAGATATAATCATATTGAATTGATAAAGTGATGATGTTAGTAATACATTTCTGGACAATTAACTAAAATACCTAAAAGTAAAGCTAGTATCTCCTTTAAATACATAATACAAAGCAAGATTAGGTTTGAAAAAAGGTGAAGAAGAATGTTCATAGAAGCCTTCAAAGATTTCTAAAGATAATCATCAAGCAATAGTATATCTTTGAATCCTATGTGCAACAGGATATTTCTTGTTTTGATAGTGCACTTTAGTTAGGTTACATGTGCTAATATAATCTAGCTTGGACCAAAAACGTATCACATGGGTTTATAAAGTATGTCTTTTATATTTTTCCAGTTATGAAGTTAACAAATAAGAAGGGACTTTAAAAAGTTCATGGAAAAAATGGAATTCAAAGATAAAAATAAAAAATACAAAGTTTATTTCTCAACATAAGCTCCATCCAATTCAAGACACTTTTGTAAGCAAGGATACCAGCCATTTAGTCCATACTCAAAAGAACTGGGAATGTAACCGTGTCAATGCAATTTTTTTTACATTATTAACTGAAGAAAAATTGGTGACCTTTAAAGTTTTTTTAAGATTAGGAAACAAAAAAATTAGAAGACATCAAATGAGGATTATAAGGTGGATGCCTGATGATTTCCCATCATAACTCTTGCCAGATTGCCCTTGTTTGATGAAAGAAATGAGCAAGAGCATTATTGTGGAGGACTCCCTGGTGAAGCTTTCCTGGGCATTTTTCTGCTCAAACTTTGGCTGCCTTTCTCAGAACACTCTCATAATAAACACATGTTATTTCTTTGACTCTCCAGAAAGTCAACAAGCAAAAAGCCTTGAACATTCCAAAACACTGTTGCCATAACCTTTGCTCTTAGTCTGTCCGCTTTGGCTTTGACAGGACCACTTCCATCTCTTGGCAGCCATTGCTTTAATTGTGTTTTATCTTCAGGATTATATTGGTAAAACCATGTTTCATCGCCTTTTACAATTCTTTGAAGATATGCTCTGAATCTTGAACCCACTGGTTAAAATTTTTTCATTGAAAGCTCTGCTGTTGTCTGCAACTGATCTGGGCGCAATGGTCTTGGCACCCATTGAGTGGAAATCTGCTCAGCTTTAGTTTTGGAGTCAGAATTGTGTGAGCTAATGTCCATCAAGATGTCTATGATGTTGACTATCATTCCTGCTGTTAATCACCAGTCTTCTTCAATTGGGATGCAAACAAAATGAATTTTTGTCCTCACAAATTGATGCGGATGTTCTGTCACTGCAGGCTTTATCTTCAACATCATCTCATCCCTTAAAATGAGTTGTCCATTTTTTTGACCTCTGAACTTTTTATTGGCCTCCTCCTCCCCAGAGGGGACCCTGCTTCTGCTGGCTTAATGTTTCAAAACTTTGGTATCATTGGTCTCAGGTACCACTTTGCCATCCACTATCCGGTGACTGGTGGTCTTTTGGATGGTTTGCATGGAGTTGCTGCTGTCCAGGGCATCACCAAGATTGAAGTCCTCACCGTCTTCCAGCAGGCGTCAATAGATGATGATCTTAGCCTCCAGCTTGACCTTGATGTTTGGCAGGACCTCGTACTCCTGGGCCTGGTGCTGCCCCTCTGCCCGGGTCTGTGCCAGCTCCGACTCCAGGTGCAGGAGGATCCCATTGAGCTACTCCATCTGTAGGGTGTAGTGGGCCTCCACCTCCCTCAGGCCATTCTCCAAGCTGGCCTTCAGGTTTCTCATCAAGTCCAGGTCCATCTCCAAGGACTGGACTGTAAGTCTCAACTTCATGAGCACCATCTCAGCAGCTCCAGCTCCGGCAGACTGCGTGGTGATCACTGTGGTGGTCTCCTCAATCTGCTGAGACGCTGAGACCAGTAACTTGTCTGGCTCCTCTCGGTTCTTCTGAGCCAGCTTGTTGTATTGGGCCCAAATGTCTACCATGATCTTGGCAAGGTCCTGAGATTTGGTGGCATGTACCTCCACAGTCACCCTAGAGCTGGCAGTCTGGGCTTGTAGGCCTTTTACTTCCTCTTCATGGTTCTTTGTGAAGAGCAGCTTCTCCTTGAGAGCCTCCATCTGTGTCTCCAGCTGCAGCCGAGTGACATTGGTTTCATCAGTAACTTTGCAGGAGCCCATGATGTTGCTCTCCACAGACTAGTGCACGGCCAGCTTTGTCTCATACTTGACTCTAAAGTCATCATCAGCAAGACGGGCATTGTCAATCTGCTGAACAACGCAGACATTTTCCACAGTATTTGCGAAAATCTGAGCCCTTAGGTCCTTGATGGTCTTGAACTAATGGTTCCAGTCTCTGCCCTGGGGTCCCTTCTTCTCCAGGTGCCCCCGATTTTGCTCTCCAGCTTCTCTAGTTCTTGGTGTCCAGGCTCCTCACTCTGTCCAGATAGGAGGCCAGGTGGTCATTCAGGCTTTGCATGCTCTGGCCATTCAGGCCTTACGTGGTCTTCTCGTTCTGGATGCCTTCCTTTCCTGCCAGACCCCCAGCCATCCCCATGGCCAGGTCCCCGGACCTGAAGCCACCCTGGAAGCTGGTGGAGCAGGACATGGAGATCAGGGAAACAGAGCTCCCGGAACCTGCATAGATGCCAGCCACGCTGCTGACCAGTCAGGCACCGTAGCTGGGTGCCTGGACAGAGTCCAGGAACCAGTAGCTGGTGGAGAAGGCGGAGCAAGTGGTGAAGCTCATGCTATACGGGGAGGAGAGCGAGAGGACAGGACTCAGACTTTGCCAACGACCAAGTTATCCATTTTTAAACTGCTGATTTCTTTAGGACATTATCCTCATAAACTTTTTCAAAATTACTAGTGATTTTACCATTCTTCCATCCAAGCTTTAACGTATAGTTAATATTTGTTCTTCAATTTTAGCAGAACTCATGTTGCTCTGATACTGGATGTTTTCAAACTGATGTCTTATCCTTCTTAGTGCCTCAAGCTAGATGCCGTTTACACATGTTATAACAAGTTAGTAGTTTATTTTGGTGCAAAAAATTTTTGAAATTTATGCATAGTTTTTTTATAATGTGCGTTTTCCATGAACTTTGAAGACCCCTTGTACTTTTACTTATTTACCATTTGGTGATTTAAATAAAATATAAGTGCTTAGCCTGCATCTTTTTTTTCTCCTATTATTTCTACTAACAGCTAACATTTACTGGACTATTAATATGCCAAGTACAGAGTTAAGTATTTTATCTACAATCTCATATAATCCTTACAGCATCCAGTGAGCAAGCCCCATAAATATTATCCCAGGTTCTATTATTATTTCTGTCTTAATGAATGCAGAAACTGAGGCATGGAGAGAATATGTAACTAGCCTAAGTTCATAAAGATGGCTAAGATCTCGAACTATAGCTAGGTCGAATAGGAAAACGAATAGTGTCCCTCTTTCCTATCAAGTTCTAAACAAACAATGGAAGTGAAGGCTAAAATTGTATTTTTCTTATAGGCCTATAGTTCCCTCTTTCAGATGTTTTTCAGAATTCAAAATTCTTTGTTTTGAAACAGGTAATACAATGTTTTGTAATATCTCCAACAAGTCTGAGATAGCACCCTGTGATCAAATGTATTGACATTTATGCAGGACCAGTTTATATCAGCTTAAGTCACGTTTTGCTACCAAATGTGATGGTAGTTGTGGTGGGGGTGGGTTTGTTGCCTCTCCTCACCTCCAAATAGTATATTTTGAAACCTTCTTGCATTTTAGAGCGATGGACCTATTAATGACAGATGCTGGTTGGAAGGCTTCTCTTTAAGTCTTTTAAACAAGTGTTTTAACTAATACTGAAACACAGAACTAGGGAGGCTTACCACTTCTGTCTCTTAACAACGGTGGATCAGAGAAGGCCTATTCATTTAACACTGATCTACCTGAGTAAGGGTTTAGACATTTAAGGAGTAGAGAACTAGTATCTCTACAAGTAGGCCCATTTCTAAGAGGAAAAAGTGTATCCCTACTCAGAAAACAAGTATCTCTAGTCATCCTTCCCAATTTGCCAATCACCCTGCATCTAAAGGATCAGAGTAAATAAAGGGAATGGAGCCAGACCAGAAATGTGTGTATAAAAGCCACCACCCCCAATACTAAATCTCTATATCGCTATTATAAACTATGTATATAAGTGATCTGTTCTTATCCCACACTTCTTACTATAAAATCGTTCAGTTGTTTTACCAACTGTATAAGTTTCAGATAGAGTTGTATTATTACTGTTGAACTTTGTTATAGTTGTAGTTGATCAAAATGGTTTGGTTAAAACTCTCTATGATATACTCATTTTACAAAAATATCTTAGGATATCCATGCTAAAATATTTAGGAGTAAATTGTCCTTATTCTGCAGTTTCAGTGGTTCTACAAATAAAAATAAAGTAAAAAGAAAGCTAATTTGGCAGACTAGTAACAGTTCTTGAATATTAGTAGAAGCTGTGTCATTGTACTATTCTTTCATTTTTTATTTATGATCAAAATTTTTCTATATAGGCCGGGCGCGGTGGCTCAAGCCTGTAATCCCAGCACTTTGGGAGGCTGAGACGGGCGGATCACAAGGTCAGGAGATGGAGACCATCCTGGCTAACATGGTGAAACCCCGTCTCTACTAAAAAATACAAAAAACTAGCTGGGCGAGGTGGTGGGCGCCTGTAGTCCCAGCTACTCGGGAGGCTGAGGCAGGAGAATGGTGTAAACCCAGGAGGCGGAGCTTGCAGTGAGCTGAGATCCGGCCACTGCACTCCAGCCTGAGGGACAGAGCGAGACTCCGTCTCAAAAAAAAAAAATTTCTGTATAAAAAATCGAGGAAAGAAAAAATCCTTGATGATGACATTCAGGACATACATGAAATGCACATTTTACAGAATTGGAGAATTTAATGGATACAGAATTATAAGAATTTAGATGTTTTCCTAGTTAATGCATGCACATTGTACATTAGGATAAAATTTGGTTACTTATACAATTTATGTTCATATACTGAGTGTTTTAATATCTAGTAAAGTATATCTGAATGAATATTAGAACTCTTGAGAATAAGTTGTTCTGCTTCTATGTCTAATTCTTTATCTGTATTTTAGTTTGGTACCAGAGAATGTTTAATTGTAAGAAATAATTAAATATGCCACATTTTTGGTTGATATATTATTATAAAGCTAATTAAATCTACAAAGCTTTTATTGCTAATTCCCAGAAAACATTGGCCGTTACGGACTGATGCTAAAAGACTTCTGAAGTCATTAATTTGTAATAAAAATAAATTTAAATGTTGGTGATTTGCATTTCTCTTTTTAAAATGATTATTATATTTATTTCTTCCCTAGATCTTCCTCAGAACTGTGATCCTAACATTCCCCTAGTTGCTCAGGAATTAATGAAAAAGATGATACGTCAATTTGCGATTGAGTACATTTCAAAAAGTGGTAAAACTCAAGAGAATAGAAATGGTTCAATTGGACCAAGTATAGTATGTAAAAGTATCCAAATGAATCAAGCAGAAAACTCCCTTCAGGAAGAACAGGAAGGCCCCTTAGACCTCACTGTGAATCGAATGCAAGAACAAAATACTCAGCAAGGTAAGATTTTTTGTGTGCATGTAGTATATAATTTGATGTTTTATATCGTCAGATGTATATTTGTAACTTTTATATTCATAGCCAAATTTATTGTGGATGTAATATGACTTTTAATTTGCTTATGTAATATGTACTGGAGAAAAGCACCTATTTGCAGCTTCTGTATTTGCATCTTTGTGTATAAAAGAGAAAATTTGAGTTACTCGCAACTCCGTTTGCAATAAAAAAAGTGTATCCTAATAAACAGCTTAAAAATAAAGCATATAAATAAATAAAGGATATAAATAAAAAGATGTTTATAAGAAATAATTATTTTTATAGTGGACAGCTGAAAACAGTAAGCACTTGCTTGTTCAGTTTTTTTTTTGTATTTAAGTGAAGGGGAAAAAAGTAGATGATTTATCTTCCAGTTGTTTATAATGTAACTGGGAACAGAGGAAATGGAATATCTGTGACAAATGTAATGTTATCATGTAACTAACAATATGGAGAAACATTTGTCATAAGGAGCCTGAATGATGATGACCATGTTGGACTTACAGAGTTTAATTAAAAGAGAACCATTACTTCACAGAGGAAAGGCAAGAGGAAGAGCCTTTTAAGTGTGTGTGAAGGACTTAAGTGTTTATCAGAACAAAGGATAATTTAGGTAGCTTTTGTTAATATGGGCTAGGAATAGTGTTGTCAGTCTTTGAAGCCATAAGAAAAAAAGTCAGCATTAAATTTGATTCCAGAAGGCAGTGATGTTAGTTTGGGGCTCTTAAGAAGAATATACTAGTTAGGCCAGGTGCGGTGGCTCATGCCTCTAATCCCAGCACTTTGGGAGGCCAAGGCGGTTGGATCACCTGAGGTCGGGAGTTCAAGACCAGCCTGTGACCAACATGGAGAAACCCCGTCTCTACTAAAAATACAAAATTAGCAAGCATTGTGGTGAGTGCCTGTAATACCAGCTACTCGGGAGGCTGAGGCGGGAGAATTGCTTGAATCCGGGAGGCAGAGGTTGCAGTGAGCCGAGATCGCACCATTGCACTCCAGCCTGGGCAACAAGAGCGAAACTCTGTCTCTTAAAAAAAAAAAAAAAAAAAAGACAAAGAGTATACTAGCTAGTGTTTGAAGATACAGTCTTTTCAGTATGTAAATCAGATTAAAATTTAGAGGGGCTGGAATATGGGAATAATTTTTCCTTTTTAGTTCCCTAACACTAGGTTGCAAGTATTTATGTGACAATATCTGACAAATTTTAAGATAATAGGTTATAAGACAGAGAAAGAAATGTCAAAGATAACTATGATACTGCATGGGTGTCCAACCTTTTGGCTTCCCTGGGTTGCATTGGAAGAAGAAGAATTGTGTTGGGTCACACATAAAATACACCAACACTAACCATAGCTGATAAGCTTTAAAAAGCTGGTAGGGGGGTTCCCTGTGTTATTTTTATGATATCTGCCACCACAGATAAGTAAAAAAATCCTTGCAAAGGGTTGAATACCTGTGAAGGCTTAAGGAAAAAAGTATCAGTGCACAGAATTTTGGAACTCGGAAAATAGAGGATTTTTAGAATTGTTTTTATTTGCCTTTCCATGCCTTATATTCCCTTATATCTCCTCTCCTTTTGGGGATTTCTGAAGAGACTAGAACATAGACTTTGGTATGTGACAGACTTGTGGTTGAAATCCTAGCTCTGCTACTTACTTAAGTTACTTGAACAAGTAACGTTACCTGTCAGACCTTTAATTTCTTCAATTGTAATTTGGCCATAATAATAATGGACCCATTGGAGCACTGTGAGAATTAAATATGTAGTAACAAACTCATGAAAGATACTCAAATTCTAGTCTCACCGTACTCTCTACCTCCCTTTCCTTATCACCATAGAAGAAGCCTTAGAAGTAATGTGATAATGATCTATAAATACTTGTATGACTGTTACACTAACGTAGGACTGAGTTTTCTGTGAATGGTCCAATGAGTTGAGTTAGGATCACTAGCTAGAGGGAAACAGATTTCAGGTCTAGATAAGAAAGAATATTTCTAAGGAAATTGCTAAGGAAAGAAGGACTGTTTCTCTGATTGTCTCGTCGTTGAAGGTATTGAAAAGCATCAGATGAGTGGTTAGAATAGATGGCATTTTGGCCCGGCATGGTGTCTCACCCCTGTAATTCCAGCACTTTGGGAGGCCGAGGTGGGTGGATCACGAGGTCAAGAGATCTACGTCCTGGCCAACATGGTGAAACCCCGTCCCTACTAAACATACAAAAATTAGCTGGGCGCAGTGGCGCACGCCTGTAGTCCCAGCTACTCGGGAGGCTGAGGCAGGAGAATCGCTTGAACCCAGGAGGTGGAGGTGGCAGTGAGCCGAGATTGTGCCGCTCCACTCCAGCCTGGTGACAGAGCAAGATTCCATCTCAAAAAAAAAAAAAAAAAAAAAGAATAGATGGCATTTTAAAAGTAAATTTCCAGTCCTTAGATCTTTGATTCTGTGAAGTTAAGTGGCAAGATCCATGTATATGTAGAACACGAGTCATGTAATTAATTAAATTATTGTAATAGTCTAAACAAAGTGCAAAAATATGTGAAAATCCTCAGGTTGGAAAGAGTAGTGATAGTGGATATAAATCTATAACTAGTCTTCTTGATAATTTTAAGTTTTTGGATGACTTCTTGTCATATGTGATTCTAGTCTTTTTACTTGAGGATAGAAATTACTTAGTTTAATGTGGTTTGAAGTATAGAGGGCACGGGGAAGAATGATGATAGATGAAGCTCAAGAAGTAGGTAGGGACCAAATTTTGACTTTTCTTGGGATCATAAAAAGCTACCAGACTGAGAGTAACAAAATCAGATTTTCTTTTATGAAACCATTCTGCCATGGTATGGATTGGTAGTTTCTTAAAATTTGTCTACATGTACACCAAACAAGGAAAAATGAAGCACATGCCCTTTGATGCATTAGTGTGTACATATGGGTGTGTGTGTATGTACCCACTAACACAGTATGTGTACTAATCTTTTAGGATTTAAATAAAGATGTTATAAATAATTTTTAAATGTCTTGCTAATCACGATGACTTCACTGCCAGTATCTTATTGAATGATAATATACTTTAGAAGAGTTTCATTAGCAGTGATAGAAAGTATAAACCCATATTTCACATAGCTTCCTTAAGAATTTAACCTTTTTTTGACCTGATTTCACTGTTTTTACCTCATAGTATAGTCAATAAAGAGCTCGTACTAGTGATAGCAGTGTCAGTTATGCCTTTTTTTAATGTTGCTATTTGCTAGTGCTTACATTTTTCATATTATTCTCACTCTAATTTTTTAACAATACTTATTTAAGCCAGTTATTTATTTGGTGAGTTACTTTATTCAAATTAGATGACAATAGATAATCTATCCATAAATGATACAGATACATTTATGGATAGTATAAACCATAAGTTTATGAAATTCTCCATGCCAAATGGTTTTATAGGTAATTTTATATACTCTTAAAGCAACAGATAATTCCTATTTGTGCTTTCCTTTTTTTCTACTCTGTTTCAAAGAGTAGAAAAAAAAAGAAATGTTGGTATAATCTTGATGCCAAAACCAGACAAAGATAGCAAAAGAAAGAAATACTGCAACTTACAAACCTAGGTGCAGAAATCCTTAATAAATATCAGCAAATTGAGTAAAGTGAGGTATAAGGACATAATAATGACTAAGGAGGCATGGATGATTAAGCATTTGAAAAATTTTCTTAATTTTCTAAATTAAAAATTATATCCTAATAGATACGAAAAAAATTTATTCTATAAAAGCACTTATCAAACTAATAATCTATGGGCACTTTCACTACCAAAAACATTATAACCTAAAGATTTAAAATAAAAGATGACACAAAAAATCCACACTATCATCAATTTTAAACATTTGATTTAAACATTTGATGAGAGGTCTTTACTCAACTACTCTATTAGAAAATCTAGTTTTAAAGAAGTTACATTTGCAATAGCTGCAACAACAGGAAAAACAGTGAAATGCCTAAGAATGAAACGGATAAACTGTATCAGGTCTTATGGAGAATATTATAAAAATATATTGAAGGAAGAAAAAGAAGAGCAGGAAAATGAATGATTCCTTAAATGAATGTGAGGACTGATGCTTACAGATTCAGTGTCATTCCGGGCAGAATTCTGACAGGATTTATTGTTAAATGTGGCTTGCCAATCCTAAAATTTACAAGCAAGACTTAAAGAACCAAGAATAACCAAGTCAAGGTGGTAGATAAAGTCTTGCTAAATGTAGCAGCACTTATTAAGTGCAGTAATTAAAACAGGGTGCTATTGGCCAGGATAAAAATAAGTAGGACAGATCAGTCCAAACATTAGCTCCCAAACATTAGTGGAATCTTAGTACAAGACAGAAATGTCATTATAAATCATTGGGAAGGATACCGTATTCCTAAATAGTTCCAGGGCAATTGATTACCCAAAAGGAGGATAAGGGGCATATCCCTACCTTACACCACTCATAAAAATAGTTCTAGTTGGGTTTAAAGGCTAAATGTGAACATCAGAACTGAAAGAGAGGAAATTATAGGATAATATCTTAATTCAAAATAGGGAAGAAGTTCTTAAAATGCAAGAATCACAGTCCATACAACAATTTTGCATATTTGACTATACTCAAATCTAAAACTTAAGTATAAATTCACTGAAGAAAGTGAAATATCAAGCCTCATCTGTAACTGATGTATCTAGCAAGCATTCAGCTAACAGAACTACAGCCAGTTAGACAGACAACTGATGAGAAAAATAGACAAAGACAAGTCTCAGAAGAAGATATTGGAATAGGCAAATAAGCAAAGAAAAAGATACTTATAAGAATATCTTGCCTAGGCTTCTTCCCTATATAGGATTCTTTTATTCTGTATTATAAGAGATGGTAATTCAGCTTCTGAGTGAGTAAGTATTTATCAAAAATCTTTGACAACTCTAATATTTAAGCTCATATCTATGAAGAATGTACTCATTGTTTTATATTTTTTCATCTGCAGTAGCATTTTACTTTGCTGTAAATACTTGTAAAAATTATCATGTCTCCAAGACTTCTCTTTTCCATGATAACCTTTAGGGTTTTCTTCCATTTTGTTTTGTTTTTCTTTCTGCAACAATATGAGAAACTCTAGTCCTTTGACATAGTAATGCTGTAAATGTTTGTTGAAACTGTTGTTTCTTCAAATGTCTGTTTACTATACAAATCTTTTCAGCTTCCTTAATTGTACTTCATAAGTCAGTTTCCATCTTACTCATTATCATTGCCTTCTCTTTCACAAGCTCTACACTCACTTAAAATATGGTTACCCTGAGGAAAACATGCCTATTTTCCTCTCCATTGTACTTTCTATCCAGGCATTTCAAATATTTGAGGATATTTCTTTGTGCATTTTAAATTATTTAGATTTGTATAAATACTCTGAGCCTCAAAAGCTGGTAGAAAAGTAAGGCATGCATTGCCCATACCCAGGATTCTTTTTCGTCCTAGTACATTAAGAAACAGGTATAAATAACCTTAGTGTGTCAAGTATGTATTTTTTAAATATCAGTTTTAATCTGGGGCCAGAGTAAAAACTCGTAAATTCCAATGTACAAGAAGAAATTTGCAACTTAGAGACCTTTATCATTACTGTTACAACTATGAAGCATAGGCAATCCTATATAGAACAAGATCAGATTTGGCAGAGATGGAACAGCAATACTTCATTAACTTTGTTAATGCAGTTCTCTACCATAAGAGATCCAGTGAGTATTCTGGTAGAACTTTCATCATAGTAAACCTCTCAATGCATTGTAATTGTTTGCATGTTTATCTGCCTTTGGGAGCAGGAAACTTGTCTTTTTTCACTTTTATGTCTCCACTGCTTGGTATGGTACACAGTATATTGGATTTATTTATTAAATTAAAAATCTTCACCATCCTCAAATGCCACTGATAACTAAAATGAGAATTGAGACTTGACCATTGCATTTAGGATGTTTCTGCAGTGAAATTTTCTATTTTAAACATTTTGGTTAGAAAATATTCTGAAATATACATTTTAATACTTTTTAAAATGCCGTGCGGAACATTGTGTCATGATAATGGACATAAACTATTGTACTACCATGTAATGATTTGAAATTTTTAGGATTATTTTCTTTTTTATTATTATTATTATTATACTTTTAAGTTCTAGGGTACATGTGCACAACAACGTCTCTTAATTAGCAAAAGATAAGTTTTTTTACTTCGAAATGTTATCAGTAGGGTAAACTTTGGAATCCACAACTTCTAGTAAATTTCCTGTCAACAAATTATGTATAGGACTAACACTAAGTAGGCTTCAAGTGATTATTTGAGAGACTATATTGCATAAAATATATGAATTTCAGCCGCATATTTAGCTGTCATTAAGTATCCTTTGTTGCTGCTGCCACCACCGTTCTGCTTTCTTGGCTGTGACTAAGGTAGGTGTTACTATGTGTAAGAGAGCCACGTATAGTTTTATGATGTTATGTATGCTTAATTATGTGGTTTATAAATTAAGTTTTGTAATTCTGTTTGGAAATCACTAAACAGTTTAAAGTTCAGTTCAAAAAAATTTCTATGTCCACTAATGAAATTGTCTATCTTTTTCTATGCTGAGCTTTTGTTTTCTGTGGCTAAAAACATGTGGAAGAAAGTGTTATATTCCATGCTTGGGAAGATGCCATGTTTTAGTCTACCTGAAAAATAAAACATATGTCTAGATGGTCCTGTGTCCCTTCTAATCTAACCTTCTCTGACTGCAGGGATAGAAGAAACAGGTGATACTTTAAAATTCCAGATCTAGGCCTACGCTGTCCTGCTGAAAATGCTTTAGTGGCTTCATATTGCCCTTTAGATAAGGTTTAAAATCCTAAACTCCAGGAACCAGCCCCTGCCCACCTATCCAGCCACATCTTGTGTCTCTGTTTCTTAAGTCTTCATATTGGCTTCTTCTCATTTTCTTAAATATGTCGTACACTCTCAGAACCTCAGAACACTGACAGAAAAGCTGCCTTCTACCCAACCAATTTTTTTTTACAAATACGTATTACTTAATTTTTTCCAGGTCTCCTTTTAAACATTACTTTCTTAGGAAAACCTCCTCCACACCTCCCGTATTGGATGTACACAGACACACACGTTGATATTCTTATTCTTACTCGCATTTAATTTGGGGTTCTTACTGTATTTTTATATAATATCCTATATTGTTTTGTAGCATTTGTTACCCTTGTAATTATTTGTTTCAGCCATCTTATCTGCTATTTGTCTTGTTATGCTTTTTTTTCCTCCTTATTTTCTTTTGGATTGGGTTTCCTCACTTTTCTTTCTTTGCTTATTTTGAAGTTATATACTCTGCTACTATTCTGTTTGTAGTTACCTTAGGTTTTAAAGGTGTACTTAATATAAGAAATTTAGAGTCACCTGCCCTGACACTTAACAGCTATCTTCAGTGCTGTGTTTCCCTTCTTGTGACATCACAACTTAAACACAACCATTTGTTTTATATCATCAATTTTTGTTGAGAATTACATATATAGTTATCATCTCTTTTGCTTATCATTTCTTCTTATATTTCACATGTTCTTCTGGGATCAGACATTCCTTAAATAAAGACTTATTGGTAGTAAACTCTCAGGTTTTTTTGTGTTTTTATTTCATTTTCTTTTTCACTTTTGTTCTTAAAAGATGTTTTCTCTAGGTACATAATTATCTGTTTGCTACGATTGTTGTGGCTGCCAACTAATAGTCTTTTCCTTAGAGGTAACTTTACACACTCTACTTTTGGGCGCTCTCTCTCGCTCTTTCTCTCCCTGTTTTGTTTATGGTATTCTGCAGGTTGTCTTGGATATGTTTGGAAGTGGATTTCTTTTTTTTTTTTCTTTATATAAGCCACAGAATATATTTAATTCAGATTAAACATGAAACTAGAATAATAATCTGTCCTTATCAAGTAGCAATTACATTGTTTTTTTAAAAAAAGAACAGTACATTTCTGTCTACATTCCGGCAGTCCAGTAAGGCAGCACAGGTGACATGCAGTTTGATGAGGTGACAGGGGAAGCAGATTTCTTTTCTTTATTCTACTTAGGAGTTACATGTTTCCTAAAACTAAGGAGAAATCTCTCATCAATTGTGGACATTTTTCAGCCATTATCTGTTCAAATATATTTTTACTCTCACTTTTATTTCCTGTCAAAATCCATTGAGACATATTTTGGATCTTCTTATTTTATCCTCCCTATCTCTTCCTTTTCATATTTCCCATCTCTTTGTTTCTGTGTAATATCATGATTAGTTTATTCAGAAATCTTTCCCAATTTACTAATTCTCTTTCAAGCTGTTTTAATCACGATTTAACCTGTGTCTTGAGTTTCTAATTTGTCATTATACTTTTCATTTCCAGAAGTTAATTGTTACTTTTTCCAAATGTGCCTGTCAGCATGCCCATAATTTTACAAAAGAATCACTAAGCAAGATATCAAAAGTGACTGGGAGGGTTATTTTAGACAAGATGGTTCAGGAAGACCTCCATGAAGAATTGAGTTTGAGCTGAGACTTGAATAATGAGAGGAAGTCCTCCATATGAAGATCTAAGGTCTGGGCATTTAAGTCAGAAGAAATATCAAATATAAATACAAAATATCAAAACTCAGGGCGGGAATGTATCAGATGTTTGAGGAACTGTATGAAGATTGTCTCAGTCAGTGAAAACCAAGAGATTGTTCAAAGCTTTTTTAATAAGGTGAGATTATAGAATGTCAAGAAATAAAATTGTTACGGTGTATATAAGCTGGATTTTTCTTTTTTCTGTTTTGTAAAGAATGTCATTTGTTAAAAAGTGTACTTTTTAAATTCAGAAGTTCCATAAATGCTACTATATAAAATGTCAGTTGACTAACTTAATTAGGTATATAAAGCAAAAAGAAAAAGAAAAAAGAAATTAGTGTCCTCTGTTGCCATTCAATTTTTTACAAAAATTTGTTATATGGGTTAAGTATTCCTTATCTGAAATGCTTGGGACCAGAAGTGTTTTAGATTTTGGAATTTTATCTTATTTTGGAATATTTGCATATACATAAGATATCTTGTGGATGGGGCCCAAGTCTAAACAGAAAATTCATTTATTTCATATACATCTTATACAAACAGTCTGAAAGTAATTTTATATAATATTTTAAATACTTTTGTGCATGAAACACTTTGTGTTAAGTACTCGTATGATGTAAAGTTGATCACCAACCCCATGGGTTTCCAAGTGTCAATTCTCGGTTTTTTTCTTTTCCCTTGTAATTTCTCCAAGTATTCTCTCCCCAAAGAGATAACTTTCCTACCTACTTTATAACCTTCAAGTTATCAATATGCCAAAATTGGGTTCTTATGTCCAGTTGTAATAAAGATGATATTTTGTATTTAATCTTCCTCTTGGTTTTCTGTTATATTAAGGACAAAATTTACATTTCTTTTAATGACTTACTAGGTTCTGCCAAGATTTTGTTCCTGCCTACCTCTCCGGACTTGTTCCGTTTCCTTCTCTTCTTGGCCTGGGTGCAAGTCATACTGTCTACGTCTGACACTTGCCAAGCCCACTCTGCTTCAGAGTTTTTCCTTCATCATTGCTGATCCCTTTGCCTGGGTTACTCTGCCTTCAGATATTCTTGTTTTTGTGACTTGCCCCCTGTTCATCATTTCTATCTTAGCTAGAGCATCACCTTAACAATAAGAAAATGATAAATTCCAAATTCCAAAATGTAAACAAAAGAAACTTTTGCATGACACAAAAGAAATCACTATTAGAAAAATCAAAAGACAGTGGCAGTCTGTGAAAAAATATTTGCACCTTATAAAATAAAAAATTATTCTAATCTATTAAGAGTTTCAAAAAATTGAAATGTAAAATATCAACAACCTGATAGAAAAATGAGCATAATTGTACTGTCAATTCATAGAAGAAATTTTAAAAGCCCTTAAACATAGGAAAATACTCTCAACAGTACTCCTGTGATTCACAACTGTCACACTGATAAGAATTAAGTTTAGCTATATACCCTGTCAAAGCTGTTAAGCAACAGACATTTTCATGCATTACTGTGGAAATACAAACTGGTACAGTCCTTATGGAGGAATTGACAGTATCTGTTACATTTTATAAGTATTTGTCCTCTGACCTAGCAATCTGATTTCAGGAAATCAAGCCTTTAATTACACCTGCACAAATACGGAATGATATGCATTCAGGGTGATTCACTGGGACATTATTTGTAATAGCAGGACATTGGAAATAATCCAAATATCCATCAGTAATGTCTTGGTCAGTTAAATTATTTATATCCACACAATGGAAGGCAAACATCAAAAAAAAAAAAAAGGTGAGAATGATCTCTTGATAGTGAATTTCCAGGTTTTCTTGTTAGGTAATAAAAAGCAAGATGCAGAAATACATATATTACATGCTCTCTTTTGTGTAGAAAAGCAGGGAAGGTAAGCCAAAAACTAATGACAGTGAACATGGTTACCAAGAAGAGGATGAAGTAAATGAGGCAGATGAGACGGGAATGGAAGTGCTCTCAACAGACCTTGTTATTTAGTTTTATGTAAATATTCTGTATATTCCAAAGGATAAAAATTTTTTTAAAGTAAAGCAATCCCAAAAACTTGAAGTGGAATATAACAGATAAACCTGGCTGGGTCAAATTAGTAACATAATGTTAGTAACATAACATTGAGAAAAGAATTATATCAAGTGATTTTACCCAGCATTTTGACTATACATTGTTAGTGAAATCCATTCCAAGGGCAATAGAATATATTCTAAGGGCAAAAAAATACTTTAAAATATGCTTAAACCTTTTTTTAGTAATACTAGTAATAATATTGTCATTACTTTTTGAGTCGGTAGAACAAATCAAATATGTAATCATGTTAACATCATTAGGAAACCAGTATTTTCAGTATAAGATAAAAAACAAGCAACATCAAGTATAAAACCTTATACTGCATGTGGATTGGAAACGCAGTGCAGACCGTGAATTATTTTCAAAAATACGCATTTCCTCATCTGACCACTGAAACAACCTAAAAGCAATGAAAGCTCAGTGGCATTGAACCTAAACCTGGAGTGTGGTCTCTAAGCATTATTTCTCTTTAAAAAGAAGAAGACCTCTTTGGACTTCAGGTTTGGACTAGGAAAAGTACAAGATGAGCCTGGAACATCTTGTGCCAGCAGGCAAGGAAGCCCAAAGATGAATTTGTTAAAAGAGTACAGGAGTCAATGTTAAAGGTTCCCAGGTGGTCAAATACAAAAATATTTGATCATCAGTAGAAGAACAATTTCAGTGGAATGAAAAATATTGAATGTTTTAAAATGTACTCATTTAAGAGAACCAGAAACTGAAAGTGTCCCCCAGAGTTGGTAGTCTCTGTTGGAGGTACACACCACACCAGTTCTTTACTGCGAAAATTAGCAATTAAAGGAAAGTGTTGCCGGGCGCGGTGGCTCAAGCCTGTAATCCCAGCACTTTGGGAGGCTGAGACGGGTGGATCACCAGGTCAGGAGTTTGAGACCAGCCTGGCTAACATGGTGAAACCCCGTCTCTACTAAAAAATACAAAAAACTAGCCGGGCGAGGTGGCGGGCGCCTGTAGTCCCAGCTACTTGGGAGGCTGAGGCAGGAAAATGGCGTGAACCCGGGAGGCGGAGCTTGCAGTGAGCTGAGATCCGGCCACTGCACTCCAGCCTGGGCGACAGAGCCAGACTCCGTCTCAAAAAAAAGAAAGAAAAAGAAACACGATGATACATTGTTTCACATCCACTAGGGATGGCTAGAATCTAAACGATGTGATAAGTGTTGACAAAGATGCAGAGATTTGGACCCTTGATACATTGCTGGTGAGAATATAAAATAATGCAACCCCTTTGGGAACAGTCTGAAGTTCCTCAAAAGGTTGCGCATCTGGTTACATAACCCGACAGTTTGACTCCTAGGAGGCTGGAAAAGGCTGTGGGGAGGGGGATGGAGAGAGGTTGATCAACAGGTACAAAGTTAGGTAGGAGGGATACTTCTTGTGTTCTATTGTACAATAGGGTGACTATAGTTAATGATAACATATTTCAAAACAGCTAAAAATATTTTGAATGTTGTCACCACCAAAACAAGTGTTTGAGGTGGTGAATATGCTAACTACACTGATTACTGTACAATGTGTACATGTATACATGTATGGAAACATCACATTGGACCCCATAAATAGGTACAATTATGTGTCAATTCAAACCAATAAAACATATATATATATATATATATATATATGAAGATAAAAAGTATAGAGGAAAGGTTACTTTGAGAACTTTACAACAAAGGAGTCAGATTGTCACCATCAGAACACACTGATCACTTGAGCATCATTGAAAATAGACTTTATGTACCTCTTGATATGTCACTTCACCTGTGAAGTATTCTTACCAAAAATGTTGAACATGGGTCTAAACAATTCTGAGACCGATGGTTCTTAAACATAGTCAGGAAGCCCTAAGAATCCCTGAAACCCTTTCAGGAGATATACCAGGTTAAAATTGATAATACGTTATTTGTTCTTTTTACTCTTCATTCTCTCACAAGTATGTATAGTAAAGTCGCCCAGAAGCTACATGATGTGTGATATCTCACCACAGTCAATGCAGAAGCAGATGTGAGAATTCAGCTGTTTTCTGTTAGCTAGACATTAAAGAGACATACAAAACTTTTAAAAATATAATTCTTTTTACTCATTTTGAAGACTTTTTCATAAATGTTTTTATGAATGTTAACATTTTTAGCGTTGTTATCAATTATACTTTTAAAATCTTTTTATTTAATTTCTGTTATGGTAAATATCAGTAGATATAGCCCACATAAACAAAAGGTCTTTAAGGTCTGCAATAATTTTTAAGAGTAAAAAGGAATTATGAAATCCACAAGTTTGAGAGTTACTTGCTTTATTGCCAATTCCACGTTTATCAGAATTATTATACAAGGAAATTTTTAAAAGCAAAGTAAATGATACCACAGGAAAACAGTGCCGATGGTCATCAACTTAAGATGGTTCAACTTACAGTTTTTCAACTTTACAATGGGTTTTTTGGGATATACATGCATTTTTTACTTACTGTATTTTTTTATTTACAGTGGGTTTATCAAGACATAGCCCCATCGTAAATTGGGGAAAGTGCCGCCCTAAATTGGAGACCATGGCCAGGCATGGCGGTTCACACCTGTAATCCCAGCACTTTGGGATGCTGAGGCAGATAGATCACTTGAGGTCAGGCATTCAAGACCAGCCTGGCCAAAATGGTGAAACCCCATCTCTACTAAAAATACAAAAATTAGCCAGGCATGGTGGTGCTTGCCTGTGATCCCAGCTACTTCAGAGGCCAAGGTTGGAGGATCACTTGAACCCAGGAGGCAGAGGTTGCAGTGAGCCAAGATCATGCCACTGCACTGCAGCCTGGGCAGCAAAGCAAGACTCCATCTCAAAAATAAATAAATAACTTAAGACTCAAATGTATCACACTAAGAATCAAATGTAACACAGACACATTATTTGATTCTAATTGAACATACCAACTGTAAAAACACATTTTGGACTCAAGAAATTTCAGTGCAAATTAGGCATTAGAGGATAACTTTACCTATTGTAGAAAAACTAGAAAACAAATAAGAAAATGAAGAAAATAAAAATTATCCTGTATTCTTCCACCCAGAGCTATCTGTAGGTGCTCCTGTGTTCAGTCCTTCCAAACCATTTTCTGGAGAATGTCTACGTGTGCACAAAACACACTCGCAGTGCTCAGCCCCGCTGACCTACTACATGAGATATAGATCCTCTGTAAACTGTTTGCATAATTTACACTTTTGACATCCTTATGTTGCTAAGTATTTTTCTGCAGAATCATTTTAATACTTAAATTGATTTACTTAGTTCAGTAGTATGGAAGGGTCACATATTAATTGTGTGTCTTATATATAAACAAATATTCTTGAGCTAAGGTTTTAAACTCAATCTTAATTTTTACTTCAGAACAAATTCCTAGAAGTGAAATTGCTGAATCTAAAATAATGCGCAGTGCTGTTGAAAGTCAAGATAGTAGGAGTAAGGGCGAGGTAGTGACCAGAAGAAGATACTGAGGTGGGGGAGCGTCAGGGTTGACACTGCTAAGTAGGTGTAGTTTTTATATGGGAATGTTGAGTTCATGAAAATTCATTAAACTGTATGGTTAGATTGTACTTTCATGTAAAACATTTATAAAAGTCTTTTTAAAAGTAATCATTTTTGGAGGAGCATGACAAGGAGTCTCAAATGTATGGTTTAAAAAAATCAAGTCTTCCACTATGACATTGTTGCAATAAGTATACAAACCATGTTTTAAATAATATATTCGGCTAAAACTTTTTACAGAATAAGGTAATGTAATATAGGGGATAAAAGAGAACATGTTCTTTAAAATGTTTTTCATAGGTAGTGACTTGAAGCCTTTTGAAGCCATGATTTAATTCAGTACTTGCAGGAATAACTGAAGAAAGAAAAAAGAATTACAATAAAAGTCTAAAATGGCATTTGGGGAAATGTTGAAGCCTTATTTTAGTTTCACCTGTAGTATTTTCCTAAATTTGCTATTATAAATGTTTACATCTTAAATTCACTATAAGCACTTTACTCTGATTTATATCATCTCTTATAATGAATAAATAGATTAATGAATTTGTAGTATTTCAGCAATATATGTACAAAATAAAACACAACGGGAAGAAAATAACCTTCCAGTTAAAAAAACTATTTGAGCCCGGGCATGATGGTTCATGCCTGTAATCCCAGCACTTTGCGATGCCAAGGCGGGCAGATCAGTTGGCACTCAGGAGTTCGAGACCAGCCTGGCCAGCATGGTGAAACCCTGTCTCTACTAAAAATACAAAAATTAGCTGGGTGTGGTGACGGGCGCCTGTAATCCCAGCTACTTGGGAGGCTGAGGTAGGAGAATCACTTGAACCTGGAAGGTAGAGGTTGCGGTGAGCTGAGATTGTGCCACTGCACTCCAGCCTGGGCGACAAAGTGAGATTCCGTCTTTAAAAAAAAAAAAAAAATACTATTTGACTTGCAGAGGTAGGCAAATGAAGGAAAAACCAATCCTAAGGCTGGAATAATGTGCTACTCTTGTATTATTTCTCCCATGACTGAAACCCCATGGTTAAGCAGTAACAATCAAAACAATTTTATTTGCAGTGAACATAAGACTTCAAATTTTTAAAATTGAAATTTGGATAAACCCAGGGAATGCTTTTACACTTTGTTGATTTTTTGCTAATTAAGTTTACGGATTTTTTTTTTTATTATGGAAACTTGGGAAAGGCAGAAAAGTATGAATGTATGTACACAATCACATATTTTAACTGCTCAACGCTTTATCAACCAAAGGTCACCATTGTTCCCATTTTTGTATATTTACTTCCACAGTTTATGCTATATTGTATTTGATTTGAGGGTTCTTGTTTTACATGCAAAACATGTTTACGTCATCTGTATATCAAACTTTATATCATACCTTTTTGTTATAGTGGCATTTGCATTTACATGTTTACATCATCTGTATATCAGATTTTTATATCATACCTTTTAAAAATGTTACAGTAGCATTTGCAGTTTTTTCATGCTTTATTAATGGCTTTAATGACAGTGTTAAATCTAATTCTCAAGCAAGTGAAGGAACCATAATTTATGTAACCATTTTTTAAATATTTAGGGTTTTTTAAAAATTGTACAATCTATGGTATATCTTTGTATATAAAACCTTTTTTATGTTAAATATTATTTTCTTAAGCTAGATACCTAGAAGAGTGTAAACATTTTTAAGATTTTTGATGACATATGGCTACATTGTTTTTTGTTTTTGTTTTTTTTAAGAGACAGGAGTCTTGCTATGTTGCCCAGGCTGGACTTAAACTCTGGACCCAGTTCTTCCATCTCAGCCTCTCAAGTAGTTGACTTCTCTTTCATTTTAAGTTTTATCATCATTAAAACTTGCATATTAATAAATCTGTGCCATCCGTTTGTTGTGAGAACTGGATGAGTTAAGACATGTAATGTTTGTAGCAAATGCTTCGCACACTTTCAGTACACTATAGAAAAATACAGTTTTAAACACATTAGGTTTAATGTAAGTTACTAATATTTTCTAGCAATCAGTTGAATATAATTAACAAAACCGTAAGAATATCCTAGAGAGGAGAATAGCAAAAGGCCAGATAAGAGATGAAACAGAATGATTTCCTTGGAGGGGTGGAAAACAGTTCTGTATTATGAAGGTTCCAGTTGTCCTTTTTGAATAGATCCTTTATCGGAAGTTTGCATGACAATACAGGAAAGAAAATTTATGAAAAATTGAAATCCGAATTTTAACTAAAAATTAACCCAATAAAGTGAGTATTCAAGAAATTGCCCAATTTGGCCATGACTTCAATTTTTGAAACGTCAGTTTATTTTTAAATTTAATTCTGGTAGTGTTATATAGACAATTACCTGACCTTGTTCAAAGATTGGATTGGCTTATCTTTAATTCTGTACATTTTACAATAGTGTTTGATCGGAAATAACTAAATTATAATGTTAAATGCCCCATCTCCAACCAGTAAATGAAAACAATTTTGTATTTATTATTAAATGTTAGTAAAAAGTTTGAATATACAGAAAAATACAATGTAATAATCATGTACTTGTTAACCAGAATTAATAAATGTGTTATTTGGTCATATTTACCTCTGATTTGTCTTCTCTTAAAGACCTAAAGTATTTCTAGAAATACAGTTAAGATCCTTTTAGATCTTTTTGTTTACCCTTGGAAGCAACCAGTGATACTACCTATTTATGTATCTATAAACAAAATAGTTTTGTGTGCTTTAAATATTCACATAAATGGCTTAATAAATACACTATCTTGTTCACTTTAATCCTGAAGTTTACTTATTCACCAAAAATTAAAAATCACCAGCAACACTAAGTGTTATCAAGGATGTGGGACAGAAATTTGGTAATATCTGTTGTTCAGCACTTTACTTCTGAGAGTTTATCTTAGAGAAATTATTGTACATGAAGACAAAAAAATTTATAAGAATGTTCATTTCAGCATTGTTTTTAACAGTGAAAAACTAAAACAACCTGAATACCAACAGTAAATAAATGGGGAATAAATTACAGTGTAATAAGATAGACTGCAGAGAATATACTAGTAAAATTGAATTAATTACCTCCCCCCACTTACTTAGTTTATATTATCCTGTCATAGCATTCTAAGTGCTTAGTTTTATCTACACTATTTACTATAAAATGGTGGGAGAGGATTCCAAGAGTTTATTTTAAATGGATTTTTATCATGTATTTTGGGTTAATTTTAGTACTTTGGAATGATGTACACACAAAATCTAGTTATATCTCCATTGTGAAGGAGTGATGTAATCACCATTCAGATAGATGTAATTATCAGGAGCAAGAAAATATCCTTCCCCTGCCCCCGCCATTCCTGGACTTTCTCTATCCTTCCCAAGCTGTCTCTCTCATTGTTTTTGTTTTTCTAATTCAGACAATCCTAGGAATAACTTCTTTTGACTTTTCCAGCCCTTGAACTACAGGCTTTATGAAGAAAAGGGAATCATGCTATGAGCAAAATAGTATAGATGGTTAATAATCTAACAAAAAGTGAGATTTTCTATAGATAACTAAAACTGATCTAAAATTCTTAATGGTATTAGAACTATTACATATTTATGTATTTTGTGTTTACTATGTAAACATTAATTGATTAAAGAATTTTAATGCAGTGTGACAGAAATATATGATGGAGTACCTTTTTCATTTTCACTAGATAGTATAATGCGTTACTTTCTTTGTCAAATCCTTTTAGAATAAAACTTTTAACATAGCCTAGATGTGGAGAAAGGGCTATGAAGAAGAGAGAAAAGCATTTCTCAATAGGGTCATTATTTAGACTTCGTAAAGAGAAAGAATCAGAAGTATAAGCCTGTTTGCATAGGTTTCTGAAAGATGGAGTAGAGCTTCTATGCAGCTCATCCAGATTAAAATGCGCTATAGTTAGTGCTTTATGTGTGAGTAGTCCAAAAAAGAGAAGAAACCTTTATTGCCCTAGGTAGAGAGCTGCAGCCTAGTTTTTATAGTATCTGTAAAGGAAAGAAAGGGGTTTCCTGTACCTCCTTTCATAATTTATATTTTATGGATTAATTTTAAATGGAGCATATCAAGTCTAACAGCTTAGAATCAGGGAAATTTCATTACTTCATTCTGAGACTAAGAGTAACAGACTTAGGGGAGTGTGTTTTATATGCCATAAACTGTACATAAAATGAGCAAAATCAAAATTTGTGAATAAAGTTATAAACTTGAATATGGGTTTGGCAGTTATCCTTTCTTATAAGTTCTTAAAGTAGTAAAATTTTAATTGCTAAAAAAGAGAAATGAGATGATAGAACAGAGAAAACATTTCTTTCTCCTTTTAGTAGGTTTTAGCACTCTACCAATGTTTAGTAACACAAATGAATAAGTCAAGATCCTGGACCTTGAGGAATTCAATCTCATGGGGGAAAAAGATGTATAAATCAATAATTGCATGATAGTGTCATACGTTTTATAGGATGCTGTCCACGCAGGAAGACAAAATAAGCATCTTCTGCCTGGGCGGGGGATCTGGGTCTTCAAGGATAAGTAGAAGTTTGATGAGTAGAAGTTTAACAAGTCAAATAGGCAGAGGAAACAATGTACTGCAATTTGAGAGGCATACCACTGTGTAGCACGTTTGAGGGAATACAAGTAGTTAGATACATGAGCCGTGTGAGGCTTGAGATGAATGGAGACTAAGTTTAAAATTAAGCTGGATGGGTAAACTGGGCCAAGAAACTGTCTTTAATAATTTTTCAAGATAGTCTGTGCCAGGTACTTTGCTTCTTCAGTCTGTCCCTTTTACCCTTCTAATCTATGGGCTCTAACCTCTGGCCACACTGAATTTTTCCAGTTCTTTGAAATTCTATTCAGCAAACATTTAATCGAATACATATTGTATGCCAGGCACCATTGTAAGCCACAGGGATATATTGATGAATAAAATACGCGTGGTCTGTGCCTTCACATAGCTTATAGTCTGTGGCTAGCACTGGTAGGTATATGAGCAACTAGCATTACATTACAACCTGCTAAATAATATAAGTAAGTGTTACTGGTATAGTAACCTATAATGATGATCAACCAACTCTATGTTGTGTCCTGAGTGAGGCTGATGAGTTAGATTTGGTGAGAATTAAGAGGGGTGGGTGGGGTGGGAGGGCAGGGGGCAGGAGTAAAGGAGTACGAATCTTCTAGGCAGAGGAAACCAACTCCAAGTGTGAAAGCCCAGAGACAAGAAATAGCATAGCACTTTCCCAGCAGGTGGAGCACCACCTTTAGCTCCCTGTGGTCCATTCTGCCATAGCAGATTGATCTTTTAAAAACCTAAATTGAAATCTTGTCGGTCTTCCACCCAGAATCCTCCAGTGGCTTCCTGTCTCTGTCAGAATGAAATGCAAAGTTCTTGCCATGGCCCAATGGCGCTGTGTAACCTCTTCCTGCAGCATTTCTGATCTCAGCTCACTCTTGGCCTGGCTTACTTCATTTCAGATACCCTGGCCTTTGCTATTCCTCTGACATTCCAGACATGGTTCCATATCACAGCCTCTATACAGACTGTTCTTTCAGAAACGTTCTCCCATGTATCTGCTTAGTTGGTGACCCTCACCTTATTCAGGGCCCTGTTCAAATCAAAGAAACCTGCACTGATAACACTGCATAAAACAGCAGCGCTCTCAGCCCCACCCTCATTACTCTATCAGCTTACTCTGTTATTCTCTAGAGTGGCACTATCATAATTACTGGTGGTAGTGGTGCTGGTTGTGGGGGTGTATGAATTATCTCATTAGATCCTAAGCACTGTGACAATGACTGTGACTGACAGTAGGTACTTGGTGTGACTTTTTTTTTTTTTTTTTTGATGCTCTTCTAGTGCCTAAAATAGTGCTTTGCACATAGTGAGCACTCAATGAATTATTGTCAGAGTCTATATAGCAGGCTATAGATAGGATATTTTGTTTTATTTTTCATCTTTGTATCTGCCCAGGAACATACGTATTTCATGGATTGATTATGGTTACAGTAAAACCCAGTTGAATATTTTCAGCCCAGTTGAATTAATATATCTTTAACCATGTATTTTTAATAATTTTTCTTATAGCTAAAACTTTTAGTTTTTTAGCTAACAATAAAAACATTCACAGAATTCTTTGCTGGGTTATAAATTCATGGTTTATGTTTATACTTTTTGATCCTGAAGCATGCCAGATTAACAGTTAGTCTGAATCATTGAATTTTTATTTATGTAAATGTTATATAGTAACTGCATTTTAATAACATCCATAGGCAGTTATTTTATAACATTATTTTTCTAAAGCTGCATTATCGTAAGTTACGTCTTTAGTCATAGATATAAGCACAATATATTATGTAGGCAGTGATTTAACTATTGTATAGTTCAATAATTTAAAAGAGTAAAATTTTATACTATGAGTTCTAGAAAATATATAGTTCTCATATATTCCTATACATACAGCCACAGTTTACCTTTTGCTAGTCCTAGTAAATGCTAATTATTCAATCCTCTTACTCATCATCACATTTTCTGTTATCTCTGTTTTGTACAATTTATATCACTCCTACCTTCCCAAAGCATTATCTGGGCAGCTTTGAATGGAAAAGAGTCATGAATGAGCAATCAATGGCTATTCACTACAAAATGGTAGAGAGGTGACTAAAAGTTTATCTTAGACAAATTTTATATAATATATTTAGTTTCTTCATATCACCTGGCAATGCCAGCTCCTCCTCTGTTCTTTTTTTCCTATATAGTGCCTTCCCAGTCATATCCTGTTCCTAAACCTGTTTAAGATGAATAGGTAATGGCCACATATCAAATACTAGTGTTATGAATTAGTAGATCAACAAAATATGAAATATTAAAATGTAAGGATTGCCTATCTGTTGCAAATATAAAGTTTTTTCTCTTGCAAAAATTATAGGGGATGGAGTGTTAGATCTCTCTACAAAGAAAACCAGCATAAAATCTGAAGAGTCATCCATATGTGATCCTTCTTCTGAAAATTCAGTGGCTGGGTAAGCAATATCTAGGAAATATAATTTAATATTAATATAAAATTATCTCTGCAGAGAACTCTTAATACTATTCTGAGTAGTATTGACATATATAGTTTTCCTCCAGAATTTTTGTCACTCATAAGTGTCTCTCTCTCATACCTTTCATTTGTCCTTTCTCTTTCTTTTTTATTCTTTCTGTTAAAGAAAAGTTATCAGAACAATCACCAAACTTTAGTTCATGTTACTAAAATGAACTACCAACTTAATCATAGAATACAAACTAAGAAGCAGGACGAGTAAGAGAATATTAAATTAAATACTCAGGAAGCAATTTTAAGGGAAATATGTAATTTATTAATTTTTTAAAACAATGAACAAATTCTAAAAGCACTGTACTTACTAATTGTTAACGCTAGTTTATAGTGTTTAGATTTTCTTATTGCACTTTAGATGTGGTGGCAAACTACTTAAGCATATCTAGTAATCACCACAAAAAGTCCTTTCATGTTTTGAAAAGTGTCATTAATCATTAAATAAATAATTAGTAGTGAAATGCTGTTCTGTTGGATTTTTGGATTTTTTTTTTTACAACTTTTTTGCATCTTCCCATTAACTAACTGCACAGGAAGCTTTTTTGTCACATTTAAATCTTAGAGGTAGACTGTAATTTGTTTCAACTATGACTGCAGTAGTATTTGAGTCGTAAGGTATAGTAAGCTTTCTGTTTGAGAAACTTTGAAAATTACAGTGATACATTTGAAATAGAAGTGACATTGATAATATCTAAAATGAAATTATTCAAATATAACTTATCTACTTGTTTCAAGTTTTAAGTTCTTGTCTAGAGAAAAATTAGTCTTGTGGAAATATGGGATGTTTGTGTTTGGAAATATTCCTGCTGCTACAAATTTCCTTTAAAGGGGTTGACTCTTTTATTACTTGTTTAGCGGTAACGTCACGTTTGTACTAACAAAAACTCCTTTAGGATTTGGGTACTTTTTATAATGGAACTCTAATTGTACAAATAAAATTTATAAGTGTTGCTCTACAAGCATCTGTCAGAGGAATAGCAACATCATGAGAATATTTTTACAAATACTGAGTTAGGATTTTATGTTCTTGGAAGGTCTGCCCGTTGAGGCCACCGTATCATTGACACATTGTCCTACCAGGACTGTAGCGTTTGCTTTGATAAGGAGTAACTACTACATCTCACAGACTTAAAAGTGTCATAAGCAGTGATGTTACCTAAGCAAGGAGTATAATAAAGGAGTGGACCCTCCCCTTCCATAGCTGTGTGAGAGTCTCTCATGCATCAGTTTACCATCGTTTCATTCCATCCATCCAGGAGACTACACAGAAACAGAGAGGACTATGTGGAAAGAAGTGCTGAGTTTGCAGATGGTTTGCTCTCAAAAGCTTTGAAAGACATTCAGTCTGGAGCACTGGACATAAATAAAGCAGGCATACTTTATGGCATACCTCAAAAAACTTTACTTCTTCACTTAGAAGCCTTACCAGCAGGGAAGCCTGCATCTTTTAAAAACAAAACTCGAGATTTCCATGATAGTTATTCATATAAGGACAGTAAAGAAACTTGTGCAGTGCTGCAAAAAGTAGCCTTGTGGGCAAGAGCTCAAGCAGAGCGCACAGAAAAAAGTAAACTCAATCTACTTGAAACCTCAGAATTAAAATTCCCAACAGCTTCCACTTACCTCCATCAGCTAACTCTACAGAAAATGGTCACTCAGTTTAAAGAAAAAAATGAAAGCCTCCAATATGAAACTTCAAATCCTACTGTACAGTTAAAAATTCCTCAGCTACGAGTAAGTTCTGTCTCAAAATCACAACCTGATGGTTCTGGTCTGCTGGATGTTATGTATCAAGTTTCCAAAACCTCTTCAGTCCTAGAAGGATCAGCTCTCCAAAAACTGAAAAATATACTCCCTAAACAGAACAAAATAGAATGTTCTGGGCCTGTAACTCACTCAAGTGTTGACTCTTACTTTCTACATGGGGACCTCTCTCCTTTGTGTCTTAATTCTAAAAATGGAACAGTTGATGGAACCTCTGAAAATACTGAAGATGGATTAGATCGAAAAGACAGTAAGCAGCCCAGGAAAAAACGTGGCCGCTATCGGCAATATGATCATGAAATAATGGAAGAAGCTATTGCAATGGTAATGAGTGGAAAAATGAGTGTTTCCAAAGCACAAGGAATTTATGGGGTACCTCACAGCACTTTAGAATACAAGGTAAAAGAAAGATCTGGAACACTGAAGACTCCTCCGAAGAAGAAACTACGATTACCAGACACTGGGTTATATAATATGACAGATTCAGGGACTGGCAGCTGCAAAAACAGCAGCAAGCCTGTGTAGATTACTTGTTAGGAAAATGTGTGTGTGTGTGTGTGTTTGCGTGTGTGTGTATGTGCACAGGTGTGTATTTGTGTGTCTATATACACACATGTGGGAATTACAAATGCTCACTCTGACAGGAGACATGAAATTTTACAGTTCAAAAACCACTTACATGCCTTTTGAAAAAAAGTTTTATTCAGGGTTTTCACTGTGGACAGAATTATATAGTTGCTTACTTAATTCTGATAGTTTGTATTTAATCCTTGTATAAATAGGTGAAAAAGATTCAGGTTTTCTTTAGTAGTCAATAGCATAAAGCGTTGTGGGAAAACGAGTAATTGTCAAGTGAAACATTTTTATTGGTGAAAGACCATTCCAGCCATTCAGTTGAACCATCTTATAATGGAAATATGGTATTAATAGTTTATGAACATTCTATACAACATACTTAACAGTTGTTGTATGTATGTCAAACAACCAATCAAAGTTTAAATAGCTATCTCCATACTAAGAAAAATTAATATATACAGTATTAGTACACTACAGTGCATTCTATGAAATACAAAATGCACTCAAGTGCATCCACCAGGAATAGAAAAGAAAACCTTAAAGGATATGTATAATGAAATTTAATATTTATCATTTAATAGTTGATTTAGCAAGAAGTTGGGGTTTATAAGGTATATACTTAAAAAAAAAAAAAACTGACACATAGTTAACCCCAGCAGCTATAGAACCCTTTAATATAAGATGGAGTACTAAGAACAAAAAATAATTTAAATTTAATTATTAAAATAATTTAGTTTTGTTTTTCATTTGAAAAATAAGCTAATGTGTAAGGTTAGAAAAGAAAGTTGGAATGCAACTTAGAGCATGTTTATAATGTGCACAGAAAAAGCTTGAGAATGATAATTTTGGTTTAAATGTGCTGGTTAGTTGATGTTATGACTACTTTAAATTTTAAGGATTGTGACACACTCCTACTATTGAAAAACCTCAGTGTAACTTTAATATATTTGCTGCTGTGACATTTCAAAACATTTTCAGTTTATCAAAATGAATTGCAGATTTCATTTTGGTGGGCGATACATTATCATTTTGCTAATAACCAAATTTGCAGTTTGTTCAGGGTCTTGAATAGATTTACAAATATTTAACACTGAAGCTGTTTTGAACTTTCAGTAATGTAAACTCTACTAATTGGGTAGTTAGAAGCTGGGCAGTGCATTTTAACTTTTACTAGACTCATAAGAGAGACTGGTCATTTTTACATTGCAGTTTTAAAATATGGGTCAAAGTATCCTTGTTGGATTTATGGAGTATGCAACTGTAGTGGTAAAATGTTATAAAGCATATGCCTTCATATAAAGAATAGGGATTTGCTTTATGTGTTCAAAATTCTCTGAGTGCCCCCTTTCTCTGTTAAAATTCAGGTTCTGATCATTTTTCTAAGCCAGTTTTCCTAAGTCCAAAAGGAATACTTTTAGCTGAATTTTAAAAATAAGTGCACCTTGTCAAATACTTGTGTTTTTACACTTGTGTTTGTGTGTATTTAATAATCACATATATGTGTAATACTAAAGAGATTTTCAGCTATTAAATTTTAAAACTGCTTACATGTTTAAAGAAACTGAAGAGTGAGAAACTACACAACCAAGCAGTTATTTGGTCTCTGAGATCTATACTGAACCCTCTTCAGCTATTAATGTTACCTACACACTAGGGTATGAATCCTCCTTTTTTTTTCACCCCAAGAAAATATACATCATAGATTACAGAACAGCAGATGTCAGGGTCATCTTTCTTTTTAAAGAATTAAGCCATATTTTGTGAGGGCCAGAACTTGGATTATTTAGTATATTTCCCCTTTCCCCCAATGAAAAACAAAGTTAAAGGTAAAATACATATTTCAAAACAATTTTATTGACCTCTTTATACAGAATTTTACTTGGAAAACTTTGGGGGCTTTGAATGCATTACATAATATTTATATTGTATTGAGCTTTTTTATTCCTCACACTATATTTACATTAATAAATTGATTAAGAAGTTTATAGTAAAGGGAAACTTACGGAACACTTTTGTATCATTTAAAAGATGACCTGACCAAAAACTTTACAGGATTCATAAATCAGGGATCATTTTGCTATTGACTTCACAGTAATCAGTAGTTTTATAGGTAATATTATAGTTAATTTGCAGCATTTTAGTACTTGTATTATTTATTTTTGGTCAGAAATAGTAAATTAAAATATTTTTTGATAGTTTATAGGTAATAATCAACCCATAACTTTTAAAAGAAACAAAACATTTCTATTATTGAGTTAACATTTGATTATACAAACTAGGAAAGGCAGGGAAATTCCCCTTCTCCCCAGTGGTTCTATTAAGATGACCTTTATGTTAAACTTTCAAAGTACTTTATGAATTTAGTTACCAGTTACTATTTATTAATTGACAATTTTCTGAAAAATCCCATTTCAGCAGACTTAATGAAGGTGAAAGCAATCCTTATGTGCTTTCTACTTATTTGAATGTTCCTCAAGTATTTTATATTTAAAAAAAAAAAAAAAAGAAGGAAAAGAAAAAACAGTGCCTCTGTTTTTAGAAAACTACTGCTCAGTAAAGTTGTTTAAACCATTTCTGGTAGCTAATGACAATTTTATATTAAATTGTATACTAACTTTAGTGAGACTGATTTTTTTAGTTGTTTACAGTACAAATACTTGTATTTGTTTTTTAATTGCAGTATTTCCATTGTCGCAGTAATTTAGTAAAACTCTGTGGCTGCCTTGATTTTGACAGATTTTGTTAATATAAACTGATTGTTAGGCAATTAGTTATATTTATGCATAAATCAATTGCACTATAATTCATGAATTATTTATTACAATATTTTCTAATGAATTCATGTATCTGTCTTGTGTTGTAAATGTACTGTAATTCTGTTCCTACTTTGTGTTGTTATATATCTAAATCTGATTGTATGAATTTTAATTGTTCAGTTAACGTGTTTCTAGGTTGTAATTTGTAGTAAAGCACTTCAATGCTTTTGCACTTAAATTTACAACACTGTTGGTGTGTGATTGATTTACTCATTCAGTAAAAGAAAAAAAGAAAAGAAAAGAAAAAACTGACTACACTGACTTCTTTGATTTACCTTAGGAAGTAGTTTTATTAAATATAGTATTCTAGTTTACTTTTTCTGAAGAAATATTCCAACAAGTTTCTAATGGGCAAAATGGATAGTCACTTACTAAAAATAGGCAGGATGTTTGGTTTATAAATCAAACAGGAAAAGATTAGAAAACTTTAAAAGCAAAGGATCTACCAAAAAAATACAATTTTAGAACCTTATATAATCACCCGAGAATAATTCTAGGCTGGATACTTACCTGTGCGTTCAACTATTATTTACTCATTACTAGGTTTTTATTTAAGATCTTAACATGCAACAAATATGGGGGAAAATGTTTGAAGCCAAATAAGCATATTGTGAAGTTCTATAATTTGAGATCTTAGTTTTCTGCTATCTGATACATTAGAATCTAATATCTGAATATCTAATTTATACCTTTATTAAGCTGTTCTTATAGCATTAGATGGGAATTACTGGCTACCATAGTATTTTTGAAATTCCATTATTAATAAACTGAATAAGAAAACTCTAAAAGCTTTGCTTAGAATGTCAGAAGAGGGATATAAAAAGTGGTTTTGTAATTTTGTGAGTTTAATCAAGTTGATATTACACCATTGTTTCAGAATACTTAACACTAGTCATTAGTTTTTATTATTTATACCGCATACCTGGCTTTATTAACAAAAAAAAGGCCTTTGAGCATTTCAGGAAGAGTTACGAATGGTTATTAATCTTTAAAATACAACATATTTTTCCAAGAAACATGTAAATTCTTTGTTATGCCATAACATCACTTTAGAAACTGCTGAAGTGCATCTCTCACAACATTCTGGGTTTTCTTTTGCTTGTGTGAAAATTAGTCATTTTTAATTTGCTGGAAAAGAATATAATTATATCGTAATCTTTGATAGTTATCATTTCTTCCTGCCCTTGCTCTCTACATGTATTTTTTAAAACTATCTGATTGAATCCTGGGAGTCAATTGCATGATTTTACACTCCCAACCATGACAAAATTTATAAAAAATTATTTTCAAAAAGGAAAGGATACTGGGGTCATGTCCTATCTTCATCTGTCTAGAGGCAGCAGTGGACTTTAAAAGTTTTATTGTAATTTCATATCTCTTCTCACTTTGTTTGATAGCTTCTTTATGTCAAATCACTAGTTTTAGTGAAACATTGGTTGAATCTAGTAAAGTTATCTTTTTTTCCAGAAAAGTTTTGATCACGTTTAAAATTTGCTTTCTTATTTTTGCTACTCAAATAACATAATTTTTATAAAATATAAGTGAAATATTACTTATCTCTGAAACAGGCTATATCAGTTTTAGGCAGCAAAATAAAAATATTCCACTTCCTGTTTTAAAGTAAAAATCTTATAATTTTTAATATAGATGAGCATAAAAATTCTGTAGTTAAGCAAAAATACATTCTTCAATAGTAATTCATAATCAGCATTATTCCAACCTTAAATAAAATTTCTAGAAATCAGGAACTATTAAAAACAACAAATGTAATAAACTGTAAGTGAAAGGCAATTTTCATGTACAGAGTTTGGTGATATGTTTAATTAAAATAGATACTTTTCTGAAACAGAACTCTTTAAATATATTTTATTCTTCCTGCTGCTGGTATTGGATTAAAAAAAAAAAAACTGTAGACTTCTATATTGGTTGATAAGCAAGCCCGGTTCTTAGTTCAAGTTAGATGTATATTAGTTTCTGTAGTGGGCCATTTTCCGGCATTTGAAACTTAATAATTAGGTAAGTAACGCCTTTAGCTTTTATGAAATTACTTTAGTATTTAACATCAATTAAAAATAGATTTTATTTTTAAATAGCTAATGCCTGCAGCTTAATCTTAGGCAGGACATTCTCTTATTTACATAAAATCTAAATCCCTTAATTTTCCTTGTGATTATGGGAAGCTTTTACTATTTTCACTGCCTTGGAAAAAATATCTATTTTAAATAAAGATTGTACTCCTGCATTTTATTTTCCTTATTTGCACTAATGTAGACTGATAATTATGTATCAGAATAATTTATAAAATGGCTACTTTATAAAAATTTAACTCCTTCTGAAGCACTTTCCATTAAATATTCTTAATACATTCAAAACATTAGACATTAATATATAAATGTAATCATATGTATAATCATCAGCTTTTATATTGCAAAAATAGGGCTTTGCTTTGACTTATACTTTGTTGTAGGAAATTAGTTATGAGTGCTTCATTATATTTTTGCTAAACAATAATCAAAATGCCATTATTGCAGCTCTCTAGGAGTCAGGAGTCCAGCAATACCAAAATATCTTTTTTCGAACGCTGTTAAAATTATAACTCCTTGTAGTGGTATTTTTGCTGCAATTCATTTTTTGTTTGATTTTTATTTTTAGTTCAACTGTTGATGCAAAATCAGAGGAAGCTTCTAAAATGGAAAAAAGAAAATCAGCATTAAGCAAAGTTTTGGAATCTTTGTGCATACATCACCAGCAACAAGTTTTGGCTATGTTGAAATTTCTAGTCCAAGAGCAGAATGCTGCTTCTCTTTGCTGTTGTAATACATCATGTGTTGTGTCTTCAGAATCTCAAAAGCCCTTAATCGAAGATAATTTATATGGTCTGTTCTGTAGTTGTGAATATAGGCTGGCAGAAAAAGGTTGTTTACAAAACGAAAAACAAAGCCCTGGTTTAGAACCTCTGCCAGTCTGTATTAAAGATTTAAATTGTTTATCTTGCCAAACTGTAACTGTTGAACACATTAAGCCAGTAGTGAATAGAGGAATTGCAGACAGTTATAATTCTCACAGGTGCTGTTCTGGACTGTTACCAAACATTCACTCTACAAAATCAGCCTTTCGTAGTCCTCTTTTGTCAAAGGAAGTATGTGATCTTTCAGTCACTCTTAAAGATGCCTGTAGATCTCGAAGTCCCTCACCCCCACCATTATCACCTGTAGAAACTGAAGGATTTGAAAAATTGAAAGACGTCATCTCAGAGATTTCAGCCTTAGAAAATAACAAACTTGAAGCAAACATTAACCAGCCTCCATCTCTCACACCAGCAGAAATAAGCAGCAATAAGAGTGATCATGAAGATAAAATACTTAAAACTAAAAAATCCAGTAACTCTTATTCTTTACTCTCAAATGACAGCAATAATTCTGCTACAAATCATGAAAAAGGTGAAACTGCTGTAATTTTTCAAGATTTAATGGATCGCATTAATGAAAAACTAAAATCAATAGAAACCACGGATATGACAAGCCTTGTACAGTTATCTAGCAGTGATTGTAATACATATAATGATTTAAAATTGGGAGATTTCATAACGTCTCTCTTGCATAATGCAAAAGCCAGTGATTATAGTTTTATGGAATTATTGAGTCAACACGATAAAAAGGTAGAAAATAAAATTATTCAGACAAGATTTCGAAAGCGTCAAGAAACTTTATTTGCAATGTGCAACTCCTCTGATTCACCCATGTTTAGAAGGCAGTCTTTACAGATAAAAAGAGAACTTGCTAGTCTCGATGAAAATTTTACAAGAAAAAAATACACCGAGAAAAGTTCAAGGAAGTTGACACAAAACAATGATATATCTTCATCAGACAAAGGAGAATTCTATCATGACCAAGGGTCTTCTTTACAAAATTCTAAAAGACTTCAAGATAAAAATGCTGAAACATCATTTTCACCAAATTATCCATTACAGTCACTGCAACTACCTCTTCATAGCTCAGAAACTAACTTGTCTTTTAATTCATTTTCAGAAAGCTTTAAAACAACTTCCCCTGAGAAAATGAGCTTAAGAAAGCCACAGGAGAAATCTGCAGATGGAAAACAATTTTTGCAAAATCATAGGAAAAATCCAAAGTTAAGTAATACTCAAACTCTTTTGAGAAATGATGCTTCTGGACTTTTGAGCAGAACTAAACGAAATGTTGTGCCTCCAGGGTGGTATTCTATATATGTAACAAATAATTATGTTTTTAAAAAATCACCTAAAGCCAAAAAAGTATCCGAATCCATAACAAAAAACGTTCCAGTGAAAAATATTCACATTGAAAGCTCACACAATATAGACCTAAACAAAATTGCAATGAATTCTAATTTACAAGTTGTTGTGAAGCGTTTGGAAGATACAATAAATATAGCCAATAAATCCTGGAATAATCAGCCATTATCAGAAGGATGTAAAGCATCCAAGAAATTGATAGAAATTGATGGTAAAGATCAAAATACTGACAGAAATATGACTCTTACTCTAAATAGAATGACATGCAAAGAACAGAGCTTATCAAAATCTGTGGTAGCATCCAGCAATATTATCAAAAGTCATTGCATGCCTACAATGGATTTGAATAACAAAAGACTTGAAAATCTGAAAAAGTCAACTATTTTAGATATGGGTCGCTTGATTTCCAGTGTTGAAAATGTACCAGCAAAATATGAAGGTATTGAAAGTTCATCTGTTTCCAACTATTCTAGTCCTATCAAACTCATGTTTTTATCTGAGGTTAAAAGTAGTGAAGGAGTCAAATATACTTTAACTTCAGTTGGTACTTCCCATTCAAATGTTGTTCTCCCTTCTGAAAAACCTACAATCCATCATGTAACTGAAGAAAAAACAGAAACAAATGAAGATACCTCAAATGCGAACTCTGAAAATTATCACTCCAATCATTATGATACTGATACTCTTCAAAGAGAACTAAACAAATTCAATCATGCAAAAGAAACTTCAGGATCCTCTACAGTGTTTATAGGTGATATAAATAGTGATAAGCCACAAGAAGAAACTACGGACAATTCAAGCAGTGCTACTGATCCATCTTTTAAAAGAAAACCAGGTAGACCAAAAAAAATAGGTCCCCAAGTTGTGAGACAGATTAAGCGACCAATTGGAAGACCACCAAAGCCTAAAACTGATCAAACAGACATCACTGTTTGCCAGAATGAGCCCGTTAGTGCTGGAAGGAAAAGCCCAGAATCTCTCATATCAGAAGTAAAAGAAGGTATTTATAAAAAGAGTATTACAGTAACTGTTATTTACGGAAGATCAAGAAGAACTAAAAGGCATGTTTCTGAAGGAAGTGTAAACATAAGCAACCTTATATCTTTAAACAATAATGCTGGGGATTTTCCAAATGAATATAATAGTCCCAGAAATATTAGTGAACACAAAATTAACTTGGGTGAAAGAATAAGTGCTGTCGCAAGCTTGACTACTGAAAGTGAGATCTTGGGGTCTGGCTTTGAATATGTGAGACCCACCAAGAACAAATCTGTGATACCTCAGCCTTCCAAGAACATTGTTCGACCAAATCAGAAGCCTTTGGCAATAAGTAGGAAGCCTGGTAGACCAGCAAAAGTGAAAATCTCTGGCATATCTGTGACTATTAATAGAACTTCACCTCAGGAAAGAGAAGTAAGTATTAGCAGCTGCTTGCCTCCTTTAGAACAGGAAAATACGTTAGGAAAAAATCTACCTGAAGAAAAGTATGACCAACAGTGCACTAAAATGGATAAAATAAGGCACACTGAAGCTGATATATTTAAGAATGGATCAAAAAGTATGATTGCTACTGTACCTTTGAGACATTCTATTAGGGACAGAAAACCATCTCTGCATTTCTTACATTCATTAGCATCTTCTAGCTCACTTATTTATAGAAATGCTCTGCTCCATAAATCATATAAACTGCATTTGCAGAAAAATAAAAGTCAGAAGGAAAAACATAGACAGTCAAAGATGAAAATAGCTTACAAAGATACCCCAAGAAACAGATTTTCACGGAATGCAAAAAAGTGTTTGGAAGATAATAAATTAGTACCTATTTCTGAAGTATCCTTGGATCCTATAATTTCATCAAACCCTTTGCTCAGGTGGTGGGCTACCTCTGCTTCAAATGATTCCTTATTAGAGGAATTAAACAATAGATTTGAGCAAATAGCAAATGCTTGGGTGCAAGTAAGTGGCGATGAAGCTGAAAATTGTATTCATAAAAAAAGAGAGCACATTGAAAATGATCATTTCAAAGTAGCAAGCCCTTTGGAAACTTGTCTTTTAGAACTTGAAGTTTCACCTGTAAAAATGCTTTTTCAGAAAAAGTATGATTTGAATGAACTCTGTACTTGGTTTATGCAAACAACAGAAACACAGTCTCTTTCACTAGTTAGAAAAGCAAATGCCCGAAACCCTTTGGAAGTAATAAATACCAGGGGAATCAAATTAGGGACCAAATATTCTGACTTTAATGCCAGCCCCTTCAGAAAGCACTTTAAAAAATTTGCACTCTCTTCTCCTTCAAAATCAGCAGAGAAGTTGCATATACTGCATAAAGTGACTAACTCTCCACTCTTAAATGTGAAAAGTAATTTAGCAATAGCTAGATTAAAAAGGACTGAGTTTAAGAGGTTGCATCATGAAAGGTGGAAAAGAGAGGGAAAGCTGCACAACCATGGAACAGTTGACTGGAACTCTAAAAGGAGAAACTTAAGATTTTTCTGCCAGAACCAATTTTTAAATAAGACTGAGGGAGAAACAAATGCTGACATCCCATTCCAAGGAAAAAGCATAGTAGATAATCAGTGTGTTTTGCCACCTGAGATCAGGGGTAACTTGCAGCAGAGGGTAGTAATGCCTGACTTCAAAATACGTGCTAGTTTCGAGAATAAATTTAAGTCAGAAGCAAAAGAGAATGGAACAAATTGCAGCCAAAAAGACTTTCAAAAGGGACCAAGACTAGAAAATGTGTGTCCTAATAGTTGGAGGTCAAAAACCTTAAAAGACTGTAGAATATTTTTGAGGAAGCTCAACTGTCTTGAACACAGAAATACTTTAAAGCTAAATACAATCATTTACTCTCCTGAATCTACTGACAGTGGAAATACTCATCAAACTCATATGGAAGAATCAAAGCGCTTTACTTTAAGATCTCATTCTACTAGGCAAAATTCTTTTAAAAAGCAATCTAAAGAAATAGAAAATGCTAAAGCAAATAATCCTTCAGCTGATGAATTTGCTGACCATCTTGGCAATAGTAAATTAAGCAAATGTATTAACTTTGACAAGAATCCTGATAGTTTTGAAGTTCTTAGCAATTTGAACAAAAGAAAAAGACCGCCATGGAAGACCACAGAAGTATCAACAAAAAGACATAAACGACAGTCATGCAACAGTGGACAAATGGCAAACTATTTTTCCAAATCCCTAGGTAAGTTCTTCTCTATGTAATTTTGAAGTTTCATTGTAGGTGCCTTGAGTAAAGTATAACAGGTAGAAAAGTATATCAGTTTTAATTAGTTTGCAAAATATTTGGACAACCGAATTTCTTGGCACCTAGTATGAAACTCATGAAATTAGGTGCTGCTAACTGTGTCAGTGTGCTTCCCCACCTCTTAATATGTCCAGGATTTCACACAAATAAAAATATATATAGTAGAGACATAGAAATCATCTTTAAAATATATTATTTTTAGTAATGTAGATGTTATCTCCTTTTGCATTTGGTTGATCTAATAAAATCAGTAAGCAGTTTGACAGATAAATATAACCAAGTAACTAACTAAAAATTAAGTACCACACTATAGTAAATATTACTCACTTGAGAAATCAGTAACAACTTTGAGACCATTTTTTAAAAAAAGTAAAGACTATCTGTTAAATTGATAGATTGTAACATATTATCCTAGGATAATCTTAATCTCACATCACCCACCAAGTTGTTATGTCATTTGGAACTCACTTTAAGACTGATGATTTGAAGAGTGGTAGAGCACCAATATTTTTAAAAATAAATCAGCAAACTTGTTGAATAGTTTTTTGATATCAGACATTGAGTTCATTTCCACAGATATAAAGATGAGGATTTTTTTTCACAGATAATCCGTAACCTAGCAAGAGAGAAAGAATCATGTACAAGTTATTGTTAAGGTAATGCCAAATTCAAAATGCAAACCAGAATTACCTTAGCAAACAATTACATCCTTTACTCAGTTATACTGACTTGATGTTGGTGCCTCAGGGAGACTCAAGGACCCTACAAGCTTGTCCGACCCACCGTCCGTGGGCCACGTGCAGCCCGGGACTGCTTTGAGTGTGACCCAACACAAACTTTTAAACTTTCTAAAACGCTATGAGATTTGTTTGTGTTTTTTTGTTGTTGTTTTTGTTTTTGTCTCTGTAGCTCACCAGCTATTGTTAGTGTTAGTGTATTTTATGTGTGGCCCAAGACAGTTCTTCAGCGTGGCCCAGGGAAGCCAAAAAGATTGGACACCCGTGCTAAAACCTAGTAACTATAATATAGGAACACTGTAGTTGCCAATGTAGCCATTTCCAGCTCTTCTTACTGATAAGTACTGGACAATGAGGGATATTGAGGAGTATGGAAGTACTTACTGATTATTTGCTTAACATGAAAGAAATTTTACATTTGGAAATTTAAAGATATTATATAGTTGCATCATTATATATTTTAGGGGTGTTTTAGGGGGAGTTGGGGAAGTATTGGCTCTTTTTAAAACTTGTTTAAAAGCTAAAATAGGTAGTATCAGGTCTTACATTAAAATAGCAAAAGCAGTAAATTCTTGATTTTTAATAAGTTAATGATTTTATGACCCCCAAGATTCAGTTATTCAACTATATAACTTTAAAACCTATTTCAGAAAGTAATGATTAAAATTTCAAATATCTAACATGCAATGATTAAAATTTTAAAGGTTGGCCAAAGTAGATTCTCAATTATAAATGATTAATCAAAACTTTAAAAAGTGACCTCTGTTTCTTGTTCTCGGGATAACTAAAAATATCAAATGCCATGTCAGGAAAAAGAGAGGTAAAAAAAAAACTGATAGTGTATTTTTTTAAATTATAATTCATCTGAAAATATACACATTTCTTAAAGACTATCATGAATGGAGAATAAAATGTAAAGCTTCATCTTAAATTCTTTATATCATCCTCATATCATACTGTTACAGTTTACCAGAAGTAAATGCATTAATTCATTTTACAACAGAACCGTATTTTGTCCTTTCAGCTTCTTAATCATTGTATCTTCCTAAGAAATAAATATCAAGCTTATTTTAATGTGATTATTTACCCCCACTAAATATGAAATCATCCTAGAAAAAATAAGATGGAAGATGCCTAATTACTACTTTTTCAAATTAATTTCAAAATCCTTTTGGGCAGTTTTAAAATTTTTAGTATCATATGAAGAGCTGTTTTTGATCTTTCTCATTTTTAAAATTACTAGTACTATTTCCTGTTCTGCTTAAAGTTTTATCTATCTTTCACTGATAACTTTCCTTCTTTATTTTTTAACATTCTTTTTTTCAGTCAATCAACAAGGACATTATTTTTATAAAGTTGTATTTATAGAAATATTTGTTATATTTATCTGATTTTTAAAGTATTATTTTTTTCTCATTATTCTTGGTATCTCATACTTCTTTTTGCCTTTTTGGAAATGATGCTAAAACTCATTATTAGTTTTATATGTGTTTTTCTTCTTCATAGAATAAATTACTGACTGAAGACTTAAGAGACTTAACAACCAGACTTTTCTAGAAAAATTTCTAAGGCAGTGTATATAATGAAATTTTGAAATATTTCTATTGATGAAAAGTTTTGCTTCTATCACAAATATCTTGTTTTATACATTTTGAGATGAACTGTCCAGATATAATTTATGAGTTTTTAAATTTATACTTCACCACGTTTGTACTGCTGTATATATCAAGTGTGCACATGGAAAGGAGGCAGAAAAATGCAATCCCATTCTATTCTTATTTCAACAAGTATTTAATGAATGCCTACAATATGCTCTTAGGCACTGTGGAAGGTTCAAATAGTTCCTTTCCATCTAAGGGAGAAAACAAGACCTACATCATTTATTTAATAAATAGAATGTATTTCATTTTTTAAGTGGGATATTATATGCTTTAAGGGGATAGAATGGTTAAAGTCATGGTTGTTGCTCTTATGGGGATTACCATGTCATGAAGGATAGAAAAATGGATAGGCAGTTTCAGTAGAAGGATGATGACTGCTATGATCAGAGAGAGAGCGATGGATTTTAAGAGCACATTAAAGGGAAACTGAACTCAGATTTAGGGAATTAGGCAAGGTTTCCTACATTGTTGCATCTAAGCTGAGGCTTGAAGGAGGCGGATGTAGTAGAAGTTGGAAGAGGAGTGTTTCAGGCAGTGCAAGCGATGTGGAACATTTGAATGACAAAAGAGAGCAAGCAGCCTGGGCAACATAGTGGGACCCCATCTCTGCAAAACAAACAAACAAAATTATTCAAGTGTGGTAGCCCACACTTTGCTTGAACCTGGGGGATCGAGGCTTCAGTCAGCCATGATTGTGCCACTGTGCTCCAACCTAGGTGTCTCAACAACTTTTTTTTAAAAAAGAGCAAGCATATGTGGAATATTGAGTAATTTATCAGAACTGAGGCATAAAATAGGAATCATGGATCAGGAGGGAGTGGGAAAATGGTAAACAATGAAGCTACTGAGGGAAGCATAGCCCATATTGTGAGGCCAGCATCAAATAATGAAACAAAAAATGTTTTAAGCCCTATTAGCAGTAATTGAAAAGAATAGATTTGAGATCTATAAAGTTAAATCAGTGTCTTAAAGATTAGAAGAATAAAGGGAGAACATCCAGGTTTTTGCCTTGAACATCTGGGTAGAGGATAGTAAGATCTACTAAGATAGAATGCTCTTTAGATGTGAGGATTTGAGGTGTTTAGTGGGATATCCAAGAAAGGATGTTAGGAAGCAGTTATGGATATGCTTCCTAAACATATGGATCTGTTTCCTAAGAAAAAGGCCTGAGCTGAGATAAGGGTTTGTGAATCAACAAATAACTGAAACCATGAGAGTGGAAGATATTACAATGAGATTATTCATTGTAAGATTGAAAGAGCCTAGGAAGTCAGAGCCCCAAAGATTTAGGGAAAAGGAAAGATGTATACAAAAGGAGACTGATGAGAGTAGTTGAGAGGTAAGAGGAAAGCCTGGAGAATGTGGTGAATGGAAATGTGTTGTAAGATGAGAGAAGGCAATGTAAATTGTTGATAAGAAGTCAACTAAGATGAGCCCTGAAACGGTTCCATTGAATATAGCAATAAGAGTTTATCTTAGTGGTTGGGAAAGAGTAGCTTTGGTGGACTAACAGAGCCACAAATCATATTCAAGGCTAGATGAGTTAAATGAAGGAAGAGAAAGAAAATTAGCACAGAAAACTATAATGGGCCATGAATGGAGAGAATATTCAAAAGTTAGCTAGATTAAGCTGGGGTTGAAGACAGGTTTAAAAGATATATATTTATGCTAATGGGAAAAAGCCAATAGGGAATAAATGATTGAAGATACAGAAATGAGATGGCAACCAATGGAAATGGAGTGAAGCCCCTGTGTAGATTATTGGGTATAGGATCTAGGACATGGTTAGAGAGACTGGACTTAGCCAAAAGGGTCACTTTTCTCTTAAAAAAGAAAAAAATAAAAACAGGGTAGTGGGAACAATATGTGGGAAAGCAAATCGGTAATTTGTGGGCAGAATCCTGAGATATTAGAGTTCATTTTCTATGAATCAAGAGGTAATCAAGAGTAGTATGTGGGATTGGGTAATTGGGGAATATGGACAAGGTTTGGAATAGCTGTCTCAAGAAATAGAGGATAGAACAACTGGTTTTATCTTAGCTGCCAGAATGTAAGCCTGGAGAAAGGTGGGTCCTTAGATTTAATAATAGTCAAGTTCACCAAGTGGGAATGACAGTACAAAGAGATCCAGCCAAGAATATATCTGTTCTGTGAATAGTGAGCAGCTATATGATCAAAGCAGAGTTCTAGAGAATCTTTTCTAATAGTAGCACACAATATAGATTCGGGGGGGTGGAGGATGGGAAATGTGTGAAGGGTCAGTTGCAGGAGATGATTTTTGAGATGATAATGACCTAAAAATGGAGAGTGACTGTTGGAAATAATATAGACCTTTTTAATATCGGTATCTTTTGAGTTCCCAAAGCAAGTGTATATCTTTTCCTAATTGGTAAACATCTCGATATAAATAAGCTGACTCTGGACACCTCTGAGTAAACTTTTAAGAATAAAATAACCTAATGTGGTCTTGAAGCTCCTGTAATAGTAGTACTCATCCTAAAACATTAAATTTTCCCATAAGAATTTCGAATTCAGTTGACACTTTGAATCGAATTCTGAGATGACTGAAAAAAAAAAAAAAAAGTTTGTCATCTTCTTCTATTTTGCCATCTTTCCTCAAAAATAACTGAATTTACATTTTTCCCATTCAAAATTCTGGTTTTCACACAGGTTTATAACTGATGGCTGATTTTTAACTAAGTAATATACTCCTTCAACTACCAGAAACCAAGACTAACCATACATACTCCTCTGATCTTGCTTATGAGCATTTTAACACATATTTGGAACACTGAACACAAGATAAAAGTGAACTATAAGTAAAACTGTTAAGATTTGATTCTGTTAAAGTATTCTAATAAAATTAGGAATTTTTTTACACCAAACCCCCCTGAGGAATTTTTTTAAAAGATACATTCTCTTTATATTTGAGTTTTTCCCCTGTAATTTTCTTAGGAATTGAGTAAGATAAGAGTTTAGGTTTTAAAGAGTCTCTAATTTTTGCCATAATATTTTGTTAAAATGTAAAACAGCTAAACAATCTTCGTCTTGATGTTTTTTCTTAGAATTTTTCTTGAATATTTTATATTCCATTGCTTTCTCAACTATTACTGAGTTTTCAGGATATTGTTTTACTAATTGCCCCATATCTTTCACAGAAAATCATTCAGTTTATTTAACAAAGATTGGATACTTTTTCTTTTGATTTATCAGGCGTTGTGTTAGATGTTCAAGTCACAAAAGAACTCAAGGAATTTATCTAGAAGATATTTCAAGTTTTTACTTTGGCAACATAATTAGTAAAAGAAACATAATTTGGCTTATTCCACATACTAGTGGTTGTAGAGAACAGAACTATTTTCAGACATAGATTTAATTCTCTAAATTGGGAAGTCTGGCCCATGGCATATTTTATAAATAAAGTTTTATTGGAACACTGCCATGTTCATTCACTTATATATTGTCTGTTGCTATTTTTGTGCTGCAGAAGCTGAATAGTTGCAACAGACACCATAAAACCTACAGAGTCTAAACTATTTACTACCTGGCCCTTTGCAGAAAAAGTTTGCCGACCCTGTTGATATCACTACAATTTTGATATGGTGTGGCTTGAAAAAGATAAAAAATAAGTTGTTGGCTTTTAAAAAATATATTAAGGTCATTCTATCTTGTTCGTCACCAACACTCCGTCTACTTCTTCCTCAACACTCCCTCCCTCAACACAATACAATGTATTTGACATGTTAGCTGTTTTGTTTTGTTTGATCTTTACGGGTCAATATCTGTCTTTGTCCAGCAGAGTGGTGCTGGGGGAGCCATGAGCACCAGTTGTATTCTGTTTTGTAAATCTTTATTCTCTCCCTGCAGCCTCCAGACCTGCTTTCTCTATCTGAGGTAAGTTCAAGGGTCACCCTTTTCTTCTTTAACCAGCTGCTAGCACCTGCTAGAAGGAGATTGGTTTCAATGCTTCACACCATGATAAATTCCTGCCTCAAGGTCTAAATATTCTCTTTCTCCTTTTTTCTTCCTTCTCTATTTCTTAAGAATTCAAAAGTCTTAGTTCAGCTCTCCTAACTACCATTTTTTCTTCTCATGTTTCCTGGGCAGTAACAGTTTTCTTGTTGTAGAGCTGAGCATTCTGTGATTATCATAACGTTAAGCCTAATGAATTCACCTATAGTTTAATTACAAACAAAAAAGGCAAGGGTGGGTGTCTGAATGATTTCATCTTGCCACTTTTTTTTTTCTTGTTTGTATTTGTTTTATTTAAACCGGACTTTGGCTTCTTTTTCCTTCTCCCACTTCCAGGCAACCTGGAAAATGCATTTATTTGCTACTTTTTTCTGTGTTATGCAGACATAGAAAGCTAGATTTTAAAAGCCTGTACCTATACACTCTTTATTTATTCAAAAGTGTTTGTCTTCTGCATGGTAGGCAGTATGTTAGACACAGGCGAAATAGTGGGGGCAAAACCAGATGTGGCTCCTACCCTCACGGTTCAAGTTTATTTGGAGAGGCAGACATTGAGTAAATGCACAAATCTGCTGCATTCTCAGTATGTGGTGCTATGGGAATTTAATTTTGGGAGGTTTTACCAAGTGAAGGAACAGTTCCCTGAGCAAATGGCCATTAAGCTAAGCTGTGAAGGGTGAGGAAGAATTAACTAGGCCAAGTGGTAGAAAACCAGTAGGGTAGGAAAAAGGATTTGGATGTGGAAAAAATGCTGAGGTGTGGGATTCTTGGCAGGTTAGAGGTGTAAGTCATGGCTGGTGTGTCTAGTCAAGAGAGAAAGAAGGAGATGATGTCAGATGTAGAGAGGATTGAGAAGGAAGCAAAGGAACAGACTAAAGAAGTTCTTATGAGCCATGCCAAGAAGTTTGTCTACTTTCAGTGGCTCCCATTGCACTTAGAACAGAGATTTAAATTGGAAGTGGATGGGGAAGATAAGACATAATCAGATTTTCCTTTCTGGAAGATTTCCCTGGTTGCATTGTGAAGAAGGAAGGGTGTGGGGCAAGACACCTAACCATACTGAGACCATTGTGATTCACAAACTTTAGTGTGCATCAGAATCACCAGCAAGTCTTGTTAAAACAATTGTTTGGATCCACCCACAGAGTTTAATTGAAGAGATATGGGGCGGGGCCCAAGTGATACTTATGCTTCTGGACCAGGAAGTACACTTTGAGAACCATTGGTAATAGAGTGTAAGTGTTATAGTGGTAGAAGGAAGATTATTTACTAATATGAACATGTTATAAGTTTCCCTTTAAACACTTCTTCAGCTATATCACAAATTTTGCTCTGCTGTGTTTTCATTTTAATTAAATTCAAAATATTTTCTAATTTCTCTTGTGATTTCTTCTTTAGCCCATGGATTATTTAGAGACATATTAGCTGGGCGCAGTACTCACGCCTGTAATTCCAACACTTTGAGTGGCTGAGGCAGGAGGATTACTTGAGCCCAGGAATTCAAGACCAGCCTGGGCAACATGGCAAGACCCTGCCTAGAAATGTGTTGTTTCGTTTCCAAATATTTAGGGACTTTTCAGATATCTCTGGTGCTGGTTTCTAATTTAATTCTAATATACTGTTTGTGAATTCAGTCTTTTTGAATTTTTGAGATGTATTATATGGCCAAGAATCTATGCAAATCTAAGTAAATGTTCTGTGTGTTCTTGAAAATAATGTATATTCTACTGCTGTTGAATGAAATGTTCTATAAATGTCAGTTAAGCAAGATGATTGCTAGTACTGTTCAAGATTTTTCCATCTTGGTGAATTTCAGTCTACTTGTTCTATCTGTTTTTGAGAGAGGGATGTCAAAATCTGTGACTATGATTGTGGATTTTTCTTTTTATCCTTTCAGATCTGTTAGGTTTTGCTTCATGTATTTTGAAGCTCTATAAATAGGTGCATTTAGAATTGTTAGGTACTTTTTATTAACTGACTTTTTTATCATTATGAAATTAACCTCCTCTTTAATCCTGAAAATGTTCCTCACTCTGGAATCTAATTTATCTGATAACTACTAGAGTCGTTCCAGCTTGCTTTTCACTACTGTTGTCATAGTGTATCTTTTCACAATATTTTTATTTTTAACCTATTTGTGTCTTTATGTTTAAAGATGATCTCTTTTATTAAGCAACATAGAATCGAGGCTTGCCTTTTTATCCAATGTGACAGTCTCTGCCTTTTCAGTAGACCACTTACATTTAATGTCACCATTAATATGGTTGGGTTTAAATCAGCCATCTTTCTATTTTCTATTTGTCCCACCTACTATTTGTTCCCCCCTTTTTTCTCTTTTCCACCCTTCTTTTGGATCAATACAGTGTGTTTTATTATTTTTTCAATCTCCTGATTTGCTTTTAAAAAGTGGTTGCTGGTCAGGTGAGGTGGCTCATACCTGTAATCCCACCACTGTGGAAGGTCACTTGAGCCCCGGAGTTCAAGACCAGCCTGGGCAACATGGTGAAACTCTGTCTCCACAAAAATCAGGCAGGTGTAGTGGCACGTGCATGTGGCCTCAGCTACTGGGGAGGCTGGGGCAGGAGGATCACTTGAGTCTGGGAGGTGGAGGTTGCAGTGAGCCAAGATCATTCCATGGTACTCCAGGCTGGGCAACAGAATGAGACACTGTTTAAAAATATAAAAATAAAAAAAGCAGTTTCTGTAGGATTTATAGTATACATCATTAACTTACCAGAGTTCTGCCTTCAAATAATAATCTAGTACTTCATGGGTAGCCAATAATTTTTTTTATCTTTATTTTCGGTTCAGGGGTACATATGCAATTTATTATATAGGTAAATTGCATGGCACGGGGATTTGGTGTACAGATTATTTCATCACCCAGGTAATAAGCATACTACCCAATAAGTAATTTTTCAGTCCTCTCCCTCCTCCCACCCTCCACCCTCAAATAGGCCCCGCTTTCTGTTGTTCTCTTCTTTGGTCCGTGTGTACTCAGTATTTAACTTCCACTTACAAGTGAGAATCCTTATAAATGTTTTGTTTTCCATTCCTGCATTAGTTCCCTTAGGATTATGGGCTCCAGCTCCATCCACGTCGCTGCAAAGGACATGATCGCATTGCTTTTTATGGCTGCATAGTATTCCGTTGTCTATATGTACACATTTTCTTTATTCTACCAATGATGGGATTTAAGTTGATTCCATGTCTTTGTTATTGTGAATAATGCTGTGATAAATGTACACGTGCATGTGTCTTTTGTGGTAGAATGATTTATATTTCTTTGAGTATATACCCAGTAATGGGATTGCTGGGTCATATGGTAGTTCTATTTTTAGCTCTTTGAGAAATCGCCACATTGCTTTCCAAAATGGCTGAACTAATTTACATTCCCACCAGCAGTGTATAAGCATTCCCTTTTCTCCACAGCCTTGCCAGCATCTGTTGGTTTTTTTTTTTTTTTTTTTTGACTTTTTAATAATACCCATTCTGACTGATAAGAAATGGTATCTCATTGTGGTTTTGATTTGCATTTCTCTAATGATTAATGATATTGAACATTTTTTCATATGCTGCGTGAATGTCTTCTTTTGAAAAGTATCTGTTCATGTCCTTTGCTCACATTTTTCTTTTTTTTTTCTGAGACAGAGTCTTACTCTGTTACCCAGGCTGGAGTACAGTGGCACAATCTCAGCTCACTGCAACCTCCACCTCCCATGTTCAAGTGATTCTCCTGCGTCAGCCTCCCAAGTAGCTGGGATTACAGGCACCCGCCAACATGCTCGCCTAATTATTCTATCTTTAGTAGAGATGGGATTTCGCCATGATTAGATTCCTAACCTCAGGTGATCCGCCCACCTTAGCCTCCTGAAGTGCTGGGATTACAGGCGTGAGCCACCATGCGCAGCCCCTTTGCCCACTTTTTAACGGGTTTGGTTTTTGCTTGTTAATTGTTATAAGTTCATCTTATAAACTCTGGATATTAGACCTTTGCTGGATACATGGTTGACAAGCATTCTCCCATTCTGTCAGTTGTCTGTTTACTCTGTTGGTAATTTAGTTTAATTAGGTCCTATGTGTCAATTTTTGGTTTTGTTGCAGTTGCTTTTGGCATCTTCATTGTGACATCTTTGCCAGGACCTGTGTCCAGAACGGTATTTCCTTGGTCAGCCTTCAGGGTTTTTATAGTTTGAGGTTTTACATTGAAGTCTTTAATCCATCTTGAGTTGATTTTTGTATATGGTGTAAGGAAGGGGTCCAGTTTCAATCTTCTATATATGGCTAGCCAGTTATCCCAGCACCATATACTGAATAGGGAGTTCTTTTTCCATTGCTTGTTTTTGTCAGCTTTGTCAAGGATCAGATGGTTGTAGATGTGCAGCTTTATTTCTCAGCCTTCTTTTTGGTTCTATTTGTCTGTGTGTCTGCTTTTGTACCAGTACCATGCTGTTTTGGTTACTGTAGCTGATATGGTTTGGCTTTGTCCCCACTCAGATTTCATCTTGAATTCCCACGTGTTGTGGGAGGGACCTGGTGGGAGGTAATTGAATCATGGGGGCAGGTCTTTCACATGCTCTTCTTGTGATAGTAAGTCTCACAAAATCTGATGGTTATTATAAGGGGAAGTTTTCCTGCACAAGCTCTCTTCTCTTGTGTGCCACCATGTGAGACATGCCTTTCACCTTTCACCATTGATTGTGAGGCTTCCCCAGCCATGTGAAACTGTGGGTTCTCCATTAAGCCTCTTTCTTTTGTAAATTGCCCAGTCTCAGGTATGTCTTTACCAGCAGCATGAAAATGGAATAATACAGTAAATTGGTACCAAGAGTGGGGTGCTGCTGAAAAGATACCCAAAAATCTGGAAGCAACCTTGGAACTGGGTAACAGGCAGAGGTTGGAACAGTTTGGAGTGCTCAGAAGAAGACAGGAAAACGTGGGAAAATCTGGAACTTCCTAGAGACTTGTTGAATGGCTTTGACCAAAAGCCTGATAGCAGTAGGGACAATAAGGTCAAGGCTGAGGTGGTGTCAGATGGAGATGAGGAACTTGTTGGGGACTGGAGCAAAGGTGACTCTTGTTACGTTTTAGCAAAGAGACTGGCGATATTTTGCCCCTGCCCTAGAGATTTATGGAACTTTGAACTTGAGAGGGATGATTTAGGGTATATGGCGGAGGAAATTTCTAAGCAGCAAAGCATTCAAGAGGTAACTTGGGTGCTGTTAAAGGCATTCAGTTTTATAAAGGAAGCAGAGCATAAAAGTGTGGAAAATTTGCAGCCTGACAATTTGATAGAAAAGAAAGACCCATTTTCTGAGGAAAAATTCAAGCCAGCTGCAGAAATTTGCATAACTAATGAGGAGCCACACGTTAATCTCCAAGTCAATGGGGAAAATGTCTCCAAGGCATATCAGAGGTCTTCACAGCAGCCCCTTCCATCACAGGCCCAGAGGCCTAGGAGAAAGTGATTTCATGAGCCAGCCCCAGAGTCCCCATGCTGTGTGCAGACTAGGGACTTGGTGCCCTGTGTCCTAGCCACTCCAGGTGTGACTAACAGGGGCTGAGGTACAGCTCAGGCTGTTGCTTCAGAGGGTGGAAGCCCCAATGCCTTGGCAGCTTCCACATGGTGTTGAGCCTGTGGGTTTACAGAAGTCAAGAATTGAGGATTGGGAACCTCTGCCAAGATTTCAGAAGGTGTGTGGAAACGCCTGGATGCCCAGGCAAAAGATTGCTGCAGGGGGAGGGCCCTCATGGAGAACCTCTGCTAGGGCAGTGCAGAGGGAAATGTGGGGTCAGAGCCCTGACACAGAGTCCCTACTTGGGCACTGCCTAGTGGAGCTGTGAGAAGAGGGCCATTGTCCTCCAGACCCCAGAATGGTGGATCCACAAAAAGCTTGTACCATACACCTGGAAAAGCCTCAGACACTCAAAGCCATCCCATGAAAGCAGGCAGGAGGGGGGCTATTGCCTGCAAAGCTACAGGGACAGAGCTGCCCAAGACCATAGTAACCCACCTCTTATATCAGCGTGACCTGGATGTGAGACATGGAGTCAAAGGAGATCATTTTAGAGCTTTAAGATTTGAGTACCCTAGCTCCTGTGTTTTGGCCAATGTTTCCAATTTGGAATGGCTGTAATTACTCAATGCCTCTACCCTCATTGTATCTAGGAAGTTAACTAACTTGCTTCTGATTTTATAGGCTCATAGGTGGAAGGACTTGCCTTGTCTCAGATAAGACTTTGGACTGTGGACTTTTGAATTAATGCTGAAATGAGTTAAGACTGTAGGAGACTGTTGGGAAAGCATGATTGGTTTTTAAATGTAAGGATATGAGATTTGGGAGGGACCAGGAGCAGAATGATATGGTTTAGCTGTGTCCCCATTCAAATCTTATCTTGAATTCCCATGTGTTGTAGGAGGGACCTGGTGGGAGGTAATTGAATCATGAGGGCAGGTCTTTCACATGCTCTTCTTGTGATAGTGAGTCTCACAAAATCTGATGGTTATTGTAAGGGAGAGTTTTCCTGCACAAGCTCTCTTCTCTTGTGTGCCACCATGTGAGACATGCCTTTCACCTTTCGCCATGATTGTGAGGCTTCCTCAGCCATGTGAAATTGTGGGTTCTCCATTAAGCCTCTTTCCTTTGTAAATTGTCCAGTCTTGGGTATGTCTCTATCAACAGTGTGAAAATGGACTAATACAGTAGCCTTGTAGTATAGTTCCAAGTCAGGTAATGTGATGCCTCCAGCTTTGTTCTTTTTATTTAGGATTGCCTTGGCTATTCACATTCTTTGTTGGTTCCATCTGAATGTCATTGGCAGTCTGATAGGAATAGCATTGAATCTCTAAAATTCTTTGGACAATATGGCCCAATTTTGATTTTTCTTATCCCAATATTGATTTTTCCTACCCATAATCATGGAATGTTTTCCCATTTGTTTGTGTCATCTCTGATTTCTTTGAACAGTGTTTTGTAATTCTCCTTACATTACAAAGAAACCAAAGATCTTTCACCTCTCTGGTTAGCCGTACCTAAGAATAAAGAATAAATTCCTACAAATTTTATTTTTTGTGGCTATTGTGAATGGAATTGCTTTCTTGATTTGGTTCTCAGCTTGGATGGTTGTTGGTGTATAGAAATGGTACTGATTTTTGTACATTGATTTTGTATCCTGAAACTTTACTGAAGTTGTTAACAACCATACGTTTGCATTTTTTCTCCAAGTCTTTGTGCTTTTATTTCTGTAAACGTTACAAACCTCATAGTACATTATTCCTATTTTTTCTTCACACAGTTATTCAGAGATTTTTTAAATAGGAAAATAAGTATTTTTCCCGTGAATTTATCATGTCTAGTGCTCTTCATTCTTGTGTACAGATCCAGATTTCTATCCGATATCTTTTCTTCTGCCTGAATGACCTCCTTTAGCATTTCTTGTAGTGCAGGTCTGCTGTTGATTAATTCACTCTGCCTTTGTATGTCTATAAAAGTCTATATATCACATTTTTGAAATATATTTTTTCTGCATATGGATTTCAGATTTGATCATATTTTTCTCTTAGTACTGATGCTCCTCAACTTATGATGGGGCTACTTCCCGTTAAATCCTTGTAAGTTGAAAATACCGTAAGTCAAAAGTTCATTTAATACACTTAACCTATCTAACATCACAGCCTAGCCTCACCTACCCTAAATGTCCTCAGAACATTACATTAGCCTACAGCTAGGCAAAATCATTAAACACAAAGCCTATTTTACAATAAAATGTTGACTATCTCATATAACTTATAGAATACTGATATTGAAAAACAGAATGGTTATATGGGTACTCAAAGCATGGCTTCTGCTAAATGCCTATCACTTTCTCACCACTGTAAAGTTGAAAAATGCTAAGTTAAATCATCCTAAGCCGGAGACTGTACTTTACAGATATTGTTCTACTTGCTTCTTGCTTGTATTGTTTCTGAAGATGGGTATGGCATTCTTATATTTGCTCCTCTGTATGATCTTTTTTCTGCCAGATGCTTTTAAGATTTTCTCTTTATCACTGGTTATCAACAGTTTGATTATGAAAGGGCTTGGCATTATTGCCTTTATGTTTTCTCTGCTTGGAGTTTGTTGAACTCCTTGAATATATCAGTTTATACTTGTAATCACATTTAGACATTTTTTAGCCATTATTTCTTTTTTTATTTTTTATTTTTTATTTTGAGACGGAGTTTTGCTCTTGTTGCCGAGGCAGGAGGACAATGGCGCAATCTTGGCTCACCACAACCTCCACCTCCCTGGTTCAAGCAATTCTCCTGCCTCAGCCTCCCAAGTAGCTGGGATTACAGGCATGCACCACCACGCCCGGCTAATTTTGTATTTTTTTTTTTTTTTTTTTTTTTTTATTCAGTAGAGACGGTTTCTCCGTGTTGGTCAGGCTGGTCTCGAACTCCTGACCTCAGGTGATCCGCCTGCCTCGGCCTCCCAAAGTGCTGGGATTACAGACGTCAGCCACTGTGTCTGGCCAGTTTCTTTAAACATATGTCTGTCCCTCTCCACTCTCCTCTCCTTCTGGAATATAAATCACATGTATTTATCCCACAGGTCACTGATACCCGATTTATTTTTGCTAATTTTTTTTTTCTCTTCTTACTTTCATTCTGCATATTACTATTCCTATGTTTTTAAGTTCACTAATCATTTCTTTGGCATTGTTTAATCTGCTATTAATACCATCTAGGATATTTTTTATTTTATTAATGGTTTGTCAACTCTGGAAGTTCAAATTCAGTATTTTTTATATCTACCATATTTGTCCATGTCATGCTCATGCTTTCTTCAACTTCTTGAAATTATAAAGTGTATTTAAAATATCCCCATTAACATCCTCATGTACTAATTTCACAATCTGTGTTATTTATTTATCTATTTCTTTAATGGTTTTTCCCCTCATTATGGATCATTTTTTTTTTTTTTTTTTTGCATGCATGCATGCATGGTAATTTTCAGTGGGATGCCAGACATTGTGAATTTTATATTATTGTGAGCTGGAATTTTTGCAATATTAAATGTTCTTGGTCTCTGTTCTGGGACACCATTAACTGATTGAGAAACATTTTGATTCTTTTATGTCTTAAGCATTGTTGGGCAGAGCCAGAACAGCCTTTAATCTCAGACAGTTTAATCTACAACCAGGGATGATTTTGCCTCATAGAGGGTATTTGGTCATGTACAGAGACATTTTGTACTGTTACATTTAGAAGGTGCTATTGGCATCTAGTGGAAAAAGTCTAGGGATGCTACTAAAAATTCTACTATGTCTAGCACAGCCCCCACAACAAATAATTATCTGGTCCCAAATGTTAGTGAAGCTGAGGTTAAGAAGCCCTGCTCTAGGGCTAAGTTGACCTGACTATAGAGGCAATCCAATACCCACCTGAAGATTTTACTAAATGCTGCATGTGTCAGAAGGTCAATTATATCCAGTTCTATATAGCCTCCAGAGAAGTATTACCTGGTCCTTTTCATTGATTCTTTTCACAGACTTGGGAAATACTTATCCACTGATCAGTGTTTATTTATCTTTAACCCAAGGAAAATCCTCTGCAGATCTCTGTTTCTGTCTCTTTCTCTCTCCTTTCTCCCCCCACCCCCATCTCTCTCCTATACTCTAACCCACAGATTCTAGTCACCTGGGACTTCGTGAACTCCAGTCACTGTCTCCCCAACTCAGGAATATTTCCAGGTTCTGTTGGGGTTCTCTTCCTATCATGCAGCCTGAAAACTCTCCAGGCAGTAAGCCACGTATCTGGTCCCAGCTACCCTGTTACTTCATCATGGCCAGAAGCAGAAATCATATTTTTTCTTTCAGCAAATATTTGTCCAATTTCTTTGTGCCAAGTACTGCAGATAAAATGCTGAACAAGAACAACAAGGATCTCTATTCTCATCCGTCTGTATTTTAGTAAGAGAGAAAAACAACAATAGAAAACATAAAGCAGTGATAAATTGTGTTAATGAAATTGGATGATAGAAAGGAGTTTCTAGGGGGAGCTACTTTAGGTTGAGTTGCAGGGAAATCCTTTCTGAATAAGTAATGCATAAGCTGTGAATGGGGTTGAGACATCTAGGATATCATTGATGACTGAAACTGTGAGTAGGGATGAGGACCCCCCCAAATAGACTGTATAGAATAAAGGAGAAAAGAAAGACTAGGACTCATCCTTGAGAAATTCCAACTTTTATTATCCAAGTAAAGTAGGATGACTTGGGATGGAAGAGGCAAGAGGAAAGTGTGTTTTGTCTCAAAAGCCAAAAGAAATGAGTTCATGAAAGAGGGTGCTTTAGTTTCCTTGGGCTACCACAACAAAATAACATAGACTGCATGGCTTAAACGACAGAACATTTTTTTCTCAAAGTTTTGGAGGCTGGAAAGTCCAAGATCAAGGTCCAGCAAGTTTGGTTTGCAAGCTGATAGATAGCTTGCAGATAGCTACCTTCTTGCTGTGTCCTCACATGGCAGAGAGGACCCTCTGGTATCCCTTCCTCCTCTTTCAGTAACACCAACCTCATCAGATTAGAGCTTCACTCATGACCTTAATTACCTCCTAAAGGTCCTGTCCCCAAATTCAGTCACCTTCGGGGTTAGGGCTTTGACATACGAATTTAGGAGAAACACAAGTTCATAGCAGAAGAAATGGTCAACAATATTGAATGCTGCCAAGGGGGCAAAAACTAAAATTCACTGGAATTATCAATGTGAATGCCATTCATGGCTTTAGTAAGTGCTGTTTTCATGGAGTAAAAGCACTGGAAGCCATACTGGAATCGCTTAAGGAATGAGGAGCTAAGGAAATGGTGATAGCAAGTATAGGATAACTCCTTAAAGTAATCTAGTTATAAAACTGTTATCTTGAGGAAAACGAAAGATTGAGTAAAGTCTTGTATTTTATTTTTTAAAGAATGAGAGAGACCTTGTACTTTTTAAAGCATCGTGGTGAGGATCCAATTGAGAAGAGATGGTTTATTATTTATTGCCACAATAATGCTGTATTACAAACTAGTCCAAAATTTATTAGCTTAAAATAAGCAATTTTTATTTCATTCATGAGTCTGTGGTTGGCAGAGAAGGCTAGGATGTTCTTCTGATCTTGGCTGGCCTCCCTCATATGTCCTGGTATTAGCTGACTATCAGGTGGGACATTTATCTCTGCTCCATGTGTCCCTCACACTAACTCAGCAGGTTTGCCCAAGCAATTTTTCTCAAGCTTCAACGTCCATCGTATTTGCTAAGATCCTATTGGCCAGAGCAAATCACGTGGGTAAGGCAGAATGGAAACACTGCAAAATGATAGGGCAAAGAACGTAAATTTAAGGATGAGTAAAGAGTTGGGACTATTAATGCAATCAATTTGATATTGAGAGTATATCAAAAAAAGGATTATGATCATTGGTAAGTTCTTAAGAAGGCAGATAGATGCAAACGGTCTCAATGTTATAAACTATGTCAGTTTCTGCATGGTTGGCTTTGTTTTAGATCAACAACTTGTTAATTGCTTTTAATTTCACGTTACTAAAATTTCCTATTTTCTTTTTAAAAATGTAGCTGAATCACATTTGTATATTTATTGGGTATTTGAATACCTTATTATAGAAATTCAGGGAGTCTTTTTTGTTCCTACATGGCCAAGGGTCATTTCTAAATTGCATAACATTGCAAACAGTGTTCATTAATTTCTGAAGACTGTTGGTTCTCTGCCCTTAATCCGACTATAATTTCCTTCATTTCCATTCAATTAAAAATTCAGGTGGCTCTCCCATTTATCATGAGAAAACTGTTTTTTTTATTCTAGATGTTTTCTTGTGAATTCCTGACTGCCATAGTTTGCTCTAATGGTCATAACACTTACTAGTTATTAAGCACACACTGTGCACCAGAGTGCCAGTCTTCGTGTCACCTTTATACTCAAAACAAAGTTAATATAAATAATTTTCCTGAAATTGGCTGTATCAAATTGCAAATCTAGGATTACACCCCAAGACTGTTGGTCTTCAGAGTCTGGTTCTTAACCATCATGTTCTTCTACTCCAAATACAGTAATCGCAAGCAAGTAGAGAAAAAGTCTATATAATCTTCTACTTTATCTACCAAAGCCTTTAAATTCATCAGTATCCTAACAAAGGAAAATTTTGAGAAAAACTAATTTTTTTTAAAGCAATTGCAATCTAAACTTACCTGTTTACCAACCAAAAGAAATAGTTTATTAACATTTTAGACCTCATGGTCACCCTTACAAACTGTGTTTACCTGGCTAGATCTTTTGATCTCCCTTAAGCCCAGGGACTCAAAATTAAACGATTGTATTATCTGTCTACACAAATTAAATCATTATATCTGTTTATGAGAGTTACAGGAATAACCTAATATGGTACAGTGCAGAAACAAATCATACACATATCTGCCATATTTTATCCCCAGTGAAAACAAGGGTACCTGTGATGGTCTTATGTTTTGTTAATAGTACTAACATTAATTCACATTTATTGTGTCCTCATTATGTGTCCAGTCAAAATGCCAGGCATTTTATATGCATTCTATTCTCTATGCCAAGTGCTTTACATAAATTCATTTAACAGTCCCATTACCCATAAAAGGTAGTGACTTTCATTATCTTCATTGAAGCTTAGAAAGATTAAGAAATGTGCATTTAGCTGGCCAGTGATTGGACTCAGGATCAGAACTCGAGCTCTACAAATCTTCCTTCTGCCCCAGCTTACCAACATCCTTATCCCTAAAGACCGTTATCAAATGTTTCTTCCCCTTGTCTCCCCACTCCGCTGGGCTCAATCTTTCCCTTCTCTGTAATCCCTTAGTCCTTAGTTACTCCTTTATATTTATTGCATGCTGCTGTTTTATTCTGGTAATTTATGAATACTTTCTCACTCTGCCTCCGTACCAAGCTGCAAAACCCTTAGAGGTAGATACCATCACTTTTTTAATACTCCTAATATGTTAAGTAAGTACTGCTTGAGGGTTAGAAGAAATGATAAGTGACCTTCATGAAGGTTCTCTCATCTAGGTTCGTGTGCTTAACATACCTTTGGTGATACTTGGATAGATTTGTGGAGACATCAAGCTATAGGACAGAGCTGAGCCATATAGCTAGTCAGTAAATTTTTACTGTAGTAACACTTAGAAGACACCATTCCAGAAGAAAGTAAGCCGTCATCCAGAATTTGGAGTTAAATAGATGAGTTCAAATTTGACGGTGTCAGGTACATTAGCTATTCCAAGTCCAAATCCTGTACCAGAGCCCAGTTTATCTGTGATACAGCTGACGTCTCCCTTTGAAAAGATGAACTTGTGTTCTCTGCAACTCTTGACCTAAAGAATACTCTGTTAGCGTTCAAAAACATGTCAGTCTATGCCCTAACATTATTCTTCTCTTTCAGGAATTGAAGGATATGAGTAGCTGCTCCTTATTTACTTTATGCCATGAGGAAACTTCATGCATTAAATATTTAACTCTCCTGGATAGGGTTACAACTATAGCCTTAGGCATATCTTTCTGTTTTAAACCCATAAACCATACACCTGTCCACTAATCTCACATGTTAAGTATTCTGAAGAATAGAAAAATGGGTATTAACATGGAGAATCATGACAGAATTAGAACAATCCAAGAGTTAGTATGCAGTACAAGGTAATAGATCATAGGCCCTGGAGACTTCCATTTACGAGTTATGTGGCTTGGGTAAGTCATTTTACTTCTGTGAGCTTCAGTGAATAGTTGTTAGGACTGAATGTGGTAATGTCAAAAAAAAAAAGAAAAAAAAAAGGCTTTTAGCACACTGCCTGGTATGTAGCTACTGTTCTGTAAGTGATATTTTCAGACCTGTCTTGGTTACACCAAAATTTGTTTCCTGCAAGAGTCGGCTAGGTAACATTCAAGTTTATTGTCCCTATGACAGAAATGAACATTGCATATCTCCAGTAATACAAGTTTAAATTATTAGAGCTAGATACAATTTTACTTTTGTGAAGATTAGACTTATCAATAATCATTAATTTAAATCACAAATTCTTTGGATTTCTATGACTCCCAAAAGATTTCTATCTTTTACACTTTGCAAATGCACATACTCTATAAACTTCCATTCAGATGTGGAGATGGACTCTTATCTTTGGGTCCGTGGGATTACTGAAGAATCAAAAATAGGCTTAGATGCCTACGTAACCATTTCAGATTCCTCTTGCCCGTTTTCAACCCTCACCTCCATTAGTTTCCTAGTTTGATAGAGAAGAGTCCTTACTTATGATAAGCACTTCTCCTCCCACTTCTTTCTCTCTTCACCAAAGTATGCAGTAAACTAAGCCTTTGTGTTTGTATAGAGCTCCTTGTGGTTTTTAAAGCATGCTAATTGGCTCTCATTAAATTGTCAAACCTCTCTAAGATAAGGAGCGAAAGTGGTTTTTTTTTGTTTGTTTTTTGTTTTTTATGAAGAAAATGAGGCAGGAGGTGAAGGTTACTTGTCCAGGGACATTATTATTGTGATTATTGTCAGAAATTGAGCCCAGGTCTTGACGTTCTTTTCCCCAACTCTACTCTCAAGAGTACCACTGTATACATACTATTGCTGAGCTTTCATTAGAATCCAGGATATAGACATATAAAGTCACTTTCTCAGATGACTTAACTGCTTTCAGCTTTCTAATTTTACGAAACAGAGAAGCCATGACATAAGAGTGGTAAATCTGATGACATAGAATTTAGAATGGATTCACGAGAAAATCAACATAAGGAGATATAGACTGGATGCGGGGGAGGAGAGTGGGATCACAAATCACTATAGAACAAAGGATTAATTTTCATAACTACAAGAAAAAGATTATCCTAATTGGCAAAGAACACATAAAAAGGGAACACAAATGGCTTCTAAAACATGAAAATATGCTTTTAACCTTATTCATAAAAGAAATGCGAATTAAAACAATGGTATGCCACTTTTTAACATCAGATTTTCAAAGATCTGTAAGTTTTATTATACATTATTGGTTAGAGTAAGAGGAATGAAAGACCTTTTCACACATTGTTGATCAAAGTGTAAAATGGTACAGTCTCCGAAGAGCACTTTGATAATATCAAAAATGTAAAAGCACCTTTTGACTCAGCTTTTCTACTCCTCATCAACTCTATAGATATACTTGAACACATGCAAGAATATTCAATGCATCATTGCTATTTTATGCAATAGATTAAAACAGCCAAAAACTCTGTCAATTGAGGACTGATAAAATCAATTATGATTTAGCCATAAAGTAGAATTCTATGTAGCTGTTAAAAGACTTGAGTATTCATTTTACAAATATGAAACAGTATCCAAAATACATATTTTAAAGCAAGATACAGAACAGTATATAGAATGGTAGAATTGTGTACAGGGAGAGAGTTGAAACACAGATACCTACATATTTCAATGTGAGGGGACTATCTGAAGAATAGACAATAAAATGGTAACAATAGTTGCCCCAGAAGAGGGGCTAGAAGCACTGATAGACTTCTTCCCATTATATGACATTTTTCACTGACTGATTTTTTTTTTCCTGAGACAGGGTCTCACTCTGTTGCCCATGCTGGAGTGCAATGGCACAATCTCAGCGTGCTGCAGCCTCGACCTCCCAGGCTCAAGCAATCCTCCCACCTCAGCCTCCTAAGTAGCGGGGACTAATATTTGTATTGTTTATAGAGATAGGGTTTTGCCATGTTGCCCAGGCTGGTCTCAGACTCCTGGGCTCAACCAGTCCACCCACCTCAGCCTCCCATAGCACTGGGATTACACGCTGATTGATGTTTTTAATTTTGCAAATGTATTACCTATTTTTAAAATGCAAAAGACAAAAAACTGTACCAAAATGGCATCAAAAGTTGGGAACATTTATTTTTCACTTTGTACAGATGTGTATGAATTTCCAAATATAAAGGAGTATTTTTTTAAAATCCTCTATATTGCATACTCTTTGAAAGCACTGTGTCCTCCTCATCTTTATATCACGAAAGCACTTTCTGAGGTATTCAATAAATGTTAAATAATTTCATTGACTCTGGTGTTGAAAATGGAATTGAAAAGTCTTGATTAAGCACTAATCAGAGAACCAGGTTCTTATGTTAGTTCACATACATCTGGTTTTAGAAGACCCGAAAAAGGGGCAGTTTATTTTCCTACTCTCTTAAAAAACTAAAATCTGGCCAAGTGTTGTGGCTCACACCTGTAATCCCAGTGTTTTGGGAGGCTGAGGCAGGAGGATTGCTTGAGGCCAGGAATTTGAGACTAGCCTGGAAAACACAGCAAGACCCTGTCTCTTCAAAAAAATTTAAAAATCATTTGGGTGTGATGGCACACACTTGTAGTCTCAGCTATTCAGGAGGCTGAGGCAGATGGATTGCTTGAGTGCAGGAGTTGGAGGCTGCAGTGAGCCATGATGGTGCCACTGCACTCCAACCTGGGCCACAGAGCAAGACTCTGTCTCAAAAGACAAACATCTAGAAAGGTACTTTCTAGCTGTAATGTTCTAACGCCTCTGGTTCCAGCATTTCCTAAGATAGCTGTATTCTAAGAATTCTATAGAGCAGTACTGCCCAAACTTTGCATATCCATTGTTTTTTTTTTTTTTTTTTTTTTTTTTTTTTTTTTTTGTTGAGACGGAGTCTCGCTGTGTCGCCCAGGCTGGAGTGCAGTGGCGCGATCTCGGCTCACTGCAAGCTCCGCCTCCCGGGTTCACGCCATTCTCCCGCCTCAGCCTCCGAGTAGCTGGGACTACAGGCGCCCGCCACCACGCCCGGCTAGTTTTTTTGTATTTTTAGTAGAGACGGGGTTTCACCGTGTTAGCCAGGATGGTCTCGATCTCCTGACCTCGTGATCCACCCGCCTCGGCCTCCCAAAGTGCTGGGATTACAGGCTTGAGCCACCGCGCCCGGCCTCAAAAGTATATATTAATTAAATGTCAAGCTGTATATCAGTAAATTTAGTTTTTTTTCAAAACTGACATTTTCTCCCCATACGTAAGTATAGTTTTGTGCACCTGTGGGATCTGTGTACCCAAATTTATAGTATACCATTCAAAAGTTACCTAAGAAAACTGCCTTATGTTTTTCAAAAGGAAAATCATGTTATTAAAGTATTATTAAAGTATTATTAAATCAGTTATTAAAGTTATTAAATTATTCTTCTGTGATGAAAACACCTTAGTCAAACAAACAGCAAACAAAACAAAATTTGTTTTTATTTATGACCATGATTATTCTATGCCTTCATTTTCTTTTTTGGAGTTTAATACTTACTATACTTGCCTACCAATCTATCTTAATATAATTGTGTTTTTATAGCTTGCCTTAGAGTTTCTCAAAAAGGTGTACATCAAACTTTTGCTTTGAAAATACAAGCAATGCAAATATGAAGACTAGCAGTCCTTGGAGAAAGGAAATGGCTTTATCTGAGTTTTGCTAACTTGAAAAACAAAAATGAAGTCCCTGAGGACATTTTAATAATAATTAATGTAAATTTTTTTCAAAATTCAGTTATGATTTCTAATATGTATGAAATATTGTATTTTGGATCTCTTTCATTTGTCACATATACTTTAAATATGTTATTTTTTAATCACATCCGTTTTAGCTTTTCAAAAAAGCGGTTTACTACTTTTGATGCATACTAAGCTACCTGGTAGTTTGTCATTTAGTCTAGTATCTAATCTATACAAATTGAAACTGTATTCTCTGGGACTGGGACTGTTTGGGGAGAATGCAGTTAGATATGTTAGTGGTGGTAAAACAGGATATAACGGATTTGACTTATTGAATGGCGTATGGGTTGGTTGGTTGAGGTTGCAGGGAGGGATCTACTGGAGTCTGGATGCTCCCATTTCCCAACTCTACCAAGTCACTTAAATATGAGACACTGAACCTCATTGCTAATAGGAAGATTTGTAGAGCTACAGTTGGAGAAAGCTTAGGAGTGATATAGTTCAAATTAACTAACCATAGTTAAATGTCAAGTGAATTAGAGAGCTGAATAGTTTATAAACATAAGGATTCACACCTGAATATGTGGACTGTAAGTAATACTTAAAACTAGGGATGGCATATTCATTACACAAAGAGTGGACTAGCTCCCCTTTTGAGTGTCACGTGTCTGTGGTTCTGAAGAGTAGCACTCTGCTCCAGATGTTTCACAACAGGCTTTTTATAAATGTTTACTGAATTTTTGAGTAATTACTATGTATTTAGCACTGTGCTTATCTTCACAGAAAAAATGTTAGCATCCTTTCCTTCCGATCTAGAGGGGGTTATCAGACTATTAGACATGAAACAATAGTGGAGAACCCAATAGTTCACTATCCAATGCAATGTTTTACTGAGAGCACGTTGAGAGATGTGAGATTGGATTAGGCATGAGTAAAGGTTTGGTTAAGCAGAGTGGTAAGGAAGGTTCCCTACGTGGGAAAATTTAGGAACAGACGGAACTGTCCTCATGAACTTATGGAATAAGACACCAGTCCAGAACATTAAAGAATAATGTTGAAGAGATCTGACCAACCTAATATAAATCCAAATAAGCCAACTTTCCCATTAATGTAAAAAATTATTTGAAATAGACAACCAGAATCAGTATCCTGTGGATGCCGCATGCTCCTCTGATGAGCTGGCCGTAAGTGTAATTCCTGATGATTTTCCAGCCTCATTAGAGAGCTAGTAGACAAGCATAAGGAAAAGAGAAAGGGCTGTATTCCAGTTCCAGGCAGGTGACTGTATGACCTCAGGCATATTTGTACTTAACTCTGAGGAGTCTTGATTTTATTGTTTACTGTGAGGATAAGCATACCAACCTTACCTGGCTTTTGCGAAATTCAAATGAGACAATACATGTCAAGGTGGCTAGAACAGGCAACAAATGTTGATCCCTTTTTTTCCTCAAAGTGGCTCTCATCCTGATCCACAAAAGGGCAAGTTAAAAGGGTTAAATCCTGCCAGGCTTACAAGGTTAAATAATATCTTTTCTGATGTATACTGATGTAATCCATATATGCAGTGTTACTTTTTCAGTCATATGTGACTTCTCAAGTTACAGTTTACATGGCATTATTCATTGTATTTAGTTCAGTAAGTAGGTGGGAGAGAAAACTGTTGTATTTTCAGGATAAATGCTTTATGTATGCTGAAGTTTAGAGGTCTAAACACAACAACTACATGTTCTTTTGCAAGGTTGATAATTACTTGGAAATTAAAGTAAAACTAAAATGCCTTACACTTTTTCTTCCAGCATGCTACAAATGAAAACTGATGAGAAACTGAATGTGTCTGATGGGAATACAGCAAGTTGCCCTTTGAGCCCCGTTAAGATGTGCCTTAATCGTCCCATTGAATGGAATCTGAATTTGACAACAGCATCTCTAGCGAGCTGTACAGTTCATAACCAAAATCTCAAAAGTGAAGAGAAATAGATTGCAGTTCTTCTTGCACTATCTTTATTTTGTATGTCAATATTCCTTGTGAACAATAAGCATTTATCAATTGATCTTGAAGTATTTCTAGTCCTGTGATTTGTCTTTATATTAAATCATTAGCATTAACCATTTTGATTATATTCTTTGTATGTTTTTTACATGTTTTACATCAGATCATTGTGGAATTTTGTAGTATAAACAGATTTCGATGTTTCTCTTTTTAATGGTATTATGTGAATTTTTTATGCCCTAAGTTTAAATACGTAATTGTCCCCAGTTTTATTTCTGTGCACAAAGTTTTAATATATAACACATTGTGATTTATAGAGCTAGTATTGTAAAGATTTGTGATGACCTGGCCCATGAGCAGTTGTCAAACAGGAAACAGGTGGACACCAACTACCTCGAAGCACATTGGTGAAAGAAAAGGCAAAGGTATCTCTTAGAAGTAAATCTCCTTCAAAGTTATATATGTACAGAAGAAAACAAGTTGACCATAGCTTTTTGTCAAGTAGCATGTTTCTGTTCACAGGAGAATGTGAGCTGATCAGTTCTTTCTCTGTATTTTAAACCTGTAAGTCTGTGGGCTTTAAGAGCAATGGCACAATTGCATGTTTACTGTTTAGCAAATCTGTGCCTCTTGGTAGAGAAGAATACTATGTGGTTTCTGTAAGTTACCAGTTTTGAATGAAAAAATGGTAAATGGATTTACATCTGTTTTATTGTACCTTAGCCTTTTATTTTAAAGGGATGACTTTCAAAAGGACATTCCCTACCTTTAACTGTAATAGTGCAAAGCACAGTTTCAGCAATGGCTACATGACTGTGTCTAAAAACGGAATACTCAGAATACTAAAGGTTTGGTGCTTAAATTTGTTTTTCCCATGCCACAGAAAGCAAACTTTGGTATGGTGAACCGCATGAGAACATGGCTTCTTTCTTTTTGGATAGCCTGGCCATGTGTGAATGGGATTTTAGTTTATTATGTTTCTAAGACTTTTCCTTACAGCACACTTAATGTACCTTTTCAGTCCTTCTCCCAACCTCCTGCAAATTATCTTTAAAATAACAATGCAGGCCGGGCGCGGTGGCTCACGCCTGTAATCCCAGCACTTTGGGAGGCCAAGGCGGGCGGATCACAAGGTCAGGAGATCGAGACCACGGTGAAACCCCGTCTCTACTAAAAATACAAAAAATTAGCCGGGCGCGGTTGTGGGCGCCTGTAGTCCCAGCTACTCGGGAGGCTGAGGCAGGAGAATGGCGTGAACCCGGGAGGCGGAGCTTGCAGTGAGCCGAGATCACGCCACGGCACTCCAGCCTGGGCGACAGAGCGAGACTCTGTCTCAAAAAAAAAAAAAAAAATAACAATGCATAAGGAATTTGAAGCACAGGAGAACACAGAGCCAACAAACAGAATGAAGAACAATCATCTATTTTTAACTGACTTTCTATCATTACCATTTTTCCTTTTGCTTAATAACTATCTTGCTTTGTAACTTTGACTCCTTTTATAAGTTCTATGAGGCACAAATGTGTAGCAATTTGGTTCTAAAAACCAGTGATATTACTTTAGCTCCATCTTAAAATTTCACTTTAAGTAAATGGCCTCTAGTAAATAAGGCTAAAAAAGCACAATTATTTAAACAGATCCATGTTAGGACATTTCTGAATAATAAAGAGAAAAGGTGTTTTGTTGGGTATTAGAGAAAAGAGGACCAGTTTCATACAGTACAAGTTTCATAAGTCAGGTCAAGTGTCAATTTCAAAAGACAAGAAATGAAATTGACATAGTACTCATAAATTGGTAGCATATATAAAGAGAACTTCCTGTCACATTATTTTCCCACTAGAATTATTATCCACAGTAAATATTATTTTATTATGCCAAAAATATAGAAAGCAGCTTCATGGTTAATATACATTTATGTTGACACCTCCCTAACCCAGGAAACATTCACAAACAAGGACTCCCATATGCAAATACTTTAGGAAGAGAGATTTCCCGGGCAGACAGCATCATCAAAAATGTTTTCACTGTAGGAATCACAAAATAAGATTGTCAAAATAACTGTCGAACGTTATACTGGTCTTCCTCACTGGTGGTAAGCTCCTCCTAGCCAGTTGGTGGTACTTCCTTCATTTTCCCTTGACATGTTACTTGTTAAATATGTCCTCAAGCGGTTTCATCTTTGTTGATTCTGCCCATCTAAGTCATAAGCTTCTCAAATGCAAGCTACTAGCTAGTCACAGTTGAAAGTTTCCATAATGACATGATTTTAAACATAAAGAGTTCATAAGAATCACCTGGAGAGACTATTTAAAAATGAGATTCCTAGGCCCACCTCAAATTCTGATAAATCTGTGTGATGCAGATTTTTTCTGGACTATAATAACTGATGCTGTCCTAATGCTTTAATACAGGCCAAAGTAACGTGGAAGCGCACAGCAGAAAATCTTCAGAAAGACGTCAGGTTTGTTCTGATTTTGACAAGGGTAACTTTATTAAAGCAAATAACTGGACATAATCTTAAAGGATTCCACCTCCATCGTCTTTCCTAACTTACATCTTCATTGAGAAATTGTGCAAAATTAAGTTTACTTTTTTCTAGTGCTGCTGTTTTGGCTCGTCTTGGTAGTCTCATCTTCATTTCTGATTCTGGTTCTGGAACTTCATGATCACTAAATAGATGTTGAAAATACACGAATTTAGATACAAGCTTTAAAACCAGTTTATTTATAAATAAAACTTTTTTGTTTCTGACTCACATTCTATCAGTGTGTAATTGATAGCCTGATTCCATTGACTTAGCTTAAAACTAAAATCAAACAATGTCAAAAAACACTGACTTGGCTATCCAGCAAAGTGAATCATGGAAAACCTAGCTAATGATTTTATATACTATAATGGAACCTGGTGTTATACAGGAAAAAAGCCACAGACTTGTAATGAAGCTTGTAATTAAACAAGGACCATAACTGTCCAAAAAAGATTTCTTTGAAACTCAAGAAGTGAGAAAAAAAATAAATTCTCTTGATTTAAGCAATAAATTCCGAAAACACAGTAAAAAATAAGCCCCCTCTTGATTAAATTTAATCAAGATAGTGTGAAACTATGTACTGAAAATACACACAATACAATTTTGCCAATGAATACAAGACAGCTATCAACTTTCAGCTCTAACAGTGGCTTCATTGACAAGAAGCCAAAAATAAACACTCTACTACACAATATACCCAAATTATAGACAGAATTATTCTATCATTAAGTGTAGAGAACCCAAATATTATCAAAATCAAGAGTTGCTAACTGAAGATCAAAGAGGAGTCACATCATGTAATTAGAAATTGAAACAACATATTAAAGATAGCACTAAAGACCATGCCAACTAATTGGCAAAAGCAAACATGCCGTAAGAAGTCAAATGCTCTTGATAATGGAATTTTAGACTATATACCCAAGACAGCCATTTATAGTTTTCACTATCTTGTTATAGTATTTTCTCTCATTCACAAGAAAATTATAGTTTTTTTCTACTTCTAGAAATAAAAAGTGAAGATAGGCCTCTACATATTCTAGACATGCATGGCATACCTTTCAGAGTCGGCCTCAGCAGTCTGACGCCTCCTGTTCGTAGCTGAAACTGTCACTTTTCTCTGTCCTTGAAGATAGCATAATTCATTATCAGAATTTATTATCAGTTGCTTATTGTTTTTAATCTAGTTTCTAGGCTAACTACATCCTTTGTTTTCAACACAACAATCCTTTCAACACATGTATCTCCTACTTATTCTAGCCATCTTGGTACTAGTTACCACTACCACAGAAAAAGGAACCCAAGCAAGATTAAAACTTAATTTATTTTGTAAGCACTAATAATGAGTAAGGGAAAATAAGGAAATTTCAAGCAAGTTAAAAGAAGGCAAATTTTAGTTCAATGTATTTGAGGACAGAGTATATGAAAAATGTGTTATAATGAAGTACCTATATTATTGCTATAGCACAAAGTCTGTGGAGAGACTTATGAAAATTAAGGGTTAGAAAGGTAGGTTAGGTGCATAAACAGGTGCTAAAGAAACAGAACTTTTTTTTTTTATTGAAAGGTGATAAAACAAATAGAACATTAATCAGTAAGGTAATAATGGCTTCTTGTAAAATAACATATACATGACCAATTCAAATATGTGTTCTAAAATATATTTCAATGTAAAAACCAGAACCTTTATATACTAGGGATTATAAGATTCTACTTACTAGAAATTTACAAGGTCAAGGAGTAAGACAAAGTTTGGCTTGTGATGTTTCTCATTTATAAGAAATAAAACAGTATGAATACATGAAGTTTGGTGTATTAAAAAGGATGGTGTTCTCATGGTGTGATATACCACAAAAAAAAATCTGATCAAAACCAAACTGTTCAATGTGACAGTCTGTTTGAAAATTATATACTCTACTTCATTCATGTGGCACTTTTTTCTACTCCTTACCTGCTTTTACTAATGGATTTATCCCCAAGAAAACATCCAACAATATGGGACTAATTTGGAACAATAGCCAGCAATTGGTATTTAAATAATTTACTGGTTACAAAACAATATTCCAGACTCCATTTTAGAAAAAATTAAATCTGCATCGAAAAGGGCCTTAAAAAATAGATTTCTAAAGTTAAAATCAAGGTTGGCTCATGGGTGGGATTATTAGTGTTCCTTATAGTAGTTTGCCTGGATGTACTTTCTGATTCTTCTGTAATAAGCATGCATTGCTTTTGTAATGAGGAAATAATAAAACAATAAAAAGATCTTGAATTTCAGATTTTTTTCCAAGTGATCCCCTAGTAGTCAGCATTTACTGTGCCAGCAGATCCCCTATTGTTGGATAGCCCTTGGGAAATAAGTTGGGAAAATATGAAATAAGATGGGAAAAGAAGGAAAACAAAGCCCAGAAAAAATACTACAGGGATTTTTTAAAAATGCTTAGTTATATGAAGGACAGAACACAAATAACTAATATAAAACCATCATTTAACCAAATATTAATTTAACCCAAATTATCTTTTGTAATATGATGTTTTGCAGCATACTTCTTTCAATCAAAAGCACCTAGAGCAACACTGATTTTATAGTCTTTAGACACAAGGCAAAAACTGACATCCACTGAAAGAATTAAAAAGAAAGGATACCAAAGACATTTTAAAAAAATCTTTATCCCTAAGGAAACAAAGATAAGAAAACTTGCAAAACAAGTATTTTTCATTGGAAGATAAAATATAAAACTTTTATCATAAAGATGGTCAATCCATACACTACCTCTGTTAGTCTTTAGCTGAGTAGATTTTGATGCTTGGGTTGCTTTTACACCTCTGAGAGGAGTCATATATACTTCTTTATTCTTTTCTATTAAAGGGAATAATACAACAATATAAATAAGATAGCCTCATGAAATATTTTAAATTGTCTTTTTAAGTCCAGTATTTATGAAACTGAAATGACAAAGTCCTTCTAACAGCTAGTGACAAGTTATAAATCACCCTTTCGAAAATTTGAATGTTGGAAAAGAATCAAAACTCCTAAAAAGATGGTCATATGTTGAGAAATGCATGTCAAAAAACACTTGAAAAGTAGAATAAACATTTATCAGTAATGCTGTTTCCCAAGAGATTAGAAAAAAATTTTCATTCATTTCTGATGTCCAACCAAACATGTTAGAGTAGAAAAAAATATGTCTCAGTAAAGATGAAAAACACAGAATCTTATAAATATTCTGGTCAGTATGTCATTACCATCTTCGTTTTGAAAAGCAGTTGTAGTCAAGCTGGCATCCTGTGCTGCTTCAGCTTGGTCACCAAATTCTTTATTTCCTTTTTCTAACTGAATCTTGATTTTCTCCAAAGCTCTCAGACATGTCCTATCTTTTACTTGCTATAAAAGAAAACATTATTAATATTTTGTAAACACCACATTCCCTAATCTTCTTTGAAAATAGTACCAATACATATCAAGTTGTTTAAAAACACTAAAGTATATGAAATTTATGAAGCAAATATTTCAAATAAGTCGCAATATGCTAACATATGTATAATCTAATACAACCATGTAAATTCTACATGTATAAATATAAACACAAACTAATTCAGAGTAATTAGAAACTACTTTACCTCCAGAATCTCATTCAATAGAACCAGAAGATCTTTTGCAAGATGGCTACTGAGTTCTAAAGAACTCAAGGCTTTTGTATAGACTCGAATTTCTGGTGAGCATGGACTTGTTAAGATCTCATTGCAAATTTTCATAGCCAAATTGTCATGTACTGTTAAGGCCTAAAAAATTAAGAGAAAATTCTCTGTAAAATGAAAATGATTATGATTATTATATAGTCTTACACATCTAACAAATATTTCCAACTAATTGTCTTGTCATAATCCCAAATATAAAATGTCTAAAACCAAATTTAACATCCCCTCTACCCCCAAAATAAGCTCCCCTTCTTGACTTCTTGTAGTGGATGCTGTAACATAGGGCCCAGTTCCACTCCCTTTAGGAAAGAAGCACTCATCCTCCAGTTGCAGCATGTTTTGGAGGGTAAAAGTTCCCAGATGCAGTACTGATCCAGGCTGACGAAGGTGGACTTTGGTGGGCCTTGTCCAAGATCATACCTCTTCTCCCAAAGATTTGTCCAAATCCAATGACTGGCCAATGCACAGGTACAATGTCTCAGCTTGCCTCCATTCTGGACAACTCAAAGGAACATCCCAGTTCTGGAACTCCCTATGGGATTGGCTGGGGTCTTTGCTTGCATAGCAGTAGTTGAACTTAGTGCCATGCCCCAGTCTACCTTCCTCAATCTTCCAGGATGCTGATCACGAGAGTACTCCCCAATTACACTATGGCAACAGCTCCTTTGAAGTCTGCTGTTACACATACTTAAGAGTCTGCCTGGACTCCTCCATCTCCCTTGCCTCTCAAGCTCTTTCTTTTAGATTCTTGTACCCATAGTTCTTTATTAGGTCAATGTCTATTCTTTCTACTTTCTACTATTACTTTCTAGTACTTTTTCTACAAGCGAATTATACAGATTTTTCAACTGCTTTCTTAATATTATTTTCTTTCCGCTCACCAGTTCATCTCATATAACCATCACTGACCACCAAATTAATCTTTCTAAGTGGTTTGCATGACATTAACCCATTCTCATCATAAGCCCTGCATAATCACCCACTGCAAATAAGGCCAACTCCAAATTCCCTACATTGACCTTTAAAGCAATCTATAATCTACCCCCAATGTTCTGCCCTAACAGTCCTATTCAGGATCCTTAGCCAAAGTCATCTTTCTACAGTTCCCCAACATTTGCATAACCATCTACATATATCACCTTTACTAAAACATCCTTCCTCTACCCAAACCACTCCCCAAATACCAACAAGGCCTAACTGAATTTTGGTCAATGAGTTTTAAAACTAACGCTGTACTCATCATTCCTACCACATGACTCTTGCCTTTGTCTCAAGTCGTAAAGTGCTTAATAGCTCTATTACTGACCCTTACCTAATTCTGCCTAATATCCTTTGTAATCTTATCTTACCAATAATATAAGACATATGACTTGAACAGAGTAGCCTATCACTAAATATCAAATAGAGTAACTCTTTCAACTTAATCTGTTAGCATCTGAAATCACTAATACATTAAATTTCAAACGTAGTAACAAGTTTGACCAAATGCCATTAAAGGATTAAAACAACCCAGCTTAAGTTCAGTCTGTGAGTCAGTGTGCAGTTGGTTTATCTTCTTTGAATTAAAAGCCAAAAAAATTTGAAGTGAATTCTAGTCTTTGAATTCTCCTTCTTTGTGCCAGAAGCATAGCAGGTAAACCAACATTTGAAGACTCAGTGAGTCCTAGATAACATAGGTTATTATTTCAGATTAACAGTCAGTACTAAGTGGGCATGCTGTGGGTGGTAAATTTTTAGTAATTTCTTTTCAGTAGCAAAAATGTTAGCATTGATTACTTCTGTTTTTGTATGATTTCTCCACATTTCCCAAGGTCTTGTTTTTTCATGCTTTGTGGTAAATGCTTGAGACAGAAGTCTAAAGACCAAAATGCAGTTCTCAGTATTTCAAGGGATCTTTGAGAGAGATTATTTTACCAAAACAGTGATCTGTGTGCAGTTACTAAAATCACTCACCTGATAATCTTGGGAAGTCTTGGTCTGAGGATTTAATCCACTTGGTCTTGTCAAATCTACAAGTAACTCAGCAACATTTGTGATATCAATTTCAGCTAAAGGAGAAGATGCAGGGGCATTGGCCAGTGTTTGCAGGGTTGGAAGAAAAGCTTCTTCAAAGCATTCCTGATTAGTCCTGTTGAGAAACAAATTCAAAGTATGTTGACAGAACATTATTTGATGAGAGAAAAGCATGACTCCAAAAACTATTATGTATGAAATTCAAAACTACTATATATGAAATTCACTCATCAAGATAAAGTGCATTTTCAGCTAGGAAAGAGCCAAAAATTCAGACAGATAAAATCTGTATCATTCTTGTCATTTTATCATTTAACTACTAAAGATAGAAAAAGTATCAACAACAAAATATTATAGATATAATTCATGGGGGACCTGAATTTGATGTCAAGTCAGATTTTTGATTTATCAGTATGACTCAATACCTGCTTGCATAAGCAAAAATGGGGAAGAACACGCCGAGGCAATGTCGAAGTCGAACATCCTCTTCAGTCACAGGATTGTACCACAACAAAATAAGACGAGAAAGAATCCTGCTGCTGACCAAAAGCCCAGAGAACATCAGCTTGGCTAGTCCTTCCGCAGCTCCAGTCCTAAGTTCAGATACCTAACAAAGATGACATTCATTAGAAGAAATTTATTTGTATCTCCTTTTTAAGCTTCTCAATGTAGCCTGTCCTACAGTATTTTTACATGAACCATCCAAACACCATTCAAGTTATTACCAATTCTTTAAAGGCACATAAAAAGACTGTTTCTTCACAGCTAGACTAACAATGTTAGACAAATCTAAAAGACTAGGAGACTAGATAAATGCTTAGTCTAGCCATGAAAAATTCAATTATCTTAAAATTTTTTAGAAGAACCAAAGGCCTTTTAAAACTGTTGGAAAATAAAAAGCAAAACATATATTGAAATGCTTAGCATTTCTAAGACATAGAAAACCCTGGGCCCTGATATTAGAGGGTGGTGCCTATCTATAAGCAAAAGCTCCATAGGTAGGAGTGGCAATTTGTCTGAATAATGGATAGACTGTGAACAGAAGATGTTGAAGCAGAAGGCATTCGTAGAAAGAGTAAACAAAACAAGTCTAGAGAAGACAAAGGAAAAGAAAACTGGATGTACACAGGCAAAACAATGAAGCTGGACCTTAGACCATATACAAATATTAACTGAAAATGCATCAACAGCCTAAATATAAAAGCTAAAGCCAGAAAATTCTCAAAAGAAAACAGGGATAAATCTTCATGACTTGGACTTAGAATGGATTCTTAGATAGGACACCAAAAGCAGAAGCAACAAAAGAAAAAAAATGAGTGTATCTCCAAAATTAAAAATGTTTAATACATCTAAGTATATTAACAAGAAAGTAAAAAGACAACCTATAGAATAAAAGTTACAAATTATACCTGATAAAAATCTACCACCCAAACTACATAAAGAACTCTATAAAGACAACCAACCCAAATTAAAAATGCGCAAAGGACTTGAACAGACATTTATCCAAACAAAATACACAAATGGCCAAGAGGCAGATGAAAAGATACTCAACAACACTAGTCATTAAGGAAATGCAAATCAAAACCACAATGAAGTAGCACTTCATATATACTAGGATAGCTATAATTTTTTAAAAATGGAACCTAAGTGTCAACAAGGATATGGAGAAATGGCAAACCTTCTACACTGCAGGTGGAAATTTAAAATGGTTCAGTCACTGTTGAAAACAACTTTGCCAAGTTCTCCAAAAGTTAAATGACTCGGCAACCCAATTCCTAGGTATACAGATACCCAAAAGAATTGAAACAGGTACTCAAATAAATACACATACACGCCATATTCATAGTAAGCAGCACTATTCACAATAGCCAAAAGGCAGAAACATCCCAACTGTCCTTCAATGGATGAATGTATAAACAAATCACCATATATACATAAAATGGAGTATTCAGCTACAAAAAGGAATGAAGTACTGATACAAGCAAGATACCATGTGGATGAATCTCGAAAATGTTATGCTAAGTTTAAAAAGCCAAACAGAGGTCACACATTGTGTGATTCCATTTATACAAAATATCCAGAATAGTTAAATCCATAGAAACAGACTGCGGATTGGTTGCTGTCAGGGCTGGCAGAAGTGGGAATGAGGAGCAACTGCTTAATGAGTATTCATTTTGGGATGAGTAAAAGGTTTTAAACTAGATGATAGAGGTGGTAGTTGCCTTTCATTTTGAATGTACTAAATGCCAATGAATTGTTCACATTAACAGTGTTAGTTTGGGCCAGGCACGAGGGCTCACACTTGCAATCCCAGCACTCTGGGAGGCTAAGGCAGGAGGATTGCTTGAGGCCAGGAGTTCAAGACCAGCCTGGGCAACAGAGCGAGACTCTGTCTCTACAAAAAATTTAAAAATCAGCGGGCATGGTGGCACATGCCTATAGTTCCAGCTATTCAGGAGGATTGCTTGAACCCAGCAAGTGAGGGGGCAGTGAACTATGATCACACCACTGCACTCCAGCCTGATGACAGAGCAAGGTTCTATCTCAAAAAAAAAAAAAATTGTTAAGTTTTGTTATATCACTTCCACCTCAATGAAAAACTACAATCAGTATAAAAAATTTTTAATCAGTTGGTTTACATGTGTGCTATAAAAATAGTAGTTCAAGAGTACTTAAAAGAGATCTAATCCCATACCCTATCTTACATCTTCTATCCACCCAATATAAAATTATTCTAAACTATTTCTTAAAACTCTTGGGGATAAATCTTAGAAGTCTCTATATCACAAATACAACGTAAAGAAATAAATAACAACCCCCACTAATAATTAATAATCACTTCATTTTTGTTTATACTTCATTTCTTTGCACATACAATTTGATAGTGAGAAATCAGGTATGATAGTGAAAGTTAGGATTTAATTAAGATATTAAAAAAGTAAAATAAAAAATGTCTATCCAAATTTAAAATCCAGTAGGAAAAATAAGATATAAAGAGCACAGGGGAGGGGAACATCACACACTGGGACCTGTCAGGGGATAGGGGGTTAGGGGAGGGATAGCACTAGGAGAAATACCGAATGTAGATGGGCTGATGGGTGCAGCAAACTACCATGGCACATGTATACCTATGTAACAAATCTGCATGTTCTGCACATGTATCACAGGACTTAAAGTATAATAAATTTTTTTAAAAAATAAACAAATACATGCTGAAAATGACATTTTGAAAGTGACATTTCATAATCACAGGACTGGATTATTTCTTACCTCACTATCTAAGAAATCAGACAGGAGTTTCAGAACATTCTTAGCTGTAGCAGTCTCTTCAACTTCTTTTGATTCTTGCTCATCATCACTGTTTATTTCTGTACCTTCACAATGAAGTGTTTTGATTTTTTTAGTTTTAAATGGTTCAATCCCAAACATCATCAGTTGGTCAAAGATTGCCTTTAAAGCACTTATTTTTATTGTGACATCATCAATTTGCAAAACCTAAATCAAGATATTCCCCACCAAAAAAAGTAAATTCAGTAAAGCGTTTTAATTCTGTTTACATAAAATTAATATGTATCTTATTTTTTTCTTAGTCAAATTTCAATGACAGTGTCAAGTCTAAAGAAAACATCACTTTTCAAAAATACAGTTAAAATTTCAATTAAAAAAAAAACACACATTATTTTTACTTATTTGAACCGTAACATTTGAGAGCTGTATACTTTAAGAAAAAGTTAATCTTCGCAGTCAATAAAAATTTCTGGAATTGGAATCAGGCTGAATTATATTATTTGTTCCTTTTATTTAAAAAAGAATCAACAATGCCCTCAACTATGATTTTATTTTTTTAAGATCCAGAAAAACTGTTCAATTATGTTGAAAGTGTTCTAGCCCATCTGTCAAGAGAAAAACATTATATTCTAAGCAATGAAAGGCATTCATTAGAACAGTATTCTTCCAGGTTATCAAGTTTCATTTTTCTCTCATTAGCTCAATGAATTTAGAATTCATTAATAGTAAATTCAGTTTTCAACTGGACTCCTTTATGAAAAGAGGTAAACCACGAAACACAGCACTTTGTATGAGTCTATCTTAAGTTTAAAAATGCCCACCAAATTTCAAAGCCATGAAAAAAATACAGAGCTCAGTATTTATATTATATATATATATATATATATATATATATATATTTTTTTTTTTTTTTTTTTTTTTTTTTGAGACGGAGTCTCACCCTATTGCCCAGGCTGGAGTGCAATGGCGCAATCTCGGCTCACTGCAACCTCCACCTCCTGGGTTCAAGCGGTTCTCCTGCCTCAGCCTCCTAAGTAGCTGGGATTACAGGCATGCACCACCACGCCCAGCTAATTTTTGTATTTTTAGTAGAGATGGGGGTTTCACCACATTGGTCAAGCTGGTCTCGAATTCCTGACCTCATGATCCACCCGCCTCAGCCACCCAAAGTGGTGGGATTACAGGCGTGTGCCAGTTTACTATATTCTTTAGTGTAATTAAATTTAGGTAATTGGTAAAATAACTTGGCTCTGTAACTTGGCTTTTAAAACAAATAAAAATCACCTGTAAATAATGAATTAAGAAAAATGGCTCAATTTTTCAAAACTTTTAAAGAAATTTCAAGAAACTTCCTGATTGCCAGAAATGGTCCATTAGGAATCCAGAATGGTCCATTATGAAGCAACACTGGACAGCTAGGTCATTCTATCATCTTTAAAATATTACCTTCACTTGCTTTCCAGGAAATCACACCATTCCTCTTCTATTGTCCAATTCACCTTAGCCACTACTGGTTCCTCTTCATCTCCCCTACTTTTATCTGAGGCTTAGGGTCCTACAAAGTTGACCCTACACTCATTTCATCTATACTCATTCCTCAGGCAACATCCTATCTCTAAGCATTGCGTACTATCAGATACTATCAAAAGAATAAAGACTTCCATTTCACCATCTTGGACCTCTCCCCTATACTCCAAACTCACATATAAATGCCTATTCAATATATCCACTTGTAACTTAAACTGTAAACTTATCATGCCCAATATTGAACTCCTTATTTCATCCTATCTGCCGTAAAACCTGCTCCTCTGCATTCCCCATCATAGGAAAAGTCAACTTCATCCATCCAGTTATTCTGGGGCAAATCTTTAAATTATCCTCTACCTTTCTGTCACATACCACATCAGATTCATTAGCAAATCCTAGACTTAAATTTTCAAACTTAGATTACCATCCTGCTGACAACCTCAACAACCACAACCCTCATCCAAACCATCACCTTCGCTTTCCTAGATTATCAAATACCCTCCTTATTAGTAGTATCCCTGCTTCCATGCTTGTACCCCTATTTAATACTAAGGATCTGCAAACAGCTCAAATCCATTCAACCACCTGTTTTTGCATAGCCTACAAGTTAGGAAGTTTTGCATTTTCAACTGGTTAAAAAAAATTTATTACATGTGAAAATTATATGAAATTCAAATTTCAGTGTCCATAAAGTTTTACTGGACTACAGCCATACTAATTCATTCATGTATTATCTACAGCTGTCTTCACACTACAAAAGCAGAGCTGAGTAGTTCAGACAGATCACATGGCCTGCAAAAATCTAAAAATATTCACTCTCTGGCCCTATACACCAAAAGGTTTGCCAGCCCCTCCCTGGTCTACACCACTTTATGCCCAGTCAGATCATAACAATCCCCTACTCAAAGCCCTCCAATTCCTTTCCATCTCATTTATAGTGAAAGCTGACGTCTTTACAGTCTATAAGGTTCCAGAAGACATAGACATCGTGCTGCCAGCAAACCCTTTCCTATTATTCTTCCCTTTGCTCAATCTTTCCTAGCCATATGTTCTCTTGTTCCTTGAACACACCCAAAGTCCTACACCCCAGGGCCTCTTCCCTTGTTCTTGCCTCTCCTTGGAAATCCAGATAACCAGGTGGTTCACTCTTGTGCTTCCTTCTGGTATTTGCTCAAATGTCAACTTATTAGTGAGGTCTTTCTCAACCAAACAGTTCCCTCTCCTCCTTCCCACTGCTTAGTCCCCTTCTCTGCTTTATTTTTCTCTGTCTGATACATTGTATACATATTTTTCACTGTGTGTTTCCCCTTCTAGAATGTAAGCTCCATTAAGACAACACGTTTTATCTTGTTTTATTCACTACCTACCTACTTTATTTTTCTAAGTCTAGAACAGTTGCTGGCATATAATATGCACTCCATAAGTATTTGCTATGTGAATAATTAAAAGCATATCTTAAATAATTGGCGTTTCATCTTTTTCTACAAACACATTTTAATAAGAAAACAAAAGATAAAAGTATTGCATCTCCAAAGATTATCCATAATAATCATCATCATCAATAAGCACCAGAATAGATAAATTCAGAGTATTAGCATTATCACCACAGAGTATTTCAGAAAATACAATTGAGATTTGTCACAGGATAAATCCTACCTGCAATAGTAATACGAAGTGTTTACTTGCAAAATCCTGATTCTGTAGTCCACAGCATCCCAAGCATAAAACAGCCAGGTTTCTTACAACAGGATGAACACTTATTATTCCAGGAAGAATCTAAAATGAATCAGAAATTTTCCTTATAATTTCATAGATCTACTTCATTTCCCTATTGTCTATTACCTCAAAGATGTCATTTTTCACTTTTAAAGAAAAGGTAAGTATTAAATTGCTAAAACAGAACAATAAAGCCAGAGTGACCTTCCTGAAATAGGGTCTGATCATGAGATACCTCCCCTCCACCTGCTAAAAGGGACTCAACGGCTTCCCAATGCTCACAGAACAAGATAAAACACTCCTTAACATGATATATACTATTCCCTATTGTGTAGTTTCTTTTCCAGTCTTCTTATACCATGCTACCTCTTGCTCAGTTTGTTCAACTAGTCTGGTTTGGATTCAATGCTATCCAACAGAAATATAATAGAAGCCACAAATGGGAACCACATATGTCATGTTAAATTTTCTAGTAGCCACATTAAAAAAAAAAAAAAAAAAAGTGAAACTAGTTTTGATATATTTATTAACTCAATATCACCAAAATATTGTATCTGTAGTATTTAATCAATGTAAATACTATTAACAAGATAACTTACCTTCTGCTTTTTGTACTAGTCTTTGAAACCCAACATGGTTTTTTCTTTTCTTTTCTTTTTTATGAGACAAGGTCTCACACTGTCACCCAGGCTGGAGTGCAGTGGCACAATCTCAGCTCACTGCAACCTTAGCCTCCTAGGCTCAAGTGATCCTCCCACTTCAGCCTCCCAAGTTGCTGAGAGCACAGGCCCGAGTCACCACATTTGGCTGATTTTTCTATTTTTTTTTGTAGAGATGGGGTTTCACCATGTTGCCCAGGCTGGTCTCAAACTCCTGAGCTCAAGCCATCCGCCCGCCTTGGCCTCCCAATGTACTAAGATTACAGGTGTGAACCACCACGCTCAACCCCCAACATGTTTTTAATCCTTACAGCATATCTCATTTTGGACTAGTTTTTAAAAGCCATGTGTGGCTGGCAGCTACCATATTAAACAGTCTTCTCTTCCTTTTTCATATAATGTCTACTCAAATATCAGATCAGGGTCACCTTCCATGAATAGGTCAAATCCTGTTATTATAAGTTCACATATGGCCATATAGCTCTTCTTCATAGCAAGCACTAATAGCACAAACTTTCACTTATTTCTTTACTTAATTGATGCTCCTCTCACTAGACCAGATCAACATGGGCAATCTGTATCTATTTTGTATACCATGTATACTTTATTCCCAGCACTTAGTATGTAACAGATGTTCAGTAAATATTTGCTCAATGAATAATTTGGATTTTCCCAATGAATAATTTATTAAATCTTTTATTTAAAACACAGTAACTTCATAAAAATATAACTTTTATCCAAATATCTTTTATATTCCTCTAATCTCTTTCAGTCTTTAACCACAGATTTTTATACACTTAAAATCATTATGACCATTCAATTTTGTGTTTCTTCTTCACATAACACTGTATATCCTTTCCCACATATATACAGTCTTCATATTTACTAGTTCAATTTTGTAGGACCAGACATAAAATACCCAAGTACAAACTAAGCATCACTTTTCACTAAAGATAACTGCTTTTCTAAAAATAAAGCTAAATTCTAATGGTTGAGTACAAAACAGTACTTCTCCAGAAGCTCTGAACTATTAAAACTGGTTTTCTTTACTACATTCAGGAACTCATGACAACCCAAGGAATTAGACTTCAGATTATATTCATTGGCTATTTCTCACTAGTACCAAGTAAATACAATTTTGAGAGACTTCTGTAAGAACCTGGCTACATACAGAATTTGCTTAGAATGAGTAGTACTATCAAAAACAACAACAAAACAGTGCACTAATACTGTGGCCATTAGCCTCATGTGGCTACTGAACACCTGAAATGTGACTAGTCCAGTTTAAGATGTGCTAAGACTTAGTATGCAAAACAGAATGTAAAATATTGCAACAGTTTTACTAGTGAGTAAATAATGAAATGATTAATATTTTGGATATATTGGATATATCCAAATAATACAGTTGGATATATTCAACATACTAAAATTATCCTTTTTTTTTTAATGTAGTTACTAAAACATGTAAAGTTACATATGCTTTGCACTATATTCCTTATCAGAAAGTAATGTTCTAGAGTCTTACAGTACTTGTGTCCCCATGGGAATTACCTACAAAGGGTTATTTTAAAAGCCCTTTAAATATAATAAATAAATTCCTTTCCCAGGGCATAAAATATGATTGTCTCAGTCTCATTACATAGCACGATTCCAGAACTTAAATATTCCTGGTATGTTTCAGTATCTCCTCTCTTACTATTCAAAAAATGAAGATATTCGGTATCTCTTTCCAGTATAAAATCATTTTTTCAAATCTTTAAGAGACTGTAACTTATATATCAGGTCCTTTACAGGCATTATCTTATTTAATCCTCACAATATGAAGTAACTGCTATATATATATATTTATCATTTATACTTAGATATTTAAGACAGTAATCTTTTCATTATTTTGATGTCTAAAGAACATATTACTTATAAAATAAGAAAGGAGTGGACTAAAATAAAGCCCAAGAGGCCATCAACATACCAAAGATTCGATGATTCCATTCATGGTTGCACTTAAGCCTGTTGAAATGGACATCTGCTTCAACAGTTCATAGCATAAAATAAGACATTTCTGCAATGTTTCAGCATCATTCTAAAATGAAGACAAAATATTCAGCATTAGTAATATCTTCTCCCCATCCCTTAAATGTTTGCTTTCTCAGGGCTTTGTGTAGGGCATACTGTCCCTCTATATAGACTCTGTAGGTGATCTTACAGCTATCACAGATAGTAAATGGTAGAGGCAGGATTTTAAAATTGACAACTTCAGCCAGGCACAACAGCTCACACCTGTAATCCCAGCACTTTGGGAGGCCATGGCGGGTAGATCACTTGAGGCCAGGAATTTAGGGCCAGCCTGATCAACATGGCAAAACTTCATCTCTACTAAAAACACAAAAATTAGTGTGGTGGTGCACACCTGTGGTCCCAGCTACTTGGGAGGCTGAAGCACGAGAATGGCGTGAACACAGGAGGCGGAGGTTGCAGTGAGCTGAGATCATGCCACTGTGCTCCAGCCTGGGCGACAGAGGGTTGCCTCAAAAAAAAAAAAAAAAAAAAGTCTAATCTTCATCCTGCCTAATTATCATCTCCAAAAAAAAAAAAAAAAAAAAACCTGACAACCTCGTTTATCATCTATGAGCTAGCCCAGCTATTTTCTAAGTTTCAGATTCATATATACAACTGCTAAAAGACATCTCCTCTTGGATGTGCCAGTCTCCTCAAACTCAACATGTCCAAAAGGGAACTCATCATTACACAAATCTCTCCTCTTCCTTGTTCTCTAACTTCATGCCGTCATCACCATCTACCCAGTTGTCTAAACCAAAAGACCTAAGATACATTCCTGACTCCCTTTTCTCCCTGTTACTAATTTCTAAATACCTCTAAAGTTCATCACTACTTTCCACATCCACTATCATTATCTTGTTCAGACTACCACCATCTGTAAGTCTCCCAACCCTACTCTAAGTCTCCCAACTATTATGTCTGTCTAAGCTTTTACTACTCTCCAATCCATTTCCTAAACAACAGTGATCTGAGACATAAGACTTACCTAACCACTTAAAATACTAGTGGTTCACCATGATCCTTAGAATACAAAATTTTTAGTATTGCTTACGCAAGGCCTTACGTGACCTAGGTCTTAATTTTTCCCCAGATTTCTCTCCTGCCTCTCCCCGTAAATTCTCTAGACACATGGACCTGAAGTTTTAAAACACAACAGGCATTCTTTAACTTCTGGACCATCACAGATGTTGTTCCATCTGTCTACAACATTCCCTCCATAATTCATTGAGGAGAGACAGCACAGAGTGAGTCACAAGCACAAGTCTAGAGCCACTTCTTGGGTTTAAATCCTGCCTCCACCATTTACTATCTGTGTGATTTTCGGCGAGTTACTTGCCCTTTGTAAAATGAAGATAATAATAGTACCAACCTCATAGGCCTATAGTAAGAAAAGAATGAATTCACATTTGTGAAGTAATTGATGCTGTGACTACCACAGAAAAAGTATCCTCTAACTGTTAGATTATATTGTTATTTTTATTCTAATCTCAGGATAAAACATGTCTTCCTCTGGGGAAGCCAACAATACTCTACCAGCATTAGATACCTCTCCATAAAACCTCTATACTTCCCTGACCATAGCATCCATTATGCTCTGTTGTAGTTGCATCTTAACAGATTTGTAGCCCTCAAACAGGACAAACAGACACATAAATGATCAAAGTGAGTCGAGTTAAACAGATGATATTAACCATGATAGACTACTTTTGCTAATTTTAGAATTTTAAGCTACAGTTTGTCATTTTTCAGATGATATTTTCAGTTTTTGCTTTAAATTTACTTTCCAAATTTAATCGCCTATAATGGCCCACAGACTTTGTCAAATAAAAGCCACCAATAATAAAAATAAAATTCAGGCATACTCTCTGGAAAGGTGGGTGCTGGAGTTGGGATGTCTATAGCCAAAGAGATCAGAAACATAAGTCATGAAACTCTCCTATAGAGTCTCCTATTTAGCATTCTTTTTATGAGAATACTCTAATCAACACATCCCAAAATCACAATAAAATGATGTTCATTAGAAAAGGCAAGATCACAAAAAAAATTAAAGTTAATATCAAATATTAATTGATACCTATCTTATGTTTACACATTTATCATTTGTTATAAGACAGAACGGTATCAATACCATTAACAAAAAATTTCTTTAGGGAGGAAAGAAATAATCCATTTAAGAGACTACTTTAACAAACTAATTTTTTTTTTTTTTGAGACGGGAGTCTTGTTCTGTCGCCCAGGCTGGAGCGCAGTGGCGCGATCTCCGCTCACTGCAAGCTCCGCCTCCCGGGCCCACCCCATTCTCCTGCCTCGGCCTCCCGAGTAGCTGGGACCACAGGCGCCCGCCACCGCGCCTGGCTAATTTTTTGTATTTTTAGTAGAGACGGGGTTTCACCGTGTTAGCCAGGATGGTCTCCATCTCCTGACCTTGTGATCCGCCCGCCTCAGCCTCCCAAAGTGCTGGGATTACAGGCGTGAGCCACCGCGCCCGGCCAACAAACTAATTTTTTAAAAAACAAACTACTGAAAAGCAAGCTTTAAATGTTACTAGACATATAAGTTTAGTATGTCATCAAAAATAACAAAGCTGCTTAGCTTTTTCTAAAAACACAAAAGTAATTTAGTTTTAAAAAATGCAGTTACCATAGAAATTATTTTGCTAGCAATAAAAAAGAAAGGTCATGGATCTTCCACAAATAAGAGAAAAATGGATCTATTTTCCTTTTTTAAACCATTCAAGACAAAATACCAGAAAACTCAGATGTGAACCACTGGAAAGCTAGCTTCCCTGGTAAGAAATACTTCGGACTCTAGAGATTAGCATGACAAGGAAGCAAATAAAGTCCTACCTACAATAATTAAAGTTAATTAAGGCCTTTCAAAGTCCAAAAATAGAAAGAGGGAAAAACTTTTTTCATTTTAATTCATGTCACTGTTATAAAGTGCTCAAAGTAAATATATTTTGGCAATTCTAGAAGTTGGAGAAAATAAGATTTAGTTGAGATGATTAATAACACCTGAGATTTAGTATGAAAAAAGTTACCTGTACCTTCTCTATGTGGACTTCTTTAATTTCAAGTTGCTCTGTCTCTTTCAAAAGGTTTATTCTGGCATCTTCTAATGCTTTTATTTCTTCTTTTAATTCTGATGCCCGATTAAAATCCTGTAAGGTAATGCAATTTTCCAAAGCTTCTTTGGCTTCAATAAGCTTAACTTTTATTTCAGCCATCTAAGGGAAGATATAAATTGTTTCAACATTGAACAAAAACTGTTAATATGAGTATCTGTAGCAATTCAGACACATTATTTAATATCTCAACTGCCCAGAATTTAATGAGTCAGGCATATGCAAACTCATAATTTTCCTGACACAGAGATCTGCATATCTGAGACTGACATATGTGGTAACATTTTAAATATTCTTATAGTTTAACAATTAAACAATAATTTGACTATGTGAGAAACATTTCAGAACTGCACAGCAAGAGGAAAGAATAGACTTGTACAACTACATTACACTCAAGCACTTCTTTCATTTAAAAGAGACTTACCTTGAGTTCTTTCTTTCTCACATCAGCTGGATCATCATTAACACCAACAGTAACAATGGGCGCCCGAATCTCTGAGATAATTTCTGTAACCTGATAAGTTAAGATTCAGAGTACATGCTTTAATATATGTTTGATATATCAGCAAATAGTATCAAAATTCTATATAAAACTCCAAGTAGTATCCACCATATATTGAATAATAGAGCAAAAATATACAGATAGAAATAGCACATACTCTGTTTGCTAGACAATTTTAGAAAAAAAAAATACATCTGACTACAAAATGAAATTATTTGAATGGAAAGTAAATAGGCACACAGACACTGAAAGTAAATTATCCCTCATATAATGTTTGAAAAACAGAAAAATGAATTATGGTGCTTAAGATGAGACACTAATAAATTCTCTGCCTGAAATTCTCAACCCTTGTCTTGTTCAGCTCTGTAGGATTTAAACACAGAAAAATGGAATATCCTTTTATTCTTCCTTTGGGTAAACAATGCATAAATAATAACAGCATAAGGAAAGACTTTCCTTTCAGAACCACTTGTATATTGGAACTGGTTGATCAGGAAAAGGCTGCCTCCCAAATAAAAGTATTTAAGCAGATGCTGAATAACAACTAAGTATGTTGTAGAAGGGGTGTGTATATATAAGGAGAGGATGGAAGAGATGACCTGTGAATTAACCTGCAACTGAAATTACATGATTTTTACGAAATAAATGATATAGATCTGTCTTTTTTGGCTATGCCAGAAAAAAATAACACTGAAATAGTATTATAGTAAACAATTATTTCTGTATTTATCAAGCAATATAGAACAATACTTTTATGAACAATACCTCATTGAACAATGAAAGATAGATTTCATTGCTATTCTTATTTGCAGACATGTAAAAAGGCAGAATAACTTGTCCAAGGCCACAAAGCCAGAAAGTGTCAGAGGAGATTCTAAACCCAGGTATGTATAATTTGAGTAAGCTCTCAAAAACACTAGCACCCAGTGCCTCATGGACAAAACCATACCCCACTTGTAACTTCCTACCAAACCTGCTCCATTTCAAACTGATTCAACAATAACAGGTACACTAAGAGGAAGAAGGTGATTTTTAAAAACATTCTGTGTATGTAAGAGATAGATAATTGGTTTTAAGAAATTTTAAAACTCATTAAAGAGACAAAACTAAAACAAAACAAAGACAAAACAAAACGTTCTAAAGAGAAAATAAGACAGTATTCAATGTCATTGACCGAAACCTCTTTATCAACAATGAGGAAAATTACTTACAATTTGTGTTCTCTTATTATCATCTATAATGATGTGGAGTAGTCTTTCAACAAGACAAGAAACCAGGGATACTGGGATTGTGGGTAAAATAAGAATCTCCTGTAAAACAGCCAGCAGTTTTTTTCTGCAGTCAAAAAGAACTAATTTAAATATCATTATGACAAAACATGTTTTATGTCTAACATTCACCTACTCTGCAGACTTAATTATGTTTGTTTCAGTTCTTTCACTTAGGTTTATCACTATAATAGGTACAAAACTCTGTATGTACAGACTTTAGGTCAAATATTCTCATTCCACACACAAAAATTTTTTATAAAACACCCTATGATTTTTAATAAATCAATAGGATAAAATGACAAAATACCAGAAATGATTAAACCTTTTAGAAAATGCTACTAGCCTTAATAAATCTAAACAGAAACTTTTAACCAAAAACTGCAATTTCATTGATTTATTCTGAAGAAATTGAACTAGAAATATAAATGTGTATATATGGAAATACATAGAAGGCAAAAGGGAAAAGAAAACTTTTTATACCACTTTAGAGAGCTAGGGTAAATATGTTTAGTTATATTGTAAAAGGACTATATCTCACTATAACAAATTAGAAGGGCAAATTAGAATGAGAGTTAACATTTAAACATACCTTCCTCCTTCTTCATTGGTATCCAAAGACTTAATAATTAGAATCAATTGTTGACCTATGAATTCTTTTGTCATCAAATTTCCAATATAGGAAAAATCACCTCTGTGTTCTTCATTAACAACTGGAATGCTCTGCATATAACTAAAACAAGCAGAATTAATAAAGTAGAATCTGTTAAGAAACATCAAACAAGAGTTGATTCCCACCATTAGGTCAGAAAAGGGGCATTTTCAGGTCATGTTAGTCTAAATACATACATGTCTATACCATGTAATTTGGTCTACAAACTCAATTCTATGCCACCGTCATTAACTTTTGCAAACAAACTTATAGATGAATCAAAAGAATTTGGAAAATGTATTTTCAATAGTGACTCAAATTTTCTATGGGAAATTTTCAAAAGGTACATATTTATGTCTAACTGATAACTAATTATTTCAATGTCACTAGCATTCTCCCAATTATAGATGGTCCCCAATTACATATGGTCCAACTTACAATTTTTCAACTTTAGGATGAGTTTATCTGAGAATTAAACTCATTTGACTTATGATGTAGCCCCACTATAAGTCAAGAAGTATCTATCAAGTTCTGAATCCCCTGCCCAAAAATCCAATTAGTCATAAAGATCTAATCTTCAGCCAGGCACAGTGGCTTACACCTGTAATCCCAACACTTTGGGAGGCCGAGGCAGGTGCATCACAAGGTCAGGAGTTCGAGACCAGCCTGGCTAAGATGATGAAACCCCATTCTCTACTAAAAATACAAAAAAATTAGCTGGGAATGGTGGTGGGCACCTATAATCCCAGCTACTTGGGAGGCTGAGGCAGGAGGATTGCTTGAACCCAGGAGGCGGAGGTTGCAGTGAGCCAGGATCACACCACTACACTCTAGCCTGGGTGACAGAGCAAGACACCATCTCAAAAAAAAAAAAAAAAAAAAAAAAGATCTAATCTTCATCATGCCTAATTATTCTTTTATTTTAAACAATTGTAACAATAATTACACAAGTAATCCATGAACACAATTAACTTTTTTGAAAAAATCAGAAAAATATAAACAATTTTACAAATGTTTATTATTCTTTCTTAGGAACCCTACTAATCTCTGTATATCCCACCACCATCAGCTACCTTTTATTTCACCCTTTTATTCTTACTACAGACATCACCACCCAAACTAAAGCCCTTTATAATCCTCACCAAGAGGGCTGTATATTCAGTAGCCTCTGCTTTTTGTGTGGAATAAAAAAAGCTACTTAAAAGTAGAACTAAGAGTTTAAGCTTACTGAAGTGCCTTTAAGATGGAAGTAACATGAAAAACAATCCTGATCAAAAATGTCATTTAAAAAATGTCGCCAGGCACAGTGGCTCACACCTGTAATCCCAACACTTTGGGAGGCCACGGCGGGCGGATCACTTGACGTCAGTTCAAAAAGAGCCTAACCAACATGGTGAAACCCCATCTCTACTAAAAATACAAAAATTAGCCGAATGTGGTGGTGGGCACCTGTAATCCCAGCTACTCAGGAGGCTGAGGCAGAAGAATTGCTTGAACCTGGGAGGCAGAGGCTGCAGTGAGCCAAGATCACGCTACTGCACTCCAGCCTGGGCAACAAAGCAAGACTACATCTCCAAAAAAAAAAAAGTGAACAAAAATCAAGTTACAGAAATTGTGGTATATTGTATAATGAATGAGTATATTCTCATGTATTACAAGGTGATGACCAAGAGTAAATAAAAGCTCATAAATTTCTGGCCACAAGATTAGGACTTTCAAGACATCAGCCACCCTTTGGGTTCTAGTAGGAAACTAAGGAAAACTACACAACTGATAACTATCAAAATCAACCAATCAGTAGAGTTACTCTTTTCTGACAGGCTAAAAGAAAACCTTCATTTATACTCATCTTTGGATCTCTCCCCACTTCTCCAGCCCAGCTTTAGCAAAATGCATAGCATCTTGGCCGAGGGTATTTTTTTAAGTAAATTCAAACAGTTGTTTAATTTATAGATTAAAAATCCCCAACTGCATAAATACAACTTAAAACTGACCCACCAATTTTAGTTACCATGACATCTTCTCTTAACCATTTGTAAAGATATTTATTATAATGAAGAGACCACTCAAGAAAGTATTTTAAAGTCTAAGAATTTATACTTAAGACGGCTTTCAACAAATTTTATTGTCCTTTTTACTTACTCTAGTTTGATAATCCTCAGGTCCTTGTTTGCTCTTTAAGTGAGCACCTCGGTTAACCTAAATTGTTTCACATCAGAGTTCTCAGTCATTGAATCTACTGCCTAAAACATACAATATGTCTGAAACTATATTCCTGAGATTATCAGGAAACAATTTGTCAATTTGTTTCTGTACTCAAGTATACTAATCCCATCTAGTCATATTGCTCCAAAAAGACAGTCATTCTATTTTTCAGGTATTCTTTCAACAATCACTAAAATAAATTTCTGAAAGTTTTCCTCTTTTTTTTTTTTTGAGACAGAGTCCCACTCTGTCGCCCAGACTGGAGTGCAGTGGCGCTATCTCAGCTGACTGCAAGTTCTGCCTTCCGGGTTCATGCCATTCTCCTGCCTCAGCCTCCCAGGTAGCTGGGAATACAGGCGCCTGCCACCATGCCCAGCTAATTTTTTTGTATTTTTAGTAGAGACGGGGTTTCACTATGTTGGCCAGGATGGTCTTGATCTCCTGACCTCATGATCCGCCTGCCTCGGCCTCCCAAAGTGCTGGGATTACAGGCGTGAGCCACCGCACCTGGCCGAAAGTTTTCCTCTGTAAAGGTGAAGAAAATAAGCCAATGAGGTTAAAGTTCCTTACTTCAAAACTCAAAGACTGAGTGACAAAGGAAATGTTAATCCCTGACCTTTCAGAAGGGAGGAACAAGCTCTTAACAAGTCACCTTCTGATGCTGTCCTTGAGGAAAACTCCTCCCGCTTTATGCCATTTAAATATTTAATATTTCCTCATATTTTCTTGTATTTTCACTACCTCCTATAAACTTCTTTTATATTAATACATACTATTAAACTTTGCCACAAACTCATTCCTTTTGGACATTTCAACATGGCCCAAACAGCATTATAATGAATTCCCTAATTAAACGTCAAAGTCTGAAATAATTAACATTAAAACGCTCATTAGATTCACACAGGTTCTTCATGATGTTAATATGGGCTTGAGCTATAGTTTCCCTACTGGCTCATATTTGAGATACTTATCCTAGATTTAGGATTTTTGTGGGGGAAATTTAGAGGCATGCACAGCTTTGCTGCCTAACATCTATGTGAGATCATTTTAAACAAAAGCAGAGAAGTGTTATTTCATACAGATAATTCAGTCCCATAATTAATATTATATGGAAGCTTTTTTAAAAAAAAATACATCAGGCTGGGCACTGTGGCTCACGCCTGTAATCCCAGCACTTTGGGAGGCCATGGCAGGCAGATCACGAGGTCAAGAGATCAAGACCATCCTGGCCAACATGGTGAAACACTATCTCTACTAAAATTACAAAAATTAGCTGGGCATGGTGGCACGTGCCTGTAGTCCCAGCTACTCAGGAGGCTGAGGCAAGAGAATCACTTGAACCCGGGAGGCGGAGGATGCAGTGAGCCGAGATCACACTACTGCACTCCAGCCTGGCGACAGAGCAAGACTCTGTCTCAAAAAAAAAAAGCATAGAAGTTAGAGTTAAAAACCTACATACCAATATCTATCAAAATATACATATATTATCCTTTGGTGTAGCAACTTATTTCTTGGAATTAACCCCCAAAGGTACCCAAAAATGTAAAGGAAGTTTAACATACTTTTGCTTTTATCAGGGAAAAATGGAAACATCCTAAATGTCCATCAACAGAGGAACAAATTAAATGTTACCACCATACTATGGAATGATACGCTGTTAAGACTGTAACAGCATCTATTACATTATATATGCACCAATATATAATGATCTCAGGTATCAGCTGAAAAAAAAAAACAGTATATATACAGTGTTATATTTTTAAAGAAACCTATATTCAAAAAATGCATATAAATGCAGAGAAAGAGGTTTGAATATATACCCTATATTTTTTAGTTGCTAATTCTAAGGGTTGCTAGAATCTACACTTAGTTGCTAATCAGTGGGATTGAGGAAGTAGGAAATAAAAGGGGGATTCCACATTTTTATTCTATATACCTCTGTATTTGAATTTTGACAAGAATGCATTCATATTTTTCTTATATAATTTTAAAGTGAAATAAAGTAATCCAAATAATTTCTTAATAGGTATAATTATGATAATCCAAATTGTTTTTGAAAAAACTTTAAAACATGAAGCCAGATAGTAAGTTTTGAATAAATAAAACTGGCCACAAAGATCCACGCTGTGAACTGGAAAACAATGGTTCGTGTATCAAATCCAGACTACTACCTGTTATATAGCTTGCAAGCTAAGAGTATCTTAAATTTTTAACTGATCTTTTTTTTAAATTTCTTATTTTGCTAACACACGAATATTAAAGTTCAACTATTTAGTGGCCATAAAAGTCAATAAAAGTTTTCTTGAAAAACAGTTATTTACATTGTCTTTGGCTGCTTTTACGATACCATGGCAGAGTTGAGTCATTGTGACAGACGGTATGGCCCACAGGACCCTAAGATATTTATTAGCTGACACTTAACAGAAAATGTGCCAACCAATTTCAGAAATAATATATCATCATTATCAACTTTATGCAGAAATGGTCATACTTACATCTTAACAGTTTTGAAGAAATGATCCTAAACATAGTGACTTGCTCTTTCAGTATACAGACCAGCACAAGATATTCAAAAAGACTCAATGTATATAACTACCCCTGCATGTACAAAAAACGGATTTTTAACCTATTCACAATTAAGCATGACTTTGAGGAAGGGAGCTGGAAGGTTGACACATGCAGCAACACAATCACTTTCCAAACTAAAAGAAAAAAAATTTACCTCAGTAAATAGTCTGCATATACTACAGGCTCTGGCAAAATCTGCTCTAAAAATTCTTCACCTTCATCTCCTTTTGATTTCAAATATTCACAAAGGGCACACCAATACAAAGCAATTTCAGGAGTTAATGTTTCCACTGGAATCAATTTCCTTCATTTAAAAGAAAGAGTGTAAGAGAAAGCATGATCTTTTTATCATTAAAAATGGAATAGTACAAAAATGGGAATAAGAACATTTGCTTTAAAACTTCCACACTATCCTTTTAATTAGTCATTAATGTATCCACACAAAAAGGAATGAAGAAACTTAGAACAAAAAAGAACCAAATAAGCAAACATATACTAGGGGTGCATGTTGCTGGATTTTCTCATGGTAAGCTAATTCAAAAATCAAAGTAAGAAATTGAAGGGGGGAAAACACTTAGCTAAAGTAGATAGTCTATGATAAAGCAACAAGTTGTTACACCAGCAGGGGCAAAAGGAAGGGAAAAAAGATATTCATCAGACTAAAAGAAAACAAGAGAGAGGTAAGATTAAAGGTATTAATATAATCTTAAGCTATGGGGATGAAAAAAACAAACTAATTGCATAAGTTAATCAGTATTACATTTCAAAGAATGAATCCTTTATGTACCTGCTATCATTGTTTTTACAAAGTCCCACCAGTTCACTGAGAGGAGTCATTGAAAACAAGGCATTGAGAACAGAGACTGCCACTTCAGAAGAATTTTCTACATCCAACCGATGAAGCAACTGTAAGATATTTCCTTCAGAGAACCGTAACCAGCCTTGGAGAAGATGCTTCTGCATAGCTTGTTTCACAGCATCTATTGAGTCATTTGAAACATAGGTGAACAAAGGCTCCCTCTAGCTTCCATCTCTTGTATTTTGTCTATTTTAATTAACAAAGTCAATATTTACAATAGAAATAGTAGAGGTTAAGAGGCACAACTAAGGAGAGAGAGAGAGATATATATATATATATATATTTTTTTTTTTTTTTTTTGAGACAGAGTCTCGCTCTGTCACCAGGCTCGAGTGCAGTGGCACCATCTCGGTTCACTGCAACTTCCACCTACTGGGTTCAAGCGATTCTCCTGCCTCAGCCTCCCGAGTAGCTGAGACTACAGGCGTGCACCACCACGCCCAGCTAATTTTTGTTTCACCATGTTGGCTGGAATGGTCTTAATATCTTGACTTCGTGATCCACTTGCCTTGGCCTCACAAAGTGCTGGGATTACAAGTGTGAGCCACAGCGCCCAGCCAACTAAGCATATTAAAGGAAAAAAAAAAAAGAAGTACTGTGATACTGCAAAAGTCACTGTGATGGCCACTTACAAATAAAAATGGAAAAGGCTCAGCACGAAATACCACAGCCTACACAAATATCTTTACATTCCTTCTCCCCTGGGTTCAATGAGCTTCAGGTGTTAGCCCAGAATATGTAATAGCTATTATTTCACTTGTTACCTGATTTCATCTATTATACAATTGCTATTTGCAGTAGTGAACTATACAAGCATACATCACCAAATGAACCTTAGTCTTAGCTTTTAAGGTCATCCTAGTAATTAATTCTCTGACAATGCTTTCAAACTCAAGTCGGTTTTCTCACTATAGCACAATAGAGCCATCTTGGCCTTCTCGTGGGAGTTAAAAATTTCAAAAAATATCATTCTTATAAGCAGATTGTCTTAGGCTCCCCAACCCCTGGGCCATGGACTAGTACCAGTCTGTGGCCTGTTAGGAACCGGGCCGCACAGCAGGAGGTAAGCCGTTGTCTAATGAGCATTACCGCCTGAGCTCTTCCTACTGTTAGATCAGCAGACGCATTAGATTCTCTTAGGTGCAGGAACTCTATTATGAACTGCGCACATGAGGTATCCAGGGTGCGCGCTCCTTATGAGAATCTAAGTAATGCCTGATGATTTGAGGTGGAACAGTTTCATCTGGAAACCATCCAGTCCGCCCTCTGTGGAAAAACTTCTTCCATGAAATCGATACTTGGTGCCAAAAATGTTGGGGAATGCTACTCTAACAGAAAAAAAAAAAAGGAAAATTATACTGGTCTGACCATTCCTAACTGTTGTTTCTGATACACAGAACACATTCATACCAAGGTATACACATAAGGAACAGCGTTTTTTTTTTTAAGGAAGAGAGGGCAAACAGATCTTTTCCTACTTCTAACATGAATTAGCTCTAAGACTTAAGTATTGTTTCTCCATCTGTAAAACACAGAAAGGGTGAAAGAAATAAGCTCTGCTCCTTCAAAATACCAAGATCTTGGCTGGATGCGGTGGCTCACGCCTGTAATCCCAACACTTTGGGAGGCCGAAGCAGGTGGATCACTTGAGGTCAGGAGTTCAAGACCAGACTGGCCAACATGGTGAAACCCCGTCTCTACAAAAATATAAAAATTAACCAGGCATGGTGATGTGCACCTGTAATCCCAGCTGCTCAGGAGGCTGAGGCAGGAGAACCACTTGAAACCAGAAGGCGGACATTGCAGTGAGCCAAGATGGAGCCACTGTACTCGTCTGAGTGATAGAGCGAGACTCCGTCTCAAAAATATATACATATCAAGATCTTTAGCCCTATGTTTTCTATATAATACATCAAGATAAATTTCACCAGGTTCATGGGACTGGCAGGCTTACTTGACCTGATTTGACACTTTTTTCCTAAACCTTGTTAAGTCTAACCTCAAAATCTACTAAAGTTTTGTATATATAAAGTTGTTTATCTTACCTGATCTGTCATTAAGACCTTGTTGAAGGAGCATTACTCTCTGAGCAATGGACATAGCTCTCATATGAACCTTTTCAGCTAAAACCTTAAAAACAATTTATAAAGATGGTCATTAACCTCAACACAATTTACAGATCTCATAAGAACATCACCATCTTAGAAAATTACCCAGGATCTCCAACATTAATACCTGGTAACACACTTAATACAGTAAGATTCTACCTAAATCACCTGTGTTCTCCATAAAACCTCAATTGAAGAAATTATTACATGCCAAGTATTTTTCAAAGGCACTTTAAGAAAATGGCTTCTTGTCCCTTAAGAATATGCCAACACAAGACACTGAACTTATTTACCTGATAAGCCAGCTTTCTGACAGCCTCTTTCACATCCTTGGTGCGCCCTACAATTTTTGGCAAAGTCTTTGCTGATGGTGCAATACATGATAACACTGCCCGTCTAACTTCTGGATTTGAATCATTTTCAATCAAAGTAGCATATGCTAAAAATAAAGCAATACATTTTGGTACTGAAGAAATTATTTATTTAACTATAGTCATAAAATAACACACATTTTGATATTTTAAAATGCCTTTAATATGATAAAGATAGGCTGGGCATGATGGCTAATGCCTATAACCAGCACTTGGGAGGCCAAGGTAGGTGAAGAGCTTGAAGCCAAGAGTTCAAGACCAGCCTGGGCAATATAGCAAGACCCCTGTCTCTACAAAATAATTTTGAAATAAAAAATTAGCTAGGCATAGTAGTGGCGATTCCAGTTACTTAGGGGGCTGAGGTGGAAGGATCACTTAAGCCCAGGAGTTTGAGGCCGCACCTCTTCTATCCGGCCTGAGTGAGAACCCATCTATAATAGAAATAATGTCCTTTTTTTAGCCTTACACATTAAGTTTTTTTCCCACCAACTTCCTTCTCGCTATGTTGCCCAGGTTGGAGCCAAAGTGCTGAGATTACAGGCCTGAGTCACTGCTGCACAGGTCACGAACTTCCCTTCTAAAGACACAAGGGGGAATTAGTCAACGGACTGGCTCTAAGGCCAAAAGTGAAAGCAAATAGCCCTAACAGTCATGGTAAATTAATCATAAAGATTATGTCTGTGCTACTCCTCAGTATTTAAGAGAAAGCTTAATATAGCAGTTTATTTTAAACTGATAATGGCTTTATAAGGGCCCATTATTTTGGTTTTTTAATGAGACCTAAAAGGAAATATTTTTTGGTTTTATTATTGAAACAAACTCATTTCTTATATTTAAATATATTTATCTGTACTTCTCACATCTTTCCCACTCAATTATTAAGTACATGTTGACTATCAAATATCTATGTTTAGCTGATGGGTGCAGCACACCAACATGGCACAAGTATACATATGTAACAAACCTGCACGTTATGCACATGTACCCTAGAACTTAAAGTATAATAATAATAAAAAAAAAAATTTAAAAAAAAAATAAAGCAGCTACCTTTTCAAAAAAAAAAAACAAATATCTATGTTTTACACAATATTATTATGGGTATATTTTAACACCAAAAAAAAAATACCAACTACTATAGTGATAAATATACCAGTGATAATGGCAGAGATTTATATTTTTGACATAAGAATTTCTGTTCAAAAAAAAAGATATCCCAAAGGGAGTGAAACAATGATACCCCAATGAGCCACCTAAAGCAGAAAGAGATATACAATTCATATGACCCAAGGATTTCTTTTCAAAATATATAAAGAACGCAAATGAATTTTTTTAAATAGTATTTTAAATTAAAAACCCAATGAAAAAATGGGCAAAACACAGTAACAGGTATTATATAGAAATACAACTGGCTGCTAAATATATACATACAGCATGATTTACACAAAATGATAGGAAAACATTAAGATAGACATATGTGATTTATGTAAAAAATTTTTTTTTTAATTTAAGCAAGAGACTAATTAACCCAAAACTGAGGATAATAGTTACTTCTGAGGGACAGGGATGCAGCTGGGATAGGATGCAAGTACTGATTATTTTTTTTAAGCTGGGTGGTTGCTACTTAGGTGTTTTGTTTTTTTATCTGAATCATATATTAATTACCGATACTCTTCATATGTATAGACCATAATAAAAAGTTTCAAATACTGAGAATTTAACAAAATCAACAAATCTGAAAAAGATTTAGGAAACTACACACACCATTAACCACTGGGCATTCATCATCCTTGGGATCCTGAAGTCGTGAAAGCGCCAGAACTGCCTGTATTCTCACATTTGGAATTTTATCTTTCAATCTAATAAGCATGGCTTTATTAATTTTATCAAACACATCATCATCAATCTGAGCATTTTCTGGCATACTTCCCAAAAGCTTGTTTATGAGCTGGCACACTCTAAATCTCACTGCATTGCTGTTTGCTTCATGAGACTAAAACAGAAACAAATCAAAACTTATTCATAGTCACATACCACTCCCAAATAATCAATATTATCTGAACTCTATATATTCAGAATGCAAGAAGTTACAACAACAATTCATTTCCTGAAGAGAACTTATAATGCTACCTTGGTCCATATGTATAGCAAATATATATTTTATACAGTCTCAAAATAAACAGTCTGAAAGAAGTCTTTGCTAAGTTACATAGTCCTCTGTGTAGCAGCTTCTAAAATACAGAACTCATTTAAAATAAACATAGGAGAACTGGTTTAAAGAGGTCATTAAAAATTTAATGTTGGAGTTAAAGTCCACTTTTTAATCATAATGATAATTCTAATATTTCCCATAAAACGTAGACTCATTCAGATTTTTTAAATCACTAGATATTTCATTGTCAAAAACATACAAACTCCCACGACTCTAAGTGGCAAAATTTTCTAAAATCCCTCCCCAAAGCTATCATTTTCATAGTACCTTTAAGAGAAAAGTAAACAAATAATTTAAAAGGCCACCATCTTCCTCTTCCTCATCATCTTCCATATCCGATTGGTGAAATGAGGTAACAAACTTTGCTGCAAATTCTATTACCCTCTCCACAGCTGGTTCACGTTTATAGACCACCATAACATATTTAAGGTAATGTATGAACTCCTCATGAAAAACTGTTTTATCATCCATCTGAAAGACAAAAGAAACCCTTCATAAACTGCACCGACAGAAATCCTTTATTCCCAACATCACCCTAAGACTTCTGAAAGCACTAGCCATAATAATGCAGACAAATTAAAATCTTTATTTAGTAAACTCTTAATTATCCAAACCAGCAAAAGGGCAATCAATTTGCATGAATTTCTCTCCAGGCTATAATGGGAGTACACGAGCTTGACTTTTGACAGTAAAAAGATTCCTTTGATTGTTTTTTTCAATATCTTTGAATTCTCAATAAGCCTTTAGTACCAGTACATTACAAATACGCTTCTTCATCAACAACCCAAAATCAATACTGCCTTTTATATTTCTCATATTCAGGTCTTCCTATCTCTTCCTATCACCAGCAGCTTCTTTACGAGACAACCTGCACATCCTATCTCATATCCTCAAAGCCCTGCGATGTTTACTTACAATTTTTCTTGGACCTCAAGATAATTCAGCTTCCCCAAATTAATTGTTCTAGTCTTCTCAAGGTTCCACTCAAAACAAACAAATAGTAACGTACATAAATAAGAATGGCCAGGCCCTAACGATTAATTTGGTATTTGGTGATTGGATTCAATGTAACCGTGGGACGAGGGTAGAATCATTTGACGGTCGGCGGGGAACGATGACCCCAGGGGCAACGACCACCGAACCCCCGCATTCAGGATCCACTCTGCGGTTCAATATTTGATGTCTGATAGCCTCGGTGGTTGTAAATGCTTCTCTCCACGTTCACAATCAGATTAAGGAATAACGGTCCACGCCGCCCAGAGGCTGGGGGTGTCGGCTCAGAAAAGCCAAGGCGGGGCCCGTGTGAATGACGCCCAGACTTCCGAGTCTTTCTGGCCTGGGCGCAGGCGACCTCGGGTAAATCTCTGACTTCTCCGAACCTCAGGTGGTCCCTATGAAGTGAGTCGCGAAAGTGAACAAGGCTGGAGTCACGGTGCGCCGAGCCCGAGGGCCACGGAGGGCCCCTGAGGGAGGGTGGGCCGGGGCGGGCGAGGGGCGGCGGCCAGGGCCGGGCGCGCTTACCGTGCGGTAGGTGCGGCTCAGCGCCACCACCAGCTTCGCCTGGTTCTGGTGCGGATGCTGCGCCAGCCGAAAGGCCTCCTTAATCGACAGCAGCCTCTTTTCCGCTCCCATGGCTCTGGAACCCTGCCGGGACGAGTCCTGCCCGCGCTCGGCTACAGCCTGCCCGCCCGCCAACCCAGAGGCAGAGCTCTCCGCAGTCTTCTCTGACAGCCCCGGGAGTCTTTACCGCCCGAACGTTCAAATAATTGCCGCGAGAGGGGAAAATCCCGCGAGACTGCCGCAAGCGCTCTGGGAGGAGAGAGCGGGAAGCGATGGGTCCACCCATCTCACACCCTGCGCTTTGGGCGCATGCGTCTAGGTTCAACCTTGTCCAACAGTTTTCACGGAGGGAAGTGGCGTTTTTAAGGGGGAGGGACCTTGACTCGGTCGGAAGTAGTGTCGGCGCGGGAGCGGAGTGGAGTGGCCTAGCCGCGGGAGGGGAAGGGTTGCTAGTGTTAGGCCTAGCTGGGTAGTGCGGTTGAGCGTGAGGCGAGAAAGAAGAAGCGATCCTCCAAGGGTGAGAACGGGAGATCTGCCGAAGATAACAACCTCCCTTGTGGGCAAAGGGCGGGGGATCCCCACACGAGGGCTCCGTTTCGAGAGACTGCGACAAAGGAAAGTTCGTAGCGCGTTCCGGAGGCCCGGCCGCCTCTGAGAAGGGAGACGCTGCTGGGTCCGCTAAGCTGGGCGACCCGAGGTTAGTGGAGACGGATGCGGTCTTTTGAAGGCCTTAGTCCCTGCCCTGGTGAAGCCGACTGCGAGGTTCCGCAGGGCGTGCAGGCGGCCCGGGGATCGCTGCGAAGGGGGTGCGGGCTAACTTAGCTATTGCCGTTTCTAGATATGCAGCTGTCGAGGCCCTGTTTACAAGCGGGCATAAGGACAGTGTATTAAGGGAGAACTCAAGAGAATGGAAAGGTCTTTCGGGTAGTGGTTAAAATAAAGAAGAGTAGAAACTAGGTTTTTAAATTTTAAATGAAATTATATCAGGCAGAATTTCTGTTGGATCTCAGGATGCACCATCCAAAAATAAGACTGTAGGAGAACAGAATAGGCCACCCTACAGTATACTTCTAGGGTATATTTTGAGCTGGTATTCTGATAAAATGCAGACACAGGAGTCACTCTGAAAATCTGTCCTGTTGTAAAAGAAATTTACATCTACAAAGGAAATATACATCAGTAAAGCATCTGTATCACGAAGAGGGCAGCTCTGCGATAATTTTTGTTACCTGGGAGATTTTATCTGCATATCAAGACAACTTTTATTCACCGTTTATTTCCTCCCCTCACCTTTCCACAACTTTGTGGCCAACCATCCCCCAGAAAGCCGCAAACCACCATTTCTTGAGTAGCGTAGGATGCTGTATAATCTTCAATCATCTGACCATGGTGGGACTCCTCTGCATGTGTAGTTAAGTACGGGTTTTTTTTCTTGTTAATGTTTATGTCAAGTTAATTTGTAACCTAGCCAAAGAACCTAGGAGGATGGAGGGAAGCCGTTTTTCCCTCTCCTACACCTCAGTAACCTACTGCCAGCTGAAGAAATAGAACATTACTAAAGCCACCTGTACATCTTTCTCCTTTTGAATTACCTTCACTCCGAAGAAGTAATGGATTTTCTTAATTTACTGTTAACTTTTACCATGCAGATTTTTATATATTAATGACACATTTTTTTATGTTAATGACTAAATAAATCCCTGAATGAGGATATTGTACTATTTTGCATGTTTTAACCATTAAATGAATAATTATATGTGCCTCTGGCTTTTTTCAATCAATATTGCTGTGGTTCATATTGATGTATTAATAATAGTAACTTGCACGTGATTGACCTTTATCATTCTAAGCACTTTACTTTGTTTATTGCTCACAAACCCTGTAGGATAACTTTGATCTTCTTTTAAGATGAGGAAACTGCGACACAGGTTGCTATAGTACTCCATTGTATTAATATGCCATACCTTATCCATTCTCCTGCTTAATTCCTCAAACTTTATAGATATTCAACTGCTAGTTAAGATAAGAATGTGGTAACATTTGTGTTGCCCATAATTTTGCTTTGTGACGTTTCTAATATTTATCTTTATTTTTATTTTGAGACAGAGTCTTGCTCTGTCACCCAGGCTGGAGTGCAATGGCGCAATCTTGGCTCACTGCAACCTCTGCCTCCCCAGGTTCAAGTAATTCTCCTGCCTCAGTCTCCCAAGTAGCTGGGTTACAGGCATTCACCACCACACCTGGCTACTTTTTTGTATTTTTAATAGAGACGGGTTTCTCCATGTTGGCCAGGCTGGTCTCGAACTCCTGACCTCAGGTGATCCACCCGCCTTTGCCTCCCAAAGTGTTGGAATTACAGGCGTGAGCCAGCTAGTATTTATTGTATTCAACTTGGCTGTCTCACCAACAGAGACATCACACCATTTTGTCAGTTACAGAAGAATGAGACATCTGGCCACCAGAGGTCAGCCTAACTATATTTTGGTTAGGTTTGTTTTTGTTGTTTTTTTTTTCAATGGTTAAAGCCATGGGGGGAGGGGTTCAGTATTTTTTGATATTATAATCTGAAAATATTTTTTTAAAGATGCTAGATTAAATTTAAACAACATAGTATACTGCCTTAAAGCTTACATGTTTCCTAACTTCCGTACTGTGAAACAGAACAAAAACAATTATGGGAAAGTAAGAGCCTTTTTAAAAATTTTCTGAGTAACATAATAACTGAAGTATAGCCAATTAGTAATCTCACAGGTGCAATCTGGTTGAAGTGAAAATAGCAAAAATATTAGAGGACAGCGCAATTAAAAGCCAACAGCTTCTCCTGTCTCAGTTAATAAAGACTGAGTTGTGCTAATAAGGTCATATGGTATGGCTTCAGGTCAGCAATTTTCTTCTAATGAGTATTTCTCTGGCTTTCACACACTCCTGGCACAGTATTATAGTATTATAAACTAAGAAGTATTACATTGTTTCTTCTTAAAGGTATAAGCAGTTTCCTTTATATTGCTGTAGTAGCATCATATGTTGATCTTGCCTTAAAAAATTATCTCATTTGTCTTTGTCTAACATTACCAAATCACCAAGCTATAACTTGGGAACTCTTCTCTTCTGGAGTAAAATAGAACTTGCTTGTGGTAGTTACTTACTGCAAGCCTTTGCCATTCTCTGATTGTTTCAGATACATTTACTGAGCCACTCATATATGCCAGACACTGTGCTAGGAGTGTGTGAAAGCCAGAGAAATACTCATTAGAGGAAAATTGCTCACCTGAAGCCATACCATATGACCTTATTAGCACAACTCAGTGTATTCGATAATGAAAATGTCCACTGACTTTAATTTTGGAAATGCCCCGTACAGAGTAGCATAAACGACACATTGATACTGTTTCTTTTCTCATGTAAAGCTATGCCTTTAAAGGCCACCCATGTTGCTATATATACTTGGAATGTGTTTCCACCACATTTTACCAGTCCGCTTCTCTAGGGATAGGAACCTGGAATGCTGCTAATTCCTGTCATCACAGATGTAGCTTCAGGGTATATCTTCATACATGTTCTTACGGGAATTTCTTTGCTATCTATGCCCAAAAGTAGGATTGCTAGATCATGAGATGTGCAAATAGTTTGCCTAAGTAGTGCTGCCAGCCTGTTAGGAACAGTTACTCCACTCTGCAATCCCACCAGCAGTGCCAGTTCCAAAAAATAACTCACTGACACTTGGCATTATCCAGCTTTCTTATTCTACCAAACTGATAGCATAATGTGATCATACTGTTCATGCTTTGGGATTTTCTCTTCTATAATTTGGATGTCTTTGTCCTTTGCTCATTTCTTTATTGAAGTTGCTATCTTTCTTAAAAATTGATTTAACTTTGTCCTTGGTATCTTTAGTTCAGTCCAGAAATGATTAATTGTGATGTGATTAAATTCATTTTTTGGTCTGGTGCTTTATGCTTTTTTGTTTAAGAAGTCTTTCCCTGGCCTCATTTCACAAAGATATTCTGTATTATATTTAACTAACTGTATGGTTTTACCATCCCCATTTAGATCTTTAATCCATCGTGAATCCTCCCTTATACATGTCATTATATGTATAGGTATTACATGGTTTTGCTTTTCTTTTTTTTTCTTAACCTTGTTCTTAATTTTTTGTTAATTCTTGTTCCAATAGTTTTACTTTTTTTTAATATAGTGAGCCAGTTGTACCAATATTATGTACTAAACATATCCATTCACCCTTAGTTTATGTACCAACCTTATTTTATATTACATTCCCAAATTATATATAGCTCTGTTTCTAAGCTCTTTTCTGCTCTTTTGGACTATTGTCTGTTCTTACACTAATGCTACCCTATTTTAATTTCTGTGACATTAGTCATAGTACATACCTTGAAGAATAGGAACTCCCTTACTCTTCTGTTTAAACAGTTCATTTGGCTATATGTGGAATTTTATTCTTTCTATATAACCTTTATATAGAGTTCCTTAAAATTTTGATTGGAATTGTATAAATTAATAGGGAGAAAGTTGATATCTTTATGATATTTGTTCCATCCAAGAACATGGAATGTCTGTATTTTAAATTATCTTCTATATTGTTTATTAGATCTTATATATTAATGATTAGTTCCTAGGTTCTTTATAGGATTAGGTTTTTGTTGTTTGTTTTTCCTTCTGTGAAATGTCTTTATATATGGTCTAGTTAGTATTGCTAGTATAAAAGTTAACAGTGCCTGAGTTGAAACTCTGGCCCTGTGACTTACTAGATGAATGACTTTGGTCACGTAACTTAATCCACAGGTAAGATGGGGACAATAAAAGTACCACCTTTTATGGTTGTTAGAAGAATTTTAAAATAGTTAACATTTGTGCAGTTATTAGAGTAGTACATGGCAAATAATAAGTGTTATATAAGTAATTAAATTAATGGATATTCATAGGTTAATCTCAGATCAGGAAACTTGTTGAACTCTGTTTTTTTTTAATTAGATGATAATCATCTGTAAACTAATAGTTTTATCTCTTCCAATTCTTAACGTATCTTTTTCCAAAAAGAAAAACATTGATTAGGACTTTCCGTCCTGTGTCAGACAATATCAGTCTCAGTCAACATGGTCATCTTTAGCTAATTTCACTTTTTTGTTGTTGTTGTTGTTGAGAAGAGTCTCATTCTGTCACCCAGACTAGAGTACAGCAGTGTGATCATAGCTCACCACGCAGCCTCCAACTCCTGGGCTCAAGCAATCCTCCTGCCTCAGCCTCCCAAGTAGCTAGAACTAAAGGCACACACCACCATACCTGGCTAAATTTTTTTGTAGAGACAGGGTCTTGCTATGTTGCCCAGGCTGGTCTTGAACTCCTGACCTCAAGTGGTCCTCCACCCTTGGCCTCCCAAAATGCTAGGATTACAAGCATGAGCCACTGTGCCCTGCCCCTGACTTCACTTTTAAAGGAAATGTATCTCATCTTATTCAGGATAATGTTTGCTTAAAGATTTTGGTAGATAACCTTTACCAAGTTAAGAAAGTTATATTCTCCTTCTAGTTTAGTAAAAATGTTTTGTTTTGTCTTTTAAAGCATAAATACATGTTGGTCAGGAACTAACAAAGGTTATCCACATTCAATATAATGATCTCTTTTTTTCCTTTAGTTCTGGTAATTTGTACATTTTTTATAATTTGAGCTATTCTTACTTTCCTGGGATAGGCTGTATTTGATAATACTCTTTTTAATGTACTGTTGGATTCTGTTAAGTGATATTTAGGATTTTGCAAGTGAAGTGAGCCTATACTTTTCTTGTTTGGTTCATCTCTAAGTTTGGAATTTATTTTTGTTATCTTTATAAAAGGAACTGGTCAGTTTTCATGCTTTTTTCTTTTTTGTGGAACAGCTTATATAGAATTGGTCATAGGATCACAACTTCTGAGGTCCCAGCAAGAGTCCTAACATCTAGCAGCTCTACCACCAGGACAGGCCCCCTAAAACTAATTCCAACAAGCACCTCTGAAGGTAAAAAAAATAAAATAAAAATAAATAAATACCTTTTAGAGCTCTCTATTTGGAGTTTGGGACATAAGGGATCAGCTTTTGCAAAAGTAATTTTCTGGGCTAAAACTGCATACAAACTGGCCCAGTTTTGTACCAACAAAGAATTAAAATGGCCCCAGACTTTCCTCCGCAATATTGTGATTGTAAGAGCTATTACCAACAGGTAAATTGGCCTAAGCCTATGAGATAGAGAGGGAAGAGTCTGTAAGACTTCTTGCTCAGCATTTGTTCTGATTTTAGATATCCTGAGGTTAGGTAGGCAATAATGTTATCCAGTGCTTTCAGGCTTTAATATCATGTCTCTAGTCTTCTCATTCACAGGTTAAGGCTACCTTTCCAGATAGTCCAACAGCTAAATCACCAGTTTCCAAGGGCATTTACGTCACCTATGGAAAGCATCGGATCCTCTTACACCAGATGTTCTTGACAGCTCATCCCATCAGTCCCCACTGCACAAAAGTTGCTATACCAGCGGACAACCAAGACAACTACTGAGCTTCTTTTCGTTGTCAAGTAGATATAATATCACTGCCAGCAAAACAGCACAAACAGTGTCTCTTCACAGTACCACTACCAATTGGGACTATGCTAAGTAAATCAGCTTGCCTAGATGAGGACCCCTGGTATTCTTGGGTAGCCAGGATTTGAAGGAGATACTCTGACCTGTGCCACTGGTAAGTGACTAAATACTTTTACACACTGAACTGGTCCTGAAAACTAAGATGTCTTCTTTGTAAGTGAAGAATATACAACATAATCTTGAAGGACAGCACAGTGGTGTGGGCCGCAAGCATACTCTATGTGCATAATGGACTGAAAGACAAATTAATCTTGGCAAAAGGATTTTTCATCTCTTATTTCTATTTGCCAGTGTTAGTAAGTGTTCTGCTGGCTTTAGATTATTACCTTTTTCTGGTTCCTTACTCTGTTTCATTCAGATGGGTCCTAGAAATCCCTCTCCTGACCACTTGTCAGATTCAGAAAGTGAGGAAGAAGAAAACATTAGCTACCTGAATGAGAGTTCTGGGGAAGAGTGGGATTCCTCTGAAGAAGAGGACTCCATGGTACCCAACTTATCGCCTCTTGAGAGTCTTGCCTGGCAGGTTAAGTGCCTTTTAAAATATTCCACAACTTGGAAACCTTTAAATCCTAATTCCTGGTTGTATCATGCTAAACTCTTGGATCCAAGCACACCAGTCCATATACTTCGAGAGATAGGTCTAAGACTCTCCCATTGTTCCCACTGTGTCCCCAAACTGGAACCAATTCCTGAATGGCCCCCTCTGGCCTCTTGTGGAGTCCCACCTTTTCAAAAGCCTCTTACAAGTCCCAGCCGGCTCTCTAGAGATCATGCCACTCTAAATGGAGCACTGCAATTTGCCACCAAACAGCTAAGCCGAACATTGAGTAGAGCCACTCCCATACCTGAATACCTAAAACAGATTCCTAATTCTTGTGTTTCTGGGTGTTGCTGTGGCTGGCTGACTAAAACAGTTAAGGAAACAACTCGTACTGAACCCATCAACACTACTTATTCTTACACTGACTTCCAAAAGGCAGTTAACAAACTCCTAACTGCATCACTGTAAAGATCTACCATTTGCTGTGATATCTCTGATGTTGCTAATTGAGGAAGGGGTACAAAGTTAGTCATTACACAGCCCACTAATGTCTTCTCAGTCAAACTATCTTATGCCCTGGCAAGCCAAAGAGGATACCCTTTGACAAACCCTGTGGATAAAATGATAATATCAAGGCCAGGCGTGGTGGCTCACGCCTGTAATCCCAACACTTTAGGAGGCTGAGGTGGGTGGATCTCCTGAGGTCGGAAGTTTGAGACCAGCCTTGCCAACACAGCGAAATCCCGTCTACTAAAAATAGAAAAAAAATCAGCTGGGCGCAGCAGTGCATGCCTGTAATCCCAGCTACTCGGGAGGCTGAAACAGGAGAATCACTTGAACCAGGGAGGCAGAGGTTGCGGTGAGTCAAGATTATGCCACTGCACTCCAACCTGGGTGACAAAGCAAGACTCAGTCTCAAAACAACAACAACAACAAAAAAAATACCAATGGAGAATTACTTAAGGGGACCATATTACAAAAGCTAGTTGAATATTCTTCACACTCACTTCTCACCCTACCCATCCCAATTTATTCTGCCTTTCTGAATGGCTTTAATGAGATATCTGATTATTAATGAAGAAAAGTAGACCACCACCCCTTTTATTATCCAGACTTCAGAACAGCCATTATTGAAAGCTAGAAGTTAGCTACCCACAGTAATACCTTTCTGAGCATACCCTTCTCTAACATGCATTTCTATGGAGGTAGTTAAATTGAGTAACTACACAAAGGAAAATGGCAGGGATGGGGATTTCTTTCCCAGCTTTTATATAGATGTGCCTACATAGGACACTCTTTAGGGTTCCTTTTATTTTTTCTTGTTTTGGCAGGGGGGTGGGAGCGGCAGGGAGGAGTACAATTTTAAGCTTAGCCTGTACTACTACAAACTTATTATGGCACTTACAATTACATCATGAACGTTCTGTATCAGTCTCCCACCAGGCTGTCTCTGGCTAAATCAGCCTATAAGATCATCCCTTGGGATTAAACAAACACCTGTTCTGTAGAGAATATGTTTCCTGAATCTTGGTACTCAGACTTTTGTCAAGAGTAAATAAAATACCTTTCAAAAGATTAATGGAAAATGATTAAGAGAGCATTTCTGCTTTCAGTATTAACTGCTAATGGATTAAAATTTTAGTCTGTATAGCATTTCCTGGAGTAAAAGTTCAAGTACTTTCCACATCCATTGCAAACGTCAGGAACCCTTCTAATTTTAAAGAACCTTCTTATTAGAAAATCTCAGCCTAATACAATCTGAAGTTAAGAGTTTCAGCAGCATTGTTTTTCTAAGTAGATTTAGCTATAGATTTTCTTTTGGCCAAACAAGGAAGAGTATATGCCCTTGTAAATGAGGCTTGTTTTTTTTATTTAAATGAGTCAAAACATAGAAATCAGTATACGTAAAATAAAATGCATGAGACTATTAAATCTTTTCATACACTCTACAAATAAAATGAAATCTGTGTGTGGTCCTGGTTGACTGGGCATCTAAAGGGAATCAGAAAAGAGATTGTGAAAAGTGTATGTGTGTGTGTATATATATATACATATATATATATATATATCCTCTTAGTTTTGCTTTTTCCTATTCTCCATAATTAAGTGCTGTTTACAAGGTGGCATCAAAAAATTGAAGCAGGCCAGGCACGGTGGCTCACGCCTGTAATCCCAACACTTTGGGAGGCTGAGGCAGGTGGATCACTTGAGATCAGGAGTTCGTGACCAGCCTGGCCAACATGGTGAAAACCCATCTCTACTAAAAATACAAAAATTAGCCGGGCGTAGTGGCGTGCACCTGTAATCAACAGCTACTTGGGAGGCTGAGGCAGGAGAATTGCTTGAACCTGGGAGGTGGAGGTTGCAATGAGCCGAGATCGCGCCACTGTACTCTAGCCTGGGCAACAGCAAGACACCGTCTCAAGAAAAAAAAAAAAGGCAGTTAGGAATCATAAATTATGTAAATATATAGCAATTTTAAGAAGAGAGAAGAATGCTTATAACCTAATGAATATTTCTGCTGAGCCTTAGTTGTCTAAAGGAAAAAAAGAGGGAATTGTAGATAAAAGTATTTGTTAGTGGAAATTATTGACCTGAAACCATATCATATTGTTAGTGTAACTGAATGTATCAGAAATTGTTCTTATGTAGATATTCTGTGAAACTGGTTTCTAAAATGTTACAGGAAACTCTTTCCTTTTTTTTTTGTTTTTGTTTTTGTTTGTTTAAGGGGAGGTGGGAGGAGGTAGGCAAGAGGTTTGAATATTAACCTATGTTGATGTTTATGTGTTCATAATATGTTCTTTTTTCTCTCTTGGTGTGTGTATAAAAGTGCCTTGCTCATGAATGCATTTTTGCTCTTCACTTCGAAAGGAAGCCTTTCCACAGCTTGGCAGCTGAATAAACCAATAGCTTTGTACATGTTGAACAGCGTATAGTCATTTGTCCTCAACAAATGAAATAGATCCTACTTTGCTTAAGACATACTCAACATTCACTAAGTACTGAATAGAGTTAATAGACACAGTACCTGAATCCATATAGTACGTCTGACAGGAGATGACTTGACGTCTCTAGAGAAGAAACGCACTTGAAGAAGAAAATGTCTGATATTCAGTCAAGATTCAAAGTGAGCTTATTTGTTTATATATTTTAAGTAATTCCAGGTTGCACAAAATAACAGGTACCTAAATAAGCCTTAAGTTAACTTTTTGTGTGACATAAACACTGGGTTTGGAAATGAATTTACTACCTTTGCACTCACTATGTTGGCTTCTGGTTAAATGCAGTCACCATAATTAGGATAAAAAGTTGAATTTATCCTCTCTTTATAGAAATATTTATCAAAGGAGTAAGGAAATTATTTCTAAACCAGTGGACATTAACTGTCTTTTACTTTCTCAGTGCAGATAGGCAACTTTTTTTTTTCTTCTTTCTTTCTTTCTTTTTTGAGACAGTTTTGCTCTTGCTGCCCAGGCTGGAGTGCAATGGCGCAATCTTGGCTCACCGTAACCTCCACCTCCCGGGTTCAAGCAATTCTTCTCAACTTCCCAAGTAGCTGGGATTATAGGCATGTGTCACCACACCCGGCTAATTTTGTATTTTTAGTAGAGACAGGGTTTCTCAATTGGTCAAGCTGGTCTCTAACTCCTGACTTCAGGTGATCTACCTGCCTCAGCCTCCCAAAGTGCTGGGATTACAGGTGTGAGCCACCGCACCTAGCCATAGGCAACATTTTTATTAAAACAGTCCAGATACCTTGAGCCTCAAAGACCATAATCAGGTCTTTTAATCCCATCTGCTTCCTAAGCAAAGGAAAAAATCCATACATGCATGGCAGGATGGCATATGATATGTCTCCTCTGGGGGATAGAAGCCCTTCCTGCTGGGCCTTCTATCACACCTGTCCATATAAAAATTAAAAAAAAAAAAAAAGTCTGATGAAAATGTTTTGATATTAGTGTAAATAGCTAAAGCATTTAAAGACTTTAGAAGTCACCTGGGTTATTTTCTTACGCGTAAGTTGGCTTGCATCTGGCTTTCTACTTTTGGCACCAGTGTTAAAGAACATGTCTTTTGGAGCAGACTTAGTTTTAAATATCTCTTGTTAGAAATTTAGCCATTCATCCAATATTGCTATGGAGAAGTGCCTACTCTAGTACAGACACTGGGAATGCAAAAGTAAATAAGATTACTACACATAGGAAAATAGTTTTAAAATATATGAACCTATCTATTACCCCAAGCCATTTCTGCTATCTAGGGTCATACTAAATAAACCTAAACCCTAATCCATATGTTGGCCCTTCACATATTGAAAATAGCTTATAGTGGAGAATCATAAAAGAATTGAATGGAGCAGCCATCCACATGTAATGAAGATTCATGTGGAGGACACACTTCAATTAAACCCCCACAACGACACTCACCCAAGGAAATGGAGAAAATATATAGATACTTTGTACAAAGATTTAAATTATATCTGCTAATCACAAGGCACTGGCACAAAGATCAGGGCCAAAAGTGTTTTGCTCAGGTAGCTAGGATATATAGAACAGCCTAAGAAATCTGGATAGCTTCACAGACTTCATGAGATAACTGCAAGCTGGTAACATACCTGTCCACCAGTGATATCTATTGAACTGAGGGAGTTACATTCTCTGGACCAACCACCAGTGCTTCTATGTCAACTTGCTGCTGCTAAAAGAAAAATCTCTACGCTGTGTCTCAAATAATTTTAAATAAAGTTGAGTTAATGACTACATATTTGAGTCTGCTAATCATGCAGTTTGCCAAGCTCTTCCTTTCAATTAGCAGCAGCAGTGAGACTTATTGTAAAAGTTTGCAACTGAGACCAAGAAATGGAAAGGATGAGGATATACCATAGTGACCTGACACTTGCTGGCTTCCCATCTTCTGTGAGAGCTATGACCAGCTCTTCTCAATGAGATGTGGAAAATGAATGCCTGGTTTTCATTTTTTATTTATTTTTTTGACACAGGGTTTCACTCTTGCCTAAGCTGGAGTGCAGGGGCGTGATCTTGGCTCACCGCAGCCTCGACCTCCCAGGCTCAAGCGATGCACCTAAACTTCATTGGTAGCTGTGGACTACAGGTGCACACCACCACACAGGCCAATTTTTGTATTTCTTTGTAGACGCAGTTTCACTCAGGCTGGTCGGGAACTCCTGAGCTCAAGCAATCCTCCCACCTCAGCCTCCCAGAGTGTTGGTGTTACACTGGTACCTGGTTAAAAAAAAAAAAATGGAGTATAACAGTGTAACAGGAAGACAGCTATAGGGTTATTGCCTCTAAACTATGGAGGCAGTTAAAAATGTTAACAGCAATTTCAAGTTGAATCATAAAACAGGAATTTGACTGGAATTTGGGCAGTTTATTTGGGAAAACATGATTCTGACACGACACGTGATATGAAAATTCCTGGGATCATTAGGGGAGTTAGGCTGTATACAACAATAATCATTCAGAAGGGACTCAGGATACTGGTTAGCCTAACAAAATTAAAACTAACTTCCTAGTATACACAGCAACCAAGCTAGTTTATCAAATTAGCAACAAACCAGATGAAACTCCTAAAATGAGTGTTGCAGTTAACAAGGAGCTGGTACTATAGTTTTATTTGGGGGGAAATTGTTAAGTTTGGGTTAACTGCTCGCCTATGCCTAATTCACCCTTCCATCTGTGGTATCAGCTGTGGGACCTGATACTCCAGTGTAACAGCTGATGGTTTTGGTTTACAATAAATTAAGCAATGGACCAGTAGGTGCAACTTCCTTTGAGAGGTACCCAAACAAGTGGAACAGCCCAAGGGTATGGCCATCTTCCATCAAAAAAGACCCTAGATGGGCTTTATGGTTGCACCTTGAGTAACCAGATTGTCCTGATAGAGTGGCAGAGCTCTGGTGAAAGAAGGGTGCAGCCACTACCGGAAGAATTCTAATTTCTGAATCAATTGAAGGCTGACATTAATGTTGGCCACAGCCAATGCATTCCTTGTAGACTTACTGCAAAGTGTGTTATATGATGTTGGTCCCTGTCTACCTATTTGGTACTTAAGTAGACTCCCATGCCTTGAAAGGTCCAGACCCCAGTTTCCTTCTTTGAATGCAGTTTTTCTATGTTGGTCACATTCTACTTGGGACATGTTTCTTGAAATGGGTTGGGTTGCCAGATTTAGCAAACAGAAATACAAGACACCCAAATAAATTTGAATTTCAGATAAATAATGAAATATGGCACATATACAAGAAAAAAGTTATGTTATTTACCTGAAATTTGAATTTAGTTTCCTGCATTTTATCTGCAACCCTATAAATATGATAGTGGCATGGATTAAGCTTGGGTTTCAGTCTATATAGTTGTTTCCAGGAACTGTCTGTACTCTTTCCAGTATGTGTTGTTTTCTTATGTCTAAGTAATTGACTAGTAGCCAGGAGGAGTGCTTGTGCACACCCGTAGTCCCAGCTACTCAGGAGGCTAAATTGGGAGGATTGCTTGAGCTGAGGAGTTTGAGGTTGCAGTGGGTTATGATCATGCCACTGCACAGAAACATGAGCACCAGAGCAAGTGCCCGTCTCTAAAATAATAATATTTAATAATAAGAGACTGGGGGTGAGGAAGGCTCACACATAGTTGACCCAAGTTGTATTTCTTATATATTTATTTCTTAGAACTGTTGTTGAGTGTCAGAAGAGGAGGCCCAATTGCAGATATGAGACTTTTTATAGGAGACATGTGGTATTTAGCTAAAATAACCACATAATCATTACAATATTTGCAAACACAAATTTTTTTAAATGCTGTCTCAACAGCAGGTAGTTTGGGTTTGTGGTTGGTGGTGGTTGTGAAATGGAGACTCACTCTGTCACCAGGCTGGAGTGCAGTGGTGCGATCTCAGCTCACTGCAGTCTCCACCTCCTGTGTTCAAGCAATTTCCCTGCCTCGGCCTCCCGAGTAGCTGGGACTACAGGGGTGCACCACCATGCCCGGCTAATTTTTTGTATTTTAGTAGAGATGGTTTTACCGTGTTGGCCAGGATGGTCTCGATCTCCTGACCTCATGATCCGCCCGCCTCAGCCTTGCAAAGTGCTGGGATTACAGTTATGAGCCACCAGGCCCAGCCATCTCTGTGTGTTTCAAGCAGTTACTTTCTCACTCTTCTTTACCATGAAGGGCAAGTATATCATAGGTAGCAGAGTTATGACAACCATTTTTCATCACAGAAAAGGTTCACAAATTTGGAACACCTATCTTTGCCTTCCAGAACCCCCAAAAGACTCAAGGATTTAAAGGCACAAGGTACCCTGGAAGGTAGGAGTAATAAAGTTGAAACCAGGGGATTTTTTGAAAGTTTATCTTTGCTCTCCCTTTGTAGGCAGGCAGCTATCTCTCTAGCAAATGACTGAAGCCTTATTGTCTGGAGAAATTAAACCAAATAGAACTGAGGACAGGGGGAGGATGGTAGTGATAGTGACGTGCTATATGGAAGACAAAATGATTGACAGAATGTGAGTATTCTGAACATTATGAGCCTCCAGTCCAATTTCTCCACCTGGCTACAGAATCTGGCAATGGGGTTTATACCCAGCCCTGCTCACCCAACCCAAAAAGACCAGCAGTAAAAAAAACAGCTTGACACTCGATTATTTCTTACAGTGAAACTGAGAGTCCACAAGCCCTGTTCATTCTTATACAGCCTTCCGTCACTTGAAATCACAATACACAGAGAGCCAAGGATCACTAGATATTTGAGGAAACTTTCAACATGAAAAATGAACATAAAGAAGCTGTGATATTCTCAGAAACAAATATACTGCTTCCATTAAATAGGATCAGGATGCTATTTTTAAAAATGAACAATCCAAAAACAAAAGCTGTTGGAAAAATAGGACACCAAAATTAAGCATTCAGTAGATGTGTTAGAAAATAACTTGAAGAAATTTTGAAAAGTAGAACAAAGAAATGAAAACTAGGCAAGAACAAAAAAGAAACTTTAAACCTGAATAATTTGCAACATCTAATAAATAAGAGTTCCAAAATGAGAGAACAGAGAAACAAGGTGAAGAGAGAAAAAATTAAAGAACATTTCCCGAAAATGTAAGACTTAGTCTCCTAACTTAAAAGGGTCCACTAAGTGCCCTGTGAAATGAATTAAAAAATACCAAAGCACATTGTTAGGATATTTCAGAATGCTAGAGTTATGGAAGGACCTAAAAGCTTCCCAAAAAAGGTAGCGGGGGAAATTACATAAAAAGGATACATTTTCAAAATGGCATTTAGACTTCTTGGTAGCAACACTGGATGCTGGAAGATTATGAAAGCAAGATCTTTAAATTTAAAAAGAAATGATTTTCAACCTAGAATTTTGTACTCAAATAATCCAATCAAGAGTGGGGCTAAAATAAAGATACCTTAAGATTTGCATGGTCTTAGAATTTTATCTCACCATCTACCCTTTCTTAGGAAGCCACTGGAGGATGTGCTTCACCAAAATGAGGGATTAATCTGAGAAGGATGGGATCCTGAAACTAAAAGATGTCACGAAGGAAAATGAAGAAAGTGCCAGGATAACTACTGTGTCGAGTAAGTTGGACGGAGGTTCCAGGAAGTCGGTCTCTAGGAAAACTGCGAACAAAGTATTTGAGTACAATGGAAAGTGTATAAATGAGCAAGAAATTTGAAATTTTATTTCTTAGAAAGTATGTTATTTAGTAACCAGAGTTTTAAAATTTGACATTAAAAGTATAGTCAAATTGGAGTTTTGTCAGCTATAATTAGATTGGTCCTTATGGCATTATACTCCACAGTTTTCTGTAGATGCTGACCTTCATTAAGATGTGCACCGCAGAAGATATTTCTAGAAAATAAAGTTTTTCAATTTGTTTTTGTATTTGATTTGCTTAGGCAAATCTCAATTTTGTATTTATTTACAGAAATAATGCATGGTCTATAGCAGTAATTTCAGCGAGCTTTTTGTTTAAATTTTAGCCTCTGTAGAATCAAAAGCATGAAGAATTACAGGTTGAGCATTCCTAATCCAAAAATTCAAAATCTGAAATGCTCCAAAATCCAAAATTTTTTGAGTGCCAAGATGACACCACAAGTGGAGAATTTCACACCTGACCTCATGTGACAGGTCATCAAAACAAAGGCACACAATACATAGTTTATTAAAACTATTGTATGAAATTACCTTCAAGCTACGTATATATGAAACATGAATGAATTTCATGTTTAGACTTCCCATCCCAAAGATATCTCACTATGTATACGTAAATATTCCAAAATCTGAAAAAACTAAATCCAAAGCACTTCTGTTCCCACACATTTCAGATAAGGGATATGCAACCTGTATCTACTTTTTAAAAATAATATTCTGAAATTTGATATTGTTTTTCATCTTCCATGCTATTTTTGCTATCAAGATATAGTTATATACAGTGGCTGGTCCATAATATATTCCTATATAATATTTTAGATGTTTCCTTATGAGTTATGGTTCAGGGTTTTTTTCTATGCTTTGTTCATATTAATATTACATAATCTCAGAATGAATTTTTATTTACTTGCAAGTGATATGTATGCTGATAGGTTTTTCTCTCTGTCATCAAATCTATTGAGTAAACCATGCCAGGCCAATTTGTCCATCTCCTTTTTTCTAAGTAAGAAATAACATATATACAGTAAATAGAGTGCACTAATCATAAGTGTACTTGATTTTTTAAAATATGTATACATTCATATCAAGATCATATAAAAATACATACACTCAGACCAAAGTATTAAAAATTTCAAATTCTCCTGTGCCCTTTCCTAGTCTATACAGCTCCCAGAAATAACTACTCTTTTCTAAAGATCTATTAGTTTTGCTTGTTCTCAGAATTCATGTGAATGGAATCATACTGTATATATTGTTTTATGCCTGTCTTCTTTCATCAATGTACTTGTTCTTTTTTTATTGTTATAGACTATTTGATTACATGAATATATCATTATTTGTTTATCCTTTTACCTGTTGACATTCACGTTATTTCCAACTTTTTGTTATTATGAATAAACCTACAATAAACATTCTGTATGTATTGTTTTGTTTTGTTTTGTTTTGTTTTGTTGTGGATATGTGCATTCATTCCTTTGGGCATATACCTAGGCATCAAATTGCTATATCAGAGTAGTTGTGTATTTAGTTTTAATAAAACTGCCAAACACTTTTTAACATGACTGTATCATTTTATACTCTCACCAACAATGTATGGAAGTTCCAGTTGCTCCATATGTTTACAAACACTTGTGATTGTCAGTCCTTTTAATTTTACTCATTCTGGTGGTGGTGTAATGGTGTCCAGTGTGACTTTAATTTACATTTCTTTGATCACTGTTACACCTTTTTTATATGCTTACGGGACATTCAGATACCTCTTTGCAAGTACTTGTCCAAGTTTCTGGCCCACTTGTAAAATAGACTATCTTGTTCTTATTAATTTGTAGTTCTGTTTTTTTATTTTTTAGAAATGGGCTCACACTGCTGCCCAGGCTTGTCTCAAAATCCTGACCTCAGATGATCTTCCCCTCTCAACCTCCCAAAATCCCCCAGCTGAAATTACAGGCATGACTCAGCCTGTAGGATTTCTTTATATACACTGTATACAAGTTGTTTATTTATATAATGAATTTTTTCTGCCATTCTATGCCTCGCCTGTTTATTTTCTTTTTTTTAAGACAGAGTCTCACTCTGATGCCTAGGCAGGAGTGCAGTGGCGCGATCTCAGCTCACTGCAACCTCTGCCTCCCAGGCTCAAGCAATTCTTGTGCCTCAGCCTCCCAAATAACTGGGATTACAGTTGTGTGCCACCACACTCAGCTAATTTTTGTAGGTTTTTTGTTGTTGTTGTTAGTAGAGACAGGGTTTCTCCATTTTGGCCAGGCTGGTCTCAAACTCCTGACCTCAACTGATCTGCCCGCCTTGACCTCCCAAAGTGCTGGGATTACGGGCGTGAGCCACCACACCCAGCCATTGTTTCTTAATGGTATATTTTGATGAGTAGAAGTTTTCAACTTTGATGAAATCTAATTTATCAGATTTCTTTTTGTATTATGGTTAATGCTTTAACAAATCTTTGTTAACTTGAATATTATGAAGATAATCTCCCATTTTTTTTAGAAGATGTATAGTTTTAGCTTTCACATTTAATATACATTTTCAAATTTGATTACTGAGAAGAGAATATTTGTGGGTATCTTCATTTTTCCCTAATACTTTCTCTTTTTCTTCACATTCCTTATTTTATCCAAATTCAAGGGGATTTATCATATATGACATTTACGTCTTTGGAGGTTTTTTTTTTTGTTTTTTTTGTTTTCATGAAATTTGGGTAGGAAAGTTGACATTCTGTTTTTAAGTTATCCCCAAAAGACTGAAGAATTCCCAAATTGGACTTCTCCCTAAAATCTGATTATCTAAGTGGCATAAATTAACTAGAAATCCAACAGTTCTTAACACTTATTTTGTTTAAAATTTTGAATGTTAGCACACCAATTCTGCATTAGAATGAATGATAAATAACCAAATCTGTATTATTCTACCATTTATTATTATTTAAATTTTTTTACATTTTTGAGGTATTCTTTTAGACATTCTCTAGTCTTACTATTTTAAATATTATCCTTCTACTTCCCTGTTATTCAACTACCAGAAAGTTCTCAGTATCAGTTTCTGTACAAAAAATTGACACTTTTCACAATTATTAATATTTGTAGCACTTTACTTTTGTAGTACGTACACATTAATGTTTTTGCTTATTGATAGAAGCACATTCATTCAGTCACTCAACAAATATTTACTGAGCACCTACACAGTGCCAAGCCCTAAGAATTTAGCAATAAACAAAACAGACAAAAATTCCCACCTTCATAAAACTTACATTGCAGTGAGATTTTTTTCACTTCAATTTATAACTGGAATGTTTTTGTTTACCTTTATTTAAAAATGAATGTTCAGGCCAGGTGCAGTGGCTCATGCCTATAATCCCAGCATTTTGGGAGGCCCAGGTGAGAGGATTGCTTGAGTTCAGGAGTGTGAGACCAGCCTGGGCAACATAGGGAAACCTCATCTCTACCTAAACTTTTTAAAATTAGCCAGGTATGGTGGTGGCATGCACCTGTGGTCCCAGCTACTCAAGAAACTGAGATGGAAGAATAACTTGAGTCCACACCACTATACTCCAGCCTGGGTGACAGAGTGAGAGACCTTGTTTAAAAAACAAAACAAAACAAAACAAAACAGATAATCTGCAATAAGTCTGAATTATTTGCACTAGGTAATTGTATGTCCATTACAAATGAGTGCTCCCCGAGGTCAAGAGATCAAGACCATCCTGGCCAACATGGTGAAATCCTGTCTCTACTAAAAATACAAAAAAAAATTAGCCAGGCATGGCAGCACACTCCTGTAGTCCCAGCTACTCGGGTAGCTGAAGCAGGAGAATTGCTTGAACCCGGGAGGTGGAGGCTGCAGTGAACTAAGATTGTGCCACTGCACTCCAGCCAGGCGATAGAGTGAGACTCTGCCTCAAAAAAAAAAACAATAAAAAAAAGTGTGCTCCCTTTTCATAGTGTACAGTTGTGAAAAATTGCTAGCCAGCCAGAAATTACATTTCCCTGACCCCCTTATATTTAGATAGTGCATATCAGTTTTTGCCAATGGAGTGACAACAGAATCGGTGTATTACTTCAAGGCCAAGTTGTTTGAGAAGTGAATATAACTTCTCTGTGTTCTTTTTTGCATTTTGCTGGCTGGATGCAGATGACTGTTAGGCTCTAGGGGATGGTGGACCCACAAGATAGAAGGAGCTGATCCTTGATCCAGTTTAGACAGGAAAGAAGTCCAGAGACCAGTAACTTAGTCACTTTAATGTGAGCAAAAAAAACCATGTCAAGCTACTTGTGTAGTTTAGCAATTAGCATCACCTTAATAATATGCTTCCTTCATTAATACTGCAGATGCTGTTAATCTGACCAGATATGATGTTTGTCTGAAAACCAAACCATTATTATTGATCAGGTACAATTTCTGGAATAACGAAGACAATATTGAAGGTGGAAGTTAGCTATGTAGCCTCCCAAAGGCCAAGGCCTAAGGGCAGATTTTTGCTGAACATTGAGGTCAGTGCAGACTCCAGTGCATCCCCAGCAGGTAGTGACTAAAGAAAAATACAGTATGGGAGGCAGGTGTTGTATAAGAAAGTGGGAGTAATTGTGATCATTCTTTGACCATGAACCATAATGTTACTACAACTGTAGTTAACATTAAGTGGTTAGTGAAATTGTAAGCAAATAAGGCTGAGGAATGTGGAGGAGGTATGGTGTGGGAGAACTATGTCCTTCTGCATTCATTATGGTAGTAAGCACAAAATGGGTCAGAAAATAATATCCACATGCTCAGAATGCTCCTGTATTAATAGAACTAGTTGCCCCTGGGGGAGCGGAACCAGTGACCAGGAACAAAGGTGGGAGGGAACCATTTCATTTTTTCACTTTTGAATATTGTACCATATGAATATATTATGTGTTCAAAAATCATCATTTTGTGATTAGCTTGTGAGAATCAATTGGTCAGGGAAGATATAACTTTACTGAATTTCACAAAGTTGGTGGATGAGATTGCAAAACTTATCATTTAGTAAGTACACGTAATCATACTCTTCGCTTGAGTCAATGAAATTTCATAGGTTTTCGGTTATAACAGCTATTTAAGTCCGTGTTGAAATAAACTGAACTTAACACTAGACCTCTGAACTCCAAACTAGACCTCTGAATCACAGTATCTCAAAATGATAAATTCAATTATGTTGCTTTATTTAAAATGTTACAACACTGTATCATAATATGTTAATATTATGTATATAATATTTATATATATAGTATATAATATTTCTAGTATATAATATATATAGTATATAATATTTCTAACATTTCATGAAATAACTAACTGCTACGGCACCTCTGACTGGAGTAGTCAATCCAGGGCTACCTGATGGGTGTGATTTGAACCGAGATTTGAAAGCTTTTGGGATGTGAATAGCAGAAAAGACAAGAAGAACATCACAAAGCAATTAGAGGGAACTAGTCAGGGTTGGTTGGGCCATTAAGCAATTCTCAACATGGTGTCTGGTAGCATCTACAATAGCATCACTGAAGAGATTGTTTTAAATGCCTGACCCCAGACCGACTGAATCAAAATTTCTGAGATGGGGAAGCAGAAATACTCATTTTTATCAAACTCCTTGTTTAGTAAATCTAAATAAATTTTATGTTTACTAATATTTGAGAATTTCTAACCCCATGTAAATGCTCTGGATAATACTTGTCTGCAAAGACACTGTGGAGGACAACTACCACCAAAAACAGCAGAAGTCATTTCCAAAAAGGGAAATTGAGAAACAACTACATTGCGATATTCAACCATAGATCAGATGTATTATGAATACTTTAGTCCATTAAAAAATTTGAGTTGCCACTTAGCACACAGCTCAAATGATCATATTAATATTTAACACAATCTGCCTGACATTGCTGCAAAACATCTTATTCCAAAATGTCAGGCTCCATGGTGTCATGTCGATACACTGAAATCTCAGTATGTTGCGATTGTGTAAAAGAGGTTTTCATTTTTCTCCCTGGGAGATGAGATGGAAGAGTTGATACCATGCTACATTTAATGAAACCCTGAATACTAGTTAATGCGTGTTAGGATTACAGTTAAAAAAAAAAAAAAAAAAAAGCATGATGCTAATTTACACGTGTGTTCTTACATTCCCTCAAAAAAGGGAAGATGTTTGACAGAAAACATCAGCTTTTAAAAATAAAATATGAAATCTGGTATAGGTGCTACAGGGAAATGCAGAGCTATGAGAACATATTTAAGGACATGCAAACAGATCTGCAGCTTGCAGCTACAGAGACAGCCTTCCTGTGGAAGTGACATCCAGGCTGAGATCTGAACAATGAGTAGGAATGAGTCAGGCATAGTAGGGGAAAAAGCCTTCTAGGGAAAGGGGTTAAGTGAAATACTCAAGAACATGAACTTGGTTTTAGATGAGTAGTAATGTTAGGAGTAATAACAACAATCGAGTTACCCATGCTACCTAACTGATTAGGAAAGAAAAATACTAATTAAAAGCTTTAGCCTAAGTAAATCTACCTAAGTAAATTTTTACCAAAGAAATCACCTAAGGCAACACTTAGATTATCAGCATGGTAAAGATGAATTATTTAACACCTGTTGGGACAACCATTTAGCCATCTGGAAAAGCATGAGTCTGGAGTCTAACCTCATTCCATATATCAGCATACATCCTGGGTAGATAAACCATCTTTTAAATGAAGTAAAAAACGTACTAGGATAAACTATGGATTCCCTTTTCCTGATAATCTGGAGTAAAGAAGGCTTTTCTAAGCATGAGGAAAAAGCCAAAAAATATAAGGGAAAAGATCAACAGATTTTCCTACGTAGAAATTCAAAATGTTTATAGAGCATGAGAAAACTAGGGAAAAAAAAAATCCGCTAACTATGGGAAATGCTTGCAATATATATGATAGGCAAAGTGCTAAAAGCCCCTATTAAGGAAGAGCTCTTTGTAAGCAGCAAGAAAGCCAGGCAAAAACAATGACTAATCAAGTTGTGGGAAGGTATTCAGTTCTACCAGCAAACAAATGGTGCGGGGGAATATTTCTGTGGGAACACTTGCACATCTATGCAAAAACCCACTTACAACAATGTCATGTAGGCGGTTCCCTTGATGCAATAGTAACCTTCGAATACACGATCAGGCAGGCCGACCCAAATCAGGCAGGCCGACCCAGGTGTCATGCACAGGAAATCTCACACCCCAAATTAAGAGGCTCAGATCACATGGTTTATCACTTTTCAACAAAATGTAGTTGGAAAGATACAGTGAAGTTTAGCACATTTAGGATAGGGTCCCAAGAGAGGTGGGAGGACAAATTACCTGAATTTCATGCTACACGGTGTTGTGGCGTCTTGTCTGCTAGCTACATCAGCCTTTACCTCTGATAGGTCATGAGGACCACAGGTTAAGTGAAATACTTAACCACGGCCAAAACTGAAAATGGGGGCTCAGCAGTGTTTACAGCCAGCGCACACTTGCTCTGTCAGAAACTCAGGGGCAAGGATACCTAGCTAATGACCTGCCAAGAGCCATGGGTTTTTTTTGTTGTTTGTTTGTTTGTTTGTTTGTTTTTAGAGACAGCATCTCACTCTGTCCACCCAGGCTGGAGTGCAGTGGCAGGATCATAGCTCACTGCAGCCTCGAACTCCTGGGCTCAAGCAGTCCTCCCACATTAGCCTCCCAAAGTACTGGGATTACAGACATGAGCCACTGCTCCCAAATAAAAGCCATGTTCTTAATCTGTGTTTCTGTAGCAGAACAGAAATAGGGCCAGAACGGATGTCACTAATGAATGGCCATTTAGTAATGAACTTTCAGCCTGAAGGTGGCGTCGTCTGTACACTGCAGCTTGGCCTTTCCCACCTTGTTCTGTCCGTGAGGAACACTCTTGTTTCTTCCATCCTTTTTACACATATTCCATTTATTCTCTTTGTCATGTCTTGCACTACACTACCTATACTTAACATCTTAATCCTGCCTATTTCACAGGCTACTTCTTTGCCCATTATACTTAACACGTGAGTTTCATATATTCTTTCTTTATCTATCCCTTAGGACAGAATTTAATATCCTCATAATACAGCAAGCAAACATTACAAATATACATTAAACATTTTGGCTTAAAATATTTTAAAAATTGTCCAGGAGAAGATAGAGTAAATGATATTGTATGTAATGGAAGATTGGTTGTTAAGAATGGGAAGACAGATCTTCATTGACAAAAAGATATCCACTTTATATTACTGAGTAAGTAGGGTTCAAAAACATTATTATAGGCTGCACATGGTGGCTCACGCCTGTAATCCTAGCACTTTGGGAGGCCAAGGTGGGCAGATCACTTGAGGTCAGGAGTTCGAGACCAGCCTGGCCAACATGGTGAAACCCTGTCTCTACTAAACATACAAAAATTAACCAGGCATAGTGGCAGGTGCCTGTAATCCCAGCTGCTCCAGAGGCTGAGGCAGGAGAATCACTTGAACCCGGGAGACAGAGAGTGCAGTAAGCCAAGATCATGCCACTGCACTCCAGTCTGGGCGACAGAGCGAGACTCAGTCTCAAAAACAAAACAAAACCAAATTTTTGGCCAGGTGCAGTGGCTCACCCCTATAATCCCAGCACTTTGGGAGGCTGAGGCTGAGGTCAGGAGTTCGAGACCAGTCTGGCCAACATGGCGAAACCCCGTCTCTACTGAAAATACAAAAATTAGCCGGGCATGATGGCGCATGCCTGAAATCCCAGCACTCAGGAGGCTGAATGAAGCAAGAGAATCTCTTGAACCCAGGAGGCGGAGGTTGCAGTGAGCCGAGATTGCACCACTGCGCTCCATCCTGGGCAACAAAAGTGAGACTTCATCTCCAAAAAAAAAAAAAAAAATTATTATAGTATTTGTTTATAGTTTTCACAGAAATGTGTAAACATTTCTGAAATACATATCTGTTTGTTACATTTCTATATGTGTACACAGAAATGTCTAGAAGTATCTTCTCCAAAATATTAACAATAATTTTCTCTGAGTTTGGGATGTGGGGTTATTTTTGCTTGCTTCTACTCTTTTTTTGTTGTTGTTGTGTGTATTATCATGGGTGAGGATGTTTGGGGGGATATTACAAGAAGTTTATAATCTAAAGAAAAGACAAGTCACTTATGATTTTAAATTTTTTTGACCAAGCACAGTGGCTCACACCTGTAATCCCAGCACTTTTGGGAGGCCAAGATCTTTTGGGAAGATTACTTAAGCTAGGAGTTCAAGACCAGCCTGGACAACATAGTGAGACCTTGTTTCTATTTTTAAAAACGAGAATTTTAAAAAGAAAAAACTATCATATTGCCAGCATTGTGCTCTGGGAAGCTTATATTTGTAATCTAAAGAAAAATCAATTGGTAAGAACATCACCTTTGAAGTCAGATAGACCCAGATCCATTCACTAGCTGTATACAGTTGGGAACTCAACCTGCCTTAGCTTCACTTTCCTAGTCTGTAGAACGAGGATGATAATAAGTACCTCAGAGGAGGTCAGAATATGTGCTAAGGGCTTAGCACAGTGCCAATATGACATTAGTGGCCTAGTAAATGTACTTCTACCTCCACATTGGATACAGTACTTAATTCTCTTCTGCCCTCAATTTCATTCCTGATGCTGTAAAGGGACCTACTAATCCCAGTGCTGGAAAATCCTAGGAGCTGCAGAGGACCCTCCAAAACAGGTGGACTCATGGTGCCTTGATTATAGCAGCCGTCGGCCAACAAAGCTGATAAAGGTATCTGATTTCCCCGTTGTCTTCCATTGTAAAGTTGAAAGAATAGTATTTCCTACTGGAACATTTTTTAGCCCCAAGACCTAATGAAATCATTATTTAAAAACTAAAACTTGGGGTTAGACTTGCAGTTTTTCTAAACTTCAGTGTGTAAAAGATCATCTAGAGCAATGGCTTTTGATTCTTGTCAGACCAAACATCACCTCTTTTATAACATCCATGTTACTATCTTGAAATTCACAGGCCCAGCATGATGGCTCACGCCTGTAATCCCAGCATTTTGGGAGGCTGAGGTGGGCAGATCATGAGGTCAGGAGATGGAGACCATCCTGGCTAACACGGTGAAACCCCGTCTCTACTAAAAAAAAAATACAAAAAATTAGCCGGGCGTGTTGGCAGGCACCTGTAATCCCAGCTACCAGAGGCTGAGACAGGAGAATGTCGTGAATCCGGGAGGCGGAGCTTGCAGTGAGCCCAGATGGTGCCACTGCACTCCAGCCTGGCGACAGAGCGAGAGTCTGTCTCAAAAAAAAAAATAAAGAAAGAAGGAAATTCATAGATAATACACACCTTTTTAAATCTGCATGATTTCTTGACTTTGATATTTTTGACATTTGATTCTTGATATTTCATTATAACTAAATAATATATACAGTCGGCCCTCCATATCAATGTGTTCCACATCCTCAAAGTCAACTAACCACAAGTCAAAAATATTTGAGGAAAAAAAATAGATGGTTGTATCTGTACTGTACAAATGTAGACTATTTTTTATTCCCTAAACAATACAGTGTAGCAACTAATTACGTAACATTTACATTGTATTAGGTATTACAAGTAATATAGAGATGATTTAATGCATACGAGAGGATGTGTGTAGGTTATATGCAAATGCTACACAATTTTATATAAGTGACTTGAACATTCATGGATTTTGGTATCTGAAGGGGTTCTGGAACCAAACGCCTATTGATACTGAGGGACATAGTGTAGTACTCAGATGCTTGCATATGTAGGTAGACTCCCATGAATGTGGCGGTTAGAAGTGTGTTGTGGCCAGGCATGGTGGCTCACACCTGTAATTCCAGCACTTTGGGAGGCCTAGGTGGGCAGATCACTTGAGACCAGGAATTTGAGACCAACCTGGCCAACATGGAGAAACTCCATCTCTACTAAAAATACAAAAATTAGTCAGGCGTGTTGGCGCACACCTGTTATCCCAGCTATTCCAGAGGCTGAGGCACGAGAATGGCTTAAACCCAGGAGGTAGAGGTTGCAGTGAGCCAAGATCATGCCACTGCACTCCAGCCTGGGTAACAGAGCAAGATTCTGTCTCAAAAAATAAAAATAAAAAATAAAAAAAAAGAAGTGTGTTGTATTGGCAACCAAATATCATGAGCCACCTGGCCCTTGATGTGATTTTCCAAAATGGTGAATAACTTTTGATAAAGTTCTTGACCAAAAAGGCTAATTTTCCTCTAGTTTACACAGTGGTTGAATTCCTGTAAAATTTAGTGTATATTAAGATCCTGCAGAAAATATTCTAAATACACAATTTGGAATTAAGCAGAGAGCTGTTTAATGTGGATTCCTCATCCCCTGACCTCCATCCTCACAGGTTTTGTTTCAAGGAATCTAGGATAGGGCACAGAATTTCTTGGCCATGATTCTGATTCAGGCCTCCTGTTTTCTAAAGGAACTGGGGGAGGGAGGGGTTGTGCTAAAAAGAGAACTTAAGATGGCAAACCAGAAATCAAAAACCGAGGTTGGTCATTTGATACAGAATCTAGAACAGGAATGTCTGTTTCAGAAACAGTTCTACTTGTAATTGCCTGACTTAGTACAAATTCTCTGGGTCAGTTTTCCTCACCGACAAAAATGGGTTATTGTTACCTTCAGTATGGATGGGTGGAACTGTGGTTTCTGAGACCCTTTGAAGCTTGTTTGGTTTATGAAGACTATTAAAATTTCTGATATAAGGCAATGTATAAATGATATACATTCACCATGCAAACGATCATGAAGACGCTATTATTCGAGCTTTAGGAAAAGCTGATCACGGTGCCGTCACTTTCCCTTAAAGCCCACTGTCTGAAACCAGAGAACATGCCAGAAAGAAATTTGGCCCACTAACCTCTCCCCTCACCAAACACTAAACAGACACCAGCTCAGAATCCGAAAACTTGACAGTCTGGCTCGTCTGCCCAAGGCCAGTAGTGTGGATTTGGACGACTCACTTTACTTTCAATGGGCTCGGTTTACTTAGATTTTCAGCTCCATCTGTTACTCATCTAACTGCTCCATTCCTCTTTGCTTCTTCCTTTCCCGCACCTGCCACCATCCTTTCTACCTCCCTAAAGACTTTGTCTTTGCGATCCTACCGCTTCCCGCATTATGCGTTTCGCACTTTCTCATCTCAGATTTCGGACACCCGCACCCTGCCATCCCCTTGGCTTCTCCTCTTTGTTTAGGCATCCCCGGCAATCCTCCCGCAATGTCCTGGCTCCTCTCCAAGATCCAAAAAGGAAGGCTGCCATCCACAGCCCCGCCGTGCACTCGCGCAACTCAGGCGCTGGCCCACACCGTGCGCTCCGGATCCCACACCTCCTCAAGTCCCGGTGACTCGCCCTCACCTACCCGCCCCTCTCTTAGCATCTCGTCCCCCATCCCCATTTCCACCCTCAGCTCGGAGACTCGGAAGCCGCGGGTCACTGTGCCCTGTCCCGCTCCGGAGGCTCTTATTTCTCCTTGGCCCGGGATGACCACCTCTGGCAGGGTCCGTCGCCACCGAGTCCGGGGCCGCGCTGCACCCACGTGTCCAAGAGCGCCGTGCCCGCCCAGCGCAAACCCCCCAAGGCCGGCTGCTCCTAGCCGCGGAAGCTCTCCTCTTGCACACGAAACCTGCACTGGCTGGGGAGCGGCAGACGGATCGCCAACGACACGTGCGGGGTGCCGGAGCCTTGCCGCAGGGTGCGGGTGCCCGCGGAGCCAACCAGCCAGAGAGCCAGCGGGAGAGGAGAAAGGGTGGGCGCGCGGGTGGGCGCGCGGGAGGGCGCGCGGGTGGGCCCGGGAGGCGGAGACCTTCGGGAAGCTGGGGCCACGCGGCGGTGCAGGCGACGGGACTGCAGTGCCACCTCTCCCGAGAAACCCACACGCTCGCACGCCCGCGCGCGCACGCACGTGCACACGGTGGGCAGGGAGAACACGAGCGAGAGTCTTTGAGTGCTGGGCGCGTTTTAGTCATGGCTTCTGCTCTCAAAAGCAAAATTAACCCGCCCGGGACTTGCCCGGGCTCCAAAGACGACGCCCGCGGTGGCACGGGCTGGAGAATGGACTGTGATCCCGAGATGCACGTGAAAATGTGCAAGAAGATCGCCCAGCTCACCAAGGTAAGGTGGGGCGCAGCGGGCCAGCGAGCTGCACGCCCGGGGCGCCGGAGCCGGGAGGGAGAGAGGATGCCCCTCCCGGGAGGCCCGGGCCGAATCCAGACAGAAACTTTGTCTCGGAGGCCAACCAGGAAGGGAAGCGGTCCTAAATCTGGGTGACTTGACCTTCTAGAGGCACCATCCTAAAGCAGCAGAGAAAGAGGGTCCTTGCCAAGGAAACTCCCACAGCCTGCTTGCTGAGCAGGTGGTCTGTGCCTTTGAATCGTGTGTGTGTGTGTGTGTGTGTGTGTGTGTGTGTGTGTGTGTGTCCGCCAGCTTTGCTCAAGTGCCTAGAATGTTGTGATTTCATTCAACTGCCATACTTTACAGCTTGGGGAGGTCATGTGGGCTCTATTTAAACACTTGATCCGTGTATTCCTTCATTCAACAAATATTTGCGTCATTCTTTGAGTGCCAGCAGCTTGCGTGGCACCGTACTAAACCTGGAATGCAGCCTAGGGGACTTACTATCAAACTGGGTGCAGACGTGTGTAGGAGCATAAATGGAGAAGAGCACGATTCACCAAATAATTATGGGATTAGGAAGGACCTTGGGAGGTCGGTCAGCCAACCCACCTCCCTACCTCCTGCAGAGCCCTGATTGAACCTTCCCAGACTATGTCTTTTTCAAGAAGACCAGCAAAAAGATGCCACCAGTGCTCTTTGTTAACCTTCTGCAGCTCCCCAATTAGGAGCTCCTTGTCACAGACTCCCCTCTGTGCCTTGTCTAGATGGAGAACAACATCCCTCACTGTCTCCCATACAAGGTTTCAAGTGGATGAATTTAGCTGTTTGCTTTGGGGTTTCCTTTTGGTCTCATAATACACTCCTGGTGCCGTGCCCGCCAGGGAAAGGTCAGGTCCAGGTCTGTCCTGTGGCATCTGGAACATGCTCTCTTTCCTCACCATCTCCCTCTCACTTCCCACACATTTTTTGTGGGATCACAGACATTCCCCTCCCGCTGTCCGGCCAACCTCACTATTTTGCCAGGACAAACAGAGCACAGAGTCTTGGAATTGAACACTAGCTGCCTTCTCCCACCTGTGTCATTAACTTCTCATTCTTCGCACATGAGCCTGTCTCCAAAGAGGGCTCTCTTTGGTCAAGGGATGAAAAAAGAGATTGGAGATAGCCCTTAGAGTCCTTGGCATATATAACCGGTACTATTGATCTAACCTACATTCATCTAAATAGTGACATCAACCAAAACATGTATTTATTCAAGTACCTGAAAAGGCACTTGGCACAGTGCAAGGCATCTTCCCTATCTTCAAAGAATCTAAAATAGTTTTAGAGAAACAAGATTTGAAACATTGAGTGAAAGCTAGAAGACTATGTCTTGGGTGCTAAATTGGGTGCTTCCAATTACGAGTTCTATAGAAGTGGAAACAAAGGACAAATCAGTACGGAAGGAACTGTGAGGGGAGATTTTATAGACAAGATGATCCTCGAATTCAGTGTGGACTTATGGAATTCCTACTATGTGCCAACTGCTGTGCTGAATGTTGATGGCATAACAATTAGTAAGATATGGTCTTGCCCTTGTGGTATGACAAACACACAAACAGATCATTTCAATATAAAATAGCAATGATTCCACTCATTAATATTTATGGCACACCTATTATGTGCCAAGCACTGAAAACACAGCAGTATAGAAGGCATACATGATTCTTGGTGCACAGTAGGCAGTGTTTCTTAAAGTATATTCTGCATTAGAAATGATGATTGATCCTTATGTAGTGCCTCTGTTTACCATTTTTATGCTAATTGCTTAAATTAGAAGTTTTTGCTATTACTAGGCCACCCTTCTTTTGGCTACTATTTGTGTGTGAATTATTTTCCATATCTTCATATTTAATCTTTCTATCAGGTTTATTTTTGTTGTGTCTCTGACAGGTGAATTTAATCCACAGGCATTTACTGTGATTACTAATATTTTCTTCCATCAGATCTTGCGTTTTTCATTTACCATTATTTCTCCTTGCTTCTTTTGCTTCCATTCTTGGCTTCTATCGGATTAGCAAAGTGATCCATATTCCACTGCTGGTTTGAGAGCTTTGGGTTTTATTTCTATTCTTCTCAGAATCATCTTTTATTTTTCAACATACATACTTAATTCTGATTTTTTTCTAACAAAGTTAGTATGTAATTGTTTCTTCCCATGAAAGAACTTTGTATATTTTACTCATTTAACAGCCCCTTCCTTCCCATCTTGTTATTGCTGCCTAGAGTTTTATTTTTACTTTTCTGTTTGTTTGTTTGTTTGTTTAAGAGACAGGGTCTTCCTCTGTTACCCAGGCTGGAGTGTAGTGGCACAGTCATGGCTAACTGCAGCCTCAAACTCCTGGCCTCAAGTGACCCTCCCACCTCAGAATCCCAAGTAGCTAGGAACAGGTCCACACCACCACCCCCAGCTAATTTTTTCTTTTTCAAAAATGTTTTGTAGAGATAGAATCTCACCATGTTGCCCAAGCTGGTCTTGAACTCCTGGCCTCAAGCAATCCTCCCGCCTTGACCTCCCAAAGCTCAGGCATGTGTCACCGCATTCTATCTGTTTTTACTTCTTAAATTTAAAAACAGTTTTTATAGTTAAAAGTTAATTAACTTTTACTGACATTTTATCAGTTTTTCTGTTCACTATTTTTTTTCCTTGAATCTGCAATGTTCCCTTTAGGTTCACTTTTCTTCTGGCTGAAATCCATCCTTTAATAGTTCTTTCTGTAGGTGCCTTGGTATGGGAGGGAATTCATTGTTGGAAATGTCTTAATTTTGCCCTCACTGTTGTATGATAATTTCTTTGGATATAAAATTCTAGTGAGCAGTTATTTTCCCACATCACCTTAATGACAGCACTCCACTGTCTTCTGGCACTAAGTGTTGCTGGTTAAAAATTCTGCTGCCAATCTAATTTTCATTCCCTTGTAAATAAGCTGCCTTTTCCCCTTGATAACATTTCAGACTTGTTTTATTTATTTTTACTGTTCAGCAGGTTTTCTAGAACTGTCTTGGTGTTCGTTTATCTTTATCCTCTGCAAAAATAGGAGGTACTGTCTTTTGAGGATTATCATGTGCTTCTTTTTTTTTTTTTTTTTTTGACAGTGTCTCACTATGTCACCCAGGCTGGAGTGCAGTGGTGTGATCAAAGCTCACTGCAACCTTGACCTCGCATACTCAAGCTGGACTACAAGCATGAGCCACCATGCCCAGCTAATTAAAAAAATTTTTTTTTGTAGAGACAGGGTCTCACTATGTTGCCCAGGCTGATCTCAAACTCCTGAGCTCAAGCAATTCTCCTGCCTTGGCTTCCCAAAGTGCTGGGATTACAGGGGTGCATGTGCTTTCTTTAATTCTGGAAAATTATTACTGATTTTCTCTTGCAATATTGCTTCCTAGCCATTACCTCCATTATCTTTTCTGGCACTACCATTAGGAAAGTGAGGAAGCCTCACTATCTATATCCTGAGATGTTATTTTTTTTAAAAGATTTTGTCTTTGTGTTGCATACTGGTGAATTCCTTGCCTTCCAATTTGCCAGTCTTCTAAATAATTGTCCAGTCCAGAGTTTTTCCCATCTATTAAGTTTTTTGAATTTCAATAATTACATTTTTTATTTCTAAGATTGCGCTTCCTATTTTCTTTCTGCCTAATTTTAACAGTTTTTAAAGTTTTTACAGCTTTATTGAGATATAATTTACATACCATAAAATTCACCTGTTTTAAGTGTTCAGTTCAACATTGTCTTAGTCATTGAGCCATAACCATAATCCAGTTTTAGGGACATTTTCATCACCCCAAAGAAATCTTCCCTTGTGGACATTTGTAGTCAGTTCCTGTTCCCACCACCAGCCCCAGGCAACCATTCATCTACTTCCTATCTCTTTAAATTATCTCTAAATGAAACCATATAATATATTATTCTTTCCATCTATTTTAGGTTCATCCACATTGTAACATGTATCATTAATTCATTCCTTTTTATTACTCACTTATTTATCTTGTTGTGTGGGTAGGCCATGTTTTATTTATCCATTCACCAGTTGATGGACATTTGAGTTTCTACTTTTTGGCTTTTGTGAATAATGCTGCTATGAACATTACATTCATGTGCAAGTCTTTATGTGTTCTTGGGTAGGTACCTAGGAGCGGAATTGTTAAGTTGTATGATAACTTTTAATTTTTTGAGAAACTGCCAAGTTGTTTTACGAAGTGACTGTACCGCCATACATTCTCCAGCCTACTTCTTCAGCACAATCTCCTAGTACTGCACCCAGTTCTCAGGTCAAAGTGAAGTACGATTCTTTCCTTACTCCACTGTGCACTCACCCAGTTTTTCTCTTGAAGTTTCCTCTCCTGAAATGTCTTCAACTCTAAAAGTAAAATCCTGCTTATGTTTTGAGCCCCACCTCCTCTAAGAAAAATCTTTTAAAAACCTTACTTTTGTGATTAAGAATGTATTAATTGGCCAGGCACCGTGCCTCATGCCTGTAATCCCAGCATTTTGGGAGGCCGAGTCAGGTGGATCACCTGAGGTCAGGAGTTTCAGACTAGCCTGACCAACATGGAGAAACCTCGTCTCTACTAAAAATACGAAAAAAATTAGTTGGGCGTGGTGGTGCATGCCTGTAATCCCAGCTACTCAGGAGGCTGAGGCAGGAGAATCGCTCGAACTGTGGAGGTGGAGGTTGTGGTGAGCCAAGATCGCGCCATTGCTCTCCAGCCTGGGCAACAAGAGCGAAACTCTGTCTCAAAAAAAAAAGAATGTGTACATTAATTTTTAACTGTGTATTAAGTGCATTTACATATCCAACTATTTCTCCAGCAGTTTGTACAATGTCTGACACATAGTAGATCCTCAGTAAGCTTGTTCAATTTAATTATCGTTTCCTCCCATAGGTTTGTTAATATTTCTTTCATGATACTCATCCCTCTGATATTATAGTTGACTTGTGGATAGTATGTCCTTAAAGTAATAAGCTCCTTAATTTTATTCATAACACTTTACACCTAGTAGACACTCAATATGTGGTAGCGTAATAAACGAATATTCATTTACACAGTGACCCAAGGTCCAAGGTGCACCTTAAAATCACCTACGGAGCCCTTATTTATTTTTTTACTATACCAATGTATCCAAAATATTCTAAAATATCTATTTATTTATTTTTAATTTGTATAAATTTAGGGAGTACATGTGCTTTTTACATGGGTATAATGTGTGGTAGTGAAGTCTGGATGTTTAGTGCAACCATCACAGGAATAGGGTACGTTGTACGCAGTGAGCTATTTATGATTCCTCATCTGCCCTCCAGTCTCCCACGTTTGGAGTCTCCAGTGTCTACTATTCCACATTCTGTGTTCCTGCGTACACATTATTCAGTTTCCACCCATAAGTGAGAACATGTGATATTTGACTTTCTGTTCCTGAGTTATTTAACTTAAGATAATAGCTTCCACTCGGAGAGCTTTTAAAAACTCACCAACTAGGCTGGGTGCAGTGGCTCATGCCTGTAATCCCAGCACTTTGGGAGGCCGAGGCAGGCGGATCACGAGGTCAGGAGATTGAGACCATCCTGGCTAACACAGTGAAACCCCGTCTGTATTAAAAATACAAAAAAAAAAAAAAAAAATTAGCCGGGCATGGTGGTGGGCCCGTGTAGTCCCAGCTACTCAGTAGGCTGAGGCAGGAGAATGGTGTGAACCCAGGAGGTGGAGCTTGCAGTGAGCCAAGATCGTGCCACTGCACCCCAGCCTGGGCAATAGAGCCAGACTCAAACACCAGTTAAAGACTTAACAACTAAATGTAGTGCCTGTCCTAGATTGAATTTTATACTGACCAGAAAAATTGCTACAAGGAGATGATTGGGTCAGTTGACAAAACTGGAATACAGAGGGTAGGTAAAGAAGATAAAAGTGTATTGATGTTAAATTTACTGGAGTTGACTGTACTATGGCAATGCAAGAAAATATCTTATTCTAGCTGGGCACGGTGGCTCACGCCTGTAATCCCAGCACTTTGGGAGGCCAAGGCAGGTGGATCATAAAGTCAAGAGATCGAGACCATCCTGGCCAACATGGTGAAATCCCATCTCTACTAAAAATACAAAAAAGGCCGGGCATGGTGACTCACACCTGTAATCCCAGCACTTTGGGAGGCCAAGGTGGACAGATCACAAGGCCAGGAGATTGAGACCATCCTGGCTAACATGGTGAATCCCCATTTCTACTAAAAATACAAAAAATTAGCCGGGTGTGGTGGCACGCACCTGTTGTCCCAGCTACTCAGGAGGCTGAGGCAGGAGAATCGCTTGAACTCAGGGGGCGGAGGTTGCAGTGAGCTGAGATTGCACCACTGCACTCCAGCCTGGGCAACAGAGTAAGACTCTGTATCAAAAATAAAATAAAATAAAAATTAAAATACAAAAATTAGCTGGGCATGGTGGCACACACCTGTAGTCCCAGCTACTTGGGAGGCTGAGGCAGGAGAATCGCTTGAACCTGGGAGGCAGAGGTTGCAGTGAGCCGAGATCATGCCACTGCACTCCAGCCTGGCGACAGAGTGAGATGCCATAAAAAAAAAAAAAAAAAAAAAAAAACCAGCAGCCTTATTCTTAGGAAATGCACATTGAAGCTGATCTTACGTTTAAGGAAGTATGATGCCTTACTCTCAAAGCATTTCATTTCATAATGTAGAAAACAGATTATGGAACTAGAATAAAGGCTAAATGAGACAAAATGGGGTAAAATTGGCGATTCTGAGTTACAAAGTATGTGGATGTTCTTTGTACTGTTCTTTTTCTGTTGGTTGTTTCTTAAGTTTGAGATTCTAAGTCAAAGTTTAAAACAGGCAAACCAAACAGCATACAAGAGCCCAGGCCCATCTTATAAGGAGAAGAGGGAATGGTGACAGGCATTAGTATTTTTGTTCAGATCCCTTCAAGAGCATCCAACATGCCGACAGGGTTGAGAACCACTGGTTTGGAGCAAGGGAAGGATGGAACAGTAAAGTGTACTCAGAGGAGGTATTTGGAAGAAGAAGAGGGTCTAGATCCATTCCCCATCAAATAAAGCCTTTGGGAAGCTTTTGTTCTTGAAAGCATCAGGCCAGTTTGCCCAGCCCTGCCTTGCCTCTGGGCCTGTGTCCACCTCTCTCTGGTTTTGTACCCTCCTAGCACTCTCCAGCTGGGTTTTGTATTTTTGTTTGTCTTTGAGACAGGGTCTGGCTCTGTCACCCAGGATGCAGTGCAGTGGCACGATCTGAGCTCACTGCAACCTCTGCCTCCTGGGCTCAAACCATCTTCCCACCTCAGCCTCCCGAGTAGTTGGGACTACAGGCATGCACTACCATGTCCAGCTAACTTTTTTGGTAGAGACGAGGTCTCACTATGTTGCTCAGGCCGGCCTCAAACCCTTGGGCTCAAGCAGTCCTCTCACCTTGGCCTACCAAAGTGCTAGGATTGTAGGCATGAGCCACCACACCTGGCCCCAGTTGTTTTTTCATTTTGCAGCTCTCTCCATGACCTCATCCCCAGAAGAACTGGAATGCCTCCTACCCAGGGATTCCCCAATTCCCATGTTCAAGGAATAATAGAATGTCTTACCCCAAATACGAGTGTTAATGAAGACTCTTTTATATTAAAACGAGAAAATGAGTGGAATAGCATGTATTCCTCTACAAGAACTATCTCTCAAACTGAAGGCTGATTCTGGGGAACCCAGACCACGCACAGGAGAAGCAGATACCAGGGCACTACCTCTCATCTGGACCAACTAGAGGAAATGTACCCAGGAGGAGATGAGCAGCAGTCTTAGTGCCAGAAGCTGCCAAGCTCAAGTATAAGGAGTCAAACAACCTCATGGGGACCCTCTCACTCATTCTTGTTTTGGATCTCGGCCAGTTAGTCAGAAGACCCTGCAAGAGCAAATGCTGAGGCAGGTGGCTGCAATTTCTCCATGTTACTAATACCTTACGATTCTTTAGTTTTACATACTTTGCAAAGCCTTTGACATACTTACTCATCCTTTGTGTGCACAGCAATTCTGCATGGCTGGGAGGGAAGAACCATCTCTAATTGAGAAAGGGGGTGGGGCATCTGAGACTCAGGAGAGGGTCAGTATTCTGGCCCAACATCACATTAATATATATTGACAGTGCTAGGACATCCAGAATCCAGCGCTGGATGTGTGTCTGTTGAAGAGAGGGAGGTGGGGAACTTTCTTCCCTGTTCATCCTGATGTTTCCATAGCCCCTCTTAATTACTCTTACTACTTTTTCCACCGCAAGGGGGAAATATATAATTAGTGAGGTTTGGAGCAGGGACTGGGCCTACAGAGCTCTTGCTTCTTCCACCCTGCTTGCTCCTGGAGTGGTCTGCCTGGTAGAAGCACACATTGTCTTCTACACATCAATTATACAGGGGTAGGTGCACGTGGCAGGCAGAGCTGCCCTGGCCTAGCATTGTGACCAGATGGATAAGCATCAGGAATTCAGCTTGCCAGTGGATATACACCACAATCTCCAGTATTAACTTTAGTTGATAAAACGGTGATCATCTCAAAGCAGCCTCACACCTTGGTCTTGCATTTCAATTAGATCAGTGGGGAAGAGGAATGTTATTTACTGGGCCATCCTGAAGATCCAACGGACAGATCTTAGGATGAGCCTAGCTTCGAGGAATTTGGTACAGAGTTATAGTGAAAACTAATTCCTTTATTTGGGAAAGCACATTAACGTGAGAGTGGGAAACTTTTGAGTGGCAGTGTGGTATTTATCTGTAGATACATCTTCAATGGGAAGTTCAGGAGGTCAAAGTCACCGCTTCCTGCACAGTGGCACAGCCAGACCATGAGGACTATGTCTCCCCATGTCCCAGAACCTTACCCGTCTATTAAGACACATTAATAGAGACAATAATACTGACTCTGTTATAGGGGTGGGGGATGGGAGGTGATGGGTATAGGATTGGGAGATGTAGTGGAGAATAGTCCCTGAGTTTAAAATCAGAAATAATAAGGAAAAATAATTATAATTTCTATTCAAAGTTATATATTAAATGAATTTAAATTTGATTTGTTTCTAGAGGGCAACTTTTCACCCTTATTTATACTAATGAATATAAATTAGAATTAAATAAGAATAAAAATGAAGACATCTAGAGAGCAAATGAATAATTTGGGGGTTAAACTTGGAATGTTCTTCCTCTGGATCCCTGTGTAGCTGGTATCAGCTAAATTACCATCTCTCCAAAGTGGCCTTTTCTGACCTCCGCATGCAAAGGGGCCAACTGTCCTCATCTTTAATTGGGGGAAAATTTTCCACCTCGGTGATATGTTGTGAGGCTTCACCAATATAAGGGGGGATGTAAGTGAAAAGTCATTTATAACCCAACGTGGGGCACAGCTGAAGCTTGACAGATGCTCATTTCCCATCCCTTTCTGAACTGGAGGAACTTCAGAGAGTCAAGGACTGCTGCCCAGTTGTCAAACTTGGGAACAAGCCAGCTCTTCTCTGGGCTGAGAGGCCAGGGCAGTGCTGTAGGGCAGGAGAAGTGATGCCTGTTGCCATGAGAGTCCTCAGCAACAGGCTGTCACTTGAGCCCTGTGTTTTCATGCCTTAAAGGTGTGGAAATCTTATTGCACCCACTGGCTCCTCTTGCTTTTCTGAAAATATCTTCCTGCCTGCAGGAGCTTGTTTGGGGACAGATGTTTAACCAGTTCCATACCACTTTGCTTTAGGACTCTAGACTTGAAAACGGCAGATCTGTTTTAACAAGCCCTCTCTGTTGGAATCTTTTAATTTAACGATGTGATTCATTGTGTAAAGAGCCCTCACGGATCTTTGCACCATATCGTAAACGGTATGAAGTGCACCTTAAGTTGAATGTCCTTGAACCCTGCTCAGATCCCTGAACTTCTGCATAACCATTCTGGTCTCTCCACTTTCCACAGTGCCCCCAATACTCCCCTGCCTCGCCCCAGCCTTCCTCCTATCCTTTCTCCACACAGCAGCCAGAGTGATCTTAAAACCGAATCAGCATTCTCATGCACTGCGTGTGGGAATGTAAAATGATGCAGCTGCTGTGGAAAATGGTCTGGCAGTTCCTCGAATGCTTGGACATGCTTATCGTTCCACTCCTAGGTATATACCCAAGAGAAATGACGCAAGAATGTTCATAGAAACATTATTCATAATAGCCAACAGGCGGAAACCAACTAAATGTCCATCAACTGAGGAACAGATAAATACAAAAAGAAACCTTTCATCCCTTAGACAAAGAGGAGTGTGACTCACAGATGCAAGGTTTCTTTATGGGGTAATGAGAATGTTCTAAAGTTGGTTGTGGTGATGGTTCCGCAACTCTGAAGATACTGAAAGCCATTGAATTGTACACTTTTTGGGTGAATTTCCTGGTATAAGAATTACATCTCAATAAAGGTGCTAAAATGAAAACAAACAAAACTCGAATCAGGTCTGTCTCCTGTTTAAATCTAGTTCTGGCCGGGTGCGGTGGCTCACGCCTATAATCCCAGCAGTTTGGGAGGCTGAGGCGGGCAGATCACCTGAGGTCAGGAGTTCAAGACCAGCCTGGCCAACATGGTGAAACCCCGTCTCTAGTAAAAGTACAAAAATATTATCTGGGCATGGTGGTGTGCGCCTGTAATCTCAGCTACTCGGGAGACTGAGGCAGGAGAATCGCTTGAACCTGGGAGGTGGAGGTTTCAGTGAGCCAAGATTGCGCCACTGCACTCCAGCCTGGGTGGCAGAGCAGGACTCCGTCTCAGAAAAACAAACAAACAACAACAAAAAAAACCACCACCACCAACAGCAACAACAAAAAACTAGTTCTGAGTCAAGTCCTGGTGACTTTACCTCATAAACAAAATGAGTAAGTCCACCTCCGTTCTCCATTTCCACCTCCACCATAGTTGGGGCCACCTTCTCCTCTGGCCGCCAACCCCTGCTATGACGCCCGCACTGGCCTCGTGGTCCACTCTTGCCCACTCACACAGCGGCAGGAATTAGCTTTTAAATATAAACCAGAACATGCCATTCGTCTGTTTAAAACCTACCACTGGCTTCCCTTGGGATGAAATTTCAATTCCGATTTCACTTAGAAGAAAATGTGTTTTCACTTAGAAGAAAATATATTTAAAAAATAAATTTTTTATCGTGGTCACTTGAGGTAGCTCCTGTCTGCCTCTCAGTCTCATTTCCTCTGCCACACCACCCTTCTCTCAGGCCTTCTCCTGTGCCAAGCTTGTACCACTGCGGCCCCTTGTCCTCTTGGTTTCCTCTGCCTGATCCGTACTCAGCCAACTTGGCTCAGATGCCTCTTCAGACTAATGCGGCTCCCCTGCCCCCCTCTGAGACTATCTCAGCTCCATCTGCCTTTTTTCCTTTATTGGTTTATTGCCTGAGGGTAGGGATTTCTGTCTATTCTGTCCTCTCCTATATCCCCAGTGCCTAGAACAGTGCCTGGCAAGTGGTGGGCACCCAGCAAGTATTTGTTTATAGACTAAATGAACAAAATTCTTCTTAGACCTCCCATTGCTCTTAGAATAATATATCAAATTTCACCAGGGACTACGGTCATCTTATAGGGGAGTGGGGAGGCCTCATTCAAGGTTCTGGCCTTGAACTCAAGAGGTCTAGCATCTCATTTCAAGTTTTTTAAGTGCACTAGGAAACTGACCAGCTCTGACAAGTAGTCTCTACCCACTCCCTCCCAAGCTTAGATCTAACTTAGTCACTCCCAGCCCCTGACCACAATGACAGGATCTATTCAAACATGGTGCCTCCATTTGTTCAGATCCAAATTCCTTCAGGGAACCAGAGTTATAAGGTAAAACAAAAACAATAATGGGAAATCAATCACAGACAGAAAACACACCCATTTTTGAAAACCCAGAAATATAGATAAGCAAAAAGAAAAAGTTTTTTATAGCAACCTAAATCTATAAGTATAGTGATATAATGATTATTAACATTTATGCATACCCCACTAGATGATTTCCCCTGCAAAGGGAGACACGTATTTTTTAAAATAGAGTTGTCTTACATGTAACTATTGTGTAACCTGTTTTGTTTTCCCCCTTCACAATAAATCTTGAACTCTTAAATATAATTTTTAATGGTTGTGTTAGTACTCTGTTGCATGGAGATTGCATAATTTAACTTCATTCATTTAAGAAACATTTACTGGCCGGGCAAGGTGGCTCAAGTCTGTAATCCCAGCACTTTGGGAGGCCGAGGCGGGAGGATCACCTGAGGTTGGGAGTTCAAGACCAGCCTGACCAACATGGAGAAACCCCGTCTCTACTAAATACAAAATTAGCCGGGCGTGGTGGTGCATGCCTGTAATCCCAGCTATTTGGGAGACTGAGGCAGGAGAATCGCTTGAACTCGGGAGGCGGAGGTTGCAGTGAGCTGAGATAATGCCATTGCACTCCAGGCTGGGCAACTAGAGTGAAACTCCATGTCAAAAAAAAAAAAAAAACAAAGAAAAAAGAAAGAAAGAAAGAAACATTTACTGAGCACCTGTTACGTATTAGATAAAATCCCTTACCTTGTGGACCTCATAGGCAAGAAAAGTAGTAAAACTGCAAACAAATATAGTAATAGAGATCTTCTTATTCAACGTCATTTGGACATTTTGGATAATTGAAAACTGACAACCATAAAAGAAAAAACCTAACACATACACAATATTATTTTTAAACTTACAAAGGGGTCAGAAGGCCAGGTGTGGTGGCTCACACCTATAATCCCAGCACTTTGGGAGGCCGAGATGGGTGGACCACCTGAGATTAGGAGTTCAAGACCAGCCTGACCAATATGGTGAAACCCCATCTCTACTAAAAATACAAAAATTAGCTGGGAGTGCTGGTGTGCACCTGTAGTCCCAGCTACTCTGGAGGCTAAGGCAGGAGAATTGCTTGATCTTGAGAGGCGAAGGTTGCAGTGAGCCGAGATTGCAACACTGCACCCCAGTCCGGGCGACAAGAGCGAGACTTCGTCTCAAAAAGAAAAGAAGGCAGTCGGGAGGGCCAGAAAACCATGGCCTATAGGCCAAATCTAGCCCACTGCTCATTTTTATATGAGTTCCAAGTCGAGGATGATTTTTACATTTTTAATTGCTTGATATCTTTGAAGAAATAATTTGAAAACAGAAAAAAAAAAAAGAAAAAGAAATTGCAGATACTTGAACAAAATCAAAAGAAGAACATTCTGTGACACTTGGAAAATTATATGTAATTCTAATTTAGTATCCATGAATAAAAGTTTATTGGAACACAGCCATGCCCATTCATTTACAGGTTTTCCAGCATAGCTTTTGTGTTAAAATAGCAAATCTGAATAGTTATGACAGAGACTGAATAAAGCCTAGAAGAACTACTACCTTTATAGAGAAAGTTTGAAACCCCTAATTTAAAGCATGCAAATAAACACTGGATCACTAATCTTTTAATTGAAGACTCAGTTTCAGTTCTTTGGGAATGGCTTGTTGATTGGCACTCTACCTTATTAGTCTTGTTTAAAGTACATCCATAATTAGGGTGATCTTTTAATTTCTCATCCAGACCAGGACTCTGCTGAGACCCAAAAGGGGAGGGAGGGGGGCACTAATCCAGAGAGAGCGCTGAAACAACAGAGGTAAACAGGGACTGTTCCAGCCGGATCCAAGGTAAGGTCACCTCAACCATCATGCATTTGTACTTTTTCCCGTTTTGGTTTACGTGAAGAATGAGAATCTAAAACACACATAAAACAATCTAGTTCAGAATTCTCCTAAACCTTTAAAACTTGTTTCCCAGTCTTTTTCACTTCTCTGTCACCCATAATTTGATACCAGGTTTTCTTCCTTTAGCAATTTGCCTTTATTGAGTTTTTCCAAAGCAGTGAAACCTGTTTTCATAGGAACAACAACTTTCTTTTCACATCCATATGTAATTGACTTGCCACAGTGTTAAATTACATAATTACAACAACAGATACAACCAGCATAAACAGGGGGCAGTGTGAGCAGAGAGAGGCTGAAGAGTATCAGTTTATCCACATGTTGGCTGAAGGCAGACTGGCCAAAGAGCTTCTCCTGTTTTCATACAAAAACTGAATTATAATTTTGATATGCTGCTAAGAACTGTGAAAATATTGTTAGTACGAGGGATCATGGAAGTTACGTTGAGATAATCCCTCATTGTGAGCCACTCTGGTTGATCCTAGTTTGTCATTATGTATTATAATCAACACTATCAATATTAATGTAATCAATATTATAATCAATATTATCAATATTCATATGATCGATATTATAATCAATATAATCAATATCAATATAATCGACATTATAATCAATATTATCGATATTAATATGATCGATATTATAATCAATATTATCAATATTAATATAATAGACATTATAATCGATATTATCAACATTAATATAATCGATATTGTAATCAATGTTATCAACATTAATCGATATTATTATCAATGTGATCAATATTAATATAATCAATATTATAATCAATATTGTAGTGGCCCCTCTTTTGATTCTACTCCTGCACACTCGCTAGATATTTCCTTGAGGTAGATTCCTATGAGCAGAATTCACCTTTGTTACGGGTAATGCCCATGAAAGAATATCAGGAAGATTGGAAGAGACCAGCCTAGAAAAAGAAATATTTAGTGATTAAAAACAATCCGATAGACAAGATGTGCTGAGGTCCTGACTTGGTAACTACAAAGCTTGCCATTTTAAAAGCCATTTATTACTCTCTCTCCTCCCACCATCCAAATACTAGAAGGACTCCATGGGAGCAACACTTGTAGTTTCAGGGACAAAGGCAGAATTACTTTCTTTTTTTCTTTTTTTGAGATGGGGTCTTGCTCTGTTGCCCAGTCTAGAGTGCAGTGGTATGATTATAGCTCACTGCAGCCTTGACCTCCTGGGCTCAAGTGATCCTCCCACCTTAGCCTCCTGAGTAGCTGGGGTTACAGATGTGTGCCACCACACCCAGCTAATTTTGTTTATTTTTTGTAGAGACAAGCTCTTGCTATGTTGTCCAGCCTGGTCTTGATCTCCTGGACTCAAGCAATCCTCCTGCCTTGGCCTCCCAAAATACTGGGATTGTAGGCATGAGCCACCACTCCTGACCCCAGAATTACTTTCACATTGCATTGACCTAATCACAGTTCAGACTGTCAGTTTGTACTTTGACTGTCTAATGGACCTGTTTGAAGTTACTCCCTATATTCTGAGCCTCCAGGAAAAGAGGATATATCTGGAAAATGCTCCTAGGTTTCTCAAGGTATCAGAGAAACAAGTGCCTCTCTCATAGCCCAGCGGTCCAGTAGAATCAAAGCATACTAGCTGTTCTCACAGGGACAAGACATTATCCCTGCTCTCCTGAGGAAGTCGTTTTGTTAGCTGTGGAAACTTTAGGAGGTACAGCTGTAGGATCTTTAGGAGATGAAACAGAAAGATCTACTTGTGAATCTTTGATATCATCAGGAAAAGTGTTGTTCCCCGTCTTCTGAAGCAGAAGGAGCATTACATAGGGTTGTTTTGTTTTGTTTTCTTTTCTTTTTTGAGACGGAGTCTTGCTCTATTGCCCAGGCTGGAGAGCAGTGGCACGATCTCGGCTCACTGCAAGCTCCGCTTCCTGGGTTCACATCATTCTCCTGCCTCAGCCTTCCAAGTAGCTGGGACTACAGGCGCCCGCCACCGCACCCTGCTAATTTTTTGTATTTTTAGTAGAGACGGGGTTTCATGGTGTTAGCCAGGATGGTCTTGATCTCCTGACCTCGTGATCCGCCCACCTCAGCCTCCCAAAGTGCTGGGATTACAGGTGTGAGCCACCACGCCTGGAGCATTACATAGGTTTTCCTAAAAAGACATGACTTTGCTATATCTTGAAAAACCACCATAATAACTTTACCCTTTGAATTGCAGGCTCTTGTTGTGTTTGTTTTTGTTTTTCCAGTATAGGCCCAGTTTCTTACAGGCATACTTGGAAGATATTGCAGGTTTGGTTCCAAAACACAACAGTAAAGCTAATATGGCAATAGAATCGCACACATTTGTTTGGTTTCCCGGTGCATATAAAAGTTATGTTTACACTAGGTTGTAGTCTATTAAAGATTTAATAACATTATGTCTAAAAAAATGTACATACCTCAATTTTAAAATACTTCATTGCTAAAAAATGCTAATAATCATCTGAGCCTTCAGCCAGTTGTAATATTTTTGCCAGTGGAGGGTCTGGCCTGGATGTTAATGCCTGCTGACTGATCAGGGTTGTGGTTGCTGAATGTTGGGTTGGCTGTGACAATTTCTTAAAATAAGACAGTAATGAAGTTTGCTACATCAATCTGCTCTTCCTTTCACAAAAGATTTCTCCATAACATGCAATGCCATTTGTTATAATTTTATCCATAGTAGAAAATCTCGCAACGTTGGAGTAAATCCTCTCCAACCCTGCCAATGCTTTATCAGCTAAGTTTGTGTAATATTCTGCGGCTATGTTGTCATTTCGACCACGTTCAACAAAAGCATCTTCACCAGGAGTAGATCCCATCTCAAACCACTTTCTTTGCTTATCCATAAGAAGCAAATTCTCATCTACTAAAGTTTTACCATGAGATTGCAGCAATCCAGTCACTTCTTCAGGCTCCATTTCCAATTCTAGTTCTCTTGCTATTTCTATCACATCTGAAGTTAGTTACTCCACTGAAGTCTTGAACCCCTCAAAGTTATCCATGAGGCCTGGAATCAACTTCTTCCAAGCTCCTGTTAATGTAGATAGTTTGACCTCCTCCCTCGAATCGTGAATGTTCTTAATGGACTCTAGAATCGTGAAGCCTTTGCAGAAGATTTTCGGTTTGCTTTGCCCAGATCCATCAGAGGAATCACGGTCTATGGCAGGTTTAGCCTTATAAAATGTATTTTTAAATAACAAGACTTGAGAGTTGAAATTACTCCTTGATTCATAGGCTGCAGAATTCATTGTGTCAGCAGGCATGACAAGAACATTTATTTCCTTGTATATTTTCATGAGAGCTCTTGTTTGACCAGGTGCCTTGTGGGTGAGCAGTAATATTTTGAAAGGAATATTTCTGTCTGAGCAGTAGGTCTCAACACTGGGCCTCAAATATTCAGCAAACCATGCTGTAAACAGATGTGCTGTCATCCAGGCTTTGTTTTTCCATTTATAGAGCACAGGCAGAATAGATTTAGCATAATTTTTTTTTTTTTTTTTTTGAGACAGGGTGTCACTCTATCACCCAGGCTGGAGTGCAGTGGCACAATCATGGCTCACCACAGCCTAACTTCCTTGGCTCAGGTAATCCTCCCTCCTCAGCCTCCTAAGTAGCTGGGACTACACGCACCCACCACCATGCCCAGCTAATTTTTGTGTTTTTTGTAGAGACAGAGTTTTTTCATGTTGCCAAGGCGAGTCTTGAACTCCTGGGCTCAAGCAATCTGTCCACCTTAGCCTCCCAAAGTGCTAGGATTACAAGCATAAGCCACCATACCTGGCCAAGTTAGCATAATTCTAAAGGGCCCTAAGAAGCCAGGCGTGTTGGCACATGCCTGTAATCCCAGCTATTAGGGAGGTTAAAGTGGGATGATCACTTGAGCCCAGGGATTTGAGACTATCCTGGACAACATAGTGAGACCCAGTCTTAAAAATAGTAAATAAATACATAAATGGCCCTAGGATAATAGGAATGGTAAATGAGCATTGGCTTCAACTTGAAGTCTTCAGCTGCATCATCCCTGAGCAAGAGAGTCAGCCTTGTTAACAAAGCTTTTCAGGCATTGAAGCCAGGCCTTGACTTCTCTCTAGTTATAGAAGTCCTAGATGGCATGTTCTTCCAGTAGAAGCCTGTTTCACCTACATTGAAAATCAGTTGTTTGGTGCAGCCACCTTCATCAATGATCTTAGCTACATTTTAGGGACAGCTTGCTGAGCTTCTACATCAGCACTTGCTGCTTCTTGCACTTTTAGGTTGTGGAGACAGCCTCTTTCCTTAAACCTCATGAATCAACCGCTGCTAGCTTCCAGCATTTCTTCTGCAGCTTCCTCACCTCTCTTAACCTTCAGAGAACTGAAGACACTTAGGACCTTGCTCTAGACTAGGATCTGGTTTAAGAAAATGTTATGGCAGGTCTGATGGTCTATCCAGACTATTCAAACTTTCTCCATCTCAGCAATAAGACTGTTTTGCTTTCTTATCATCTGTGTGTTCACTGGAGTCGCACTTTTCATTTCCTTCAAGAACTTTTCCTTTGCATTCACAACTTGGCTAACTGTTTAGCACAAGAGGCCCAGCTTTCAGCCTGTGTTGGCTGTCAATGTGCCTTCCTTACTAAGTGTATTCATTTCTAGCTTTTGATTTGATGTGAGAGATGCATGACTCTCCTTTTCACTTGAATACTCATAGGCTATTGTAAGGTTATTAATTGGCCTAGTTTCAATATTGTTGTGTCTCAGGGAATGGGGAGGCCTGAGAGGAGGGAGAGAGATGGGAATGGCCCATCAGTGGGGCAGTCAGAACACACACACACCATTTACCAATTAAGTTCTCTGTCTTATATGAGCACGGTTCATAGTGTCCCAAAATGATTACAATAGTAACATCAAAGATCACCGATCATAGATCACCATCACAGATACAATAATAATGAAAAGCCTTGAAATATGAGAATCACCAAAATGTGACAGAGAGGCACAAAGTGAACACAGGTTATTTGAAAAATGAAACAATAGACCTGTTTGAGGCAGCGTCGCCACTATCCTTCAATTTGTAAAAAACACAATATCTGAGAAACAATAAAGCAAAGCACAGTAAAATGAGGTATGCCTCTGCTCCTTCGTATTAATTGTGCACTTGGCGGATACTAGCTGTGGAAGACCAACAAATAGCACCCTAAAGATATTCATATCAAATCCCTGGAACCTGTAAATGTTACCTGATTTGAAAAAAAAAAAAAAGACAAAGAAAACAGTCTTTGCCGATGCGATTAAGTTAAGCATTGAAATGAGATAGTCTTGTATGATTGGGCAGATCCTAAATCCAATGGCAACTATCCTTGTAAGGAAAAGGCAGAGTGAGATTTGAGACAGAAGAAAAAAAGACACAAGAGGAGAAGACCATGTAAAAATGGAGGCAGAGACTGAAGTGAAACAGCTTCAGCCAAAGAAGGCCTGGAGCCACCAGAAGCTGGAAGAAGCAGAGAACAGATTGTCCCCATGAGGCTTAGAAGGCAGCAGGCCTTGTGTTCGCCTTGATTTTGGATTTCTGACCTTCAGAATTGTGAGGGAATAAAATTCTGTTATTTTCAACCACCCAATCTGTAGTGACGTTTTAGCAGCCACGGGAAACAAAAACCCTCACTTTCTATCACAATATCCTTCTCACCATTACTGAAGGCTTCTTCCTTCTTAGAACTCTCCCGAGGTTCTCTGATAATCATCAGTGTCCACCGGAGGGTGTTTTCTTTTTCTTTCTTGTTTTTTTTTTTAAATGAAAAATCAGACCAGTGAATTTAAATCTTGGATTGAGGCTCAGACAAGTAGGCGTTTTTAAGATTCCACTAACAATTGTGACCTGCAGCCTTGGCGTCTTGCCTGGCCTTGGTCTTACCTTGTCTGATAGCAGAGAGATTGTGGATTCACCAGAAGTTCTTTAAGCCAGAGTTTCTCAAATGTTTATGTTAAACACAGATGGCCAGGCCCCACCTGCAGCATTTCTCTTTCACTAGCTCAAGAGTGAGGCCTGAGAATCTGCATTTTAGGCAAGCTCCACGTGATGCTGCAGACTACAACAAATCTTTAGCATGATCAAGGATCTTTACTTTGCTTTTCTCATCTTTGAACTCCCAATAGCTTCTAGCGTACTGCCCTGCTCTCAATAATATTCAGTAAAATGAGTTGGACTTTTCACTGTTAAACTTTTGAGGACAAGAACCTTGTCTTATGTTTTTTACATCTTCAGCACCTCCATTAATGCCAGGAAACAGTGGGTGCTAGTAAGAGAGATTAAAGGGTGGGTGTGCCAGCAAAACTCCAACCAATACGGCATGCCGAGGCCTCTCTGGGTGCCAGTGGAAATACCAAGAGATGCAAAATACATGAGAACTCCCTTAAGGGATGTATGCATGTGCTTCAATGAGCCCTTCCAGGTTAGAGGTGCAATTTGGAGGGGCCTTGTGGAGTAAAAAGAGGTGATCGATAAACTGCTTTGTGAAGGAGAGCACTTTTGGTTAAACACAAGCTTCTGTTTTAAGGAGTAAATATGCAGATTTGGGGCCAGAGCTGAATTGTTCCAAGCAGTAAAAGGAAGATTAATCTCTCCCCTCTTCTGTTTTCCATGGTGTGTTCAGTCTCTTGGCGTTGACCCAAGACAGATTTGAAAACGAGTGACAGATGTTAGCCTGTTTAGTTTACCCATGGGTCTTGGTCTAGTTTTGCATGCTGCTGATTTTGTTTTGATTAGGATGACAGAAATATTTGTGGGTGATGATGGAGTAAAAAACATGTAGGTAGGTGTTGGGGAGGGGTGGAGAGCATGAAGAGTGATATCTTCACATTTTGAAGACAATGTTTGTCTGGATGGTATTTTTAGTAAAGCCAAGCTAGATCCAAAAAGGTAACAAAAAAAAAGTAGGTGTTTTGTTCACTTTCCTGCCAGGGTAGTCTGCCCTTGAAAAAGCTTGCCCCTCAAACATCTGCTGTTCCTTGCACTTCCTAGCTCATTAATGGCATTTTCCCAGAGACCTAGAAATAGCAAATTCCATTAAAAGGCTTATCATTAAATACAATACAGCTCTTTATGTGGGAGAAGGATAGCCTCTGAATAAGAGTCCATTAGGGCTGTGGGCTGGAAAAAATGGGTCAGCTTTCTTTTAAGGGAGAAATTAATATAGCAGACAAGAGCCAGCAACAGTGGCGACATTCATCTTGCAAAGCTTCTTCTCTTCACGCTGCCAAAGTGCGTTCGTCCAGACTTGCTATTCCTGTCCTTGGCCCCTGGAGCAGGGCCTGTTTGTCCCAAGGAAGCCTATCAAATTATCTGGTAACAGCCTAAATAAATATGAGGGAGAAGATTAGAACTGAGTACAGGTGCATGTACGTGTGTGTGTGTGTGCGTGTGTGTGTGTGCCCTCTGAAAGCTAGGCCAGGAAAGCAGACCTAAACAGTAGCTCATTTGCTGATCTCTCTCCCCTTTGGTGGATTCTAATGTCAATTCTATGGGAGGTGGCTCATTGCCGAGCCTATGAAGTGCTGTCCCAGGAAGAACCAATGTAGAGAATCTCGTTTTCAGTGTTGGAGGCCAGTGCTCAAAAGGACTGTCCAGCATCCAGTCTCCTCATTGTGACTTAGGCAAGCTGAAGCACAAGGCACGACTGGACCTTGCTGGCTGGGGTTGACAGGCAAAGAAAGAACTAGCACTGAACAAAATGGGAACTGAGAAATGAACATCCCATTGCCAGCAGCCAGGGATGCAGTGTCCAAAAACCATAGAAAACACAGGAGTGAGTCAGGAGCATGTCTACAGTAGCAGAGATGTTCAGCTGTGTGGGCCGGGGCAGTGAGGAGATCCGGAAGGTGCAGTGATTCGGAAGTCAGGGCAGTTGGCAGCTGGAAGTAGGTGTTACGTCCAAATTCAGCAACATCCCCTGCTAGTAGGATATGGATGAGAAGACCCATCTCTACAGGAAGGAGTTGGCAGAGTACTGGGCTCTTAGCAAACAACTTGGAGAGTTTAGAGAGCTTGTGAGACATGTGAAAAGGAGACGTCTTATAGGCATTTTGATGTACAGTTGTGCCAGTTTGGATGCTTGCATTATTGTTCACCAAATAGTCACTCACTCCTGTCCCTCTCTCTAACCTATGAGCAGAGATTACTTCCTCATTCCATTGATAATGGGCTTCTCTTTGCAACTTGCTTTGGTTGATCGAATGTTAGAGGACGCCAACATAGGCAGAGACCTTAAGTGTACTTGTGTGGTTTAGTGATTACCATGATAGTATCATGTGTTGGTGGCCACTGCTCTATAGCCTGGCCCTAATGAAGCCGGATCTGAATCCAGCTCACAGCCTGAAGCCGATCCCACACAATCTGAAGCTTAGGGCAGATCCCCTTAGCCATGCCCAGCCTAGATCAGATCAACAACTGTTAACCTAAAGGAGAATATATGTGTCTTATTGTAAGTCATTAAGTTTAAGGGGTAGTTTGTTACGTGGCATTCTTGTGAGCATCTTTTCTGAGTCTGAAACTCAAAAAAGATGTCTAGACCAGAGATTCTGCTTTAGGAATTATCATCTCATAGGGGATACTTTGTTAATTTGTTCATTTACGCATTCACTTAGTAAATACTTAGTACAAGCTTATTCTGTGCTGGATACTTCCATTCATTGGTATGGAGGACACTGTCCAAGATTTTTATGGAAGGAGGTCTCTTGGCAGCTTTCCCAGAGAGAATTTGCAGAGGAAGAACAGAAGGACATATCAAAACAAAACAAAACAAAACGAAGAGCCCTGGGGATTGCTAGCCCATGAAAGAGAGAGCGTCTGAGATCCTTCAGAGAGGTAAGAGGAAATGCAAGAGAAGGTGGTATTTTAGAAAGCAAAGGAGGAGAGCCTTTCAAGAGAGGGAGAGTGTTGACTGGTGGTAGATAGTACAGAGAGGTAAGGCGGGTTGAGGCCTGAAAAACAAAACAAAACAAAAAGTCAGCTGCGGTGACTCATGCCTGTAATCCCAGCACTTTGGGAGGCTAAGGCAGGCGGATCACATAAGGTCAGGAGTCCAAGACCAGCATGGCCAACATGACAAAACCCCATCTCTAATAAAAATACAAAAATTAGCTGGGCATGGTGGCCTGTGATCCCAGGTACTCAGGAGGCTGAGGCAAGAGAATTGCTTGAACCTGGGAGGCAGAGGTTGCAGTGAGCCGAGATCATGCCACTGCACTCTAGTCTGGGCAACAGAGTGAGACTCTATCTCAAAAAAAAAAAAAAAAAAAGTCATTATGTCATTATAGTTGGCCATTGGTGGCCTAGGTATTCTAAGACTGATGGGCCAGGTTGGAGAGCCTGGTGCAGAGAGCCAGGTGTTATCTGTATAGATCTGCTTGGGCTATGGTAACAGAATGCCACAGATTGCATAGCTTAAACAACATATATTTATTTCTCACAGTTCTGGAGCCGGAAAGTCCAAGCTCAAAGTACTGGCAGGGCTGATTTCTGATGAGGGTTCTCTCTTCCTGACTTGTAGGCTTATGGCCTTGTCCTCATATGGCCTTTCCTCTGTGCACACAGTTGGGGAGAGAGAGGGGGAGAGAGAGAGAGAGAGAGAGAGAGAGAGATTGGGCCCTGCTATCTCTTCCTCTTCTAATAAGGACATGTGAGGGAACTCCCTTTGTGCTGACAGTGAGCTGAGGACCAGGACAGAGCCTAGGCACTACCTTAGGCTTAGGGCAGGCTTCTTACCCTAGACACTACTGACGTTTTGGGCCAAATAATTCTTTGCTGTACGAGCTGTCCTGTGCATTGTAAGTTGTTCAGCAGTATCCCTGGCCTCAACTAAAAATGTCTCTGACACTGCTAAATTCTCCCTAGCTAGTAGGGAGAGGGCTGTGCAAATCAACTGTAGAGAGCTACTGACTTAGGGTGAGGTCCTTGTCCGTTCAAGGTGGCAGCAACCCTTGACATTGACTTTGAAGAGCCTTCAGTTCACTACAACACAACTCAACTGAAAATCCCAAAGTCTCTTGGAGAAAGGGCATTTCTTCCGAGAAATTTAACAGGCTCTTATGCAATTATGCAACCCCCTGGGGCTTTTACTAGTAAGCCAGAGTTTCCAAGGAGGACTTAGGGATCAGACTCCCATTTTCCCAGAGATCTTTTAGGATTCTAAGTGCTCTGAAAATTAAAAGGACAATTCACACAAAGCTAGTGATACCTAACAACGTCTTATGGATAGCTTGTGTCCTAGAGATGTGTCCTATTTGCTTGTTTATTTATTTCTTTGGAGAGAAAGACAATAGGGCCATTCAGTATCAGGTTGATCATGAGCCTTCACTTCTGTAGAATTTCAGTTCTTTTTTTTTTTTTGAGATGGAGTATTGCTCTGTAGCCCAGGCTGGGGTGCAGTGGTGCGATCTCAGCTCACTGCAACCTCCACCTCCCAGGTCCCGGTTCAAGGGAGTCTCCTGCCTCAGCAACCTGAGTAGCTGGGACTACAGGTACGTGCCACCGTGCCCAGCTAATTTTTGTATTTTTAGTAGGGACGGGTTTTCACCATGTTGGCCAGGCTGGTCTTGAACTCCTGACCTTGTGATCCACCCGCCTCGGCCTCCCAAAGTCCTGGGATTACAGGTGTGAGCCACCATGCCTGGTGGATTTCAGTTCTTAATCTACAAGATTGATGAATTTATTAACTTAGTAACGATTATATTAATCTCCCAAGTCCTCCATGGGGCTGTTGGGTAGGCTCAGGTGATAATTTGTATGTCATGAAATGCTGAGATGTTTAGAGGACACGGCATGATACAGGGAAAAGAGCCCAGGTGTGCAGTCAGCCAAGCGTGAATCAGATCAGGGGCTGCCACAGTCTGCTTGCAGCCTCTGAAAGTTACCTAACAGATTCCTCATCTGATGACTATTGAAACCAGTACCCACCTTGGTCTGACATAACAGATGAATGTATAAAACACCACAGAAAATGGCTGAAGACTTTTTCGAATGAGTTTTAAGAACTTAGGTGCTTAGGCCAGGTGTGGTGGCTCACACCTGTAATCTCAGCACTTTGGAAGGCCTAAGTGGGTGGATCACCTGAGGTCAGGAGTTCAAGACCAGCCTGGCCAACATGGTGAAACACTCTCTCTACTAAAAATACAAAAAAAAATTCGCTGGATATGGTGGTGGATGCATGTAATCTCAGCTACTCGGGAGGCTGAGACAGGAAAATCGCTTGAACCTGAGAGGCGAGAGGTTGCAGTGAGCCGAGATTGCGTCACTGCACTCCAGCCTAGGTGACAGAGCGAAATTCCGTCTCAAAAAGAAAGAAAGAAAAAAAGACATACCTGAAACTGGGTAATGTATAAAGAAAAGAGATTTAATTGGCTCATGGTTCTGATTCTGCAGGCTGTACTGGAGGTATGACTGGCGAGGCCTCAGGAAACTTTCAATCATGGCGGAAGGCAAAGGGGAAGTCAGTGTGTCTTTCATGGCCAGAGCAGGAGGAATAGAACAAAGTGGGAGGTGCTGCACACTTGAACATCCAGATCTCATGAGAACTCACTCACTATCATGAGAACAACCAATCCTCCAACACTGGGGATAACAATTCGACATGTGATTTGGGTGGGGACACAAATCCAAACCATATCAAGGATACTGGGAGAAACAGAAGCCAGCCCCCTGAGAACCGGCAAGATGTATGGTACTGGGCTTCTAACTCTACACTTGATGGAAGTTCAAGTCCCACTTCTTTAGAATCTCAAAGGACAGAATCGCCAAGCCAACGTCAGACATATACTGTCTCTCTAAGAAAAGATAAACTGGATTTAACAGACATTATCTTTATACCTGGGTTAAGTTCTGAACTGGCCCAAAGAGGCTGGTCCACCTTTCCTCACCTTTCCCAATCATCCTTTATTCCCATGTGTGTTAAGCTTACTTGGTTTTTTCACCACCTAAATTGGGTAAGCCATCTGAGCAGAGAGAGAAAATGCAGTCCAACACCATGATCGATGTGCCAGTGCTTTGCAACTGCAGAGTGCTGTGGGAAGGGGAAACATGTTGTTGTTGTGATCCCCGAGCAGTGTGCAGCTGTCACTCAGGCTCCCTCCTGCTAAGTGCCATTTAATGGCCTCCAAGAATGTTATTTATCACCCCTTTTTCTTCACCGTAGGAGCACCCTCACTAATGCAATAAAAATGACAAGTTACCCCTCTGTAGATGTTTCAATAGGCACTAGAGGTCAAACCTTCTCTTCCTCTTGCTTTGGAAAAAAATCACACCTGTCACATTTCCAAAACAGATACAACAGCCAGAGTCTGAAAAAGCCAGCCATCTAAATTATCTTCACAACAGCAGACAGCTCTTTGGCTATTGCTACAGGTAGGCAGGCAGTTAGTTACTTGGCTGGTTGGTTGTAGGATGCATGAGTCCACAGTGAAAGCAATTATGGGCTATTTTAACTTTCTGCCAATCTTGAATAAATGATCACTGATGTCTAAACAGACACTAAGATTTATCATGAAGCATTGCCGCTTCTAAAAAGATTATGGGCTAATTCTCTTTAAGAGGGCTGGCTGTAAAAAAACAATATATAATGAAATTAGTACTGACAAAAGGGGTACGTTTGAGTCCTTTATATTCCTTCAGCTAGGAATATGGTAGAGATAATTTAGTCATTCCCCTAGTTCGCAAACTGGAAACTAGAGGACCTTAGAGGCTTCTCTGAAGTCACACAGCTAGTTAGTAGCTGAGCAGGTTTGGTGAGGATATAGTATTAGTTTTGCTTTTGGCACGTTGAGTTTGGGGACCCTGGGAGACATCCAAGTCAAGATTTCAAGGAGGCAGTTGGATATTTTTAATGATCCTTCAAGAGAGAGGTCAGGGTTTGAGTTATAAATTTGGGAGCAGACACTATTGATTATCTCACTCACACATATTTCAAGCCTGATTCTAAACTGCTGCAGAGACTGGAAAGCTTAAAACTATATTTCTCAGAACTCTTGGCAGCTAAATTTCTTGATGTGATTCCAGTTATACAAATTCTGTACTCTGAAAGAAGGCATTTGTTATTGTTTATATAACATTTTGCTATGAAAATTTCAAGTATGTATAACATTAGAAAGTATAAGGTATAATGTATCCCTGTTGCTCGGCCTCAAAAATTACCAACACGTGTGAATCTTGCTTTATTTACATCCATATCTATTCCCAACACCTGGATCATTTTATAGCAATCTCAGAAGTATTTCATCCATAAATATTTCAGTGTATGTCTCTGAAAGATAAGCATTCTTTTTTATAACATTCCCACAATGCCACTATCCCACTGAAAAAAAATTAATGCTAAATCCTACTAATATCACGAAATATCTGATCAGTGTTCATTTAACCCAAATTTTCTTCTAGTACTTACATTGTTTTGTAGTTCTGTCTCATAAAATTTTTACAGTTTTTAAAAATCAGGATTCAAATAAGGATTTATATGTTATAATAGGTTGATATGTCTTTTAGAGTTTTTAAATCTGTGGTTTCATACACACACACATTTCTTTTCCTTTGCTTATTTATGAAACTGAGTTATTCGATCTATAGAGTTTCCAACAGTTTGAGTTTTGCTGATTGCACTTATGATGCTCTGTAGCGTGTTCTTCTGTCACTTATATTTCCTATAAATTTGTAGTTATGTCTAGAAGATTGATTCAATTCAGGTTCAATGTTTTTGGCAAGAACATTTCATAGGAAGTGCTGTGAATTTCGATCAGAAGGAACATACTGTCTGATTTTCTCTTTTTGCGACGTTATCAGTCACTGGAAAGACAGCTGATCATCATTTCACTAGAGGTTGCAAAATAATGACTTCCTAATTCCATTCCATCTTTTTTTTTTTTTCTTTTTTGAGATGGAGTCTCGCTCTATCACCCAGGCTGAGTGCAGTGACGTGATCTTGGCTCACTGCAACCTCCACCTCCCAGGTTCAAGCGATTCTCCTGTTTCAGCCTCCCAAATAGCTGGGATTACAAGTGTGCACCACCATGCCCAGCTAATTTTTGTATTTTTAGTAGAGATGGGTTTTTGCCATGTTGTCCAGGCTGATCTCAAACTCCTGATCTTAGGTCATCTGCCCGCCTCAGCCTTCCAAAGTGCTGGGATTGCAGGTGTGAGCCACTGCCCTCACCCCATCTTCATTTAATAGCTAAAACACTTCTATCAAGAGAAACTTCTGCTCATCAACTATTTGGTTAGCTGGTGGTATGGTTCATATTGGAAAAGCAAAACAAATGCTTGATTGTATTTTGTTGATTACCTGCCTTAAAAATTATGGTTTATTTTCCTAACATCCTCCAAAGATGACCAATGAGGTTTTTTATTAGGGGAGGATATCATCATAAATTTAGATACTTATTTATATATAAATGATATAATATTTCATGTGTTTCAATCCATTGCAGTTATTATTCTTTTTGATGTTCAAATTGACTGACTTTTGGTTAGAGAAACCTTCAGTGTTGGCTCCTGAGTCCTTTTGACATGGCCGAAATAATCTTTAACAGGTTCCTTGTTTTTTTTTTTTTTTTTGCTCTCGCAAGACATTTGAGGAGCATCTTGTATGTGTCCTGCTCTAGATCTAGATTCAGCCATTGCCCCAAGAAACTCTGTTTCTTTTTAGTAGGAAATGGTATTTAGAGACCCCAATGTATACACTGAAAGTGTTCATGGCTACTAGGTCTTCATTGTCTCCAGGCTTTTTTCAGCTTTTGAGTTCCAGGGTACATGTGCAGGATATGCAAGTCTGTTACATAGGTAAACATGTGCCATGGTGATTTGCTGCACAGATCAACCCATCACCTAGGTATTAAGCCCAGTATTCATTAGCTATTCTTCCTGATGTTCTCCCTCTTCTCCACTCCCCTCAACAGGCCCCATTGTGTGTTGTTTACCCCATGTGTCCATGTGTGTTCATCATTTGGTTCCCATTTATAAGTGAGAACATGTGGTGTTTGGTTTTCTGTTCCCACATTAGTTTGCTGAGGATAACGGCTTCCAGCTCCATCCATGTCCCTGCAAAGGACTTGATCTCATTCCCTTCTATGGCTGCATAGTATTTCATGGTGTATATGTACCACATTTTCTTTATCCAGTCTATCATTGATGGGCATTTGGGTTGATTCCATGTCTTTGCCATTGTGAATAGTGCTGCGATGAACATATGCATGTACATATCTTTATAATAAAATAACTTAATATTACTTTAGATACATACTCAGTGATGGGATTGCTGGGTCAAATGGTATTTCTGCTTCTAGATCTTTAAGAAATTGCCACACTGTCCTCCACAATGGTTGAACTAATTTACAGTCCCACCAACAGTGTAAAAGTGTTCCTTTTTCTCCACAACCTTGCCAGCATCTGTTGTTTCTTGACTTTTTAATGATCACCATTCTGACTGGTGTGAGATGGTATCTTATTGTGGTTTTGATTTACATTTCTCTAATGATCAGTGATGATGAGCTTTATTTCCATGTTTGTTGGCTGTATGAATGTCTTCTTTCTAGGCTTTTTTTTTTTTTTTTTTTTTTGAGATGGAGTCTCGCTCTGTCGCCCAGGCTGGAGTGCAGTGGCCAGATCTCAGCTCGCTGCAAGCTCCGCCTCCCGGGTTTACGCCATTCTCCTGCCTCAGCCTCCCGAGTAGCTGGGACTACAGGCGCCCGCCACGTCGCCCGGCTAGTTTTTTGTATTTTTTTTTTAGTAGAGACGGGGTTTCAACGTGTTAGCCAGGATGGTCTCGATCTCCTGACCTCGTGATCCGCCCATCTTGGCCTCCCAAAATGCTGGGATTACAGGCTTGAGCCACCGCGCCCAGCCTCTAGGCTTTTTTATGAAGACCTAGAAAATAAGTGTTTTTTTTAAAAGATAAATTACATCACGAGTTCATATTGATACTTTTATTCAAATTGAAGTATAAAAGAATTTTAGACTGGGCAAGGTAGCTTACACTTGTAATTTCAATACTTTGAGAGGCTGAGGCAGGAGGATTGCTTAAGGCCAAGAGTTTGAACTCAGCATGGGAAACACAACAAGACCCCCTTCTTACAAAAAAAAAAATTAGCCAGGCATGGTGGTTCACACCTGTGGTCCTTGCTACTAGGGAGGCTGAAGCTGACCCAGGAGGTTGAGGCTGCAGTGAGCTATGTCACCCACTGCACTGCAGCCTGGGTGACAGAGCCAGACTCTGTCTCAAAAAAAAAAAAAAAGTTTTAATTTTATTTTATTTTATTGATTTCCTATCTGTATCTCCTTTTTCCCACTTTAAACATTTTTGTTTCTAAGGCCCTAATTACTTGTTTATTTCATAATATATATGGAACAGTCTCAGAATAACAATAATAACACTACCAACAATGATGTGATTATTGAAAATGGTTTAACATATATCTAGGGGCTTACGTGTTTGTGCTTGTGTGCATGTGTGCAGTTCTTTGATCTTTAGGTTCTATTCCACCAGGGATGTGTCAGTAAAATTCTATGCTAAAGATCTAAATTTTCTTTTTCTTTTTTTCTTTTACTTTTTTTTTTTTGAGACAGAGTTTTATTCTTGTTGCCTAGGCTGGAGTGCAATGGTGCAACTTTGGCTCACTGCAACCTCGGCTCACTGCAACCTCCGCCTCCCAGGTTCAAGCAATTCTCCTGCCTCAGCTTCCCGAGTAGCTGGGATTACAGGCATGCGCTACCACACCTGGCTAATTTTGTATTTTTAGTAAAGACGGGGCTTCTCCATGTTGGTCAGGCTAGTCTCAAACTCCCGACCGCAGGTGATCCACCTGCCTTGGCCTCCCAAAGTGCTCGGATTACAGGCATGGGTCACGGTGCCTGGCCTAAATTCTCTTCTTAAGTTTTTTCCTAAATGTGTGCATGGATGTGTATGCGTGTGCGCGCATGTGTGTATGTGAACTGCTGTTGTAAATAGAATATATACTTCCTTAACATGTTTTCAGCTGGTCATTTTTTATAATTGGGTGTGGAGGCTAAAGTAACCATTTTAGATGATAATCTGCTGTGTTGACTTCTGGTTCACCCCCAGTTCTAGTAACACCTCTAAGAATTCTACTTTATTTTTTATATCTTGTGTAAGAGCCATACTTACTGTAAATCCTGCCCTTAGGCAAAGACAACCTTGATTTATGTAAACTATACTTACCATAAATTCTACCCTTACGCTATAATACACTAGTCCTCTTGCCTTTCACTAAGAGGTTGACTTCAATTGTCCTACATATTTCTTCCAAAGCTCACATACCCTTTCCCTGTGCTATATAAACCCCAGGCCTGGAAGGTCACAGTACAGAGATCTCCCTCTCTTATGGTCACCTAAGACCATGCTTCTGTCCCTAAGTTCCCCAATAAATCGCCCTCTATGGACAAACTGGATTCACCTGCTTTGTTCTTTGGTTTCTTGGCTCCTTCTGTGTTTGCATATACAGCCCTTTTAGCAAACATTGGGAAAGCTACTGAACCACATATTTTTATCCTAGTCCATTTTTACAGCCCTCCGGAAAGTGACCACCAACTATCTCACAGCACCCTATTCTAGTACTTAATAAGTGTCTTCTCTAGATTACTTGATGGTGAAAATTATTGACAGTAAGAGAACTGATTTAAGTGTGTGGGAAAATTGTCTTATGGTTATCTTTCAAATAATGCTGGGTTCTATTTAAACAATTTAAAACATTGTGTTCAATAAAATATACATACAGAGAAGTTTCTAAAGCCTTGTTTTAATAAAATTTGGTCTTACAAGTTCAAGCTTATTCCTTTATACCTAAAACATTTTTGAGATCCTTCTGTGTTAGGTACTGGGTCAAGAATAAGACATGCTCCCTGCCCTGAGGAGACTCATGATAAATTAGAGGACAGATATGTAAATAAACAAACAATTACACATAGATTCTGATGGGTGTGAGCTAATGGAGGTCCATTTGGGGTGCAGTGGAGCACAAAGGAGGGAACCCCAAAGGGGCGGATGAAGGATGACGAAAGGTCAGGGCAGGGGTCAAATAGATGTGAGAGGAAACTTAGGCAAAGAGGAATCAAAAACCCAGCTACCAAATTGAAAAGACCTTGCAACATTGCTAACTGAAGAATGTACAAGCAAATTAAAACACTGCAAACAAGTTAGAAGTAGCTGCTACCTTCAAGGGCAAATAGTGGAGGTTAAGAGAGAAACTTGGATGTCAATCAAACTGCGTTCCAATCAGAAAAGACATCCGTTGCTTTAATCTCTGGTGTTCTGCTAATTTTAACAAATGCAGCTATCCTGGATTCAGTACAGGTCAAAGCTTTTTCAGCGATGATATTAGATTTCTGAGTGCTGTCATATATATCAGTTTGATAGTTCATTTGCAGTTCTCATTTACATATCTGACTTGAAGGAAGTATCTTTGTGTCTTTTTAAAAGATATATGACATATACAAATTTTGTGCAGTAGACTCTTGTGATGTCCTGGGCATCCTCCTGTGGTCTGATTTTGGGATGCAATTCTGCCCTCACAGTCCATGAAATGCAGCAAGAAGGGAATGTGGCCTGCTGAGATCTCCGGAGGTTCCTTCCCACCTTAAGAATATGGCTCTCTGTGATCAAAGCAAAACCTGAAAGAGTTGCTATTATTCATTTGTTCATCTACATAGTTGCCCATTGTTCCTCTAGTAAGCTATCCCACCCCCTCATCCACCCACCCAACCATTCATTCTTTTCATTGCCTCCTCCTCCCATCCAGCCTTCTGCCCAGCCTCACCTCCACCTATCTGCCCTCCTACCCATCCACCCATTTCCCTATTCATTTACTCACCCATCTACCCACATCAGACATGGGATCAAAATCTCTCTTGAAACGCCAATTCCAAAACCCTCATTCATTCTCTTGTACGATAGTACTTTCCTCAAGGTATGTTGGCACTAAGTCCATCAGTTCCTACCTGTTTTAGCTCCCCCAGATTACTAGTACTGAAGACTTCCAAGCTTGGTACAGCCCAGTGAAAACAGAGCTGGTCATTGTGTACCAAGAGCTACTGTTGCTGTCCATGGTGGGCTTGGAATTAATCTGCTTCCCTGGGATTCTGGACTCTCAGTAGGGAAACCCACTCAGTGACCCAGCCGGTTCTTTTTTTTTTTTTCCTGATCTTTCCTGGTCTCCTTTTCTCTTATTCCATGGGTTCCTGAAGTAGAGTTTGCATCCCGCCACACCTCTACCTGTCTGAACTTGCGTGCCTGGTTCTTTAGTGTGTGTGTGTGTGTGTGTGTGTGTGTGTGCGCGCGCCTCGTTCTTCAGGGCCAGAATCAGCCTTCTTGACCTCCAGCCCCTTGGCTGAGCTCCTTCTTCAACTAGCTGGACCTCCCTGGAGCAACATCCCTTCTCACAAGTTGGTCCTTATGACTGTGGGCCTGCCTACTGCTCAAACGTGGATGTTGAAACAGGCTCAGATAGGACCAGGATCCACCACCTCTCCCTGGCACTATTTAGGGGCTCCCAGAAAGCCCATTCGGATGCCAATCGTGGGAGACACAACAGTAACAACAAAAGGTTGTTTGAAAATTTAGAAGTGTGTTACCTCCCATAGCAAGGAGTCTGGAGATAGAGCCTCTCCGTGGGGAGGTACTTCAGTGTCTCAGGGATGTCACCACAGCCACATGCCTTCTGTATTCCTACTGCTCAGCATGTCAGTGGTTTTTCCCTGCAGCACTTCCAGGCAACACATGGCAACACTGACAGCATCTACTAAAGAAGAAGGGCACTTTCTCCTATGTGCTGCGTTTTTTTTTGTTTGTTTTTTTTTTTTGAGACGGAGTCTTGCTCTGTCATCCCAGGCTGGAGGGCAGTGGTGGGATTACCTCTTACTGCAACCTCCGCCTCCCGGGTTCAAGTGATTCTCCTGCCTCAGACTCCTGAGTAGCTGGGATTACAGGCGCCCACCACCACACCAGGCTAAATTTTGTATTTTTAGTAAAGCCAGGGTTTCATCATGTTGGCCAGGCTGGTTTTGAACTCCTGACCTCAGGTGATCCACCTACCTTGGCCTCCCAGAATGCTGGGATTACAGGTGTGAACCACCGTGCCCGGCCCTGTGTGCTGCTTTTTATCCGTAAAGCAAATCTTTCCCAAAAGTCCTGCAGCAGATATCTTCTTGGATCCTATGGGTCGGGACTGAGTTCCACGTCCTAACCAAAGCCAGTCACTGATAAGGAGAATAAGGCTACTAGGCCAGCTTAGACCAGGCATAATGAGACAGAATTCATTCCCTGGGTCTAGGCAGGGGGAACAGCTGAATAAAACTGGGGCTTTGCTGGCAAGGAAGAAGGAAGGAAGCGTGCTGGGAAGGCTGTATCAGGTCTAAGATACTAAAGAATAAAATGTTAACATTGGAATGAAATGTGAACTAATAGAGCTATATGGTTTTCATTAGAATGGTAATTCTTAGGGGCTACTTTCCCCCTGGGGACATTTGGCAATGTCTGGAGACATTTTTGGTTGTCACAACCTGGTGGAGCTTCTGACATCCACTGAGTCAACGCTAAGAATGCTGTGAAATACCATTTAAAGCCCAGGACAGCCCCTCACGACAAATAATTATCCAGTCCAAAATGCCGACAGGACTGAAGGTAAAACCCTGCATTAAAATACAACAATATGAAGCAGGATGAATTAAAAGACTGAAACTGCTTTTATAAATGTTTGTAAAATGTTTTAGTTCATTTTTTGTATATCTGTGATACTGGTTTGTAATATCTTACTGGCATCTCTGGGAATTAAATTTCATAGGATTAAAACAGAATCATGGGAATTAAGTCAATGATTTTTGCCAACAGTAAAGATTAAAGAATAGTAATACACAATAATGGTGAGAGTATAGTGAAGCAGACACTATTTTAAGCTGGTGGTGATGGGAAATCGCGTGACTATTTTCAAAAGCAGTTTTACAGTATGTATGATGACTTTTAAAAATGTTCATGCCCAGGCTGGGTATGGTGGCTCACGCCTGTAATCCCAGCACTTTGGGAGGCTGAGGCGGGCAGATCACGAGGTCACATCAAGACCATCCGGGCCAACATGGTGAAACCCCGTCTCTATTAAAAATACAAAAATTAGCTGGGCGTAGTGGCACATGCCTGTAATCCTAACTACGCGGGAGGCTGAGGCAGGAGAATCTCTTGAACCCAGGAGTTGGAGGTTGCAGTGAGCCAAGATCACCACTGCACTCCAGCCTGGTGACAGAGTGAGACTCTGTCTCAAAACAAAAAAAAAAAAAAAAAAAAAAAGTTCATGCCCTTTCATCCTCAAATTCCACTTCTGAGAATCTGTCCTAAGGGAAAATTCCAAAATACAAAAAAAGCTTTAATGCAGGTCTTTATTCTAAACACCATTATTTATAAGAAAACATTGAAAATAAACTTCCAACATAACTGCAAATAGCAATAAAATATGATTGAGGTAGATGGTGGGGAATTTTATATTGGCGTTAAGCATGATTTTTATGAAGGAAAAAGACACTTACATTTTAATGGTAAATACTAAAAGTGAGGAAATAAAATAGAATACCTACCATGATCTTAACTATGAAAATAAATACCTTAAAATATATATGCACAAAGGTAACCTGGCAGGAAACACCAGAATGTTAGTGTGACTATTCTTTTGTACTGAAGGGGATTGAGGTGAATTTTATTCTTCTAGCTTTGATTTTTTTAAGATGATACGACATGTTTATTTTGAAGGTAACACAACCTTATTTTTTAATGTAATGCAACCACTATATTATTATGTAACATGGCAACAAATGCAGGCTATATAGATGGTATTAATAATTCAATTTTTAGATCTGTTTCCATTGGTAGTTTTTAATAACTTAATTTTTGTATCTGTTTCCATTGATAGTTTTTAATAATTCAATTTTTAGATGTTTCTACCGATAGTTTCTAAAAATTCAATTTTTAGATCTGTTTCCATTGAGAGTTTTTTCTTGTCTTTCTTTTTATTTTTTCCTAGAATCCTTTCCTGAAGCATCTTTTTTTTAATAGAGATGAGATCTCACTAGGCTGCCCCAGCTGGCTTTGAACTCCTGGCCTCAAGCGATTCTCCTGTCCTAGCCTCCCAAAGTGCTGGGATTATAGGTGTGAGCCACTGTGCCCGGCTATTTCTTTTGTTTCTGATCTTTTCTGACCTCCTTTTTTACAATTCCATGGGTTCCTGAACTGGAGTCCATAGACATTAAGAGGCTCATAGACGCACTTCAGAGGCTCCTTAGTGCCTTAAAACTGTAAAACATATATACTTTTTAAAAAAGAAATAAGGATATTTTAAACAGAGCACAGTGGCTTCTGCCTGTAATGCCAGCTACTCAGGAGGTTGAAGCAGGAGAATCGCTTGAAGCCAGGAGTTTGAGACCAGCCTGGACAACATAGCGAGCCCCTGTCTCTTGGGAAAAAAAAAAAAAAAAAAAAGCCGGGTATGATGGCATGCATCTGTAGTCTCAGCTACTCTAGAGGCTGAACTGGGAAAATCACTTGAGCCCAGGAGTTTGGCTGCAGACAGCTGTGACTGCACCCAATACGCTCATGTCTGGCTGACAGAGCAAAACCCCATCTCTAAGACACAAAACAAAAAATTATACAGGAAGGCCAGGCACAGTGGCTCATGTCTGTAATCCCAGCACTTTGGGAGGTCAAGGCAGAAGGATCACTTGGGCCAGGGAATTCAAGACAAGCCTGAGCAATATAATAAGAACTCGTCTCTACAAAAAATTAAAGAATTAGCTGGGTGTGGTGGCACGCACCTGTGAACCCAGCTACTTGGGAGGCTGAGGCCTGAGGCTCGCTTGAGCCCCAGAGGTCAAGGCTACAATAGGCTGAGATCACAACACTGCACTCCAGCCTGGGCAGCAGAGCGAGATGCTATCTCAAAAAAAAAAAAAAAAAAAAAATTACACAGGAGGATGGAAGTAAGGGACAAAGTCATGTGTCAAATCCAAGGACAACAATTGACCAACTCTGAGGTCTGTCAGTGGACCAAAGAGTCTTGAGTCCCACCTCTGACAGGGACAACCGCATCAGCTGAGGATGCCCCAACTGATACCTGGATCTTTGGGGCCAGGTTAGCTTTGCGAGGCAGGTGGGGGTTTGCCAAAAGTCGGTTAGATGCTCCCTCTTGGGACTGGGAAATGCCCTGGAATATAACACGCACCTCAGAGAGCAAGAGTGGACACCCCACCGCGTCACAGAGAGGCTCCCATGGAGCAGCATTCTAAGTATTGGGCATTGAAGAAGAAAACAAAGGGCATTTGCTACTTCTGACTCTTTCTTTTTTTCTTTCTTTCTTTCTTTTTTTTTTTTTTTTTTCCAGACGGAGTCTTTCTCTGTCACCCAGGCTGGAGTGCAATGGCACGATCTCGGCTAACTGCAACCTCCGCCTCCCGGGTTTAAGCGATTCTCCTGCCTCAGCCCGGAGTAGCTGGGATTACAGGCGTGCGCCACCATGCCCGGCTAATTTTTGTATTTTTATTAGAGTCGGGATTTCACCATGATGGCCCGGCTGGTCTCAAACTCCTGACCTCAAGTGATTCACCCACCTCTGCCTCCCAAAGTGCTAGGATTCTAGGTGTGAGCTACCGACACCGACTCTTTCTTATCTTTTTATTTACTTTGCGTTTTGTTTAAATAAGAGAGCTCTTCCCCATATCATCGGAAGTGCCAATCTCTACCCATATCACAGATCTCTAAAATAATGTCCGTGCTGGAAACGGAGCCAAACCAAAGGTCCACACTGCTTCCCATGTTCTTCTCTTCCCTCGCTGGCCAACCCCACACCCCCTCAACTGCCCAGCTGTTGTCTCAACATACTGGGAATGTCTTTAGCACATTGCCACCTGGGGGACAAATTCCTTCTCATTCTTTATTACCTGCTGAAATGTCACCACCTAAAGAGGTCACTTTGGCTCACGCCGCCCCCCACCATGCAGCATCAGTGACTTCCCATGGTACCCCACAGCACATTATAGATACCCAGGAAATAATTTTTGTAAAACTTAAGAAGCTCTCTATGGGTCAAATCCAGGAATCTACTTTTTTTTTTTTTTTTGAGATGGAATCTCAGTCTCATTCTGTCACTCAGGATGGAGTATGGAGTACAATGGCATGATCTCAGCTCACAGCAACCTCCACCTCCTGGGCTCAAGCGATTCTCCTGCTTCTTCAGCTTTCCAAGTAGCTGGAATTACAGGTGTGCACCACCACATCCAGCTGAATTTTTGTATTTTTAGTAGAGATGGGGTTTCGCCATGTTGGCCAGGCTGGTCTCGAACTCCTGACCTCAGGTGATCTGCCAGCCTCAGCCTCCCAAAGTGTTGGGATTACAGGTGTGAGCCACTGTGCCTAACCAGGAATCTACTTTTTTTTTTTTTTTTTTGAGATGGAGTCTCGCTCTGTCGCCCAGGCTGGAGGGCAGTGGTGTGATCTCGGCTCACCGCAAGCTCCACCTCCCGGATCCACACCGTTCTCCTGCCTCAGCCTCCCGAGCAGCTGGGACTACAGGCGCCCGCCACCACACCCGGCTAATTTTTTCTATTTTTAGTAGAGACGGGATTTCACCGTGTTAGCCAGGATGGTCTCGACCTCCTGACCCCAGGTGATCCACCCACCTCAGCCTCCCAAAGTGCTGGGAGTACAGGCCTGAGCCACCATGCCCGGCCAAAGGAATCTACTTTTTTAAGCCATTCCCAGGGGACTCTTCTGTATGCAAAGTAGAAGAACCATTGGCTCAAACAGTGATGGTTCATTCACATTATGTGTAGTTTTCAGCCAGTCCTTAAGGAACTATTGCCCAGAATCCTTTACCTTGCCTCATAAGATATCACCAACGGGAAAGTTTTTTTTTTTTTTTGTAGCAATCAGGTGCAGTTCTTTGTAGTGACAAAAATTAAATATAACCAAAGATCATAGGCCCAAATAGTTGTGGATCAGAGGTCTAAATATGCAATCATCTTTTTTTTCTTTCATCAAACAGGGATAACTCTAAAATCACAAAAGCAGGTAGGATCTTTGAGCTAGAAGGGACCACAGAAATCCAGTCGAGTGTCCTTGATGCTACAGATGAGAGGAAGAGGATTAACCTGTGTGTCAGTTTGGGTCCTCTGAGAATCAGAAACCAAGAGATCTATTGGGAGAAGTGTCTGTGAAAGGTAATGGGGGAGGGACCAGGAGTAGGCACGATGCATCTATTGACAGAGGTGCAGGTCTGCATATGTGAAAGGAGACAGAAAGAAGCAGGTGGATAGGAGAACCCTCAGACTGTGATGCAGATGTGAAAGGGTCTTGGCCAGGCCAGTGAGATATCCCTGAGCAAAGATCAAACATTTGAGGAGTCTTGTGTTGGGCAGAAATAACCCAGCCACAGTAACTACAATGGACTTAGTAGTTGGCTAGAAGCAGCTTGGTGAGTGGCAGGGAGAAATCAAGCTTTGTTGTGAATATCACAGCAAATCCAAAGGTGTGAAAGGTAGAAGCTGTCACCCAACTATATTCCCCACATCAGGTTCTCTTTAAGGGAGGTCTGAGCGTCTATCCTCCATAGCCACCGCAACATGTTCATGATCACGGTTAGTAACAGAGCGAGGACTAAAATCTAGTCCAGAGTTCTTTCTAGATTATTCTGCAAGGCATTCTCTCTCCAATGCCTGTCCCCATCCCATGGCCCAAGTTTATAGGTTTAGACTTAATCTTGTGGATGCTAGAGCCAGATGTCAGTCCCCTGACTGTTAGAGAAGGCAGGACCACTAAGCAGGTCAGAAGAGGAAAGAGGGCGATGCGGAAGGGCTGTAAGGTCTTTGGGGAAAGAGAAGCAGCTCCAGCTGAAGAGGTCCCAGTGGCTCTGTGCATCTGCTTACCCGACATGCGTCCTACCGCCTCCTTCAGACCACTCTTCACCTCTTCCAGCTGCCTCTCAATCGCGGCGCTCCACTTCCCATCCCAGACCCGACTGGCTCCATCAGACTCTTTCTCTAAGTTGATATTCCAGCATTAGGAGAAAGACATTATCTTTTTACTGGAAAAGCAAAACTGTGATAGCAGAAACTAGGGCAGTTGGTGGCTTTTTTTTTTTTTTTTTTTTTTTTTTTTGAGATGGAGTCTCGCTCTGTCCCCCAGGCTGGAGTGCAATGGCACAATCTTGGCTCACTGCAACTTCCACCTCCCGGATTCAAGCGATTCTCCTGCCTCAGCCTCCTGAGTAGGTGGGATTACAGGCATGTGGCTTTCTTGTTACACGGGAGGAGCGACTCTGCAGAATGAAGACCAGCAGAGATGAGAGGTGAATGGAGAAAGGTGTGTGTGTGTTGTGTGTGTGCACATTTGTGTGTATGTTTGTGTGTGTGTTGTGTGTGCGTGTTGTATGTGTGTGTGTATGTTTGTGTGTGTGGTGTGTGTGTGTGTGAGAGAGAGAGAGGGAATGAATGAGTCATGACACATTGAATCCTAGTCCCAGACCCCAAGGCCTGCCTGGCGCCTTCAGCTCTTCTACTCCAGGCACTTCCCCAGATAGATCAATGTGCTCCCTTTTTCTTGGTGTAGTGGGCAGATTTCTAGGATGGCTCAAAATTCCCAGCCCCTGTCTATTGCACCTTCTCCCAGTTATTCAGTCAAGCACTAATCTAGGTGTTGCTGTGAAGGGACTTTGCAGTTGTAATTAAGACCCCAAATAAATTGACTTCAAGATAGGGAGATGATCCAAGCAGATCCGGCTTAATTACACAAGGCCTTCCAACTGAGTCTAGAGATTAAGCATAGAAAAATCAGAAAGATGTGAAATGTGACAAAATGTTAGTGAGGGAGTCAAAGCAGGTGGCCTCTGGGAGCTGAGAGCAGCCCCCTGTCAGCAGTCTAATAACCACAGGGAACTGAATTAGGCCCACCACCTGAATTCGCTTGGAAACGGGCTTTCCCCCAGAGCCTTCAGATGAGAACTCAGCTAGGCCAACACCATGATTTCCTTTGGTCCTTGAGACCCTGAGTGAAGACCCCAGCCCTGCCGTACCTAGACTGCTGACATACAGTACGTGTTTTAAGTGGCCAGGTTAGTGGTTGTTTATCAGCAATAGAAAACTAGTACACTTGGGTAAGACCTGAAGAAGTGTTGACTAAACCAGTGAAGAGAAAATCTCCTAGGATTCTAGAAACTGCCGTTCTTCACTTGGCTTTTCTTGGGTATGAATCTGCTTACAAGAGTATCTTTTGTTGACTAGTGTGATGAAAGAATTTAAAACACATTTGGATGAGGACAGAGGGAGCACAAGACGGTTCTTGGTTCTGAAGTGGCTGGGGAGGAAGATCACCGCAGGAGTGAAGAGGGAGAGGGGAAAATGGCTTGTGAGAGATGGTGCCTCGGGACATGGAAAATAAATGTCTCCTGACTGGTCTCCCTGACTAGTCTCCCTGCTTCCACCTGCTCTCAACGCAGCAGCCAGAGTGACATTTATAACAGGTGAATCAGCTTTGGCAACCTGCTCAAAACTCTCCAGGTCTTCTCATTTCATTAGGAGTGAACTTAAATTCTTCGGTGACTGACAGGGGCCTCCACCACTGGTGCCATCCCTCTTTTCACGAGCTTTCTCCCCACCCCCATCCCAGCCACTCTGGCCTCATGGATCCATCAACCCACGTAGATCCTTACACCTCTCATACTTTGCTTTTTTTTTGGTGGGGGTGAACAGGGTGTCGCTGAGACAGGATAGTTCTCTTGACCTCCTTTGCAAGCAGGAACTGGAGTGGCCTGTTTCACTCAGTCTGCTACTGGCCACTCCTCACAGGAGGAAGCATGCAATACAGTGAGTGCGGGAAGTGGAATAAATGGATGCTGGAATGGCCGGTCACTCCTCTCTGGCAGGTGCAAGCTCTGTGGGGCTCCACAGCAGCTCCAAGCATGTTATAACCAATGCTTTTTCAGCTCTGCTGTCCAGGGATGGTCAAGTGCCTACCAGCTCAGTGGAGGGTCAGGGTGGCAGCCCCTGTCCTCTTGGCACCCAGGTTCTTGCCCTCTTGGCATCCGGGTTCTTGTCCGGCGTCCAGGAAGAATCAGGTCACATGAACTGTTTGAAAGGTGATGCATGCGGAAGACTTAATACTGATGGGTAGCCCTCAGCAGAAAGGGAGGCTGCCAACGGGATGGGAAGGTAATCTTTCCCTGAAGCCGCACTGTCTGAAGTTAGCTGCATCTATCCGTAGTCTTTGACACTCAGCTGCTTCTCTGCTCGAGGCTCAGCTGCTTATAACCTCAATGCTCAGCCACCTGTGTTGTTCTACCAGCTGAAATCTTTTATAGGCACAGGGAAGGGGCGGGGCGGGGCAGGCCAAAAAGGCAACATTTGTGCAGAAAAATGGGGTCTGCCGTTTTCACTTAGGGCTGTGGTTCCAGGCTTAAGGGCGGGGTTTAGCTGGGACCCCAGCCCTTCTGTTGCCATTGCTGTGCCACTTAGGTTGGAGTGCAGTGGTGTGATCGTGGCTCCCTGCAGCCTTAACCTCCTGAGCTCAAGCAATCCTCTCACCTCAGCCTCCTGGCTGATTTTTTAAATTTTTGGTAGAGATGGGGATCTTGCTGTGTTGCCCAGGCTGGTCTCAAACTCCTGACTTCAAGTGATCCTCTTGTCTTGGCCTCCCAAAGTGCTGCAATTACAGACATGAACCACCTATATATAAAAAATATATATATACACACACACACACATATATATATATATATTTTATTGTGGTAAGAACACTTAACATGAGATCTACCCTCTTGGTAAATTTTTAAGTGTCCAATATATTATTGCTGACTATAGGTACAACGTGGTACAGCAGATCTCTAGAACTTAATTATGTTTGTTGGCTGAAACTTGTATTGATTAGTAACCTTTATTGTAACTATTAGTAACTTCTATTGATTGTAAACCTATTGATTAGAAACTCCCCATCTCCCACTTGCCCCAGCCTCTGGTAACCACCATTCCACTCTTTAATTATATGAACATACTATTTGAGATACTTCATAGACGTGACATAATGTGGTCTTTGTCTTTCTGTGAGTGGGCTATTTAACCCAGGGCAGTGTCGTCTGGGTTTGTGTCCATGTCCAGTCCATGTTGCCCAGGACTTTGCGTTTTCTTGCTTTGTTTTGTTTTTGAGATGGAGTTTTGCTCTGTTGCCCAGCCTGGAGTGCAGTGGTACAATCTCAGCTCACTGCAACCTCCGCCTCCTGGGTTCAAGCGATTCTCATGTCTCAGCCTCCCGAGTAGCTGGGATTACAGGCATGCACTATCACGCCCTTTTTGAGATGGAGTCTCTGTCACTCAGGCTGGAGTATGGAGTACAGTGGCATGATCTCAGCTCACAGCAACCTCCGCCTCCTGGGCTCAAGCAATTCTCCTACTTCTTCAGCTTTCCAAGTAGCTGGAATTACAGGTGTGTGCCACCACATCCAGCTAATTTTTGTATTTTTAGTAGAGATGGGGTTTCATCATGTTGGCCAGGCTGGTCTCAAACTCCTGATCTGGCCTCCTGCCTCGGCCTCCCAAAGTGCTGGGATTACAGGCATGAGCCACCATGCCCGTCCAGGACTTTGCTCTTAAACCCTGGGCGGGACTGCACTTTCCTGTGATACCTCATTTCTTACTCTTTCATTTCTGTCAAATCTTCACTCACATGTCACTTTCTCAGTGAAGCCTTTGTTGACCACCTTGTGTAAAATTATAACTCCATCCCCCAAATATCCCTTCCTTGCTTTATTCTTTTCTTCCAGCACATATCACTCATGAATTGTTTATTCTACTCATTTAATATGTTTGTCAGATCCTCCCACTAGAATGTTAGCTTGATGACCACAAGAACCCAGGTGTGTTTAAAGCATGTTGTATTCCTAATACTGAGAACAGTGCCTGGCACATGGCAGGCACTCAATAAATATTTGCTCAACGATTGAACAAAAGGGAGATGTGTGCATAAGCAGAAATATATTCCATTTCCTCAGGGTAACTGCTTTCTCCTTACTAAGAAATTGGTAGTGGGTATATTTTTTAAGAAAAGTAATGAGCTGGCTATTCATTCCCCTTGGCTACAAAAGTCCTAAGGTTGTGCAGCTTGCTTTGCAAGCAGAGCCGACAGTGAAGCCTGTTGTGATGGGAAAAGAAAGACATGACATGAAACATAAGTCTCCCATGAGGCTTTATGATACAAAGCACCTGGGGGCCTGGAAGTTGGCTTCTGATGACGGTTAGCTTTTATAAATATTAGATAAGTATAATCCCAAAACCACTCAATCATCTCTCCCAGCCAGCTTTCAGCTGGGCAACTGCCACGCTTCCTTTGCTGTCTGTCATGACCTGAACGGTGCGGCCCACCTGACAGCAGCTGTCTTTCAAAGGCAAGATATGTATTTTATTTCAAGAAATGAAGAGTGTAAACAGCGGCTCAACTAGGTCTTAAAAGCTACAGTGAAACATCCCTAGCTTTCCCCAAAGTACTTCCTGAATTACAAATATCTACATATGTTTGATACATGTATGCAAAATATTTATTTTACATTGTTGTTGTGGTGTGAACCATTTAACATACACCCATGTGCTTACGACTCCACAGACTTTTTTTTTTTTTTTTTTGAGACAGGGTCTCACTCTGTTGCCCAGGCTGGAGTGCAGTGGTGTGATCTCGGCTCACTGCAACCTCTGCCTCCCCAGTTCAAGCAATTCTTGTGCCTCAGCCTCCCGAGTAGCTGGGATTACAGGCGCCTGCCACCACACCTAGCTAATTTTTGTATTTTTAGTAGAGACGTGGCTTTGCTATATTGTCCAGGCTGGTCTCCAACTCCTGGCCTCATGCGATCCACCCACCTTGGCCTCCCAAAGTACTAGAATTATAGGCATCAGCCACCATGCCCAGCTGCCAGACATCTTTTTATGAGTGTCTGTTTTGTGCCAGACACTATGCAAGGTGCAGAAGATGCAAAAGTGAACAAGGAAGAGGGACTTTTTATTACTTAGAGTTAGGTTTAAGGTTTAACAGAAAATCCAAAATAATAGCAATGTAAACAAATTAAAAGTGTATTCCCCTCTTAGATAAAAGAAGTCAGATACAGACAGTTAAAAGTCAGTATGATAGGCTGGGTGCAGTGGCTTGCACCTGTAATCCCTGCATTTTGGGAGGCTGAGGCAGGTGGATCACTTGAGGTCAGGAGTTTGAGACCAGCATGGCCAACATGGCGGAACCCCATCTCTACTAAAAATACAAAAAATTAGTTGAACATCATGGCGGGTGCTTATAGTCCCAGCTACTCGGGAGGCTGAGGCAGGAGAATCACTTGAACCTGGGAGGCGGAGGTTGCCGGTGAGCCAAGATGGCACCACTGCACTCCAGCCTGGGAGACACAGGGAAACCCCACCTCAAAAAAAAAAAAATTGGTATGACATAGGGTGTAGGGACCCAGCCAGGCTCTTGTTATTTTTCTGCTCTGCTCTCCCTGGCTTAGAACTCTTCACCCAGATTCTTGCCTCTCCCAAGAACCTAGAATAAAGAACACCTGTGGAGATGTTGTGTGGGTGTCACAAGTGGAAGTTTTCTACTCTGGACAGAGGTGGGAACAGCAGAGGCAGATTCTGATGTCCACTGTGGGACAGTTGTACTGGGGACAAGACTTGAGATTCCTCTGCCTGGAAGGGGATCTGCCCATGGTGGTTGAGGAAGGAAGGTCAGACTGGGGAAGGAGCCTGACAGGAATCAACCCAGAGAAGCAGCTGTCCAGAATCAAATCCACCTTGTGAGGTGAATACATGAATCCTAATTCTATGCAGGAAAGTCAAGCTGCCGCCTTCATTCAGAGGATGGTGTCTTGCAGGCACAAGGGTGTGTGAATTCATTTTGTACTTCTATAAAGGAATATCTGAGACTGGGCAATTTATAAAGAAAAAAGCTTTATTTGGCTCATGATTCTGCTGGATGGAAGACTGGGCATCTGGTAAAAGCCTCAGGCTGCTTCTACTCATGGTGGAGGCAGGGGGGTGCTGGTGTGTGCAGAGATCACATGGTGAGAGAGGAAACGAGAGTGAGAAGGGAGGGGCTGACGCTTTTTAACAAGGACCCATCACAGAAACTATAATAATAGAGTGAGAACTCACTCACTGCACCCGCCACCTGGGGTATTAATCCATTCATGAGTGATCCACCCCCATGACCAAACACCCCCCATTAGGCCCCACCTCCAACACTGGGGTCAAATTTCAACATGAGATTTGGAGGGGACAAGCATCCAAACTATAGCACAGGACTATCTGTTGCAGTAGAAAGAACTAAGATTTTTTTTAGAGTCAGACAGATTTGGGTTCATGGCCCAGTTCTCTCTTTAGTTATGTGGCAAATTATTGGTCCTCCTTGTTCTCCGAAGAAACAAGGAGGATAATGACATTATACTCTTATGAATATTACTGTTTTTATCATCCTTCAGTGAAATGCTATTAAGTGCCTACATTGTATGTTGGCACCATTCCTGGCATAAACATTCAAAATGTTTATTCTGATGATAATGATGATGATACAAGATCTGGATATTTGTTGCTGTTAGGCAGGGTCTTTAACTCTCTCTCCAACTCATATCTCTGCATTGATCTGTTTGGCAGGGTCACTCTTTCCTACTAATAAGAAACTTTTTCCATGTGATGGAGAGCAGGGCCACTGGTCAATCTGAATTCATACCCTTCCAACCCTCAGACCTAACAAGCAAGAGAGAGATTCCCTCCCATCCCAATGAATAAATTGCCAAGAAGGACTCTGCTTGGCTTGGCTTGAGTCGCATGCCCATCCTATGCCAATCACTTTGGTCAGAGGGATGGAGTTCTATCACCAGCCCAGTCTAAGATACCCGCTCATCCCTGTGACCAAGAGTCAAGGTCTACTACAGGTGATATGTGGAATATTATGCTCTCTGGGAAAATAAATAAAATAGCTGACACTCTATATCCAGCTGTTATGTCATTTTGTATCATTTCATGTTTTTAAATGTATCTTAATTGATTTTGTCATTTCTTATAATTAAATAATGTTTATCATGTTTTCTATTGAAAGCAGTCCCGTAATGAATATCTAAATAACACTGCTTTAAACAGAATATAATATCACTATGTAAGCTATAGTCCTGCTGCTGTTCCTTTACTTTCTTTGTATTATTATACTTTAAGTTCTAGGGTACATGTGCACAACGTGCAGGTTTGTTACTTATGTATACATGTGCCATGTTGGTGTGCTGTACCCATTAACTCATCATTTACATTAGGTATATCTCCTAATGCTATCCCTCCCCCCGCCCCTCACCCCACGACAGGCCCGGTGTGTGATGTTCGCCTTCCTGTACTCAAGTGTTCTCATTGTTCAGCTCCCACCTATGAGTGAGAACATGCAGTGTTTGGTTTTCTGTTCTTGCAATAGTTTGCTGAGAATGATGGTTTCCAGCTTCATCCATGTCCCTACAAAGAACATGAACTCATCCTTTTTTATGACTGCATAGTATTCCATGGTGTATATGTGCCATATTTTCTTAATCCAGTCTATCATTGATGGACATTTGGGTTGGTTCCAAGTCTTTGCTATTGTGAATAGTGCCACAATAAACATACATGTGCATGTGTCTTTATAGCAGCATGATTTATAATCCTTTGGGTAAAACCCAGTAATGGGATGGCTGGGTCAAATGGTATTTCTAGTTCTAGATCCTTGAGGCATCGCCACACTGTCTTCCACAATGGTTGAACTAGTTCACAGTCCTACCAACAGTGTAAAAGTGTTCCTATTTGTCCACATCCTCTCCAGCACCTGTTGTTTCCTTACTTTAATGATCGCCATTCTAACTGGTGTGAGATAGTATCTCATTGTGGTTTTGATTTGCATTTATCTGATGGCCAGTGATGACGAGCATTTTTTCACGTGTCTGTTGGATGCATAAGTGTCTTCTTTTGAGAAGTATCTGTTCATATCCTTCACCCACTTTTTGATGGGGTTGTTTGTTTTTTTCTTGTAAATTTGTTGGAGTTCTTTGTAGATTCTGGATATTAGCCCTTTGTCAGATGAGTAGATTGCAAAAATTTTCTCCCATTCTGTAGGTTGCCTGTTCACTCTGATGGTAGTTTCTTTTGCTGTGCAGAATTTCTTTAGTTTAATTAGATCCCATTTGTCAGTTTTGGCTTTTGTTGCCGTTGCTTTTGGTGTTTTAGACGTGAAGTCCTTGCCTGTGCCTATGTCCTGAATGGTATTGCCTAGGTTTTCTTCTAGGGTTTTTCTGGTTTTAGGTCTAAGATTGAAGTCTCTAATCCATCTTGAATTTTTGCATAAGGAGTAAGGAAGGGATCCAGTTTCAGCTTTCTACATATGGCTAGCCAGTTTTCCCAGCACCATTTATTAAATAGGAATCCTTTCCCCATTTCTTGTTTTTGTCAGGTTTGTCAAAGATCAGATGGTTGTAGGTGTGGTATTATTTCTGAGGGCTCTGTTCTGTCCATTGGTCTATATATCTGTTTTGATATCAGTACCATATTGTTTTGGTTACTGTAGCCTTATAGTGTAGTTTGAAGTCAGGTAGTGTGATGCCTCCAGCTTTGTTCTTTTGGCTTAGGATTGATCTGGCAATGCGGGCTCTTTTTTGGTTCCATATGAACTTTAAGGTAGTTTTTTCCAATTCTGTGAAGAAAGTCATTGGTAGCTTGATGGGGATGGCATTGAATCTATAAATTACCTTGGACAGTGTGGCCATTTTCATGATATTGATTCTTCCTATCCATGAGCATGGAATGTTCTTCCATTTGTTTGTGTCCTCTTTCATTTCGTTGAGCAGTGGTTTGTAGTTCTCCTTGAAGAGGTCCTTCACATCCCTTGTAAGTTGGATTCCTAGGTATTTTATTCTCTTTGAAGCTATTGTGAATGGGAGTTCACTCACGATTTGGCTGTCTGTTTATCTGTTATTGGTGTATAAAATGCTTGTGATTTTTGCACATTGATTTTGTATCCTGAGACTTTGCTGAAGTTGCTTAAGGAGATTTTGGGCTGAGACGATGGGGTTTTCTAAATACACAATCATGTCATCTGCAAATAGGGACAATTTGACTTCCTCTTTTCCTAATTGAATACCCTTTATTTCTTACTCCTGCCTGATTGCCCTGGCCAGAACTTCCAACACTATGTTGAATAGGAGTGGTGAGAGAGGGCATCCCTGTCTTGTGCCAGTTTTCAAAGGGAATGCTTCCAGTTTTTGCCCATTCAGTATGATATTGGCTGTGGGTTTGTCATAAATAGCTCTTATTATTTTGAGATACGTCCCATCAATACCGAATTTATTGAGCGTTTTTAGCATGAAGGGCTGTTGAATTTTGTCAAAGGCCTCTTCTGTATCTATTGAGATAATCATGTGGTTTTTGTCTTTGGTTCTGGTTATATGCTGGATTATGTTTATCGATTTGCATATGTTGAACCAGCCTTGCATCCCAGGGATGAAGCCCACTTGATCATGGTGGATAAGCTTTTTGATGTGCTGCTGGATTCAGTTTGCCAGTATTTTATTGAGGATTTTTGCATTGATGTTCATCAGGGATATTGGTTTAAAATTCTCTTTTGTTGTGTCTCTGCCAGGTTTTGGTATCAGGATGATGCTGGCCTCATAAAATGAGTTAGGGAGGATTCCCTCTTTTTCTATTGATTGGAATAGTTTCAGAAGGCATGGTATCAGCCCCTCCTTGTACCTCTGGTAGAATTCAGCTGTGAATCCGTCTGGTCCTGGACTTTTTTTGGTTGGTAGCCTATTAATTATTGCCTCAATTTCAGAGCCTGCTGTTGGTCTATTCAGGGATTCAACTTCTTCCTGGTTTAGTCTTGGGAGGGTGTATGTGTCCAGGAATTTATCCATTTCTTCTAGATTTTCTAGTTTATTTCCATAGAGGTATTTATAGTATTTTCTGATGGTAGTTTGTATTTATGTGGGATCAGTGGTGATATCCCTTTTATCATTTTTTATTGTATCTATTTGATTCTTCTCTCTTTTCTTCTTTATTAGTCTTGCTAGCAGTCTATCAATTTTGTTGATCTTTTCAAAAAAACAGTTCTTGGATTCATTGACTTTTTGAAGGGTTTTTTTGTGTCTCTATCTCCTTCAGTTCTGCTCTGATCTTAGTTATTTCTTGCCTTCTGCTAGCTTTTGAATGTGTTTGTTCTTGCTTCTCTAGTTATTTTAATTGTGATGTTAGGGTGTCAATTTTAGATCTTTCCTGCTTTCTCTTGTGGGCATTTAGTGCTATAAATTTCCCTCTACACACTGCTTTAAATGTGTCCCAGAGATTCTGGAATGTTGTGTCTTTGTTCTCACTGGTTTCAAAGAACATCTTTATTTCTGCCTTCATTTCATCATGTACCCAGTAGTCATTCAGGAGCAGGTTGTTCGGTTTCCATGTAGATGAGTGGTTTTGAGTGAGTTTCGTAATCTTGAGTTCTAGTTTGATTGCACTGTGGTCTGAAAGACAGTTTGTTATAATTTCTGTTCTTCTACATTTGCTGAGGAGTGCTTTACTTCCAACTATGTGGTCAATTTTGGAATAAGTGTGATGTGGTGCTGAAAAGAATGTATATTCTGTTGATTTTGGGGTGGAGAGTTCTGTAGATGTCTATTAGGTCTGCTTGGTGCAGAGATGAGTTCAATTCCTGGATATCCTTGTTAACTTTCTGTCTCATTGATCTGTCTAATGTTGACATTGGGGTGTTAAAGTCTCCCATTATTATTGTGTGGGAGTCTAAGTCTCTTTGAAGGTCTCTAAGGACATGCTTTATGAATCTGGGTGCTCCTGTATTGGGTGCATATATATTTAGGATAGTTAGCTCTTCTTGTTGAATTGATCCCTTTACCATTATGTAATGGCTTTCTTTGTCTCTTTTGATCTGTTAGTTTAAACTCTGTTTTATCAGAGACTAGGATTGCAACCCCTGCCCTTTTTTTGTCTTCCATTTGCTTGGTAGATCTTCCTCCATCCCTTTATTTTGAGCCTTTATGTGTCTCTGCATGTGAGATGGGTCTCCTGAATACAGCACACTGATGGGTCTGGACTCTCTCCAATTTGCCAGTCTGTGTCTTTTAATTGGGGCATTTAACCGCTTTACATTTAAGGTTAATATTGTTATGTGTGAATTTGTCATTATGATGTTAGCTGGTTATTTTGCTCGTTAGTTGATGCAGTTTCTTCCTAGCATCGATGGTCTTTACAATTTGGCATGTTTTTGCAGTGGCTGGTACTGTTGTTCCTTTCCATGTTTAGTGCTTCCTTCAGGAGCTCTTGTAGGGCAGGCTTGGTGGTGACAAAATCTCTCAGCATTTGCTTGTCTGTAAAGGATTTTATTTCTCCTTCACTTATGAAGCTTAGTTTGGCTGGATATGAAATTCTGGGTTGAAAATTCTTTTCTTTAAGAATGTTGAATATTGGCCCCCAATCTCTTCTGGCTTGGAGAGTTTCTGCTGAGATATCTGCTGTTAGTCTGATGGGCTTCCCTTTGTGGGTTGGGTAACCTGACCTCTCTCTCTGGCCGCCCTTAACATTTTTTTCCTTCATTTCAACTTTGGTGAATCTGACAACTATGTGTCTTGGAGTTGCTCTTCTTGAGGAGTATCTTTGTGGTGGTCTCTGTATTTCCTGAATTTGAATGTTGGCCTGCCTTGCTAGGTTGGGGAAGTTCTCCTGGATAATATCCTGCAGACTGTTTTCCAACTTGGTTCCATTCTCCCCGTCACTTTCAGGTACACCAATCAGATGTAGGTTTGGTCTTTTCACATAGTCCCGTATTTCTTGGAGGCTTTGTTCATTTCTTTTTCCTCTTTTTTCTCTAAACTTCTCTTCTTGCTTCATTTCATTCATTTGATCTTCAATCACTGATACCCTTTCTTCCAGTTGATCGAATCGGCTACTGAAGCTTGTGCATTCGTCATGTAGTTTTCGTGCCATGGTTTTCAGCTCCATCAGGTCATTTAAGGACTTCTCTACACTGGTTATTCTAGTTAGCCATTTGTCTAATCTTTTTTCAAGGTTTTTAGCTTCTTTGCGATGGGTTCGAACTTCCTCCTTTAGCTTGGAGAAGTTTGATCATCTGAAGACTTCTCTTAACTCGTCAAAGTCATTCTCCATCTAGCTTTGTTCCACTGCTGGTGAGGAGCTGTGTTCCTTTGGAGGGGGAGAGGCGCTCTGATTTTCAGAATTTTCAGCTTTTCTGCTCTGTTTTTCCCCATCTTTGTGGTTTTATCTACCTTTGGTCTTTGATGATGGTGACATACAGATGGGGTTTTGGTGTGGATGTCCTTTCTGTTTGTTAGTTTTCCTTCTAACAGTCAGGACCCTCAGCTGCAGGTCTGTTGGAGTTTGCTGGAGGTCCACTCCACACCCTGTTTGCCTGGGTATCAGCAGCAGAGGCTGCAGAACAGCAAATGTTGCTGAACAGCAAATGTTGCTGCCTGATTGTTCCTCTAGAAACTTCGTCTCAGAGGGGTACCCAGCCGTGCGAGGTATCAGTCTGCTCCTATTAGGGGGTGCCTCCCAGTTACGCTACTCAGGGGTCAGGGACCCACTTGAGGAGGCAGTCTGTCCATTCTCAGATCTCACACTCCATGCTGGGAGAACCACTACTCTCTTCAAAGCTGTCAGACAAGGACATTTAAGTCTGCAGAGGTTTCTGCTGCTTTTTGTTCAGCTATGTCCTGCCCGCAGAGGTGGAGTCTACAGATGCAGGCAGGCCTCCTTAAGCTGCAATGAGCTCCACCCAGTTCGAGCTTCCCAGCCACTTTGTTTACCTACTCAAGCCTCAGCAATGGCGGGTGCCCCTCCCCCAGCCTCGCTGCCACCTTGCAGTTCAATCTCAGACTGCTGTGCTAGCAATGAGCGAGGCACCTTGGGCGTGGGACCCTCCCAGGCAGGCGTGGAATATAATCTCCTGGTATGCCATTTGCTCGGTTGTAAATGCAGAAATCACCCATCTTCTATGTCCCTCATGCTGGGAGCCGTAGACTGGAGCTGTTCCTATTCGGCCATCTTGGAACGGCCCTCATGGTTGTTTTTGTCTGTTTGTTGCTAAACTGTAAGCTCCCAGAGGCCAGAACCATGGCCCCTGTATCTTTGTGTTCCTCAGCACCTAGAATGGTACCTCTATAAATGGACGTTGGTTGGTTGAAACTCACTGTTTTCTGAATGTGAGCCAGATCAGAGAGTAACAGATTTTAGAGATAATGCTCAAGAAGCTAGAGTGGGGTTTCCTGGGAGTTTCATGGGCTCCAGTGTTAGGGTATTGGGAGATACTTTGTCCTTCTCATGAGGGACTTTGAGATTCGGGGGAGGAACACTGAAAATCGAAAGATAAATCAGTCAGCTCAACTTCTGGAGCCAAAGCTGCCTTATTACAGAATGAGGAAGGTGATCCTGGTGATATTTTCCTTACAATCTGAAAATTCTATGAATATGTTTATCTTTCTTTTTGACATTTATTGGCTCCTTTTGAACCTCTTTTTAACATCTGAGCAATGTTAAAATCAGGTATAATTTTTTAAAGGTCATTGTGTTTATCTGGCACAACTTAGAAATTTCATGCTTTCCTTTCCAATTTAATATGAAGACTCAATTTAGAAAAAAAAAAAAAAAAAAGAACACTGTGCCGAATATCATGGAACAGCTCTAGATTCAGTTCTGCCTAATGAGACGAAGGACGTTGACAAGATCTCTTAGACTCTCTGAGCCTCATCTTCCTTGTTTGTACATAACACAGCTGGTAAAAATTTGGTAAAAGGCAAACTCTAATTTTAATGTCCTGAGGTACTGGCATGGAGGAAACAGCCATCTCCCCTTTTTCTTTTCTTTCTCCTTTTTTTTTTTTTTTTTTGATATGGAGTCTTGCTCTGTCGCCCAGGCTGGAGTGCAGTGGCACAATCTCGGCTCACTGCAAGCTCTGCCTCCCGGGTTCACACCATTCTGCTGCCTTAGCCTCCCGAGCAGCTGGGACTACAGGCACCCACCACCACACCTGGCTAATTTTTGTATTTTTAGTAGAGATGGGGTTTCACCGTGTTAGCCAGGATGGTCTCGATCTCCTGACCTCGTGATCCTCCTGCCTTGGCCTCCCAAAGTGCTTGGATTACAGGCATGAGCCACTTGCACTTGGCCGTTTTTTGTTTTTTGTTTTTTGCTTGTTTTTTTTTTTTTTTTTTTTTTTTGAGACAAAGTTTTGCTCTTGTTGCCCAGGCTGGAGTGCAATGGCATGATCTCGGCTCACTGCTACCTCTGTGCCTGGGTTTAAGCAATTCTCCTGCTTCAGCTTCCCGAGTAGCTGGGATTACAGGTGCCTGCCACCACACCCAGCTAATTTTTGTATTTTTTTAGAGACAGGGTTTCTCCACGTTGGCCAGGCAGTCTCAAACTCCTGACCTCAGGCAATCTGCGTGCCTCGGCCTCCCAAAGTGCTGGGATTACAGGTGTGAGCCACTGCGCCTGGCCTCCCCTTTTTCCTTTCGATAATTGAACCATCCATGAATTTTCCGGGCACATGGCAGCCCAGCTAGAGACTTCATTTCTCAGCCTCTGTGTGGCCAGGTGTGGCCATGGGAGTAAGTGCAGGCAAGAGAGAGGTGAGATGAGGGGATGAATGTACCCTCTAGTTCATCCCCAACTTAAGCACAAGCTATTTACCCTGAATCTCCTGTATTTCCCCTTCTTCCCACATGAAAATGGTGACAACCAGGACAGCCGACCTGGGCCCAGATAACAGAAGTTGTGGGTTGAGAACTGATGAAGGCTGAATGGTCACAGACTAGAGTCTTCCATTCACTTCTGACCACCACTGGCCTTGAGACTGTTGTCCCAAGAGAAGAATACATTTCCACCTTATTTAACCCTCTGTACTTCGGAGAGTTTTTTTTTTTTTTAATAACAGCTTAATCTGAACCTTACGAATTACAGAATTCAAATTCATTTTTATTTAAGATCGAGTAACGATTAAGATTCATGATTTAATTAAGTCCCTACCAATCACATAATTAGGATTCACTTTTACTTAAGTGGCACTCCTATTTTCTTTAAATAGCTTACACAGTGGTTAAGAACACAGGCTGTGGAGTCAGAACAGAACAGAATCCTAGTTCTGTTGTTTTCCAGCCCTGTAACCTCAGGCATACTACCCAGCTTCACCACACCCTGGTTTGTCTATCTGTAAAACTGGGGCAATAATGAGACTTACCTGATGGGATGCTCGGAAGTATCACATGAGAGAAGGTATAGAAAGATGCTGCCTCAGTGCCTGCCACCTTGTAAACCCTCAGAAGTATTAGTTTCTGATATAATGATTAACACTGTTGTCAATATCATCACCACCATCATCATCTATTGATATTTTTGTAAAACTGGTTTGCTGAGCTTCCCAGGTTTAGGAAAACAACTATGAACAGTCACCCATCCTTAATAAAACACTCTGGGATTCTCTGTGCATCTGTTGGCCACAGGATGAGTTTGGCACTGTGCGTAGGTATATGTCGTAAAGAGACCTGCTGCCTTTGCATTTGTTCTGGTTGTAATGTCATTTGCAGAGAGATTGAGCATGGCATTCCTTGCACTTGTGGTCCTGCACATTCAGCATCCTCTCAGGAGCCAGAACACCTGAAATGAGATAGAGAGTAATGAGGAAAAATGAAAGGTTGGATAGAGAAGGGTTTCTTTTTCACATTTGTCATCGTTAGATTTGCTTTTTGACTATGAAAAAAAAACTGCCAATAACAGAGGTCTAAGGAAGAAGCCTTGAAAGTTACCATTAACATGAAAATCTTCCCCTTTTAATAAAATACAATATTGGACATAGAAAAAGCTACATGTTGGTTCATATCATGTCTGGGTTTAAAAAATACTTGTAAAATTTCCTTTGATCATTTTAATTGAACCAGTAATAATTCATTGTAGGAAATAAGAAAATGAAAAAAATGAAAAATTTTTAAAAAATTTAAATCCACCATAATCCCATCACCCAGAGCTTACTACTAACATGCTGAGATACCTCCTCTGAGTCTGACATCAGCATTTCTCTCAACTCTCCAAGGGCAGCATTTGCCCCTGCTCCACACCTGGGCTGAATTTCCGCATAACTCTTCCTTCCTACTGCCCCTGTTCCCGTCCTCTCCACCCTTCAGGACACCTGCTTTCACTGCAGCACCTGCACTGACTGCCCAGAAAGAAGGAGTCTGCAAGCCCTAAGCTCTCCTAGGATTTGTTCTTGTGTGCTGTTGATACTTTAACTCGCAGCAGTCGAAACGTAAAGATCTCCTGATCCAGAACTTTCCAAAATATGTTCTGAGGCATGTTAATTTTCATTGTAATTTTTTTTTAAGAGACAAGGTCTTGCTCTATCACCTAGGCTGGAGTGCACTGGCATGATCATAGCTCACTGCAGCCTCAACCTCCTAGACTCTAGCAATCCTCCCATCTCAGTCTCCTGAGTAGCTGGTACTACAGGTATGCTTGTGAATGGATGGATATGCAATGTTGGCCCTGATCCTCTTCCATCAGCAACACGATCCTCAGTTTCATCCTCATCGTCACCACCTTCAGCATCATTGTCATCGTCATTATGACCATCATTCCTGGCTAATTTTTTTAAAATTTTGTAGAGACAGGGTATCACTTTATTACTCAAGCTGGTCTCAAACTCCTAGATTTAAGTGATCCTCCCACCTCGGACTCTGAAAGTGCTGAGATTACAAGTGTGAACCATCATACCTGGACTCATTGTAATTTTATTTTTAAAAATAAGAACTCAATGGCCAACTGCTGGGGTAAAGACAGTTAAGCAAATGTCTTTATAACAGAGCTAACCAAACACTCCTCAAGCTTATTTGACCCTGTGTCCCTTTCATTCCCTTTGGGAAATATCAGGTTAGTTTGACCATTTCATTAGGTGATATGGTTTGACTCTGTGTCCCCACCCAAATCTCATCTCGAATTGTAATCCGCATATGTCAAGGGAAGGACTTGGTGGGAAGTGGTTGGATCATGGGGGTGTCTTCCCCATGCTGTTCTCATGATTGTGAGTTCTCATGAGTTCTGTTGATTTGAAAACAAAGGAGTTCTCACAAGATCTGATGATTTAAAAGTGGCAATTTCCCCTGAACTCGCTCTCTCTCCCCTACCACCTTGTGAAGAAGTTGCCTGCTTCCGCTTCACCTTCTGCCATGATTGTAAGTTTCCTGAGGCCTCCCCAGCCATGCAGAACTGTGAGTCAATTAAACCTCTTTTGTTTATAAATTCCCCAGTCTCAGCTAGTATCTTTATAGCAGTGTGAGAACAGACTAATACATTAGGAAAGGAAACTTAGTTTTCTCAGAGAGACTGTAGGACTTGCCTAACGTCACACTGCTTGAGAGGGACAGAGCTGGGTCTTGGGACTCAGGTCTCTTGTCAGCTGGCCTGGTGCCTCCTCTGGTGTCCTGCAGAGTCTTCATCCTGTCCCATCTTTCTGCCTGGAGGTTTCGCATGATGCTGTGTATGTACATGTCCTTCTCATGTCCTATGTGAGAGTAGGGACTGAGTCCTAATCTTTTGTTCTGTCTCCTCCAGTTCTGAAGTTGGTGTTCAGTGAGTCACACTGTGTTTACTCAGAAGGGTCAGGAATGTTGGCTGTGGCATGTATCTGTTCTTACTGACACAGCATCTATGTGTGTCTTGGCACCAGGTTTCTAATTTCCTTTGAGATACTGAGCAGGTACTCTGACTCAGTCTTCATTCCATGTGATTGTGGCAGGTCAACCCCGTTCTCCTGGATCCCATGCAACCTGAAATTAGCCAATCAGAATATTCTATCCCATTGGCCACAGGGATCCATCAGCGTTAGATCCATGACCCTAGCCAGATGGATGGAGTTAGCTTTGAAGCTTTTGTTGGGACTGTTGACAAAGAGGAGCTCTCTTTCCTGGAGCATGCTAAGCTGGGAGAATAAAATCCTGAAGCTGCCTGTGACTACCTTGTCAAGAGCCTACCAAGGAATAAAGCCAACTCAGAGGAAAGCAAAACTATGGGATGGGGAAAGGTAGAGTCAAAATGACATCACTTGGCCGGGCACAGTAGCTCACGCCTGTAATCCCAATATTTTGGGAGGCCGAGATGGGTGGATCACCTGAGGTCAGGAGTTCAAGACCAGCCTGACCAACATGGTAAAACCCCATCTCTACTAAAAATACAAAAATTAGCCAAATGTGGTGGCACATGCCTGTAATCCCAGCTACTCAGGAGGCTGAGGCACAAGAGTCACTTGAACCCACGAGGCAGAGGTTGCAGTGAGCTGAGATCACGCCATGGCACTCCATCCTGGGCAACAAGGGTGAAACTCTGTCTCAAAAAAACCAAAACCAAACCAAACAAAAAGACATCATTTAAGAGCTCATGTCTGGAGCTAGCCCTGGCTTTGGACTTTTCAGATATATGAGCCAATACATTTCCTTTAACCCAAGCTAGTGGATTTGGGAATCTGGTTTTGTATAGAGAAGAGTTTTAATTAGTAAATTCGTACATATATGGGATTTGGTTGCTAAAACATAATGATTTTAAAAGGAATCTCACAGAATTTCACTGGACAAGAAGAATCTGGCCAAGCCATGCTGAGAGGGCATTATGCCACAACCCCTGGGCCTTTCTTTTTAAAGAGCCAAGCAAAGACTTTCAGGAATATGTACTAAATGCCACTTTCTGCCTTCCAGTACTGACAGACGATATACGACTGGCTCAGGGAACTCAGCCAAGAAAAAGGGAGCCTGTCAACGTTAGTGAAAATGGAGATGACTTTACACTTAACCCTATTATCCAACCCACACTGGCAACTTCCCAGACTCTCACCTTCAAATGTGCTAATAGGAGTGTGTGTGACCCTAAAGACAGCTACCAGATTTGAACTGAGTGAAAACAGCCCTAGATTCAGGACTTGGCACCTATTTGGTGCTACTAGATGTTTCTGAAAGAATAGTTTCCATTACTTTTTGACGCTGGTATCTGGGATGAGAAAAATTGCATTTCTTAAATCTGCTAAGTGGTGATAATAATTACATGCCTCTTTTTCCCAGGCAGCACCGCATAAATCCACTTGCACATAACACATCTGAATGGTGTCCCCTCTCTGTCATACAGAATTCTTCATTCATTTTTTCATCATTTATTCACTCATTCACTTACCATCTGCTGAATCCTGGACCAGGGTTCTGCTTGGTAGTGAGGATACAGTACTGAGTAACGAACAGTCCCTGCTAGTTCCTGTCCCTGAGGACCTGCCGTGTGCCTGCACGTTGCCTGACCCTATGTTTGCCATTGGGACACAAAGGTGACTAAGTCATGACCCTCCTCACAAAGCCAGCAGGCTCTGCAGCGATGAGTCCCCCGGAGACCAGGCCTTACCCTCAGCTATGTGGAGGCAGATAGAGATTGAGAGCCACTCCTGGGGTGGATGAGGAGTCTCCACGGAGTATTGAGCAAGACTGTCTTGTAGTCAGCCCTTCGATTTAGAAAGAACACTCTAGCCAGGCCAGGGAGAGAAGGGACGTAGAATACAGGAGTGCTAGGAAGCGTGGTCTGGAGGAAATGATTCCAGAAATATTTAGGCAGGACAGAGAGCAAGCTTGCCCTCCACTTTACAAAGCCAAATCTTCTTACTGTTGTTGTGACGTTCATTCTCAGAAGAGCTTTATGCAAGGTTGAATTCAGGAGCTCATTTCTGCAAGCGCAGAGTGCCTGCAACCACATGGCTTCTGTTGTTTGTGCCGTGTAGTTCCCTGCCTGCTGGATGGAAGCTCTAGGTAGCACCGCATTACATCAGCAGCAGCAAGACTCTCTTAAACTCTTTTCCTCCACGGAACCAAGTTTCTGGTGGAAGAGACAACACGTTTACTGTCATTGGGCTGCTCAGACTAAAACAGACCAATTTTGATTTCTCTCCAACCAGGTGGACACAGCACAGCCAGAGCCAAATCCCTCAAGGGAGGCCTCAGGACTTGGCCCTTCCTTGTCAGGATCTGTTTCTCCTCCTAGAGCTATGTCCCGGGCTTACATACTTGTGGATTAACTGATGGAGAGTATTTTGATGGTATATCTTTAGCCTTAAAAAATAAAACTCGATGATAATTGAAGTGCGTGTGCATCCTAGAAAAATTAGGAAATGTATAAAAACAAAAAGAAGAGAAATTGATCACCCATAATCTTACCATCTAAAGATAACCACGGTCATGTTTTCGTATATTCTTGGTCATGTTTTGGTGTATTCTTGACCTTTTCCTGTCGATACATATGCATGTGTATCTAAGAGTGTGTGTGTATGTGTGTGTGTGTGTGTGTGTGATTTTGGTTTTTTTTGCCTCCTTCTTTTTAAAAAATTTCGTTAGCTTCAGGGGTACAAGTGGTTTTTGATTACATGGATAAATTGTATAGTGGTGGCATGTGTGATTTTGAAACAAACCTGGAACAAGATTTTACCTTGTTTAAGAGAGTCTTGCTGCCCCGGATGTGATGACGTGCTACCCGCAGCTTCCATCCAGCAGACAGGGAACCACAGGGCACAAACAACAGAGGTCATGTGGTGGCAGCCACTCTACGCTTTCAGAAATGAGCTCTTGAATTCGACCTTGCATAAAGCTTTTCAGGGAATGAACATCACAGCAACAGTAAGAACATTTGGCAGTGTAAAGTGGGGGGCAAGCTTGCTCCCTGTCCTGCCTAGACATTTCTGGAATCATTTCCTCCAGACCACCCTTCCTAGGACTCCTCTATTGTATGTCCCTTTTCTCCCTGGCCTGGCAGACTGTCATGGACTGTATACAGACGCTACTGAGAGCATGAGTCAGAGACAAAAGATGGCTGTGGACTTGACCCAGTGTGGCACTTCCATTTCTGATGTTCAGGTTAAGTGAGAAGCATCTGACCCATAACCCATAAACTGAGAATTCAACCGAATCGTTAGCAAAACTACCTGCTGCTATACTCGAGGCCACGTGCAGTCGAGCACAGAAATTCAGCCATTGCTGGGAAGACAATTGGCAAAGGTGACCTGAGTATCATAAATGGATGTTTGGGTTTTGTGACGGTGTTGTTTGGACAATAATATAGAACTTGAAGCATACCGTTTATTTGAGGATTTTGCAGAAGCTACAATAAATGAACTGGAAAATAGTTAAAGAAATTTTTCTCTGCTGAGAATAGTGGCAAAAGTAAAAATTCATTTAGAACAAGCATTCAAGATATTTAGATTTATCATGCTGTAGGGTTTACCTTGTAAAGTTGCTTGGTGAACAGGAAAGTGCTATGTAAAAATAATGGTAGCACACATTGTTATACCATTCATATGGAAAAACGGATATGCATGTCTATTTAGATCTGCACACAAAAGCTGCTTTCAGGATTTGAATATGTAAAATTGGCATCTAAACAGGTGAACTTGAAGAGCTGCTCTGTCTGTGTTAGAATTTTTGGAATTCCATTTGTATGCATGATTATAGAGTTTGATGCTCCTGCTTGGATTAATTCTCTCTCAAAGTATTTCCTGTGAAAAGTGTTAAGATTTATTTGTATTGTTTTTATTCATAAAAAAATATCATTCACACATACACGTATCTATTAACCACGTTGGCCAAACAAGGGCACTTTCTAAAAAACTCTAAGCAAGTCATTCAAGATTTGAAATAAACAAGATGATGCCTTTCCAGACCCCCATCTTATGCAGCGTGGAGACTCCCTGGGAGACAGTCCAGGCCTGTGTTCTGTGTGAGGGTTGGACTGGGTCTGTAAATGGAGGGGATCTCATTAAGAACCTTCCTGGGAGCCCACCCTCATCTTTCAGCTAAGTCTCAGCCTAAATTGGTTTGGAGAACAGTTGGGTTTCAATTACTCAGAAGCTGATGTCTCACAGTTCAATGCCATGTGCAGCTAGGCGCCTAGCAACGGCTCTCTGATGAGCAATGATGAGATTTTAATTAGCGTTTTGGATCTATCTAGAAATCCATTCCAAGCTCATTTGCTGGAAGGAGCCCAGCCTTGTTTGGGACCTGTTTGAGGCTGTTTTCCTAAAGGAAGGTTCGGCAACCACACGACCTCTGCTCTCCCCAGGCCTCTCAGCACCAGAATCCAGGGCTTCCTTCTGGCGGTTTAGTTAGTCCTCTTTTCTGATTTGGTCCCCAGAACACTGAAGCTCCGCTGTGTGCAGGGATCTGAGTCAAGAGCAGTGACCGTGGCCTTTTGGTGTCCCACTATCCCAGGAAGCTCTACTTCCCAGTAGAAGTGGGATAGCCATCCCCTCAGTCACGCAAGCTGCAAGCTGCGGAATCCTCTGCACTCTTCCCTCTCCCCCTCTCCACACCCAGCGAGTCACTGGCCCTGCCACTCCTCCTCATGGACAGCTCTCTAGCCCAAACTCCCTCCCCTGGCCCCTTCCTTAACTCTTCTTCCTGCCCGCATCGCATCCAGACTGCTCTCTGCAATGATTCCAGAGATGCAGTGTTATTCCCCCTAGCTCCCAAGAGGCCAAATCTCGTGAGAGAAACTTCCTGCATGGAACACATACCACAGGTCTCCAAAGTATGCACCCATCTGGCTTTCAGATCTTAGGCCCATTGCAAGGGAATGTTAAAAATGCAGATCTCGGGACCTCCCCCAGACTCTCCACATCAGGCTGTCTGGGGCAGGGCCTGGAAGTCTGCATGACAAACAGGACAAAGTCAGCACTCCCTAACATGGATGCTGGACTTGTGAGTGTCTGACCCCTGCCCACCTGTCCAGCATCGTGTCATGGTGCGCTCCTCTTCCCTGCCAATGCCCTTCACCCCAGCTCTGCCCCGGAGGACACCCGTTGCACATCCTCACAGTCTACTCTATGTCATGCCTTTGAGCTTCTTCCTGCTGTTGGTATTTCCCTTACCAGTAGTTTCCTCCCCTTCCTGTCCACCTGGCTGACATTTGCTCACCTTTCCAAACCCAACTTGGGTATCCTCTGCACTCGGATGCCCTTTCTGCTAGGGCGAAGATAATTTTTATTCATTCAACAAATATTAGGGTCCTTTCCATGAGCCAGCCACTCTTTGGGGATCTGGTAGTGAACTCTGCAATCTTTTTCACCTGCATGTAATTTATATTTTAGAGAGAAAGATAAGCAAATGGAATTACTGGATCATATGAAATTCTATGTTTAATTTCTTTTTCTTTTTTTTTTTTTTTTTTTTTGAGACGGAGTCTCGCGCTGTGTCACCCAGGCTGGAGTGCGGTGGCGCGATCTCGGCTCACTGCAAGCTCCGCCTCCCAGGTTCAGGCCATTCTCCTGCCTCAGCCTCCGAGTAGCTGGGACTACAGGCGCCCGCCACCACGCCCGGCTAGTTTTTTGTATTTTTAGTAGAGACGGGGTTTCACCATGTTAGCCAGGATGGTCTCGATCTCCTGACCTCGTGATCCGCCCGCCTCGGCCTCCCAAAGTGCTGGGATTACAGGCTTGAGCCACCGCGCCCGGCCTAATTTCTTTTTCTTTCTTTTTTTTTTTTTTTTAGACGAAGTCTTGCTCTGTCACCAGGCTGGAGTGCAGTGGCTTGATCTCGGCTCACTGCAACATCTGACTCCCTGGTTCAAGCGATTCTTCTGCCTCAGCCTCCCGAGCAGCTAGGACCACAGGGGTGTACCACCACACCCAGCTAATTTTGTATTTTTAGTAGAGACGGGGTTTTACCATGTTGGCCAGGATGGTCTCGAACTCCTGACCTCGTGATCTGCCCGCCTTGGCTTCCCAAAGTGCTGGGATTACAACATGAGCCACCGAGTCTGGCCCTATGTTTAATTTTTTGAGGAACCACCATAGTGTTTTCCACAGTGGCTACACCATTTTACATTCCCACCAGCAATGTACAGGGGCTCCGATTTTTCCACATCCTCACCAACACTTCTCTTTTTGTGATGATAGCCGTTCTAATGAGCATGAAATGCCATCTCATTGTGGGTTTGAGCTGCATTTCCCTAATGATTAAAGATGTTGAGCATCCTTTCATGTGCTTATTTGTTGACTCTAAAATTTTCCACGTCAGCAATTGAAAGAAGGGAGTTGCTGTGAAATGAGATGAGGAATATTGTGGGAAGAGCAAGTATTAAAGGAAAAATCCAGAATTAAATTTGAGCTGCAGGTTCAATATCCAAGTAGAGATATTGGTAAGCAACAGAATACATGAGTCTGATGTTCAGGTGGCAAGTCCAGCCTGGTCATATAAATTTGGCAGTCATTAGCAAATAGAGAATGCATTCAATCATGGAATTGAGTGGTATCCCAAGGGAATTTTTGCAAAAGAATAGAAACATCTGAGGATAACGCTCTGGGGCACTCCTATGTGAAGGTTGGGCGTTGAGGAGGATGTAACTAGCCAAAGAGATGAGAAGGAGTGGTCAGCAGTCAGTAGGAGTATGTCCTATTGTGGAAGCCAAGTGAAGACAATGTTTCAAGAAGAGGGAGTGATTCATTAGCTCTAATACTGCTGAAAAGTGAGAACTGGCTATTGTTTTAGTAACATGGAGATCACTAGTGACTCTGATGAGCTGTTTGAGTGGATTAGTTGGTGTAAAAGCCTGATTGGAGATAATTCAAGAGGAATAGGGAAGTTGAGAAATTAGTAACAATGGTTATAAAGAGTATTTGAGGAGTTTGCTATAAAGGGGTGTAGAAAAGGCTGGGTGTGGTGGCTCATGCCTGTAATCCCAGTACTTTGGGAGGCTGAGGCGGGCAGATCATGAGGTCAGGAGATCGAGACCATCCTGGATAACATTGTGAAACCCTATCTCTACTAAAAATACAAAAAATTAGCCGGGTGTGGTGGCAGGCGCCTGTAGTCCCAGCTACTCAGGAGGCTGAGGCAGGAGAATGGTGTGAACCCTGGAGGTGGAGCTTGCAGTGAGCCAAGATTGCACCACTACACTCCAGCCTGGGCAACAGAGCGAGACTCCGTCTCGGGAAAAAAAAAAAAAAAAAAAAAGATGAAGGAGTGTATAAAAATGGAGAATGTGGGGTTAAAATAAAGATTTTTGTTCATAATAAAAATTACAGCACATTTATGTGTTGATGGGAGTGATCCACTAATGGTAATGAAGGAGAAAAGGGTGGGGGGGTTCCTGGAGCAATGTGATCCTTTTCTCCCCTGTGCCTTTCTCTGCATCTCCGCAGACTTCTAGCAAAGTACTTGAAATACCTCTGGACAGTAGTCCCTTTTTTTCTGTGGTTTTGCTTTCCAAGGTTTTAGTTACCCAAGGTGAACCAAGGAAGGCCTGAAAATATTAAATGGAAAATTCCAGAAATAAACAATTCATAAGTTTTATTGTTTGTTGTTGTGAGTAGCATGATTAAATCTTGTGCCATCCTCCTCTGTCCCTCCTGGGATGTGAATCATCTCCTTGTCCAGAGTATCGGCGCTGTCTTCCCTACCTGCCCATTAGTCACTAGTAGCTGTCTTGATTATCAGATCAACTGTCGCAGTGCTTGTTTTCAAGTAAGTAAGCCTTATTTTTACCCTGTAATGGCCCCAAAGCTCAAGAGCAGCGATGCTAGCACATTGTTATAATTGTTCTATTTTATTACTAGTGATTGCTGTTAACCTCTTATTGTACCTAATTTCTAAATTAAGCCTTATCACAGGTATGTACGTATGTATAGGAAAAAACATAGTGTCTATAGGGGTTGTACTATCCAAGCTTTCAGACATCCAGTGGGCATCTTGGAAGGTGTCCCCCTCAGACAAGAGACGACTGCTGTACATACAAATTGGCTTTCTTTTCTATCTCACTTTGTGTATTAGGCAGGTGTTCCTGCAATAATGTTTTGTAACAAACAACTCTAAATCTCAATGGCTACAGCAGTGAGTTATTTCCTGCTCAGCTTCACTGCTGTTCAGCTGCTTTCAGCTGGGTTTGGCTGAGCCACTTGCATTCCACACTCTGGGGTGGGGTCCAGCCTGCTCCATGTCTCTCATTCTGGGACCCATGGGTACCCAGCACAGGCTTTTCTTGTAGCAAGTGGTAGAAGCGCAAGAGGGCAAGCCACAGCACATAAACATATCAAAAGCCTTTGCTTGCAACAAGTCCACTCGCGTTCCCTTGGCCAAAGCAAGTCACACAGCCAGGTTCAACATCAATAGGGAAGACAAATAAATGCCATCCACAGACCATTGCAAGGAAGGGGAAAGAAAGGGGGAAGATTATTATATGGACAAATAATATAGTCTGCTACACTCTACTACTCTATAAGCCCCTCAACAGAATGGTCTTATTTGTTCCGTTTTTCCAATGCCGAGTATCATGCTAGGCATATAGGAAGTGCTGCAAAACCATTGAGTAAAACCATATTACCAGCTTTTTTTTCTAAACAAGGTATAATTCTACTCTTTCAACTTTGGCAACTTTAGACCCAGAAGGATTTGGATTTGAATCCCAGCACTCTCACTTTTTAGTTCAATGACTTCTGGCAGTAATACCGATAATAGTAAAAATCATAACTAATGACATTTCTTAAGTGCTTAAGAAGGGTTAAGTGCTTAAGAGTGCTGTGAAGCGTTTTTGGTTCATACTGTCATTTAATCTCCAAACAAAACTCTCCCCATGTCATGGATAAGATAACTGAAACTCAGGTTCAGTAACTTACTGAAGGCCACACAGCTAGAAAAAGGTGGAGTTCTATTATATTACCCCTACATATGAAGTTAGCCTCCTCTGTAAAATAAGGCTAAGCATAAACACACTCACTTCGTAGAATTGTTATTAGGTTGGTTTAAAAGTAATCACGGTTTTCGCCATTACTTTTTGTGACTACCACAATTACTTGTGCACCAACCTAAATAGATTAATTGAAAAGACACATGTAAATTATCTGGCCCAGTGAATGTCATACTCTGGGCCCTCAACAGATATTACGTCCTTTTTTTTTTTAATTTTCATTTCAATTCTGATTCTTGCTGCCCAACTTGATGAAAACTTTCATCAGGATCTGATGTTCAAAAGCCGTTAATTAGAGTCTTGTTAAACCTACAACACTCAACCTCTACGACCCTAACAGGCCTCTGCTGAAATCTCCTCTGAAGTCAACGCATCAGCAGTGGATTTCTAAAACTCTTGGGAAGTCGTTTTGACTTGCTCAGAATTTCTCTTGGCTGCTGAATTATTTATGTGCCTTGATGGATTCTGAAGTCAGCCTCCCCCGTAGGAGGTGGGTTTATATATGAGGCCTGGAACAGTCTGATGTTCCAGTCTAGAAAGTGGTGAGTGAAAGCAAGCAAGCAGATGGCAGAAGATTTGCCAAGCGACCTGTGAGGCATGAAGCCCAGGAGAAGAGTGGGCCGCTCAAAATCTGCTCAATGATTTCAAACACTCAGAACAAGCTGGAGGAGATTGTGTCTCTAAAACATGGGACCCTTCCTTTGGAGGAGATGGGGTGAGAGAAGAGGGAAGGAAGAAATGTTTAATAAGTACTTACTACGTGCCAGACACCTAAGATATATAATCCTATTTGATCCTCACAAAAACCAGGCCTGGATTCTCTCTATTTTACAGGCAAGAAAACTGAGGATCAGAGAAGTGAAATAACTTGAGCACATTTTAAAAGATAAGTTCTGGGCAGGGTGTGGTGCCTCACGCTGGTAATCCCAGCACTTTGGGAGGCCAAGGCAGGTGGATCACCTGAGGTCAGGAGTTCGAGACCAGCCTGGCCAACATGGTGAAATCCCATCTTTACTAAAAATACAAAAAAACTAGCCAGGTATGGTGCCATGCACCTGTAGTCCCAGCTACTCAGGAGACTGAGGCAGGAGACTCGCTTGGACCCAGGAAGCAGAGGTTGCAGTGAAGAGCCACTGCACTTCAGCCTGGAAGACAGAGGGAGAAAATAAGATAAAATAAAATAAAAGGTAAACTCTGGTATTGAGAATGCCAAAAATGCAAGGCTAAAGATGAGCTGAGCAGGGGATTTGAAGATGTCAACAAGAATGTAATTGAAATGATTGACCATGAGGGACAGGCTAAAAAAGGACAGATGTTGAGATGAAAAGAGACTGTCAACCTGGGAGAGGGCTGGGCGCGGTGACTCACACCTATAATCCCAGCACTGTTGGAGGCTGAGGCGGGCAGATCACTTGAGCCTAGAAGTTCGAGACAAACCTGGGCAACATAATGAGACCCTGTCTCTAAAAAATAAAATGAAATAATAATCCAGGCATGGTGGTATGCACCTGTAATCCCAGGTACTCAGGAGGCTGAGGTAGGAGGATCACTTGAGCCCGGGAGGTCAAGGCTGCAGTGAGCCATAATGACACCACTGCACTGCAGTCTGGGACATAGAGAGACCCTGTCTGTCAAAAAACAAACAAACAAACAAACAAACAAAAACCTAGGAGAGGAAAAAGGGTCAAGCTCAGAGAACAAGTATAGAATGAGGGGAAGGGAGTGGAGAGGGTAAAAAAGAGAGGATGTGGTAAGAGTAAGCACATGTCCCGGGGAGCAGTCCCAGGAGTGCCCTTGCATGGTCAGTCGTGAACACTTGCACACGTCCCCACATTGCACAGGAAGACACACTGGATGCTTGCAGGCATTCTCAACATTCTTTGAGCTAGTTTTATGACACAAGATGGCAGGTATCTTGTCCTCCTTCCTCTTTCATCTCTTCCTGAGGCTCCTGTATTAATTGTGAAGATGAGTTTTTTAAGGCCATTGGAATTTTATTATTTTGTTATTGGAATTTTATTAGTTGCATTTATAAGCAAAAAAGCAGACTTCAGGCTTACTGGCAGAGATGGAAAAAAGAGTAAAGAAAATGTTGCTTATTAACAGTGAAATGAGAAACATGTCAATAATCTCCCACAGAAATGACTTAATGGCTCTCAGGAGGAGGCAGAGAAATAAATTATAGCTTACACAATGGCACATGAAGCAGCCAAAAATTAAAATGTGATATCTCTTTTTTTTAAACTGACAAGTAAAAATTACATACATTTATGGTTTCCAGCATGATGTTTTGATGTATACATATGTGATGGAGTGGCTAAATCAGGCTATTTAACATATGCATGACCTCACATGCTTATCATTTTTTGTGATGAGAACACTTAAAATCTGCTCTCTTAGCAATTTTCAAATATACAGTGTATTGTTATTAACTGCAGTCACTGTGCTACATGATAGATCTCTTGAACTTGTTCCTTTAACTGAAGTTTTGTGTCTTTTGACCACATTAATTTCATTTTTTTGTTTGTTTTTGTTTTTTGAGACAGAGTGTCACTCTGTCACCTAGGTTGAAGTGACAGTGGCATGGTCTTGGCTCACTGCAACCTCCACCTCCCAGGTTCCAGTGATTCTCCTGCCTCAGCCTCCCAAGTAGCTGAGGTTACAGGTGCGCAGCACCACGCACAGCTAATTTTTTAATTTTTAATGGAGACGGGGTTTCACCATGTTGGCCAGGCTGGTCTCAAACTCCTGACCTCAAGCAATCTGCCCACCTTGGCCTCTCAAAGTGCTGGGATTACAGGCATGAGCCACTGCACCTGGCCCCAACACTAATTTCCTTAGTGCTTACAGAAATAGCATGGTTTCCAAAATCTATTACGAAGTTTAAAAAAATCAAGGTGCAGATGAATGTGTATGTGTATAAAAGACGGTGAAAATACGTGATATGGAGTATATAACATAACATTCTTTTTTATGCACACATTATCCCTGAAAGGATATATGAGTAACCTGGGCAGGGGGTTGAGGGGAAGGGGAGGTAAGGAGCCATTTACCAGATTTTCAGCCTAACAGAACAGTTCGGGCAGATCCTTGGTGTCCACAAAGGATACCACATTTTGTTGGATTTGGGGACTTTGGTTGCCAGACACTGTGGCTCGATGTAAATATGCCAAAGTGCCCTTAGACATTATGAGCCCACCGTGTGGTACCCTCTCTGCTACCCCCACCCTGAATCTGATTTTGTGTTAATTTTGGGTGGGCACCTTGGAAGCTTGCCCCTAGATTTCCTCCAGATTCCATCCCATGCATGTTTCCTTTTAGCTGATTTTGCTTTGTACCTTTCACTGTCATAAATCATAGCCCTGAGCATGGCTATATACTGAGTCCTCCGAGTCCTCTAATGAATGGTTAAACCTGGAGCTAGTCTCGGGAACCCCGAACAGATACTAATCGATGCTGTTACAGATAAATGCCAAGATGTCAGAGGCTCAGCACGGTAGTTATTGATGTAAAGATCGATGACAGTGTTCCTGAGGGAGTAGGTGGTCTTCTCCCTGGTCCTTCAGGGCTCGGATGCCTTCCATCTCGAACTCTGCCTTCCTCTAAGGCCTCTGACTCCTAATTAAGTTTGCAAATGAAAAAAGAAACTGTGGAAAGAATATGAGCCCTTCTTAATTTCCCGACATTGGCCCCAGGATGACACACATCACCCCATCTACCCAAATTCCATTGGCAATCACCAGGTATAGGACCTCAGGACCTCACCTAAATGCAAAGAGCTAGGAAATGGGGCCTCTGCTCAGTGGCTGCTCTGCAGTAGCTCTTCGCGTGGAAGGAAAGCGTGAATCCTTGATGACTTACAGTAGCCCCACAGCAGATATTTACTATGAACCAACTGTATACTCAACTTTATACCAAGTGCTATTGAGCAGCCCAAATAAGTGATATTGTTCTTGTCCATGTGCAGCTTGACATGGAAAAGGGGATTGGTCACCCCAAGGATGAGGAGGCAAGGCCCACTTTTTTCTGGGAAGTCTTCTTTCCTCCCAGACCACTTCCTCTGTGTTTCCATAGTAACTGGTGATGAATCCTCTCCTAGCACTCATCGCAGTGCATTGAAACTTTCCACTTTCTTGTTTGACTGTCCTACTGAATTGTAATATTTCTGAGGTTGCAAATTCAGTTGTCTTATTGGCCAGCATGTAACCCCAGTGTCCAGCACAGATCCTGCCACAGCCGAGATGTGCAGTGAATCCGCAAATGAATAAATGACTGAGACAGTGAGATGCAGTGTGGCACCAGGCGCAGAACGTTACTCAAACCTTCTTATCTCTGGAACGTTGCAAAAGTTACTGAACTTCTCCGAATCTCAATTGCTCAGAAAAATACCAAATTTCAGGGTTGCCATGAGGATCCTCTGAGATTAGGAATGTGTATATAGCACCTATCCCTGTGCTAGGCACATAGTAAATTTGATTAAAATGGTATTTGCTATTAACATAAATTATAGCCAATGGGAAACCAATTTCAGCTTCCAGATATATTCTTGGATGGAAGTCACTAGGAGGTCACAGAAATTAACAAAAGTGGCCAAATCCTGTGCACAAAGTGATGAGAGGGAGGAGTTTTGGAGACAGCACTTCGTTTCATTGTGGGATCTTCCTGGAAGTACAAGGGGACTTCCTTCTCCTGTCCATGACAGAGTGTTGGATTCTTGGTTCTCAAAGTAGTGCTTATTCTCCCAGGGCTTCACAAGATGTCAAAATCATCTCACACCTTGAGTTACATTCTTCAAGATAGAGTTCTGACTCCTTTATTCACTCATTCGCATAGTAATTTTTAGAGTGTCCACTTGAGCCAGGCACTGGGGACGGAGAGTAATGAACAAGGAAGACCAAGCCTCTCTCTCCTGGAGCTTACATTCTGGTGAGGAAGACAGACAAAAAACAGATAACTGTATCAGACAGAGACAAGGAAAAATAAGATCTTAGGCTGTGTCCTGGATATATATACACGCTTTCTTCAAGATCTGCAGCCTCCAGGTAAACCGTTGTTAAATCTATTACACATGTCACCTCTAGTGGTGCCATCTGGCCTTCAATGATGATTTTATAATTAACGCACACATGCACAGACACACAGGCACACAGTGACACCCAAAACTTCCTCTCATATACTATTCCCAATTGGTCTATTTTCTATTTCACGATTATCTAAGCCTCTAGTTTTTGACTTTCTTTTTTAAAGCCATACAAAGCCTTTTTTTTTTTCCTAAACTCTATGCTAGGAAAGCCTGAGTGTGAAAGCTCTTCCCTGGTTGATGGGGGGCCCCCACTTGCTCAGCCTCCCCCAGGCTCCCTGATGTTGCCCTGACTTCCATCAGAGAACTCAAGACTACAAGGAGTGCAGTTTGAAAACCGTGGGTGAATCAGTAGTAGAAACCTGGCAATGAAGTTAGAGTCTAGTTCAATCGACAGCCTCATGGATAAGGAAAAACCAGCAACCCACAAAGGCTAAAAGTGAATCCGTGTGAAAGGGAGTGGTGGAGAGTCTTCAGGAAAACTGTTCTGATTGTAAATGCCCCAGGGAGCCAGTGTCGTGTTTGGCATCTGACTCTACGGCATCTACACCAGCCCAGCTTCTCTTGCATTGTTCTCAGTGAGGATGTCTCATGTGGGGTTCACCTTGCCCTGGACTTCTCAGTCTTTGACCCCCTTATCTCCAGTGATCTTTTCCTCTGCTTGGCCTCAGTCACACGTTCCCTTTGCCATGTGGCCTTGTCATCACCAAAAAACTGCTTCTGCTCCATCTTTTCAGCATGTTGGCCCTTGAAAATACCTTGTCTTCTCTTTCTGTCACACCCACCAAATAGAACTCCAACTCCAGATAACCCATCTATCCTTCCTGTCCTTCTTTGAACTCATTCAGATGAACCTGACTAAGGAAAATCTCACAGTATAGAACCGTAACTCAACACAGCCTCTGATGCCACACGGTAACTTAGACCACTGGCTTCCCCGTTCTAAAAATGAATTCACAACTTCTCACACCTCACACCTCTATGCTTTCTTCCTGTCTTCCAACTCAGCTCACTGTTAGTGACCTTGTCTCATTTCACTGAGAATGTAGAATTAGCCACCTTCTCATGTCTACAAGGTGAGAGCTCCCTCATTCACCTGTCCCAAGTGCCACACACCTGTCTCCACCTCTTCCTTCCATCCTATCCCCATGAGGATGTGTTCTCACGGCTCTTAAAACCAATCTCTGAGGTACCCTTCTCAGGGATTTTTGGCCCTTTATTATCTACTGTTATTCCTGGGGCTTCAACTTGTGTTTGTTTTGGTTTTGAAACAGGGTCTCACTCTGTCAGCCAGGCTGGACTGCAGTGGCATGATCATGGCTCACTGTAGCCTTAATCCCCCTGGCCCAAGTGATCCTCCCACCTCAGCCTCCCAAGTAACTGAGACCACAGGCATGTGCTACCATGCCCAGCTGCTGCTGCTGCTTCTTCTTCTTCTTCTTCTTCTTCTTTCTTCTTCTTCCTCTTCCTCCTCCTCCTCCTCCTCCTCTTCTTCTTCTTCCTCTTCCTCTTCCTCTCCTTCTCCTTCTCCTTCTCCTTCTCCTTCTCCTTCTCCTTCTCCTTCTTCTTCGAGACTGAGTCTCGCTCTATCACCCAGGCTGGAGTGCAGTGGCGCAATCTCTACTCACTGCAACCTCTACCTCCCTGGTTCAAGCGATTCCCTCAGCCTCCCGAATAGCTGGGAGTACAGGCACCCGCCCCATGCCTGGCTAATTTTTGTAGTTTTAGTAGAGACAGGGTTTCACCATATTGGCCAGGCTGGTCTCAAACTCCTGACCATGTGATCCGCTGCCTCGGCCTCCCAAAGTGCTGGGATTACAGGCGTGAGCCACCGTGCCTGGCTTCAGCTTCTGGATTCTCCCTGGGGTCATTCCCATCATCCTACAGATACGTTCTGGACTCTCTCATCAAGCAAACAACAACAAAACCCTCCTGACTCCACCTGCCTCATCTGTAGCTCAGGCTCCCTCCTCTGAGCGCCAGACATTTATCTCTGTGTGTGCCTTGGTGCCGTCTCCACTAGTACGTCCGGAGGCACATCAAACTTACTACGTCCAAATTAGACTTCTCGATTTTCTTCTCCTTACCTGTTCTACCTACAGTTTTTCCCATTTCAGAAAACACCAATCTGTGGCTCAGGTCAACATCCTAGGAGTCATTCTTGATTCCTGGGCTTCTCACTGTGCTCCTGTCTTCCTTCATTCAGTTCTTCACACAGCAAAGAAAGCATTCTTTTTTTCTTTTGTGTTAAAAGTGGAAGAACAGACATCCTTGTCTTCTTCCTGATCCTACGAGGAACGCATTTAGTCTTACACCATTGAGTATGGTGTTAACTGGGGACTTTTCCTAGATGCGCCTTATGAGGCTGAGAAGAGTCCCTTCTGTGCCTTGCTTGTTGAGTAAGTTTTTTTATCATGCAAAGATGTTGAATTTTATCAAATATTTTTTTCTGTGTCTATTGAGACAATCCTGTGGCTTTTGTCCTTTACTCTTGATGTGGGGTATTACATTAGCTGCTTTGCAAGTTATACTGGCCTTTTTATATACCACTCTGTCCAGTTTTTTTGTTTGTTTTCTTTTTTTGAGATGGAGTTTCATTCTTTTTGCCCTGGCTGTAGTGCAATGGCGTGATCTCGGCTCGCTGCAAACTCCGCCTCTTGGGTTCAAGTTATTCTCCTGCCTCAGCCTCCCAAGTAGCTGGGATTACAGGTGCCCGCCACCACGCTCAGCTAATTTTTGTACTTTTAGTAGAGACCAGATCGCCATGTTGACTAGGCTGGCCTCGAACTCCTGACCTCAGGTGATCTGCCTGCCTCTGCATCTCAAAGTGCTGGGATTACAGCCATGAGCCACTGTGCCTGGCCTCTGTCCAGTTTTCTAAGTGTTATGTTCAGGGGTTTGCATTCCAAAGTGTTCCTTCTGAACAAATGAGATGACATCACTTCTCTGCTTTAAAACTCTTCGGTGGATTCCCACCGTACTTGCAGAGGTCCCCTTTGGAATTCGGCCAAAGCTGCCCTCTTTGGGGCCTTTGTGCAACGTCACCCCTTTGCTCTGCTCCCAGCCCAACTCCTTCCCTGTCGCACTTTCCAGCTCTCTCACTGGCTTCTCCTGGGAACAGTTTCTAATAAATCCCCTCCACGCACATCCTCTTCTCAGGTGCCTCTTGTTCAGATCAACCGCCATGCAGGAGAAGCATCTCTGGTCTCCTCAGCCCTCCCACACCCCAGACCCCTCGCCCTAACTGGGCTCTGTTGATTTTCCTGCAGGTGATTTATGCCCTGAACACCCGCCAGGATGAGGCTGAGGCCAGCATGGAGGCGCTGCGGGAAGCGCACCAGGAGGAGCTCCAGAATGCGGTGGCAGAGACCAAGGCCAGGCTCCTGCAGGAACAGGGCTGCGCAGAAGAGGAGGCGCTTCTCCAGCGCATCCAGGCCCTGGAGAGCGCCCTGGAGCTGCAGAAGAGGCTGACGCAGGAGGCGCTGGCTGAGTCGGCCTCCTGCAGGCTGGAGACCAAGGAGAGAGAGCTGAGGGTGGAGGCGGAGCACGCCGAGCGGGTCCTCACGCTCTCCAGGGAAATGCTGGAGCTCAAGGCTGACTACGAGAGGAGGCTCCAGCACCTGATGAGCCACGAGGCTCCCCCGCGGGGCCGGCCGCCCCAGGAGAGCCCTGATACCAAGTCAGAGCCAGGCCAGGGCCCAGAGATGCAGGAGGTCCTGCTAGAGGTGCAGCGGCTGCGAGTAGAGAACCAGCAGCTCAGCAAGGACTACGCCCGCAAGGCCGAGGAGCTGCAGGCCACCTACGAGCGGGAAAACGAGGCCATCCGGCAGGCCATGCAGCAGTCGGTGAGCCAGGCTCTGTGGCAGTGGCAGGAGAAAGAGTCAGACCTCCGCAAGAACTTCCAGGTCCAGGAGTCGGCCCTGCAGGCTCAGGTCCGGAAGCTGGAAGGAGACCTGGAGCACAGAGGCCGCAAGATAAGTGACCTGAAGAAGTATGCCCAGAAGCTGAAGGAGAGGATTCAGGTAAAGCAGCATCTCTTCTTACAACCCCTAAGGGGATAAATCAGCAGGGCTGCTTATTGTGAACCTGCTGTAGGTCAGGCAATGTGCTAAACACTTGCTTTCTAAGGAGGTGAGCCCTATTATCTCCATTGAATTCAACTACATTCGTTCCACACACAAAAAATAGATATATATTCGTTTGTTTGTGTATTTTTGAGACGGAGCCTCACTCTGTCTCCCAGGCAGGAGTGCAGTGGCGTGATCTCAGCTCACTGCAACCTCCACCCCACAGGTTCAAGCAATTCTCCTGCCTCAGCCTCCCTAGTAGCTGGGAATACAGGCGCCCACCACCAACCCAGCTAATTTTTGTATTTTTAGTACAGGCGGGGTCTCGCCATGTTGGCCAGACTGGTCTCCAACTCCTGACCTCAGGTGATCCACCTGCCTCAGCCTCCCAAAGTGCTGGGATTACAGGTTTGAGCCACTGCGCCCCGCCTACAGATATTTATTGAACACTGACCAGCTGCCAGGCCCAGGACTATGGGCAAGGGACACATAGTGAGTTAGACTTGGTCCCTAACATTGGAGAACTTGGAAACCTACAGTCTATAGATGAGAAGCTAAGACCGAAATTGAGAGGCTTAAGGACTAGCCTACATTGGCACGTGGCTAATAAGTGAACTCAGGTCAGCCTGATTCTATAAACCCCTGTTCGTTTCACAGCAACCTGCCTGCCCTAAAATCCCCAGGACTTTGTGTTTATAGAGAGCGGGATCATTGATGATTCAGTTATGCGAGCCCCACGAAAGCACAGAGCCCCATCTCTAAAAGTAGAAGCAGTTAACATTTCTAACATTCCCTGAGCATTTTTTTTTCTAACCACTTTATCTCATTTAATCCTCACTAAAGGAAGACCAGAGGATGAGGAGGGATTTGATGAGCCCTGGGTCACTGAATTCCACAGACTCAGGGCTTCTGCTGTGCAATACCCGCCTTTCAGGTCTGATGGCTATTCTATGTACACAGGATGTCTCTATACAGAGCTATAACCAGAGAAATGGGACCCTTGCTGTCTGTTTAGGACCTGAATGTGCAGCTTAAGGAGGCTCGACAGGAGAATTCGGAGTTGAAAGGCACTGCAAAAAAACTTGGGGAGAAGCTGGCTGTTGCCAAAGACAGAATGATGCTGCAGGAGTGTCGTGGGACCCAGAAGACAGGTGAGATGCCCTGGAATGATTTCCTTAAAAGACCCAAGGTTAGCTGCCAGCTTGGCCTGGTGCTACTGGCAGCCTTACGCCTGCTAAGGGAGCAGAGAGGAGGGGCAGGGCTGCTTGATCTGACCCATCTGGTGGGTGAGACCAATCTCTGCAGGGTACAGGTGAGCTGATACCTAAAGCTGCCTCACCTGGATCTGGCTCAGGTTGGACATCTAAAAGGTATGATGTGAAAGGACCCCTTGCCCCCAAAAATTTCCGCACCAGGCTCACCACAGTGCCTGAAATTCTTAGCACTGACTCCTTTCACCCCCTACCACTTACACAATGCTTTATGCTTTTAATATCATTTAACACAATTATGCTATTGAGTCTTTCCAATAATTTTGTGATAAGTATTGTCCATCTGGTTGGGCAGATTGATGGTGGCTCATGCCTGTAATCCCAACACTTTAGGAGGCTGAGGAGGGAGGGCCACTTGAGCCCAGGACTTTGAGACCGGCCTGGGCAACATAGTGAGACTCTGTCTCTATGAAAAAATAAAAATTAAAAAATTAAATACAGGCCAGGACTGGTGGCTCATGCCTGTAATCCCAGCACTTTGGGAGGCTAAGGCAGGTGGATAACCTGAGGTCAGGAGTTCAAGACCAGCCTGGCAAACATGGTGAAACCCTGTCTCTACTAAAAATGCAAGAAAATTAGCCAAGCGTGGTGACGGGTGCCTGTAATCCCAGCTACTTGGGAGGCTGAGGCAGGAGACTCGCTTGAGCCCTGGATGCAGAGGTTGCAGTGAGCCACAACTGGGCCATTGTACTCCAGCCTGGGCAATAACAACAGAAAGAAAGAAAGAGAGAAAGAGAGAAAGAGAGAGAGAGAGAGAGAGAGAGAGAGAGAGAGAGAGAGAGAAAGAAAGAAAGAAAGAAAGAAAGAAAGAAAAGAAAGAAAGAAAGAAAGAAAGAAAGAAAGAAAGAAAGAAAGAAAGAAAGAAAGAAAGGAAGGAAGGAAGGAAGGAAGGAAGGAAAGAAAGGAAAGAAAGGAAAGAAAGGAAAGAAAGAAAGAAAGGAAAGAAAGAAAGGAAAGAAAGAAAGGAAAGAAAGAAAGAAAGGAAAGAAAGAAAGGAAAGAAAGAAAGGAAAGAAAGAAAGAAAGGAAAGAAAGAAAGAAAGAGAAAGAAAGAAAGAGAGAAAGAAGGAAGGAAGAGAGAAAGAAGGAAGGAAGAGAGAGAGAGAGAGAGAGAGAGAGGGAGGGAGGGAGGAAGGAAGGAAGGAAGGAAGGAGGGAGGGAAGGAGGGAGGGAGGGAAGGAAGGAAGGAAGGAAGGAAATTAAATACAAAGTATTGTCTTGAAATTTGGGGCTCAAGTGATCCTCCCACCTTGGCCTCCCAAAGCGTTAGGATTACAGGTGTTAGCCACCACACTCAGCCCAAAAAGTATTGCCAATCTTTCATGTTACAGATGAAGAAATAAGACCAAGAAAGGATAAGTGGCTGGCTCAAGGTCAGCCAACTGGTTGGTGATAGAACTCTTGCTTGTGTCCAAAAATACATGATTCTAAGTGCCTTCCCCTAGGCCCCTCAACAGAAAGCTCCTGACACTGGGACACAGTGTCAAAGGCACAAAACCTGGGTGCTGCCTTCAGGGAGCTCATGGGTCTGTACCTTACTGCCCACAGCATGCTTTGGTATCATAGACACGACCCAGGCAGCAGACCAATAACATGCATGGGAAAGAAGCCACCACGGGAAAGAAAGGTGCAGAGAAGGAGAGGTACTGGTTCTGGAGAAACCAGAAAGGTGCAGAGAAGGAGAGGTACTGGTTCTGGAGAAACCAGAAAGGTGTTGTGGATTTCGAGCAGAGGTCTCAAAAGTGGTACATGAGTACTTTAGAGAATATGGGAGGAAAACTTAGTCATTCTGCTTATATTAAATATTTGTTTTTGTTTCATCCTTTAAATTCCTATTAAAAGAACGTATATTTGGAACATGCTCAATTTTTTTAACCTATGGAAACTGCAGTCAAAAAGATTTGGAGATTATTTAGGAAGGGAGAGCAGGGCAGCTATTTAAGCTCACGAGGCTTCTTGAGAAGAGATGAGAATTGCTACCTTGACCATGCTTGGGGACCAGCAGACCACAGGGCAGGAATTACACAGGGGGTGTTGGACAAAGTGGTTGAAAAGCGGAATGGGGGCCTGACAGCAGAAAGCCTTGAACCAGAGGCTGTGGCCAAGAGCATCCCAAATAATGCTGAAATGTATGCTTGCAGATGCCAGGAAGACTGAGCTAGTTTCAGAGAACAAAGTCCTGGGGGAAGAGAATGACTTGGAAGCCGGCAATCTTCATCCTCAGCATGATCAAAGCTGTCTCAAGGAGTGCCCTTGCGTGAAAGGAGGCACAGATATGCAGGTAGTGTCTGACCCAGCCCTGGGAATGGACAAGGCACAGAGAGCTTTGCTATCTATCATAAGCATCAGGTAGAGAGAGGCCAGTTCCCAAACATAGTGGATCCACTTGGAATCAGCAGACCCCGTAGTTCCTAGAGTAGAATTCCAGCCAACTTACTGCCTACTTACTCCATGCCATTGGAAACCAGGAGACTGAGAATGTAGCAGAATCCTCCCAATGCTATGTCATCGGCTTCTGGGAAACTGGAAACTGGCTTAGGATCTCATTGCATGTCCCCAGTCAAAACAAGCAGAGCATTATTTAAAATCTACCATAGTATGGGCTGAAATATCCAATCTCATGATAATAGATACACCATTCTGCCGTTTTCCAGTGGTGGAGACTCTTACTAACATCAAATATATAGTCTTGTAAAATTGATTGCACCTTGTGCTACGTGCTGTAAAAAATGATGTATAAACCTTGTAACAGTTGTATGAAAGGGAAATCGTGATTCCCTGCTCCTCATCCCTCCCCAGCGGTTTTACAAGGTCCTTTTTCTTTCTATAGACCAAGAAAGAGGCAAGTGCTGAGACAGAATATATGAAGCAACAATATGAAGAAGACCTTCGTAAAATCAAACATCAGACAGAAGAGGAGAAGAAACATCTCAAAGACCAGCTAGTGAAGCGACTGGAAGACTTGGTAAAGAAGCACACCGTGGAAATCAAATCCGTTCGCTCATCTGTGGAGGCCGAAAGAAAGAAACTGCAGAAGGTGAGACCTACTTCCATAGAGACTGTTCTGGTTCTTTTTTCTTTCTCCCACCTCCTTTCTTCCCTTTTTTGTTCCTTCTTTTCTTCCTCAAACATTTACCGAGCTCCTACTCTGTACAAATGTAAGCTTCTTCTCTGAATACACACAGATGAAACGTACAGTTATGATAGATAGCAGAGCTCCCTATGCCTTCTCCAAAGGGAGTCCAGGGTCTTTTGGAGGAGACAGAGGGACACCCCTATAAGCCTGGAGTCATTGACCCGGGGCGGAATCATGTCATGAGTGGTGAACTTAGGGAAATTCAACTCCACTTACTCTGCAAAAACACACAGAAATACCATGAACCAAAAATTCAGGCCTGGAGGACTTCCTGGATCCAGTTCTCCACTCTATCGCCACACTTCAAGTGATTTAACCTGGGCCCCCATAGAGGGAAATTCCACGTGCCTCAGGATCCTCATTTGTAAAATGGAGGATGATAATAATAGCACCTCGTAGAGTAGCTGCAAGGATTTAATGGGGAGCCACGTGAAGACACAAGGCGTATCCTAATGCCTAGGATACGTGGGCAGCAGGCCGATGCAGGTAATTAATCAGCAGCGTGCCAAAGTGAGGGAAAATTCTGCCCGTGTGTGCTGTTCCACTCTCCCTCCAAACAGGGCGGCTTTCTACTGGCAAGTCATGTGAAGCCTCATCTCTTGTGTTTGCTGGAATAAATAAGTGACGTGAAGATTTCGGAAAAGAATGAAGTGTGAAGCAATATCATGGTGAACGTAGGTGGAATGCTTTGTTTAATTATTACAAGGAGGCCTCTTTATAGCCCAAGATTCTGCAGTACCAGCTTTGAGTGTTCACTGAAAGATAATACTGTATCACTGAGGCGTGCACTGTTGTGCAGGGGTTACAAGTAGTAAATACTCAAGATTATATGTTAAATGAACTTGTGAAAGATCAAAAGATCAAGACTAGTCTTGAATCTAAGTCTGAACCCTAACACAAGCTGTGTGGCTGTAGACAGGTCATATAACCTCTCTGAAGCCTGATTTCTTTCTTTTTTTTTTTTTTTTTTTTTTTTTGAGACAGAGTCTTGGTCTCTCACCAGGCTGAAGTGCAGTGGCGCGATCTCAGCTCACTGCAACCTCCACCTCCCAGGTTCAAGCAACTCTCCTGCCTCAGCCTCCCAAGTAGCTGGGACTACAGGCATGTGCCACCACACCCAGCTAATTTTTGTATTTTTAGTAGAGACGGGGTTTCACCATGTTGGCCAGGTTGGTCTCCATCTCGTGACCTCGTGATCCACCCTCCTTGGCCTCCCAAAGTGTTGGAATTACAGGCGTGAGCCACTATGCCCGGCCTAATACCTGATTTCTAAAATAGGGCTAAATACTTCAAGGGCTTATTATGTAAATTAAATGTGGTATTATAGTATATATAAACCCTTATCTTAGTGCAAAGCATGTAATGAAAGTTCAAGATATAGTAAGTATTGTTAATTTCTTTTTTTCTTTTCTTTTTTTTTTTTTTTTTTTTTTTTTTTGAGACAGGGTCTCTCTCTCTTGCCTAGGCTGGAGTGCATTGGTGTGATCATGGCTCACTGCAGCCTCAACCTCCTGGGCTCAAGGGATCCTCCTACCTCAGTCTCCTGAGTAACTGGGGCTGCAGGTGCACGCTACCATGCCTGGTTAATTTTTAAATTTTTCTGTAGAGATGGGGATCTCACTATGTTGCCCAGCTGGTCTTGAACTCCTGGACTCAAGGGATCCTCCCACCTTAGCCCCCCAAAGTGCTGGGATTATAGGCGTGTGCCACCATGCCCAGCTCTCATTGTTAATTTCCACGTGCATTGGGTAACATAATGTGTGATAATATTATTTCATGCCCATTATACTTTATAAAGTACCTGATACTTTAGAACACATTTAATCTTTCCAACAATATTACAAAATGTTCATATCCCCATTTAGAGTTGAGGAAACTGAAGCTCAAAGATGTTATATATCAAGACACACAGCTAAGTGGTGGAGCTGCAATTCAAACCTGATATCCTGACTCCAGAGCCCGTGGCTTCACGCTGGGTAGGCAGCTGTAGTGAAAGCGTTTTTTCCTCCCCGTGAGCTGCAACTGGTTGCACAAACCTAATCCTCAGACAAACAGATGGACACTCTTTCCATCCCCGGCCGCAAGCGGCAGGAGGGAGCGCAGCATGCTCTCGCAGAGCTACAGGTTGCCCTGGTAACCTGTCAGCCACACCTGACTCTGAATGTGTAAATCTCACTTCGGCCTTAATAGGGGGCATGAGTCCATCTGGGATATGAATCATGTCGCAATAAATTGCACTTACTTGGTTTTTTTGGTTTTACATTTTGTTCATTTTCAAGAACTAAGCATTTAAATTAGGCCATGCAGATTGGGAAAGGTAAAACCTTAAAGAGGCCTCCAATCTAGGGTTTATGGACTAAAAATAGATACCATTGTCCCCTGTAGAGTTAGGAGTGCACTATTTCTTTGAGCCCTTGTCTGCAGGTATGTTGTGTATCCTGAATGCTACCCTAACCTAAAGAACACACTATAGGAGGTGGCCTGGAGCTGACCTGGAGGCCTTGATGCCTTCCTTGACCCCAGATTAGATGATACTGTCACCGAATCCTGATGGACAGCACAGTACACATCCTATAATCAGCATTTGCATACACTGACTCCTAGGAAAGGGATGCAGACGATGTATTCAGCACCTCCCGAGCTGTGCTAATCACTTCTGCACATTCTCATTTGTATGTGACTCACTTAGGATTCTTGGTGACAAGAATCACAAACCCACCTGGGAGTTGATGCAGAAAAGGAATTTAACAAAACATAACGGAAGACCAGGGAACTGGGCTTGGCAACTACCCAGCCAAGAATAATGTCCCAAATCTATTGCAAGACAGATTAGAACACCTATGCTGCCACCTCTGAACCTGGACCTGCAGCTTACACAGCCGAAACCACCAACACTGGGCCCTGGGCATTGCCTGGAGAACTGAGCTATCTAATATGGGAGCCAATAGACACATGTGATTACTTAAATTTGAATTAATTACAATCAAATAAAATTTAAATTTCAGTTCCTCGGTGGCACTAGCCACATTTCAAGTGCTCCCTAGTCATATGTGACCAGCACATGTCATATGTGACCAGTGGCTACCCTAATGGCCAGCACAGCTCTAAGGGATTTCTGCACATTAGCTCTGTCACACTGTGGAACATTCCATCATCACAGAAAGTTCAGGTGGTCAGTACAGCTCTAGAACAGCTGGCCCTGCTGCCCCTGAAAACTGCAGGTGCCAAATTCTGTGTGACTCCCACTGTCCACATCACTGGCCTCTGATTTGAAATCCAGGATAGGTGCGCCTTACTGGGGAGCTTCAGTCCCATGCCCATGCTCAAGTTGCTGGCAGTCTGGTGTTTTCCAGATTTATGATAAGAGGAGGGCTCTGATGCATCAGATGGAGAGTTCTCAAACACCAAATGGAAGGGAGGCTAGATCTTTGGCAGCCAAAAGGAATGACAACTCTCCACTCAGCAATCAGATCCCAACCTCAGCTCTGTTATTGTTTTTCCATTTCATAGACAAGGAACTTGGGAAATTAAGTAACTTGAGTAGAACACAACTAAGAGATAACAGAGTTGGGTATGAATCAGTCCTGTCTGACTCCACAGCCAGTAATTCTTGCTCTCTACCAGTCTGCGTGTATAAAAGAATATACATTGCCCTGGGCCTTGGACATTCAGGTCCTTGCGTTGCCATTATCCATATACTGTTTATTTATCGTTGACTGAATGCATATTTATGTTTTGAGCAATGCAGGGATACAGGAATCGGCCATGTCTTCAGGGAATACACAGTCTGGTAGGGAGGAAAAGATCTAGTGAAACAACCAGAGTCAGGTCAGTGTGTACTAAGCGCTGTGCCTGGGGAGAGCACTCTCACTGTCAAATCTTTTTTTTTTTTTTTTTTTTTTTGAGACGGAGTCTTACTGTGTCGCCCAGGCTGGAGTGCAGTGGCCGGATCTCAGCTCACTGCAAGCTCCGCCTCCCGGGTTCACGCCATTCTCCTGCCTCAGCCTCCCAAGTAGCTGGGACTACAGGTGCCCACCACCTCACCCGGCTAGTTTTTTGTATTTTTTAGTAGAGACGGGGTTTCACCGTGTTAGCCAGGATGGTCTCGATCTCCTGACCTCGTGATCCGCCCGTCTCGGCCTCCCAAAGTGCTGGGATTACAGGCTTGAGCCACCGCGCCCGGCCCCGTCAAATCTTAAATATGTCACTTTGAACCACTTCGGACCTCTGTTTTCTAATTTGAAATAACAAATATTAATGATATTATTTTCTCAAATTTTTTCTTTATTTGCTACTACCACCAAGATCTCAGATTTTTTTTTTCATATTTCTATCAATTCCCAAAATACCCCTGGTTATTTAGAAGTATATTGTTCAATTTTTAACTATTTGGTACATTTCTAGATACCATTTTATTATTGATTTCTAATTTGGTTCCCCTGTGGTTAGAGAACAGATTCTGTCATTTCATTCCTTTGAAATTTGTTCAGCTTGTTTTTGACCCAAATGTGGTCTGTCTAGATGAATGGTTCCTGTGTGCTTGAAAAGAATCTGAATCTGCTGCTGTTGGGTGGCGTGTTCTATAAAAGCTAATTAGGTCAAGTTGGTTGATAGTATTGTGCAAGTCTGTTATGTCCTTACTGATTTTTCTCTACTTGTTCTGTTGATCATTGAGAGAGGAAGATTGAAATCTCAAATTAGAATTGCAGATTTGTCTATTTCTCCTTTTGGTTCTCAGTTTTTACTTCATGAAAACTGAAACCTTTGTATTAGTACATATACATTTAGGATTCTTGTGTCTTCTTGATGAATGGATTCTTATTATTTATGAAATATTATTTGTCCTGAAATCTGCTTTGTCTGATAATATATACATATTTTAGCATGTTTATGGTTAGTGTATCTTGGTCTATTTTAATCTGTCCTTTTATTTTAACCTACCTGTGTCTTTCTATTAAAAGTGCTTTTGTGGTATACTTAATCCTTTTTTATACAGATTGACAACCTCCGCCTTTTAGGAGACATTCAGACCATTCACATTTAATGTAATTATCATTAAGCGTACGATCTTGTTTTTCCTACTTGTCACATCTGTTCCCACCCCCTTTTTCCGTTTAATTTGGATACATTGAGTATTTCCGGGGTATTCCATTTTCTAGCTCCACCTTTGACTTATTAGATATGCTCTCTTTTGGCAAAGTGGAGAGCTAGCGGTTACTCTAGGATTTGGAATATGCATCTTTAAATTTATTGGTCTGTCTTGAAATACATTACTTCACACATATAAACCTCATGATAATACATTTTCATTTTACCCTTTGTGTTCTTCGTACAATGGTTGTTATATGTTGTATTTTATTTTACACATGCTATAAATCCCACAGTATGTTGCTTTTATATTTGCTTAAACGGACAACCATATTTTAGAGAAAAAAATTTAATGAGAAAAAAGGGTCATTTTCCCATTTGTTTGCCATTTCTGCAGCCTTCATTCCTTTGGTAACTTCAAGTGCCTGTATAGTATCATTTTTCTTTAGCCTAAAGAACTTCCTGTAACATTTCTTGTAGCATATGTCAACTCCTACTCACAACATATTTTCTTTCTCTATTTTGCCTTCATTTTTGTTGAATATTTTTACTGGATATAGAATTCTAGGTTGACAGTTGTTTTTTCTTTCAACACTTTAAAGATGTCATTCAGTATCTTTTGGTTTGCATTTTCTTCTAGTGAAAAGTTAACAGCCACATTTATCTTTTCCTTTTGCATAGTATGTTTCTTCTTATCGACTGCTTTCAAGATTTTCTCTTTATCACTAGTTTTCAACAATTTGATTATGATATGCCATGATGTGATTTTCTTTTTTTTTCTTTTTTCTTTTCTTTTTTTTTTGAGACGGAGTTTCACTCTTATTGCCCAGGCTGGAGTACAATGGTGCGATCTCGGCTCACCGCAACCTCCACCTCCCAGGTTCAAGCGATTCTCCTGCCTCAGCCTCCCTAGTAGCTGGGATTACAGGCATGAGCCACCACGCCCAGCTAGTTTTGTATTTTTAGTAGTGATGGGCTTTCTCCATGTTGGTCAGGCTGGTCTCGAACTCCCGACCTCAGGTGATCCACCCACCTTGGCCTCCCAAAGTGCTGGGATTACAGGCGTGAGCCACTACATCCGGTCGCCATGATGTGATTTTTCTTTGTGTTTTTGTTATAAGCTCATTGAGTCTATGGGTTTACAGTTTTCATGAAATTTGGAAATTTTAAGGCCATTATTTCTTCCATTTGTTTTTCCTGCTCTTGCTCCTCTTCTAATATTGTCCCACAAGTCATTGAGGTTCTCTTCAGATTCCTTGTCTCTGTGTTTAAGTTTGGATAATTTCTCTTGCTGTATCTTCAAGTTTACTCATCTTTCTTTCTGTACCATCTAATCTTTTTAAAAACCCATTCAGTACATTTTTCACTTTAGATATTATAATTTTTTGCCTTAGAAATTCCCTTCTGTTCTTCTTTACAGTTTTTTTTCCATCCTCATTATTTTCATGTTTTCCTTTAAATTATTGAACATAATTATAATTATTCCTTTAGCATTGTCATCTCCGTCAATTTTGGGTCTTTTTGATTGGTTGTTCTGCTCTTTATGAGTCACATTTTTCTGCTTTTTGCCTATTTAGTAATTTTTTATTGGATGCTGGACATTGAGAATGTTAAGTTATTAAACATCTGGATTTTATTGTCATTTTTGCTAAATTTTCTTTTGACAGGCAGTTAAATTACTTGTGAACCAGCTTCATTGTGTGAGACATCTTTATTATGATAAATTATACATAATATAAAATTTTCAGTTTTTGAGACAAAGTCTCACTGTGTCACCCAGGCTGGAGTGCAGTGGCGCGTTCTTAGCTCACTGCAAGCTCCGCCTCCCGGGTTAACGCCATTCTCCTGCCTCAGCCTCCCGGAGTGATTATTTAAGGCCTTGTACTGGTTGACTCTTTCAGCTGCATCATGAACTTTAAATATATGCCAAATAATTAACTTTTCTTTTTGAAAAAAAGTTAACAAGTTTTCTCTTAAAACTCCAACTGAAATCTCCACATGGTAATTTTCTGTGGTTGCTCAGTTGTTGTCCCTTACAGTGGCACTTTTACATCGCTTTTCCTTAATTACCTGTAATTGTAGACAATCTGGACAAAGAAACAGAAAATGAGTGTGAGTCCTGTATCTACGTCTTATCAGCTGCGGGATTTCCTCTGTGTCAAATGGGTGCCATCAAACCTGTTTTCCTGGGTATCTGAAAGTTCAGTGAGAATAGCATTTATGAAAATGCTCTGTGAATTCTAAAAATTAATGGCCCATGAAACAGTCTTCCAGATTCGGGATGAAGCAGTTTAAATATCTGAGAGCATTCGTCTCCTTTTTTCTCAATATCCTTGTCTTTGTTATTTTTTTATTTTTATTTTTTCTCTTTACCTGAGTTAAGGGAATTTTCCTGTTGAAATCTTCAAGGTCACTTTCGGCTGAGCTGGACCGGGCATGCTTCTTTCAAATCTGTGTTCTCCAGTGAGCCAGAAATGTTTGTTTTCTGACAGTAAACCACATTATTTTGCACCCAAAATGAAGCTTACTTATGCCAAAAATTACTGCTGAAATTGATTATTTCCATCTGTGGGGGAATTTTTTTCACATTAGGTTCATTTGTCAAGGTTACAGCGGAAGCTATGATTAGTTACTTGTAGACTGGGAAGTTAAGTTATGTAAAATTAGAAATAGCCATTCGTTTATGCTAAAAATTATTATCACAGGGGATTATCACTGTGCTGTTACAGTGAACACATGTTGGCAGTGTTAGTGAGTGTCTTCTTTATTAAAGCATGTTCAACAAAACTTCTGTTCAATAAAAGCTTCTATGGATGAGAAGCTAATTAATGAAGGAAAGAAAATGAATTTTTGTTGAAGGGATGGCCTTGCTGCTGCTGATTGCTTAAGTTACCTGAACTTGTTTGAAACCAAAGGAGAATTTACATACTGTGTTTAGAAAATGAGCTCTCAAAAACAACAAGCCCTGCAAAAGGGGATCATAGATTTACTGAACAGAGACTATACACATGTTAAATGTCCAGGGTTTATTTCTTCTCTTTAAGTGACTGACCCCAGGAAAAATGCTAAGGGCCTCCCCAGAGTCACTGGCCTAGGCTGGGCTTGGCCCCACAGAAAGTATAAAGGTGTCATGGAGGTGATCAGCAGCAGTGTCTTTTCAGATGTTCAACTTGGAAACCCAGGAGTCAAACATGATCTCTTTCTCACCCCTCACATTCAGTCGTCCATCTAATGTATTAATTCTGCTTCTTCAATGACTGTGGAATTCCTCCACTTCCCCCTCTCCTCGTGGTACCATGCTGATCCAGTCAACCACCATTTCATGATGGAACGTGCGATGATTTCCCTGCCTCCAGTCTCCCCACTTCATGTAATCTAATCTTCATTGCAGTGGAACCTTCTGAAAATTCAACCTTCATTTCAAACTCTCCAGTCACTCCCTATCATCTTTATAATGTATTAAATAGTTCCAATTCCTTAACATGATTTTTAAGACCCTACAGAGGCAGACTCCTGATTGCTCTCTCCTGCCTTATCCCACACCTCTCCCCTGTCCTACTCTGCCCTCCAGCCTTTCACTTTGTATTCATTCATTCATTCATTCATTCAGAGACAGGGTCTTGCTTTGACACCCAGGCTGGAGTACAGTGATGTGATCATGGCTCACTGCAGCTTCGAACTCCTGGGCTCAAGTGATCCTCCTGCCTCAGCCCCCTAAGTAGCTAAGACATGCCACCAAGCCCAGCTAATTTTTTAAAAATTTCATACAGATAGTATCTCGCTGTGTTGCCAAGGCTAGTCTCAAACTCCTGGCCTCAAAAAATTCTACTGCCTCAGTCTCCCAAAGTGTTGGGATTATAGGTGTGAGCCACCCTCAGTGGTTCCAGCCTTTTAGTTCATCATTCATTCCATGTTCTTTCCCTTGACGAAGAGCACTTTCTCCCTGCTCCCAAATTTTCCTGCCTGATCCTGTCCAGTTCTTACTGATCCTTCCAGTCCAGCTTAAACATGGGTTTTCCTACAAGTCTTCTCTGCTCAGCCTAGTGATGCTGTTGTCTGATACATGACAACTTCTGTACTCACACAGTCAAGCGTTTTTCTGTACTAGGAGCTAAATTTTCCTTGAGAAGTCAGGGAAGAAGCACAGTCAACCAGTCAGGCTTTCCTGAGTTCAAATCTTGACCCTGGGCAAGGCATTTAACCTCTTTAAGTTTCATTTATTTATCTTTACAATAAGCCTTGGTGGTAGTACCTAAGTCATAGGGCTTTCACGAAGACCAGAGAGAATGGTCTGTGTAAAGTGCCAGCAAATGGCACGTACTCGGCAAATGTCAGCTACTGTTATCATGTCCATTAGATCTACAGGTCCATAATCAACTGACAGCTTAGGACAGCTGCTCTACAAATACCTGCTGGATATTGTAACCTCTAATTCATAGGAAATTTTGGAATGTCTGAGGGCTTGGTTCTTTAATATCTTATATTTTCCTCATGCTCTCATTCCTGTTCTCTAGCTTTTCTCATTCCAATGCATGCCTCAATACATTCTGTATGCTGATGGCTCCCAAATGCATACTCCAACCCAGAACCCTCCCCTGAATTCCAGACCCTCTCTCTATCTACTTAGACACCTAACAGATGTATCAAACTTGACATGTGCAAACAAGCTCCTCAGAGGGTCCCTGAATCCACTCCTGTCTTCCCCACCTCAGTTCATGGTGGCACCATTCTCTCCTTGCTTAGGTCAGAAAGCCTGGTGCCATCCTGACCTCTCCTTTCAGTGAGTCCTGTCAGTCAACATTCCACATATATCCCAAGTTCCACCCCTCCTCCCCGCTGCACTGCTGCCACAGGCCCAGCCACCATCACTCTCACCTCAGTTACCACCACAGCCTCCTCCCAGGCCTGCCTGCCACTGCTCTCCCCCGACCCCTCCACCCACATCAGTCTGTACTCAAGACAGAAACCAGTAGTGAAGCTGGGCATGGTGGTTCATGCATGTAATCCCAGCACTTTGAGAGGTGGAAGTGGGAGTATCACTAGAGTTTAGGAGTTCAAGACCAGCCTGGGCAACATAGCAAGACCCCATCTCTACAAAAAAATTTTTTTTAATTAGCTGGGCATGGTGGCATGCACCTGTAGTCCCAGCTACTTGGGAGACTGAGGTAGGAGAATTGCTTGAGCCCAGGTGGTCAAGGCTGCAGTGAGCCATGATTGTGCTATTGTACTCCAGTCTGGGTGACAGAGCGAGACCTTGTCTCAAAAAAAAAAAAAAAAAAAAAAAAAAACACACAGTAGCAAACTTATCCAAATATCATTGCAACCACATCACTACATCACTCCTCTGACCAACAGTTAAGTGGCCTTCACCTCACTGGTAAGTCTAACTTTGATGTTTGAGGCCTCAGATGGTGCTCCTCAGACCTCATCTAGTCCAGCCACCGTGGCTCCTCTCTGTCCTTAGAATGTGCCAGGGCCTTTGCACATCCTGGAAATCTCACACCCAGACATCTCCTTGGTGAACTCCCTCACTTATGACAGGATTTTACTCCAAAGTCACTTTGTGGAGCACTTCTCTGGCCAAGTTATCTAACATTTCAGCCCCTCCCCAGCACTGCAGAGCCCCCTCCCAGCTTTATTATTTCTCCATCCAACCTAATGTTTGCCGTCTTGTTTACTCATGGACTTTGATTGCTGCCTATCTTTTTCACTCAAATGTCAGTTTCCTGGTGTATAGGAATTCTCCCTTTTATCTCCCCAGCTCTGAGAACAGTGCCTGGCACACAGTAGATCTCAAGAAATATTTGTTGAATGAATGAGTGATACAATATCTACCTAAAGTTCAGCTAAGAGGAATAGACTATCTCATTCACTCCTCTAGATACTTGCACAATTTCCATAGAAATTAAGCTAGAACAGAAAGCCTCGGTCTCTATGAGAATAATATTAGTGCCTATCATCTACCGATCCTTTACTATGTACCTGGAGTGGCAGGGAGCATGTGAGGAGCACAGTGAGTCACTGAGAGGTTAGGAAATGTGCTCGAGATGACAGATGGAACGTGACTGTACCACTTATGTGGTCTCCAGAATGTTCCTTCACCTGGATCTGCTTTGCACTGAGGTTCATGGGCTGTGGTGAGGGACCATGGAGCAATCGGCCCTGGGAATCCCATCATTTATTTTATTTTATTTAATTAATTTATTTATTTTTAAAATAGAGATACCATCTCACTATGTTCCCTGGGCTGGTCTTGAACTCCTGGGCTCAAGCGATCCACTTGCCTCGGCCTCCCAAAGTGCTGGGATTACAGGCGTGAGTCACTGTACCCAGCTAACCCCATCATTTTGACTCATGTATGGATGCTGTTGAGAAGACATTTTGTACTGCTTTTTCTATTTCCTTGCATCCGAAAATGTAGTTGGCTTTTTTACTTATGTGACACTGAGAATTTTGTTAGTAATGAATGTGACACTGAAAATTTTGTTAGTAATGAGCATTTTTAAAAATTTGACACTAGAAAACTTAAAGACAACAATATGCCCCACCCCTATATATATATATCAGGCTTTGTGGTGTGAAGTTAACACACGTTTTCTTTTGACCTTCTCGTGTATGTCTAGTTTCTGTTTATTTGTGGTATTTTATGACTCTCGTAAGCTTCTTTGATCTCTGGGAAGAAGGCAGGGTGTGAAAACGTTAAGTGTTCTCTTTCCGTGCCTTGTATGGTTAACTCTAACAATCGTCCTTTAGGAAGTAGAAGCACAGCTGGAGGAAGTGAGGAAGAAATCAGAAAAGGAGATAAAGCAGCTGGAAGAAGAGAAAGCCGCCCTCAATGTGAAGCTCCAGAATTCTCTGCTCGAGGTAAGCCCTGAACAAATGCAAGCCTTGGGGTGCTGTTTCTGGTCCCTGGGAGCTTCTGCCTAACTGAGAAGCCAAGAATTTTGGAAGACAGAAAAAGACACTCAGCCAGACAGGAAGGCTGTCTCAGGGGACATGCATTTAGCTGCAAGTAACAGAGAACCAGATTAGAGGTGCTTAAACAAAGAGGCCTTTAATGTCTCAAATAAGAGAAGGAGGCCACTGGTGTTGGTTCTGTGGCTTCATGAAGGCACAAGTGGGTAACCTGCAGTTCCCCTGCCTTTCCTTCCCCAGGGATACATTCGCCCCTTTGTGGGCTCTTAGCAATTTTGCCTTTCTAGGCCCTTCCTTTATTAAAAAATATTAAAAATTTATATTTTATGACTGCAGTGGTAGAAATATGAGTATCATCCAGACTATACATTTTTCTGATTTTAAAAGAAATTAACACATTTTCATGGGCACCTGAAAGTATCAAAGAACTAGTGGAAAAGGCTAGAAACAGAATCCTAAGAGCCATTTCTGAGCCTGCTTAAACCAAAAAAAGGTCAACAAGTTTCATTCCTTCCCCTGTCCTCCCTCAAACCTTCCAGATGAGACCTGTGTCTCCCATCTGCTTCAGGAACCCATGACACCAGTTCCTCAGCCCTGCTGTACATCACAACCTCTGGGGTATTTTTAAGAACACAGAGGCCACGCGCAAAACAGTATCGATTGTTTAGGAATAGCCAAGAGGTCAATCTAAACAAAGCACGAGGATGATAGAATCAAATTGGGCCAGTGGTTATCTCTAGAAGGGAGAGAGTGTAAGGGGCTGCAGCTGTATTTGTGACATGTTATTTCTTTAGCTGAGTGATGAGTACACAGGTGTGATGTTTTCTCTAACTCCTTCTATTTCTAAAATCATTATTTTAAAAAATGATGAGCATGTCATTCCTTAGACTTGATATTTCAGGGTCTAGAGGTAGGTCTTGGTGAAAAGTTCTGGGATAGAGTCTTCTGGTCCAGCCCAGACCAAGGTGGGGCTGCACAGCAAAGAAGCCTTTCTCTCTCCTTCCTCCTTTCTGCCCTGTTGTCCTCCCTTCCTCCTGCCTTTCCCTCACTCCCTCCTCCTTCACTTCTCCCTCCCTCCATCTCTTCCTCTCGCCCTGTTGGAGATACACTGCCAGTCTTCCTGTTGTACCTGGACCACACCTTGCTGCAGAGCTTAAGGTGGCCTCATGTACATGTATGAGACCAACCGAGTTATTCGTTTTTTTGGTTTGTTTTTTTTGAGACAGAGTCTCGCTCTGTCGCCCAAGTGGAGCACAGTGGCGTGATCTTGGCTCACTGCAACCTCCGCCTCCCAGGTTCAAGCAATTCTCCTGCCTCAGCCTCCCAAGTAGCTGGGATTACAGGCACCTGACACCACGCCTGGCTAATTTTTCTATTTTTAGTAGAGATGGGGTTTCACCGTGTTGGCCAGGATGATCTCAACTTCTTGACCTTGTGATCCACCTGCCTGGGCCTCCCAAAGTGCTGGGATTACAGACCCAGTTATTCTTTTGAATAACACAGGTCAGGGAAGCCTGGGCCCTGACCTATTTCTGTGAATGTGCCTTAGAGCTCTTTTTTTTTTTTTTTTTAAGCGGAATCTCACTGTCACCCAGGCTGCAGTGCAGTGGCATGATCTCAGCTCACTGCAACTCCTGCCTCCCAGGTTCAAGCAATTCTCCTGCCTCAGCCTCCCAACTAGCTGGGATTACAGGAACATGCTACCACACCTGGCTAATTTTTTGTATTTTAGTAAAGACAGGGTTTCACTGTGTTGCCCAGGCTGGTTGCGAACTCCTGAGTTCAGGTGATCCACCCGCCTCTGCCTCCCAAAGTGCTGGGATTACAGGCGTGAGCCACCGCACCTGGCCCTATTGCTCTAAATTCTATGCAGTAGTACCTACCTTATAACGGCTGTTGTGAGGATTAAAAGAGTTAATACTGTAAAAGGCTTAGGTTCCTGGCTGGGCGTAGTGGTTCACCCCTATAATCTCAGCACTTTGGGAGGCTGAGGTGGGAGGATCTCTTGAGCCTAGGAGTTTGATACCAGCCTGGACAACATAGCAAGATCCCATCTCATTTTTAAAAATAATAATAATAATTTTTTTTAAAAGGCTTAGATTCCTGGGTGGCACAGAGCAAATGGACCATTCAGGAGGTGCTCTTATTATGTTATACGTATCTCTACTGGGTGTCATTGGGCTTATAAACATTTATCTATCCCCCTCATAAAATGATAGCTTTTTAAAGGCAGGGACCATGCTTTATGATTTTACTATCTTGCTTTCACTCTGTCCCTTCCCCATCCCTCCTTGTACCTAGCATGGTGCCTAACTAGTATTAAGGTTTCTAGAAAAATTTGAGGAAAGTCCAGGTTTCCTTTATGTTTTTTGGCCTCATTCTCCTCAAAGTCTAGGGGAAAGCCGTCTGTTTAATTCATATATTACAATTAGTTGGTTAATCATCATCATCATAATTAAGGCCTTACACTTTAAGAGCACCCCCAAGCCACTCTTCTCTCATTTTATCTACATAATTCTTAAATGTTGTTCATTTTCTTTACCAATTAGCTTTTTTGTTTTGTTTTCAAAAGAAATTGAGTGGCCTTCCGGGAATGATATGAAAGCCACCCTACAGATCTAGTATAGAAATATGTATGTAAATAACTTAAAGGAAACTGTGGAATACTATAAACCTGCTGGGCACATTTTCTTCTGGAAAGACTAAGCAACTAGCTCATTAGACATGGCATTTCTAGGCCTGGCGCAGTGGCTCACGCCTGTAATCCCAGCACTTTTGGAGGCCGAGGCAGGCAGATCGCTTAAGGTCAGGAGTTCGAGACCAGGCTGGGCAACATGGTGAAACCCCGTCTCTACTAAAAATACAAAAAATTAGCTGGGCATGGTGGTGCATACCTGTAGTCCCAGCTGCTTGGGAGGCTGAGACAGGAGACTCGCTTGAACCTGGGAGGTGGAGGTTGCAGTGAGCCAAGATTGTGCCACTGCATTCCAGCCTGAGTGACAGAGTGAGACCCTGGCTCAAAAAAAAAAAACAAAACAAAAAAGAAAAAAACAGTATTTCTAGAAGTGTGTGTAAAATTTGCCTAATGGGGCACTCTTCCCAGAACAGACTGACCCAGGAGAATTGATTCCCGGATGAATGACTGTGTCGAGGAGGCAGAACTTGGTTTCATTGCCTGGTGTTTCTTATCTCCTCTTTTAGGTTTTAAGGCTGGAAGAATTTATCCAACAAAATAAGGCACGCCCCACAAGAGCTGAGGAAAGGCCCCAGGAATTAGGCTGCCAGCGCTGCAGCATTCTGGAGACCCAGGTAACCTCCAGCTTTGTCAGATTTAATTGAAGATACTTCTCTTCTCAGTCTCAGCCTTTCAGTGTCCCCAGTGACGCATGTTGATGTTAATGGTCTCTTTTACATCTCCCCTCGACACTGCCAAAATGCCTGGAAAAAAAAAAAAATCACCACAAAATCCATTCACAGAAACCACGAAGGAAATAGAATTCTGACTAATTATCTGGGTGGTTTGAAAAAGAATAAGGCCTGTCAGATGAGTCTCCGCTCTCTCTCTCAGAGCAGCCTGCCTGGCGGATAAAGGGCGCACTCAACTGGAGCAGGGCCTTTGATTCTGCCCAGCACGAACCCCAGTAGTCGTGATAAAAGCCCCTCTCGCCCCGGCTGCCTCCCTCCACAGCCATGATCTCATTTACTCTCACAACAGCCCTTGTCCGTGAAGCTGCCCTTTCAGGGACACCGCTTGACGGTAGAAACTGGTTGGTTTGTGTCTCTGTCTGGCCTGCGGTGGGTTGTATTGTTCTCTAGGATCACCATAATGAATGACCGCATACTTGGTGGCTTCAGCGATGGAAATGTACTCTCTCACAGTTCTGGAGGCCAGAGGTCTGAAATCAAGGTGTTGGCAGGGTTGGTTTATTTTGGAGGCTGCAAGGGAGAACCTGGTCTGTGCCGCTCCCCTCGCCTCTGGTGGTTGCTGGGCAGTCCTGGTGTTCCTTGGCCAGTCTTCCTTGCAGACGCGTCACTCCGGTCTCTGCCTCCGTCATCACATGGTCTCCTTCCCCGAGCGTCTGAGTCTCTGTGTCTTCACATAGCCTTCTTATAAAGACACCAGTCATTGGATTTAAGGCACACTCTACTACGGTATGACTTCATCGTAACTAATTGCATCTGCAAAGATCCTATTTCCAAATAAGGTCACATTCATAGGTACCGGGGCTTAAGACTTCAGCATATCTTCTTAGAGACACAGCCTAACCCACAAGATAGGCACTCAGTGAACATTTGTTGTACCATGTCAGGAATATAAATAATCCCTGTGAAGTGGGCGCTTGAGTACCCTGGCTTGAATAACCCTCTTAATTCCTGTTTTGGCAGCAAGAGAGCCAAAAAAAAAAAAAAACCCTCAGCCTTCAATTTCACTTATTTGATTGTTGCCTGCAATTTTCAGGCCATTTCAAACTCCAGGCAGGAAAACACTACATGGTGAGTCTGAATCTTCCCACATCAGTCTCACCAGTCTCTTGTTTACCCATTTCTGTGTACACGAGTGTCCTCAGGAACTGCAGTTTCTCTCCCATGACCCCCATCTTCCAGGGCTCAGGCCCTGGTCCTGCCAACAGCCCCCATGACATACTCCTCTGGGATAACCCCCAGTCAACCACATATTCACCAGGGCAAGAAACAGCCAAAATCTAGTGACTGTGGATTTAAATAATAATTAACATTTGTATGTGAACTGGTCAGTCGTAGAGCACTGTTCTCATCTTTGACTTCATTGGAGTTTTTTGTTTTTGAGACAGAGTGTCTTGCTCTGTACCCCAGGCTGCGGTGCAGTGGTGCAATCATGGCTCACTGCAGCCTCGACCTCCTGGCCTCAAGCGATCCTCCCACCTAAGCCTCCCGAGTAGCTGTGATCTCATATGTGTGCCACCATTGGTAGAGACAGTGTTTCATCATGTTGACCAGGCTAGTCTTGAACTCCTAACCTCAGGTGATCCTCCCAAAGTGATGGAATTACAGGTATGAATCAGCATGCTCAGCTTCATTGGAATTTTGCAACAACCCTGTAAGGCACCCATTTTACAGAAAAGAAAACTGAAGGTGAGGGCAGGTGACCTGCCCACAGTCACAGGCCGGTAAATAGCCAAGACAGGATGGAACCACGGGCTCTGATCCCCTCCTCTCTCCATAAGAGCAGCACATGCCCAGGATGCCTTCCAGATAAAACAGGCCCCAGCTGTCATTGGGTTAAGGGGAGCAGCTAGGACTCTCTGGGTTTCCTCCTTCTTCCTCTGACACCCAGAAAAGGGGAGAATCCTTGAGCAGCCCTGTTGCCCCCGCTGCCCCCCACCACTCCGGTAAGCCTGGAAGAGAATCCTAAAGGAGCAGAGGCACCCTCATCCACAGGGCTTTCCCCTTCCTGATCTGAGGCTGTCCCCCTCCTTTTGGAAGATTTCTGCCTGAGGGAGGTGCAGATATTTTCATTCTCCTCGGTTTCTTAAGAACCAGTCTCATGAGCTGGCATTCCAGAGAACTTTTGGCCCCAGGGACAACTGCGTCTTTCACCAGCACCATGTGGGGCTTCCCAGAAAGGTTGTCCTGAGATATTCAAGTATTTCTCAGCTCCGCAAAGTGACGGTGGCAGGGAGATGGACCGGAGTTGGCTGATATCCTTCTTGATGAAATTAAATCTGAAATAAGGTTGGTAAGCTGGAGACTGAATTTAAAAATGCAGTTCAGGAAGATTGTAGAGCAGGCCGTATTTTAGGAGGGAAAATAAACACGTAGAAGTTCTAGGTATGTTCCGGGGCTGATGACCCGAGTCTACCAGTCATGGTCACGACGTCCATGAGCCGGTGCTGTCACCACAGCTCAACTTCAGCACTTGACTTTGGGGTTGGATAATTCTTTGTTTTGGTGGCTTGCGGGGAGCTGTGCTGTGTGCTGCAGGATACATAGCAGCCTCCTTGGCCTTTACCAACAAGATGCCAGTAGTACCCTCCCAACCAAAAATGTCTCCTGGGGGCAAAACTATCCCCAGTAGAGAACCACCTCTGTAGCTAAAAAAGCAAGTCCTGAAGAAGTCCAGAATACAAGTGCCTGTTCGGAACATGGGTTGGTCCACCAGGAAACTCCTCAGCCTTTTTTTTTTTTTTTTTTGAGACAGAGTCTCACTCTGTCACCCAGGCTGGAGTGCAATGACGCGATCTTGGCTCACTGCAACCTCCGCCTCCCGAGTTCAAGCTATTCTTCTGCCTCAGCCTCCCGAGTAGCTGGGACCACAGGTGTGCACCCATGCCCGGCTAATTTTTGTATTTTTAGTAGAGATGAAGTTTCACCATATTGGTCTATGTCTCGAACTCCTGACCTCATGATCCGCCCGCCTCGGCCTCCCAAAGTGCTGGGATTACAGGCGTGAGCCACCCCGCCCAGCCCTCCTCAGCCTTCTTAACCTAGAATGTTGTCTTTCAATGAGCTTGGTTTCTTTTTTTTTTTAAGTTCCAGGGTACATATGCAGGATGTACAGGTTTGTTACCTAGGTAAACATGTGCCGTAGTGGTTTGCTACACCTATCAACCCATTACCTAGGTATTAAGCCCAGGATGTATTAGCTCTTTTCCCTATTGCCCTCCCCCAAGAGGCCGCAGTAAGTGTTGTTCCCCTTCCTGTATCCATGTATTCTCATGGTTCAGCTCCCACTTATAAGCGAGAACTTGTGGTGTTTGGTTTTCTGTTCCTGTGTTCGTTTTCTGAGGATTATGGCTTCCAGCTCCATCCATGTCCGTGCAAAGGACATGATCTCATTCTTTTTTATGGCTGCACAGTATTCCGTGGTGTATATGTACCACATTTTCTTTATTCAGTCTATCATTGATGGGCATTTGGGTTGGTTTGATGTCTTTGCTTTTGTGAATAGTGAATGAGCTCGGTTTCCAGAGGGAAGTGCAGATGCCTCCTCTATACCGTTGCAGCAGGAACCTCGACAAATATCAGTTTCATTTGATTCAACTCAATATGCACATTATTCATTCATTCTGCAGTTGTGTGTGCAACACCTGGGATATGCCAGCCTCTGAGCTGGATGCTAGAGGGAGAAGTGTGCATAAACAAATAGCTGGAAAACAATGTGGACAATTAGTAACAGCTTAAACATCTGGTGCTGTTTTCTATTAGGCATTTTGCAGGTATTGTTTGTTCTTTCAAATTAAGACCTCTTTTCAAATAAGCAATCCACATATGTGGTACAGAACTCAAATGGTATATAAAGGTATACATTGGAAAGCATCTTTCTTCTTGCTGCCAAGTTCCCTATCCCAGGGCAAACTACTGGCTGTGTTTTATCTTCTCTCTTTTTATATATCCTTTCAGAGATATACTGTATATACAGGCATAATTGTGGATTTTTTAAATATAAATGATAGCATACTCTCATGAAATCCTTTTTTTTTTTTTTTTTGGAGACTGGATCTTGTTCTGTCACCCAGAATAGAGTGTAGTCCTGGCTCACTGCAAACCTCGACGTCCTGCCTTAGCCTCCTGAGTGGCTGGGACTACAGGCACCCACCACCACGCCTGGCTAATTTTTGGGTCTCACTGTAATCCTCAGCTCACTGCAGTCCTGGCTCACTGCAATCCTCCTTGCTTGGGCTCAAGCAGTCCTCCTGCCTCATCCTCCTGAGTGGCTGAGACTACAGGTGCCCACCACCATGCCCAGCTAGTTTTTGTATTTTTTGTAGAGATGGGGCTTCATCATGCTGTCCAGGCTGGTCTCAAACTCCTGGGCTCAAACCATCCACCCACCTCCGCCTCCCAAAGTGCTGGGATTGCAAACATGAACCACTGCGCCTGGCCAATTCTGCTTTTCTTAACTTAAATTTTATAGCTTAGAGACACTTTTATAGCTCAGTACACTTCCCTTTCAGCTTCATTTTTTTTAAAAAAACAAACCAACCATCTAGTTCTCCCTTGTATAGAAAAACCATATTATATTGAACCATTCCCTTGTGATTGACATTTAGATTGTTTTCACATCTCTCTATTTTAGATAATACTTCAATGGATAGCACCATAGAGGGATATAATATAGTATAGTAGTTAAGCAAGCTCACCCCTGAACCAGACACCTGGGTTCTTACTGGCTGGATAATCTTGGACAAATAATTTGATGTCTCTTTGCTTCACCTTTCTCATTTATATGCCAAGGACGATGATAGCATCTACTCCAGAGGGTCTTTGTGAGGTCTAAATGAATTCCTATCTGTCTGGCGTTGGAAACAGCACCTAGTGTGTGTAAATGCTCCCTCGGTGCTAACTCTTGCTCCCGTGGAATTTGCCAGGTCCAGTGGTGTGTGCGTGTTTAACTGCAATAGATAACACCACTTGCCACCCACTGAGGTTGTTCCGCTCTGTGCCCCCACCAGCAGCACGTGTGCCTTGCTAATACAGCAAGTAACAAAACTTTCTGAACTTTTCCAGTCAGAAAAAAAATTGTAATCTAGTTCAAATAGTTTTGGCAAGCCAGCTCTGTGCCAGCCTGGTGAGCCGAAGCTCTGCGGAGGTCTAGATGAGGCGTGAGCAGCATACTTTAGCATGGCCATATCTGCAACCACACAGGATGGTACAAGGGGCAGAGGTAAAGCCAGGGAGGCGTGGGCAGGGGCTTGAACAATCCGATGGCAGATCTGCTGGTGGAAACAGGGGCATCAGAACAGGATATTAAATGACAACTTCCCCAGTGATGTTCCTGCTGGATTGAGGCTATAAAATGTAAGTTTGCTCAAGACTCAGGGGTTTCAGTTTAGGCCAGTAGCTGTTCTGCCAAAGCATTTCAGTGAGTCAAGAGAAATAGAAACAGGCCAGGCGCAGTGGCTCACGCTTATAATCCCAGCACTTTGGGAGATGGAGGCGGGTGGTTCACTTGAAGCCAGAAGTTCAAGACCAGCCTGAGCAACATGGCAAAACCTCGTCTCTACTAAAAATACAAAAATTAGCTGGGCATGGTGGCACACCTGTAGTCTCAGCTACGTGGAAGACTGAGGCACAAGAACCGCTAGGACCTGGGAGGCGGAGGTTGCAGTGAGCCAAGATTGTGCCTCTGTACTCCAGCCTGGGGAACGGAGTGAGACTCTGCCTCAAAAATAAGTAAATAAATAAACAAATAAACAATAAAAAGAAATCTAAAAAAGAAAGAGAAAGATAAAAATAATAATGTCAGCTGAGAACAGGCTTTCCACTCCATTCCCAGAACATGCAGCGAGAGGGCTGCCAAACGTGGGTGTGACTCTGTCCCCATTAAACTTAGCTGGGACCTCACCAAGCCTTTAATCCTGGCTTCTCCCTGCCAGCCCTTGATTTCGTAGATTCAAAGTTTTACTAATTGGTTTCCAGAAAGCTATTTTAGTCATAATCATTCTGAAGGAAAATTTTTTTCCAGAAGACTCCTTTGGTGCCTGGGCCACACAGAACGGGCAGTGGAAAAGGGTGGAAATTTTCATACATACCCCTGCCCACGCCCTCTCCAGAAGGAAAAGGGAGTCATTTGTGGTAACTGCTATTTAAGTCATCTCGTCTCTACAAATATGTCTGAGTACCGTCACTATACAAGCCATGGGGCTGCATGTCCAGGAGAATGAGGCCTAATCTTGGTCCTTGGAGGGCTCATATTTCAAATGGGAGAAATAACTATTTCCTTAAATATTAACTTATTATGATGACTGCTATGATGATGGCAAGAAGATATATTAATGGCAAGCCCATATGGGAGAGGAAGCTTTCTGTCCAGGGGAGTCCAGGAAACTATTCCAGAAGAATGACGTCTGCGGACATCTGCTTGACACTGAAATCTGAATATGACTTCACTAGAAAATGGGATGCTGTGGGGAAGCAGCCCAAGGCAAGCTCCCTGAGGCGTTCGGGAAGGAGCCAGGGACACTCCCAAGCTCTCCAGGTCTGAAAGTGTCCCCTGCTTCTTGGAGGCCCTGAGTAGTTTGCTGGGCAACAGTCGCCCCGTGCCATATGTTGGAGGACCATAGGAATTGGAGGTGTCAGCTGTCCTGGTCGTTGGCAGGCAGATGACCACTAGGCTGTTAAACAACTGTGACATCCTGAGTGTTCCTCAGGCCAATTGGGAGCCAGCACCCTCGGTCTGGTGTGAATGGAGGGGTCTGATTCCATCTGACATAGAACAAAGCAGCCTGCCCTCCACTCCACAGAGAGGTTCTGGGCATCAGCTGAGATTCAGTGTAGGAAGACAGTGTAGGGCAGGGCCACCTGCCTAAGGCTTAGGACATGGGTTCCACCCAGCTCTACCCGAGAGCTGCTTAGGAGCCTCAGACAGGCCAGAAACCATCCCTGAGATCAGTTTCTTCATTACTCATAATGGCAAACCCAGAGTACTTCACACAGTTCACAAACCACCCTATGAGACTTCTTATAGAGAAACCACGGCCCAAAGGGTGGCACCAGGGCCTGCGCTGTAACCTGCAATGCTGCACTACTTCTTGTTAGTAAAACAGCAGCAATAATCCCTGCCCTTCGTACCCCCAGAGACTTGTGGTAATGAACAGGAGAAAGCATATGAAGGCACTTTTCGGAACTATTAAAGATTCTGTCAATGTAAGGTGACTTTATAGTATCTATTACAGTCCCCTGTAATCATTTCAGCAAAACTCCATTACATTTGGTGTTCTATTTTAAGATGCACATAATGCTACCTTTGAAAGATTGTCAAATGAACTTGAGAATGACTGAATATTCCCTTATAGGAGATTTCCTGGGCGTGGGTGTTTCTTTAAAATAGAAATAATCCAGAAAAGGTTAAATAAATGGAAGATGAAAGATGAGGACCTAATGTGAACACGGATTTAAAATAACCAGCCATTTGCCTGGGAGGAAGTGGGAGGAGGCATTTGCAGTGGATGGTTTGGAGGAGAAGCAGATCTATTTATTTTTCCGTGCACTAACTATTCATACCCAGGCCACTTTAGCACTGGAGAGAGCATTGGACTGAACCTGAGAAATACGCCTTTTGGGAAAAACCCAAGAGTAGGAATTGGGTTGAGCAACTCAGGATACACCAGGAGTGGTTCAGGGATATTCTCAGAAGCCATGTTCTGAGTCTGTTTTATTTAGTTCAGAGAAGTTCAAACATTTTTTTTGTTTTGGTTTGTTTATTTATTTCAATAGGGTTTTGGGGAACAGGTGGTGTCTGGTTACATGAAATAAGTTCTTTTTTCTGTTATATCATTATCATTGAACACGTGTTCAAATCTAGGCTTTTAAGGTTTTCACAAGAGAGAACTATTATATATTTAGTGCAACCAGGTACAAGACAGGCTCAAAAACAAAACTGAAAAAGATCTGTGAAAAGCTTTCAAAATAACAAAATTTAAATATAATTTTTAATGACATAAAAACTATAATTTATCATGTGTAACATGTTTTGAAATATCTATACATTGTGGAATGGCTCAATATAGCTACTTAACATATGTGTTACCTTATATGCTTGAATAAGTTCTTTAGTGCTGCTTTCTGAGATGTTGGTGCACCCATCACCTGTGCAGTGTACACTGTACCCAATGTGCAGTCTTTTATCCCTCACCCTCTTCTCACCCTTTGCCCTGAGTCCCCAAAGTCCATTGTATCATTCTTATGTTTTTGCATCCTCATAGCTTAGCCCCCACTTATGAGTGAGAACGTACCATGTTTGGTTTTCCATTCCTAAGTTACTTCACTTAGAATAATGGTCTCTACTTCCATCCAGGTTGCTGCAAATGCCATTATTTTGTTCCTTTTTATGTCTGAGTAGTATTCCATGGTGTATATATATATACCACAATTTTTTTTATCCACTTGTTGACTGATGGGCATTTGGGCTGGTTCCATATTTTTGCAATTGCAAATTTTGCTGCTATAAACATGCGTGTGCAAGTATCTTTTTCATATAATGACTTCTTTTCCTCTGGGTAGTTACCCAGTAGTGGGACTGCTGGTAGTTCAACCACTATAGAAAACAATATAGAGATTCCTTGAAGAACTTTACACACTGTTTTTCATAGTGGTTGTACTAGTTTACATTTTCACCAGCAGTTGTAAAAATGTTCCCTTTTCCCTACAGCTATGTCAACATGTATTTTTTTTTATTTTTTGACTATGGCCGTTCTTGCAGAGTAAGGTGGTATCACATTGTGGTTTTGATTTGCATTTCCCTGATCATTAGTGATGTTGAGCATTTTTTCATGTTTGTTGGCCATTTGTATATCTTCTTTTGAGAATTGTCTATTCATGTCCTTAGCCCACTTTTTGGTGGGATTGTTTGTCTTGCTGATTTGAGTTTCTTATAGATTCTGGATATTAGTCCTTTGTCAGATGTATACATTGCAAAGATTTTCTCCCACTCTGTAGGTTGTCTGTTTACTCTGCTGATTGTTTCTTTTGCTGTGTAGAGCTTCTTAGTTTAAGTAAGTCCAATCTATTTATCTTTGTGTTTGTGGCACTTGCTTTTGTTTTCTGGGTCATGAACTCTTTGCCTAAGCCAATGTCTAGAAGGGTTTTCCCAATGCTATAGAATTTTTATGGTTTTGGGTCTTAGATTTAAGTCCTTGAACTATCTTGAGTTGATTTTTGTATAAGGTGAGAGATTAGGATCCAGTTTCAATCTTCCACATGTGGCTTGCCAATTATCCCAGCACCATTTGTTGAATAGGGTGCCCTTTCCCCCCGACCCTTTTTTTTTTTTTTTTTTTGCTTTGTCAAAGATCAGTTGACTGTATTTGGCTTCATTTCTGGGTTTTCTACTGTGTTCTATTGTTCTATGGGTCTGTTTTTATAACAGTACCATACCGTTTTGGTGACTGTGGCCTTATAGTATAGTTAGAAGTCAGGTAATGTGATGCCTCCAGATTGTTCTTTTTGCTTAGCCTTGCTTTGGCTGTGTGGGTTCTTTTTTTCTCCCACATGAATTTTAGGATTGTTTTTTCCAAGTTCTGGGAAGAATGACGGCAGTATTTTGATGGGAAGTGCATTGAACTTGCAGATTGCTTTTGGCAGTATGACCATTTTCACAATATTGATTCTACCCATTCCTGAGCATGGGATGTGTTTCCATTTGTTTGTGTCATCTGTGATTTTTTTCAGCAGTGTTTTTTAGTTTTCCTTGTAGTGGTCTTTCACCTCCTTGGTTAGATATATTCCTAAGGTTTTTTGTTTGTTTGTCTGTTTGTTTGTTTTGCAGCTATTGTAAAAGGGGTTGAGTTCTTGATTTGATTCTCAGCTTGGTCAGTGTTGGTGTATAGCAGAGCTACTGATGTGTATACATTAATTTTGTATCCTGAAACTTTGCTGAATTCATGTATCAGTTCTAGGAGCTTTTTGGAGGAGTCTTTAGGGTTTTCCAGGTATATGATCACATCATCAGCAAACAGTGATAATTTGACTTCCTCTTTACTGATTTGGATACCCTTTATTTCTTTCTCCTGTCTGATTGCTCTGGCTAGGACTTCTACTATGTTGAATAGAAGTGGTGAGAGTGGGCAACCTTGTTTTGTTCCAGTTCTTAGGGGGAATGCTTTCCACTTTTCCCCATTCGGTAGAATGTGGACTGTGAGTTTGCTATAGATGGCTTTGATTACATTGAGATATATTCCTTCTATGCTGATTTTGCTGAGGGTTTTAACCATAAAGGGATGCTGGATTTTGTCAGATGCTTTTTCTGAATCTATTGAGATGATCGTGTGATTTTTTGTTTTAATTCTGTTTATGTGGTGTATCACATTTATTGACTTGCATATGTTAAATCATCCCTGCATCCCTGGTATGAAACCCACTTGATCATGGTGGATTATTTTTTTGATATGCTGTTGGATTTCATTGGCTAGTATTTTGTTAAGGATTTTTGCATCTATGTTCATCAGGGATATTGGTTTGTAGTTTCCCTTTTTTGTTATGTCCCTTCCTGATTTTGGTATTAGGGTGATACTGGCTTCATAGAATGATTTAGGGAGGGTTTCCTCTTTCTCTATCTTGTGGAATAGTGTCAATAGGATTAGTACTGATTCTTCTTTGAATGTCTGATAGAATTCAGCTGTGAAATCCATCTGGTCCTTGACTTTTTTTGGCAATTTTTTTACCATTTCAGTCTCACTGCTTGTTATTGGCCTGTTCAGAGTTTCTATTTCTTCCTGGTTTAATCTAGAAGAGTTGTATATTTCCAGGAATTTATCCATCTCCTCTAGGTTTTCTAGTTTATACATGTAAAGGTGTTCATAATAGCAACTGAAACAAGTATTGCTGGACTTGAAAGAGCTCATTCAGGTCGGGTGCAGTGGCTTACACTTGTAATCCTAACACTTTGGGAGGTCAATGTGGGCAGATCACTTGAGCTCAGGAGTTTGAGACCAGCCTGGGCAACATGGCAAAACCCCATCTCTACAAAAAATACAAAAAATTAGAAGGGTGTGGTGGTGTGTACCTGTAGTCCTGGCTACTTGGGAGACTGAGGTGGGAAGATAGCTTGAGCCCAGGAGGCAGAGGTTGCAGTGAGCTGAGATCATGCCACCGTACTCCAGACTGGGCAACAGAACCACAGACCTTATCTTAAAAAAGAAAAAAAAAAAAAAAAAAGCATTCATTCAGCCAACTATTTATTGATCTCCATGGTCAAGTTCAATTGTGAAATACAGTTGTATGTCACTTAATGACAATGACACATTCTGATAAATGGGTTGTTAGGCGATTTTGTCATTGTGGAAACATTATAGATGGTGTAGCCCACTACACACCTAGGTTATATGCTGTAGCTTTTTGCTCTTAGGCTGCAAGCCTATACAGCATATTACTGTACTAAATATGTGGACAGTTGTAACACAAGGGTAAATATTTATGTATCCTAATGTAGCTAAACATAGAAAAGATAACGTGTAACACTACATCTTTACAATGGCTATGTCATCATTAGACAATAGGAATTTTTCAGCTCCATTATGAAGGCATACCTTGGAAATGTTGCAAATTCAGTTCTAGACCACCACAAAAAAGTAAATATTGAATAAAGCAAGTCACACAAATTTATTGGTTTCCCAATACATGTAAAAGTTATGTTTATACTATACTACAGTCTATGAAGTGTATAATAGCATTATTTATAAAACTATAATATGTGTACCTTAATTTAAAAATATACTTCGTGTCTCTGTGTCACATTTTGGTAATTCTCACAATATTTCAAAACTTATTATTCTTATTGTATCTGATAAGGTGATCTATGATTAGTGATCTTTCATGTTGCTATTGTAATTGTTTTGGGGCACCACAAACCATGCCCATAGAAAATGGTGAACTTAATAAATGTTGTGTGTGTCCTGGTTGTGTTCCAGAACCAGCTGTTTCCCTGTCTCTTTCCCTCTATCCTTGGACCTCCCTATTCCCTGAAACACAACAATATTGCAGTTAGGCCAATTAACAATACTAGAATGGCTTCTAAGTGTTTATGTGAAAGGAAGAGTTGCACATCTCATGTTGAATCAAAAACTAGAAATGATTAAGCGTAGAGAGGAAGGCATGTCAAAAACTTTGAGACAGACCTAAGCTAGGCCTCTTGTGCTGAACACTTAGCCAAGTTGTGAGTGCAAAGGAAAAGTTATTGAAAGAAATAAATAGTGCTACTCCAGTGACACATGAGTAATAAGAAAGTAAGACAACCCTACTGCTGATATGGAGAAAGTTTTAGTTGTCTGGATAGAAGATCAAACCAGGCATAACATTCCCATAAGCCAAAGCCTAATCCAGAGCAAGGCCGTCATTCTCTTTAATTCTGTAAAGGCAGAGAGAGGCGAGGAAGCTGCAGAAGAAAAGTTGGAAGCTAGCAGAGGTTGTTTCATGAAGTTTAAGGAACAAGCCATCTCCATAACATAACAAGCAGCAAGCGCTGATGGAGAAGCTACAGCAAGTTATCCAGAAGATCTAGCTAAGATCATTGATGGGCCAGGCGCGGTGGCTCACGCCTGTAATCCTAGTACTTTGGGAGGCTGAGGCGGGCGGATCACGTGGTCAGGAGATCAAGACCATCCTGGCTAACACGGTGAAACCCCGTCTCTACTAAAAATACAAAAAATTAGCCGGGCGTGGTGGCGGGCACCTGTAGTCCCAGCTACTCGGGAGGCTGGGGCAAGAGAATGGCATGAACCCGGGAGGTGGAGCTCACAGTGAGCCGAGATTGTGCCACTGCACTCCCACCTGGGTGACAGAGTGAGACTCTGTCTCAAAAAAAAAAAAAATCATTGATGAAAATGGCTACCTTAAACAACAGATTTTCAATGTAGACAAAACAGCCTTATATTAGAAGATGCCATCTAGGACTTTCATAGCTAGAGAGGTAAAGTCAATGCCTGGCTTGAAAGCTTCAAAGGACAGGCTGACTCTCTTGTTAGGAGATAATAAAGCTAGTGACTTTCAGTTAAAGCCAATGACCATCTATCATTTCAGAAATTCTGGAGGCCTTAAGAATTGTGTGAAATCTACTCTACTTGTGCTTTATAAGTAAAGCAATAAAGCCTGTATGATAGCACATCTGTTTATGGTATTATTTATTGAATATTTCAAGCCCAGTGTTAAGACTTACTGCTCAGAAAAAAAAGATTCCTTTTAAAATATTATTGCTCACTGACCACCTGGTCACCCGAGAGCACTGATGAAGAGGTACAAGGAGAGTAATGTTGTTTTCATGCCTGCTGACACAATACTCATTCTGTAGCTCATAGATCAAGGATTAATTTCTCCTTTGAAGTCTTATTATTTAGGAAGTAGATGTTTTAGCACAAAAAGAGAGGGTGAAAAAAAGAAATACATTTCATTTCATAAGGTTATAGCTGCCATAGATAGTGGTTCCCCTGATGGATCTGGGCAAAGCCCATTGAAAGCCTTCTGGAAAGAAGTCACCATTCTAGAAACCATTGATAATATTCATGATTCATAATTTGTGGGAGGATAAAAACAACAATAGGAGTTTGAAAGAAATTTATTCCAACCTTCATGGATGACTTGGAGGAGTTTGAGATTTCAGATGAGGAAGTAATTATGTAGAGAAAGAAAGAGAACTAGAATGAAATGTAAAACCTGACGATGTGACCGAATTGCTGCAATCTCATTATAGAACTTCAATGGATGAGGAGTTGCTTCTTACAAATGATCAAAGAAAGTGGTCTCTTGAGATGAAATTTACTCCTGATGAGACTTCTGTGAGCATTGTTAAAATAACAAGAAAGGATTTAGAATATTACATGAACTTAGTTAATAGATCAGTGACAGCCGGGCGCGGTGGCTCACGCCTGTAATCCCAGCACTTTGGGAGGCCGAGGCAGGCAGATCACAAGATCAGGAGATCGAGACCATCCTGGCTAATATAGTGAAATCCCATCTCTACTTAAAATACAAAAAAATTAGCTGGGCGTGGTGGTGAGCGCCTGTAATCCCAGCTACTTGAGAGGCTGAGGTAGGAGAATGGTATGAACCTGGGAGGCAGAGCTTGCAGTGAGCTGAGATAGTGCCACTGCACTCCAGCCTGGGCAACAGAGCGAGACTCTATCTCAAAAAAAAAAAAAACAAAAAAAAAAACAAAGATCAGTGACAGTTTGAGAGGATTGCCTCGAATTTTAAAAGAAGTTCTACTGTGAGCAACATAGTGTCAAACAGTATTGTATGCTACAGAGAAATCTTTTGTGAAAGACAGAGTCAAGCTATGTGGAAAACTTCATTGTTATCTTATTTTAAGAAATTGCCACAGCTGCCCCAGCCTTCAGCAATGATCATTTTGATCAGTCAGCAGCCATCAACATTGAAGAAAGACCCTTCACAGCAAAAAGATTACAACTCACTGAAGGCTCAGATGATTGTTAGCATTTTTTAGCAAATTAGTACTTTTAAATTTAGGTATGTATTTTTAGACATAAGGTTATTGCACGCTTAATAAACTATAGTAAAATGTAAACATAACTTTTATGTGTGTGGGAAACAAAATTGTGTGTCTTGCTTTATTGCAATATTTGCTTTATTGTGGTATTCTGGAACTGAACCTGCAGTATCTTTGAGGTATGCTTGTAATTATTAATACTTTTGTCTTTTAACTTTTATACTAGAATTAAAAGTGATTGGCACACTACCATTACAGTAATATAGTTCTATATTTGCCTATATATTTACCTTTTCTAATGAGTTTCATACTTTTAGGCTACCCTGTTGCTGTTTAGCATCCTTTAATGTCAACTTGAAGAAATCCCTTTAGCATTTCTTGTAAGGCAGGTCTAGTGATGAAGAATTCCCTCCACTTTTGTTTGTCTGGGAAAATCTTTCATTTATTTTTGTTTGTTGTTGTTGTTAAATTTTTTTTTTTATTTCCATAGGTTTTTGGTGAACAGGTAGTGTTTGATTACATGAGTAAGTTCTTTAGTGGTGATTTATGAGATTTTGGTACACTGATCACCTGAGCAGTATACACTGCACTCCATTTGTAGTCTTTTATCCCTCCCCAGTTTCCCACCCTTTCCCCCTGACTCCCCAAAGTCCACTGTGTCATTCTTATGCCTTTGCATCATCATAGCTTAGCTCCCACTTATGAGTGAGAACATATGATGTTTGGTTTTCCATTCCTGAGTTATTTCATTTAGAATAATAGTCTCCAATCTCATCCAGGTCACTGCGAATGCCATTAATTCATCCTTTCTATGACTGAGTAGTATTTCATTGTATATATATACCACAGTTTCTTTATCCGCTCGTTGATTGATGAGCATTTGGGTTGGTTCCACATTTTTGCAAACTGTGCTGCTACAAACATGCCTGTGCAAGTACCTTTTTCCTATAATGACTTCTTTTCCTCGGGGTAGATACCCAGTAGTGGGATTGCTGGATCAAATGGTAGTTCTACTTTTAGTTCTTTAAGGAATCTCCACACTGTTCTCCACAGTGGTTATACTAGTTTACATTCCAACCAGCAGGGTAGAAGTGTTCTCTGTTCATTGCATCTATACCAACATCTATTTTTTAAAATTTTTTTGATTATGGCCATTCTTGCAGGAATAAGGTGGTATCACATTATGGTTTTGATTCGCATTTCCCTGATCATTAGTGATGTTGAGCATTTTTTCATATGTTTGTTGGCCACTTGTATATTTTCCTTTGAAAATTGTCTATTCATGTCCTTAACCCACTTTTTGGTGGGATTGTTTGTTTTTTTTCTTGCTAATTTGTTCGAGTTCATTGTAGATCCTGGATATTAGTTCTTTGTCAGATGTATAGATTGTGAAGATTTTCTTCCACTCTGTGGGTTGTCTGTTGACTCTGCTGACTGTACCTTATTGGTGCCAATCCTATTGACACTATTCTACAAGACAGAGGAAGAGGGAGTGCTTCCTAAATCATTCTATGAAGCCAGTATCACCCTAATACCCAAACCAGGAAATGACATAACAAAAAAAGAAAACTGCAGACCGATATTCCTGATGAACATAGATGCTAAAATCTGTAACAAAATACTAGCTAACCAAATCTAACAACATATCAAAAAGATGATTCACCATGATCAAGTGGGTTTCATACCAGGGATGAAGGGATGGTTTAACATATGCAAGTCAATAAATGTGATACACCACATAAACAGAATTAAAACAAAAAATCACATGATCATCTCAATAGATGCAGAAAAAACATTTGACAAAATCCAGCATCCCTTTATGATTAAAACTCTCAGCAAAATTGGCATACAAAGGACATACCTCAATGCAATAAAAGCCATCTATGACAAACCCACATTCTACTGAATGGAAAAAATTCAGTAGAATAGGAAAAAGTTGAAAGTATTCCCTCTGAGAGCTAGAACAAGACAAGAATGCCCACTATCATCACTCCTCTTCAACATAGTACTACAAGTCTTCACCAGAGCAATCAGATAAGAAAAAGAAATAAAGGGCATCCAAATCAGTCAAGAGGAAGCAAATTTTCTTTTATTTTTGAAGGAGGGTTTCCCAGGTATAGTACTCTTAGTTGGCATTTTTTTGGCACTTTGAATATATCATCCCATTCCCTTCTGGCCTGCAAGGTTTCTGCTGAAAAATGTTCATTGTCTTATGAGGGGATTCTCTTATATGTAACAAATAGTTTTTCTCTTTCTGCTTTCAAAATTTTATGTCTTTGACCTGTGACAATTTGATTATCTATCTCAGTATGGTTCTTTGAGTTCATCTTATCTGATGTATTTAGGGCTTCTTGGATCTGTATGCTTATTTCGTTTTCCAGATTTGGGAACTTCTTAGTCATTATATTTAAGTAAGCCTTGTTGTCCTTTCTCTCTTCTTTTTTCTTTTTGCATCTTTGACTGAATTATTTCCAGTGACCTGTCTTTGAGTTTACTAATCCTTTCTTCTGCTTGATATAGTTTTCTGTTAAATTCCTCTAGTGAATTTTCTTTTTTTTTTTTTTTTTTTTTTTTTTTTGAGACGGAGTCTCACTCTGTCACCCAGGCTGGAGTGCAGTGGGGCAATCTCGGCTCACTGCAAGCTCTGCCTCCTGGGTTCATGCCATTCTCCTGCCTCAGCCTCCCAAGTAGCTGGGACTACAGGTGCCCACCACCACACCTGGCTAATTTTTTGTATTTTTAGTAGAGACGGGGTTTCACTGTGTTAGCCAGGATGGTCTCAATCTCCTGACCTCATGATCTGCCTGCCTCAGCCTCCCAAAGTGCTGGGATTACAGGCATGAGCCACCATGCCCGGCCAGTGAATTTTCATTTCAGTTATTGTGTTACTGTGTTTTCAGGTCCATGATTTCCTTTGGTACTTTAAAAATATTTCCTCTCCTTGTTGAAATTCTCACTTTGTTCATTCATTGTTCTATCTTGGTAAGCAACTCTATCAGAGTTATTTTTATTCTCTGTCAGGTGAATCATAGAACTGTTTCATTAGGGTCAATTTATGGAGATTTATCTTGTTCCTTTGTTGGGAACATCTTTGCCTGATTTTTATTTTCCTTGACTCTCTGTGCTGGTGTCCATGCATTAGACAAAGCAGTCACCTCTCCCAGTCTTCCCAGGTTGATCTTGTACAAAAGAATCCCCCATCAATGAGCCTGGTCAGGTAATGGGGGTCTCTACAAACTCATTTCCTCCCAGTAAGAAGCAGGAAGCTGCAGTTTTCGTTTGCTCACTCTGCACTGAGCCTAGGAGGAGCTATGGTATCTACCAGGCCAAGTTTCTATCTCCATTCTCTTCCAAGTGGCTAGACTGTAATGGACCTTATAGAGCTCCAACAGCAGCAAGACAAAAGCTAGTCCTCTAGGGACCTCCCCCTTGGAAAAGTTGGGGTGCTAGACATGCCAATTAATTCCTTTCCTCCTCTGGTTGAAGCTGGTGTAGGGAGTCTCTTCGTGATCATATGGTACTTCGCCAGGGGCAGCATCTTTGACAAGAGTGTGTTCTGAATCTCCCTACCAGCTTTGGTGAGTCTGTTTCTGCATTCTCCTGGGGTGCAGGGGCCTTTTGATTAGTTTCTGATTTTTTACAAAGGGAATATGTACATGAATTGCTGAAGTGATATGCTCATTGGGGAAAAAAGGGATCAGGACTTCCTTCTGCCATGTTGCTGACGTTACTCCTCTCAGGTTGATTTTTGAGTCGCAGTTTTTTAGATACTTGGTATTTGCACAACATGGTTTGAACTCATATCCATTTAGGCCTTGATGCTGGTAGGTGACAATCATGTCAAAACAGCCCAGCTGAGTGTCAGTGCGGTGACATGGAATTACGTGGATGAGAATCAGAAAATATAGGGCTCTACTTTTTGTGCCACCCTCCAGTGGCCATGAGACCTGAGGCAAATGGCTGGACTTCTCCAATTTTAGTTCCACATCTGTAAATCAAAGATGGCAGTGCCTTTCCTGGCTACTTCATAGAGTCATATGCATCCATGAGAAAATGCAGAGAAATAGACAAATGCAGTGTAGCTGGGGGCCAGTGTTGTTATCTGGGTGCATCAGCCATTTTAGTATTTTCAGTCCTCTCCTCTTTCTGGACTCCTGCCCAGGACTCCTTTAAATATAGCTGTGGCCAATAAAATGGCCCAAAAATTACATCCAGCAGATTCCCTTCCATAGGCCCTGTGTTGTCTCACAGTACATTTGGAATTCTTTTTAATCTCTAATAACTGTCATGAGATCCTTGTCCATTATTCATGTTGCTTTAAGTTTTTTCTCCCCCTTTCCTTGATCAGGCTTGCCAGAAGTTTGATGCATCTTTTCTTTCTTTCTTTCTTTTATTTTTTGGAAACGTAGTCTGTCTGTCGCCCAGGCTGGAGTGCAGTGGCGCGATCTTGTCTCACTGCAAGCTCCACCTCCCGGGTTCACACCATTCTCCTGCCTCAGACTCCCAAGTAGCTGGGACTACAGGCGCCCGCCACCACGCCTGGCTAATTTTTTGTATTTTTAGTAGAGATGGGGTTTCACCGTGTTAGCCAGGATGGTCTCGATTGCTGACCTCGTGATCTGCCCGCCTTGGCCTCCCAAAGTGCTGGGATTACAGACGTGAGCCACTGCACCCGGCCGATGCATCCTTTCAAAAACCTAGCTTTTAGATGTGTTGGTCAGATGTGTTTTTTCTATTTCATTTGTTTTGTCTCTTATGTATCTTTTCTTCTACTTGCTTTGGATTTATTCTTTTGTTCATTTTCTAACTTCTTGAATGTTTTCTAATGAATACATTTAAAGCTATAAATTTCCCTCTAAGTGTAATGTCTTATCTGTGTCCCAGAGTTTTGAAGTTTATCTGATTCTTTTAAACCTACCTTCTTATTGCTTTCTAATGTTCTTGCAGTGCCATCAGATAACACAGTCTGTAAAATGTCAGCACTTTGAACTGTGTTGAGGTTTGCTTTGTAGACCAAGTCAGGGTCAATTTTAAATAGTTCCTATAGATAAGGAAAAAAGCACATATTCTTGGTGTGGTAGTAAAACATGCATATTTGAATCCTGGCTCTGGAATATATTCACTATGTGACCTCACATAAATGTTAGTAGCTATTGGTTTATTTCTTAGCTATTAGGTTTAGCTTACTGATCTTGTTCCAATCTTCCTCATCCTAGCTCATTTTGTCTGCTTAATGCATCAGTTTCTGAGAGATGCATATTAAAATCTCCCATTATAAGTTGTCCCACTTCTCACTACAGTTATACACATTTTGCCTTATGTTTTCAGGCTCTGTTGTTAGAGGGCTATAGCTTCATTATTGAGCGTTTTAGTGAACAATTCCTTTTATCAGAAGAGCTCTCCATGTAGAACTTAGCCAGTTCATGTTTGTTCTGACTACTGGTCTCATTAGAATTGTTTTGCCAATATATTTTGTGCTTTCTATTGAACACAATTTCTTTGTAACCTTGAATTTTCCTTTTGAGACATGGACCTACTGAATCATACATCATTTATATATTTGTATTGTAATAGTACGTATGCTCATCTGATTATCTGTTTTCCTTCCACATTCGCCATGCAATTCCCCCAGGTTTATACTGAACCTGAACTTATGGCAGGTAACTCACAAAGCTGTTTTGCTTCTAGACTATGATATTCACTGCTGGGCTTTGTGGGAATTAGAGATCTCTGAGATATTTTTTATGCCCAAAATACCTGAAACTAGGAGGCACAGGAGGACCTTTTAGCCTCTGGTTCACATGTAGGTTATAATCTGTTTAGTCACAACATGTTTGAAAATACGCGACAATGAACCAACCTCACTGGACCCTGTGACCAGTTCATGTCAAACAGCTTGACTTTAGTTTCTAGTTACATGAAGAGGGAGGACTCAGGCTATGAAAAAAAAGCTGTGCTGCAGGTTCTCAGTCCCTGGCTGTAGGGTTTATAACATTTTTAAAAAGTATATCTGGGATTATGTTTACATTCACTTATGTTTAGGAAGGGAGAAAGAAATTGCTCCTACAACAATACAAGGCAGAAAAACTTTTGTTGTTTTGTTTATTCATGTGTTCCTAGAACAATGCCTGGCACATAGTAAGTGATCAATAAGTATTTGTAAGAAAATTGTGGTAGCAAGGCTGGGCGCGGTGGCTCATGCCTATAATCCCAGCACTTTGGGAGGCCGAGGCAGATGGATCACCTGAGGTCAGGAGTTTGAGACCAGCCTGACCAACATGGCGAAACCCTGTTTCTACTAAAAATACAAAAATTAGCCAGGCATGGTGGCGCTTGCCTGTAGTCCCAGCTACTTGGGAAGCTGAGGCAGGAGACTCACTTGAACCCAGGAGGTGGAAGTTGCAGTGAGCCTAGATCACACCACTGCACTCCAGCCTGAGTGACAGAGCAAGACTCCATCTCAAAAACAAAACAAAAAACAACAACAACAACAAAAAGAAAATTGTGGTAGCAAAAAATTGTTATGGGAACTTCAAGAGGAGAAGGTGTAATTGCAACAAAAGATATTGTGAAGCCTTTATGAGGAAGTAACAGTTGAATAGGCCCTCAAAGAATAAGTAGGATCTGGAGATTAAAGGATGTATCAATTAGGATTTGATCACAGAAACAAGCTACTAAGAATGATATAGGATATGAGATTAAATTTAGGAACCGACCTAGCATAATTGAAGGAGCCAGCTAAACACTTTACATTCCACTGTTGCTTCTTTACCTGGTGGTGGGACTAAAGTCAGCGGAGTGGGCCGCTGGAAGGAAAGAAGGACAGAAGTGAAGTGAGGAAGATCAAGAACGAACTGCAGCCCACAAGGCTGGGCTTGAACCGTGTCAGTATCTGAAGCCAACAAGGCTCCACATTTGCTAATGCAGTGACCTATAGGAGAATCAGGCATCCTTCATCATGGAGCTAGACATGCACGTGGCCGGGGATAGGGAGAACCCTGAGGAGGATCTGGCGGGTGTGGGAGGAGCTTCAGGCCTGGCTGCTGCCCCAGGAGCTGCACACACAGGCCCAGGATAGAGAGGACTCAAGGAGAAACCAGCAGGAGCTGAAGGAGCTGAGAGCCCAAAACCTGCCCGGGCTGATAAGGTGAGCGAGCAGATCAGCAATGACGTGTGTAAGCTACAACAGCACCAGGTGCCCTGCATTCAAGCATCCAAGCTTAACAGGGAAATGACTGCTGCTTCACTTCCATCTTCCACATTTTATGCAAAGTCACATGGTCCAGAGTATGCAGGGAAGGAAGTCCTGGGAAGTGTATTTCTGGCTTAGCAGAGTTAACTCAGAACATATGCACCCCAGAGGGAAGATAAGGGCTTAGGGAGAAAAGCTGCAGGAGGCAGAGCGGATGTTTACTCTCTCTCAGGCCATCACTTTGGAGTGCCCCAGGACAGATCCTCCCAGCACAGTGGGCAGTGGGTACCCAAGTGCCATCTCCTTGCTGATTCTCTGGAAGTGGGCATCACATGGTATTCTGCTACATTTAGAGGCAATGCAAATGATTTAAACAGAACTTGAACTTATGAATCATAAAGGCTCCTAAAGCAGGGCAGGAAAACGCTCAAAGTTTGGGCGACAGCCATCTCCACATGCCACCATCCAGCCACATGCCCAGGGGATTTTCATGACAATGCAGCAATCCCAGGCCCTTCTCTCCATGGGATGTAAAGTAGGGGAAGGGTGGGTACTGTGACTTACACCTGTAATATGAGAACTTTGGGAGGCTGAGGCAGGAGGATCATTTGAGCCCAGGAGTTTGAGACCAGCCTAGGCAACAACAGCAAGACACTGTGCCTACAGAGAATGTAAGAAGTACCCGGGCATGGTGGCATATACCTGTAGTCCCAGCTACTCGGGAGGCTGAGGTGGGAGGATCTCTTGAGCCTGGGAAGTTGACGCTCCAGTGAGCCACAATTTCACAACTGTACTCTACCCTGGGTGATAGAGTGAAATCTTGTATCATAAAACAAAACAAAACAAAAAAACAACAAATAAAAAAACAACAACAAAAGTGAGTATAGGGTAAGTATGGGAGACAGTAGTCTTCCCGCTATCCTGGAGTGGCCCGTGACATATTTGTGCTTATTCGTTTAGTAATGACTCACATGTGCCACATACTGTTCTAGGCATCAGGGAAACAGGTGAGCAAAGTCCCTGCCCTCATGGAGCTTACCTTCCAGTGAGGGAAACAGATAATTAAAAAGTGGACAAGTCAACGTCAGGCCGTGATATGTACTTTGAGAAAAACAGAGCAAGGTGGGGAAAACAGTGAGAGGGGCTGGAATTTTAGAGAAGGTATCCAGGGAACAAGAATCCCAGGGAACAGTCCAGACATGGTGGCTCACACCTGTAATCCTAGCACTTTGGGAGGCTGAGGTGGGCAGATCACTTGAGCTCAGGAGTTCGAGACTGGCCTGAGCAACATGTGAAATGCGTCTTTATTAAAAATTAAAAAAAAAATTAAAAAATGAGCCAGGCATGGTGGCACATGCTTGCAGTCCCAACTACTTGGGAGGCTGAGACAGGAGAATTGCTTGAACTCGGGAGGCAGAGGTTGCTGTGAGCTGAAATTGTACCACTGCACTCCAGCCCGGGTGACAGAGTAAGATTCTGTCTCAAAAAATAAAAATAAAAATAAAAATAAAAATAATAATTCCAGGGAATAAACTTGAGTGTTGAGTGTTCCTTAGGTACCTAATACTGTTCTAAGGACTTTACATTGTATCGACTCATTTAATCCTTGGGAAAACCTGAGTAATTTTCCAAGGTCACATCATTAATAAGTAAAAGATCTGGCATTTAAACACAGGTCGTCTGGTAGCAGAGCCTAAGCTTTAAGTCAGAGACAATCTCCTGGTTGCAGTGAGTGAAGTGAGGGAGCAAGGAATGCAAATATCAGAGGGAAGAGGGAACAGCCAGTGCAAAGCCCTGAGCCAAGTGCATGCTTGTTGTTTGGAGGAGTAAAACCAAGAGTTTGGTTCTGGACATGTGGCAGTTTGAGAAGCAGGAGAGGAGGAGACTTCAGCAGAGAAGACTGAGAAACAGCAACTGGGGGCGGGGGGAGGAGAAAGCCCAGGAAAGAAGGCTGCATAAAGGAAGGAATCATCAATATTTCCAATTCTGCTGGGAGGCCCAGTTAGCACAGACCCAAGAATTGACCATTGGATTTGGCAATGTGGAGGTCTTCATTGGTCTTGACATTGATGGCCTTTTATAGACAATACAGTATGTGGAAAGGCAACCAAAGCAGTTCCAGATCAAGGGTGAATGGGAGCCCAAGGCTCTACCCTCCAGCCTCAGCTCTGCCCCTTCCTACCACGAGACACCTCCCAGGATCCCTGGAACACAGTTTGACAACAGATATAAGCCAGCCCCCTTGTTTCACAGCTGATGAAACTCAGGTCCAAAAAAGGGAAGAAGCTGGCTCAAGGCCATACAACTAGTTAGTGAAAAGCACACGTTACAATGATCACTATTTCATGAGACAAATCTATTCCTACCCTGTCTTATGCTGCTTTCATGGACCGTGTGGTTATGACAAATAGAAAAATCAAAATAACAAGTTCTTTTACACCCGTGTATCTCTGTGGGAAGGAAAGAATGATAACATGAGCAAATTCAATTCATAAAATATTCAGAAGCCTCACTGTTAACTAATAGTTTCCATATTCTCCTCCCATACCACATTTCTGGTCATTCAGCAAGTTCCATGTTTTCTGATTCTACATAATGGGACATAGCAGACTACAAACTGTACAACGGATGTAATAGTAACACTAGTTGCTCACACTTACCACTAGTCATGAGCCAGCATCGTTCTCAGGTCCTCGCAACAGCCCTGTGCAGCAGGCTTACCAAGGAAACAAAGCCCTCTCTGAGGGTTATGCTTGGAACCATATCATGAAGTGGTCAAGAGTTCAGTCCCCAGGTCCTATTGTCCAGTTGCATATTTCATTTCCACTCCTCACTGATGGTGGCACCCTAGCCAGGTTACTTCCCCTCTTTATGCTTTAGTTTTGTCAGCACTGTGAAATGCTTCATAGACTGAAAAACAGGATACAGGGATCAGGGCTGGCATTGATCACAGTAAGCCAGGCACTGTTCTAGTCACGTCATCATCACAAGCCTTGGCATCCCCTGCAAGCAGGGCACTGATTGTGGGTTGCTGAGGGCTCCCTCTCCTCTGCTCTCTGATTTGAATAAGCCACAGATTGAATCATTAAGCTGTACTTAAGCTCATCTTGCCTCTTTTTATGTTTTATTTTTGCCTTAGGATCCATGCTTGAAGCTGGATGAAACTTCGCCGAGAGGAGAGGAGTATCAAGATAAGTTAGCAGCTGAAGAAGGAACCAGCAGTGATGAAGAAGAAAGGTACAGAAAGACATGCAGACTTCTGAGTGCTCCAATGAATGAGGACTCAGATGTGGAAGGATTCATCCATTCATTCATTCTATCCTCAAGTATTTATCACTGCTCGTTGCAGCATGCTGGGGGAGGCAACAAGCATATCTTGTAGGTCTTCAGCACAGCTATGGGCTTTACATAAACTATCTTACTTAATTGTTACAACAACCCAGAGAAGCCATTTTTTAGCTTAAGAACCTAGAGCTCAAAGAAGTTAGCAAACCTGTCCAAGATTCAGACCTGCACTGGCCCAAAACCTCTGCCCCTATGTTTCCAAGTGTTCTTTTTTTTTTTTTTTTTTTTTTTTTTTGAGACGGAGTCTCGCTCTGTCACCCAGGCTGGACTGCAATGGCCGGATCTCAGCTCACTGCAAGCTCCGCCTCCCGGGTTCACGCCATTCTCCGGCCTCAGCCTCCCGAGTAGCTGGGACTACAGGCGCCCGCCACTTCGCCCGGCTAGTTTTTTGTATTTCTTAATAGAGACGGGGTTTCACCGTGTTAGCCAGGATGGTCTCGATCTCCTGACCTCGTGATCCGCCCGTCTCGGCCTCCCAAAGTGCTGGGATTACAGGCTTGAGCCACCGCGCCCGGCCTCCAAGTGTTCTTTAATTAGGGGATATAAGCAAGCTTTGTGATCCTGAGGAGATCTCCACCTATATCACCTATGTCAGTCAGCTATTGCTGCTATAACACCCCCAAATATCAAAGATTTTTAGCTCATAGATTAGCTACCCTTATGATTGGCTATGTCAGGCTCTGCAGGTGTATTAGGTCGTTTCCACACTGCTATAAAGAAGCCCCCAAGACTGGGTAGTTTATAAAGGAAAGAGGCTTAATTGACTGACAGTTCTGCTTGACTGGGGAGGCCTCAGGAAACTTACAGTCATGCCAGAAGGGGAAGCAGGCACGTCTTACATGGTGGCAGGTGAGAGAAAAGTATGTGTAGGAGGAAATGACAAACACTTATAAAACCATCAGATTTCGTGAAAACTCACTCACTATCATGAGAACAGCATGGGGCAAACTGCCCCCATGACCCAATCACCTCCCACCAAGTCCCATCCTCAACACGTGGGGATTATGGGGATTACAACTCGAGATGAGATTTCGGTGGGGACACAAAACCTAACCATATCAGTGGGACTTATATGAGCTTGGCTCCTGGGTGAGGGTCAGGTGTTATTGCTCTGCCACAAACTACAGTTAAAATCTGCTCCACATGCCATCTCATTCTGTGGCCCAGGCTGAAGGATTAGTCCCCATCTAGGGAATATTGTTGTCATGGTAAAGGGAAGATGTTCAAAAGACTTATGGAAACATGCAGTGGCTCATCAAGCCTAAACTCAGAAATGCACTCTCATTTCCACCCAGCTTCCATGGGCCAGAGCAAGTCACGGAGGCAAAACTAATATTAAAAATCTTGAAGAAGAAAGTTGGAGGACTCAGGCTACCTGATTTCAAGGCATGTTATAAAGCTTTAGTGATAAAGACATTGTGGTATCAATATGCCAGTACACAAATAAGCTAATGAAACACAATGGAATGTTAAGAAATAGATTCACACACACATAGTTGCTAGATTAATTTTTGTTCATGGTGCCAACGCAATTCAATGGACATAGGAAAAGTTTTTCAACAAATGGTGTTGGAACTGGATACACATGAGAAGAAAATGAACCTCAACCCCTACTATGTCCTATGCACAAAAGTTAATTTGAGATGTTTCATACATCTAAAATATAAAAACTAAAACAGGAAAGTATCTTTGAAACTTTGGTGTAGGCAGTAATTTCTTAGATAGGATGTGAAAACACTAATTATCAAAGGAAAATTAATAAATTGGTTTTCATCAAAATTGAAAGTTCTGCTTATTTAAAAAAAAAACTTAAAATGAATAGAAAAGCCACAGACTGGGATAAATTATCCCATCTGTATTAAGAATATATAAATAACTCTTATAAATCAGTAATAAAAAGACAAACCTATTTGGTTTTTAATTGGACTTTTGAGTTCAGGAGTTCATGTGTAGGTTTGTTATATAGGTAAACTTGTGTCATGGGGGTTTGTGTTACAGATTATTTTGTCACCCCGGTATTAAGCCTAATACACATTAGTTACTTTTCCTAATTCTCTCTCTCCTCCCACCCTCTACCCTCTGGTAGGCCCCAGTGTCTGTTGTTCCCCTCTATGTATCCATGTGTTCCCATCATTTAACTCCCACCTATAAAAGCGAGGACATGTGATATTTGGTTTTCTGTTCCTGTTTTAGTTTGCTAAGGATAATGACCTCCAGCTCCAACTACGTTCCTGCAAAGGACATGATCTCATTCTTTCTTATGACTACATAGTATTCCATGATATATATGTACCACATTTTTAAAAATCCAGTCTACCATTGATGGGCGTTTAGGTTGATTCCATGTCCTTGCTATTGTGAATCGTACTGTAGTGAACATATGTGTGCATGTATCTTTATAATAGATTTATGTTCCTTTGGGTAGATACCCAGTAATGAGATTGCTGGGTCAAATGGTATTTCTGCCTCTAAGTCTTTTAGGAATTGCCACATTGTCTTCCGCAATGGCTGAACTAATTTACACTCACACCAACAGTGTATAAGCATTCCTTTTTCTCTATAACCTCATCAGCATCTGTTATTTTTTGACCTTTTAATAGCAGCCATTCTGACTGGTGTGAAATGCTATATCATTATGGTTTTGATTTGCATTCCTCTAATGATCAGTGATGTTGAGTTTTTTTCATATGATTTGTGGCCACATGTATGTCTCCTGAAAAGTGTCTGTTCATGTCCTTTGCCCACTTTTTTATGGGGTTGTTTGTTTTTTTCTTGTAAATTTGTTCAAGTTCGTTATAGATGCTGGATATTAAACCTTTGTCAGATGCATAGTTTGCAAATCTTTTCCCCCATTCTGTAAGTTGTCTGCTCTCTCTGTTGATAGTTTCCTTTGCTGTGTAGAAGCTCTTGGTTTAATTGGATCCCATTTGTTAATTGTTGCTTTTGTTGCCATCTCTTTTAGTGCCTTCGTCATGAAATATTTGCCTGTTCCTATGTCCAGAATGGTATTGCCTAGCTTGTCTTCCAGGGTTTTTATAGTTTTGGGTTTTACATTTAAGTCTTTAATCCATAGAGTTAATTTATTTTCTTAGAGACAGGGTCTCATCATTCAAGGCTAGTCTTGAATGATCCTTCCACCTCAGCCTCCCAAAGTGTTGGAATTCAGGCATGAGCCACCATGCCTGGCCTTAAGTTAACTTTTGTATGTGGTATAAGGAAGCGGTCCAGTTTCAATCTTCTGCAAATGATGCCGTTATCCCAGCACCATTGATTGAATAGGGAATTCTTACCTCATTGCTTGTTTTTGTCAGGGTTGTCAAAGATCAGATAGTTGTAGGTGTGTGACTTTATTTCTGGGTTCTCTATTATGTTCCATCGATCTATGTATCTGTTTTTGTACCAGTACCATGTTCTTTTGGTTACTGTAGTCCTATAGTATAGTTTGAAGTCAGGTAGCATGATGCCTCCAACTTTGTTCATTTTGCTAAGGATTACCTTGGCTATTTGGGCTCTTTTTGGGTCCATATGAATTTTAAAATAGTTGTTTCTACTTCTGTGAAAAATGTTCAATAGAGATAGCATTTAATCTATAAATTGCTTTAGACAGTATGTTCATTTAACAATATTGATTCTTCCTAACCATGGGCATGGAATGTTTTCCCATTTGTTTGTGTCATCTCTGATTTCTTTGAGCAGTGTTTTGCAGTCTCCTTGCAGAGGTCTTTCACCTCCCTGGTTAGCTGTATTTCTTCTATATTTGTGTGTGTGTGAGAGTTGTGAATGGGATTGTGTTCCTGATTTGGCTCTCGGCTTGAATGCTGTTGGTGTATAGGAATGTTAGTGATTTTTGCACATCAATTTTGTATCTTGAGACTTTGCTGAAGTTGTTTATCAGCATAAGGAGCTTTTGGGCTGAGACTATGGGTCTTCTAGATATAGGGTCATGTCATCTGCAAACAGGGATAGTTTGACTTCCGGTCTTCCTATTTGGATGGCCTTTATTTCTTTCTCTTGCCTGATTACCGTGGCCAGAACTTCCAATACTATGTTGAACAGGAGTGAGAGAGGGCATCTTTGTCACGTGCTGCAAAACTATTTTTTAAATGGACAAAATACTCGAACAAGCACTTTCCTAAAAAAGATGTATGGCATGGTGGCTCATGTCTGTAATCTCAGCACTTTGGAAGGCCAAGGCAGGTGGACTGCTTGAGCCCAAGAGTTCAAGACCAGCTTGGGCAACATGGCAAAACCCCATCTCTCCAAAAAAAAAAATACAAAAATTAGCTGAGCGTGGTGGCACATGCCTGTAGTCCCAGCTACTCAAGAGGCTGAGGTGGGAGGATTGCTTGAGTCTGGAAGGTTGAGGCAGCAGCAACCCATGGGCCACTGTACTCCAGCCTGGACAACAGAGCAAGACCCTGTCCCAAAAAAGAAAAATATATATATATGTGAGTGGCTCGTAAGCACATGAACATGTGGTTAACATCATTAGTCATCAGAAAAATGCAACTTACCACCACAGTGAGATACCATTTCCCACCCACTGGAATGGCTAAAATTAAGAAGTCTAACAACATAAAATGTTAGCAACAATCCAGGGCAACTGAAACTCTCATACATTGCTGACAGGGTCTAAAATGCTACAATCACTTTAGAAAACTATATGATTGTTCCTTAAAACATTAAGCACATACCTACCAGCAGTTCCACTTTTAGGTATTTAAGCAAAATAAATGGAAAGCATTGCCAGGCGCAGTGGCTCACACCAGTAATCCCAGCCCTTTGGGAGGCCGAGGCAGGTGGATCACTTGAGGACAGCAGTTCAAGACCAGCCTGGCCAACATGGTGAAACCTCATCTCTACTAAAAATACAAAAATTAGCTGGGCGTGGTGGCACACACCTGTAGCCCCAGCTACTCAGGAGGCTGAGGCAGGACAATCACTTGAACCTAAGAGGCGGAGGTTGCAGCAAGCCAAGATCACGCCACTGTACTCCAGCCTGTGTGACAGAGCGAGACTCTGTCTCAAAAAAAGAAAAGAAAAACATATATCCACAAAAATCCTTGGACACGTTTATTTCTAGCAGCTTTATTTATAATAGCCCAGAAGTGTAAACAATCCAAATGTCTATCAGTAGAAAAATGGATAAACAAACTACCATATATTCATGTAAAGGAATACTACACAGCAACAAAAAGAATGAATTGCTGACATACACAACAACATGGATGAGGCCCAAAGACATGATGGGGAGCAACATAACCTGGAAACAAGAGAATGCATCCCACATGATTCTGTTTGTATGATGCTTCAGCTCAGGCAAAAGTGATCTATGGTGATGGAAATCAAAGCTTTGGCTGCAAGGAAAGTTTTGGGGTCATGAAAATATTCTGTATTTTGATTGAGATGTTGGTTTCATGGTTGTATATATTTGTCAAAACTCACTGAATTGTACACTTAAGATCTGTGTACCTCACTATATGTAAATTTTACTTGAATAAAACATTAAAAAGAATAATAATAACTGAGCCCCATCCTGAGAGAAAGTTCAGCCCCCTCCCCTCTCCTGGGACTCACCGGGAGTGCTTACCTGGCAGTGCCACCTGTCACTCTTGCCCGAGGCTGCTCTTCCGCTTGCTCTGGCCTCCTAACCCTTGGTTTCATACCCAGAGTTCAGACCCAGGTATCCCTGTTTCATTGCTCCTTAAAGGTGGCTATGTTTTGCACACCTTCAAAAGGCTTGAGGATAACCTAAGAGCATCAGAATGCAGAGAAAGAACACTTCTCTCTTTTAATGTGTAGTTTTGTTTGTTTGTTTGTTTGAGATGGAGTTTCACTCTTGTTACCCAGGCTGGAGTGGAATGTTGTGATCTCGGCTCACTGCAACCTCCGCTTCCTGAGTCCAAGCAGTTCTCCTGCCTCGGCCTCCTGAGTAGCTGGGATTACAGGTGCCCGCCACCACACCCAGCTAATGTTTTGTATTTTTAGTAGAGATGGGGTTTCACCGTGTTGGTCAGGCTGGTCTCGAACTCCTGACCTCAGGCTATCCACTCGCCTCTGCCTCCCAAAGTGCTGGGATTACAGGCGTGAGCCACCGCGTGCAGCCCATAGTTAGTTCTTTATGTAATTCTTACTATGCGCCAGACACTGTTTTAAGTACTTTATAGATACTGACTCTACTAATCCTTGTGGAAAAGGTAGCATTATTAACCTTATGTTATAGAGGAGGAAGCTCAAGCCAGGAGAGTTTAAAGATCTTGGTGAGATCTTTAAACTCTCTCCTGCATTGAGTGGGTTGTAGAGCTGGAATTTGGAGCTGGGTAGTCTGGCCCTTGCACCATCCTCTTGGCCACCTTCCTATGCTGCTTCTAGCATTATACCCTTCCTTTCAGGGGTCCCCATTGTCTGTCTCTTCCTTAACCCCCCAGCCTGGGCCTTCACACCTCTGCCAAGCAGAGTACCCCGTCTCATGGCCTTTTCTCACAGCCCAAGACCCTAAACCCCACCTCTGGAGCTCTGGCCTGATGTCCTTGTCAGGGGAAGCAGATGCTGCTTATCACCTGGCAGTCTCTCCAGAGAGCCCCACCATGTGGCATCCTTTCACGTTGTGAAACAAGATAAATACTTAACATCCCAATCTAACCCAATCGCACTTGAAATTCTCAGCTAGTTCAAAAGTTCAGAATTAAGGAAGGGAGCATCTTATCTAGAATGTAGAAACTCTTGCAGCTTTAAACTAGCATTTCCTTGTTCACGTTACATATGTGGAGGCCTATTTATAGTCCCCCGATTTGTACTTGGGGATGCCAGTAAAATGTGTGAGCGTGCTTTGACAAGCGCAAAACACTGTGTTAAAGTGAAGTGTTGTGGTCGTTTTTATATGTGCAGAAAGAGCTGCAAAATTAAGACCATAGAGATCTCTTTTTTGGAGCCCCCAAAGACCTCATATCAGTAACTCTAGCTTTCAGTCATTTTGACAGTTGATCACCATTTATTAAGAACCCGCTAAAACAGATATCGGGTGGTTCCTGATTGTATCCTAAGTGCAATAATACACTTTATATGGCAGGTTGCTTTTTGAAAGTCAAGTAAGATGTTTCTAACCCCCACTAACTGCTCTCAGAGCTCCCTCCTCCCAGGCACAGTGGCTGTCACGTTATCAGAGTGGCAGTGTCATTCCCAGCCCGAGGATCTTTTGTGATTGTGGCATCCCTATCTTCAAAGGACCGAAGAGCTTCTCAAGGAGGGAAGTGACCCACAACCTCCACTGGGCTCTTTGTTGAAGGAGAAAACATCCGAAATCCCCCGTCTACAGGAGGACTGGCAAAGCCAGAAGGCCAAATTGCAAGCCCAGGTAGGACAACCCTGGTGGGGATTTCTCCCTTCCTGAGATCCTGCTCCCTCCTTTTTACAAACTTGGAAATGCATGCAGGGCCGGATTCACATCCAAGCTGGGAAGGCATTACAGGACCAGGGCAAAGTGGGATTCTTGGTTTTATTTATTCATTCATTCCAAACATGCTGCAGCTGGGCACGGTGGCTCACGCCTATAATCCCAGCATTTTGGGAGGCCGATGGGGGCAGATCACTTGAGGTCAGGAGTTGGAGACCAGCCTGGCCAACATGCTGAAACCCTGTTTCTACTAAAAATATAAAAAATAGCTGGGCATGTGGTGGGCACCTGTAATCCCAGCTACTCAGGAGGCTGAGGCAAGAGAATCATTTGAACCCGGGAGGCAGAGGTTGCAGTGAGCTGAGATCACACCACTGCACTCCAGCCTGGGTGACAGAGTGAGACTGCATCTCAAAAAGAAAATAAAAAACCTGCTGTGCTAATGAGCACTCAGTATGAGCCGCTGATGAATTCATCAATGCACAAACCAGAAAAAATACCTTACATTTTACGGCCAGGTGTGGTGGTTCACACCCATAATCCCAGCCCTTTGGGAGGCTGAGGCAGGAGGAACGCTTGAGCCTAGGAGTTCAAGATCAGCCAGGGTAACATAGCAAGACTCTGTCTCTACAAAAAAAAAAAAAAAAAATTACCGGGTATGGTGACATGTGCCGGTACTCCCAGCTACTCGGGAGGCTGAGGTGGGAGGGTTGCTTGAGCTCAGGAGTTCGAGGCTGCCATGAGTCATGATCACAACACTGCACTCCAGCCTGGGCAACAAAGCAAGACCCTGTCTCAAAAAAAAAAAAAAAAGATATTTTATATATAAAGATATATATATATATTAGCAATGGAAGTGGGAACAGACAATAAATGGTTGACATAAGAAGTTAGTAAATCACATAATTCATTCTAAGGTAATGATGGCTCAGGAAATAGAAAACTAGAGCAGGGAGGCTGTCCTGTGATGGGGAACGTGGGCTTGGGGGAGGTAGTACTATACGGGGCTATCAGGAGAAGCCTCAGTGAGGAAGCCAGATTCGAGCAGGCACCTGAGGGAGGAGGGGGGACGCCACGTGGGTCCCTGGAAGGCATTCCAGTCCCCTCTTGATTTCTCTTGAAAGGTTGGTGTCCCCACCCCTCTTTTCCTCTTTCCCGGCATTCGTGGCTCTAGCTGGGGGGTCCCTGGAAGGACTAGCCACCCCCAGGTCCTTCAAGCTTGCAGCTTCCATCCCCTCAGAGTCCCTAGAGACAGAGGAGGCTCAGCTGCATGGAGGTGACATTTAGAAAGCTTTTATTTAAAGAAAACATCCCAGGAAAGGCAAGGGGCTTAGACTGAGGGTAGGATGCCTGGTGCGCAGGTCTTGCAGATGCAGCAGGCTCTGGAGCAGTGCACCAGCAACTACAGGGAGGACCTGCAGGCGCTCAAGCAGCTCTCGGACCTTGAGAGGGAGAAGCTGCAGCATGAACTCCAGGAGACCACTCAGCAGAACCAGGCTGTGAAAGCCCAGCTCGAGGCTTCCCACCAGAGAGCCCTGCGCATGCTGGAGAAAGCCAGACATCAGGAACTCAAGGTGAGGGAATGACTGGTCTACTCTGTGCCGGGCACCTGCTAGGTGAGAACTGCCATGTGCAAAGCCGTCCCTTTTCTACATGACGTCCAATTCCCCGAGAATCTTTCCAGATTGTTATTATCGTATTCCCTTTTCCAGATGAGGAAAGAGGCTCAGATAGATTTTGTAACTTGCTCAGGGTCACACAGCTAGTAAGTGGCAAAGCAAGAAAGCAGGCTAGGTCTGCCGGGCTTCTTGTGCTACGTTTCCCCACCTGCTTGCGACCTTGGTGGCATAAGAATGAGTTGCTTTCATGACTAGAGCAGTGGTGTGCATGAACACACCAGGAAGTCAGGCTCAGTCCTACAGCTAAAAACGAAGACAGCAGCACAGTTGAGAAAGAACAGCTCAGGCTGGGTGCAGTGACTCACGCCTGTAATCCCAGCACTTTGGGAGGCAGAGGTGGGTGGATCACCTGAGGTCAGGAGTTTGAGACCAGCCTGACCAACATGGTGAAGCCACGTCTCTACTAAAAATACAAAAATTAGCCAGGTGTGGGGGCAGGTGCCTGTAATCCCAGCTACTTGGGAGGCTGAGGCAGGAGAATTGCTTGAGCCTGGAAGGTGGAGGTTGCAGTGAGCCGAGACTGTGCCATTGCACTCCAGCCTGGGAGACACAGCGAGACTCCGTCTCAAAAAAAAAAAAATATATATATATATATAAATGTTTGTTGAGTGAAAGCATAAATGAACCAAAAATAAAAAGTAGGGAAAGAAAGAATGAATGAATATGAACCCAAGGACAGAGACACAGCCAGTTCTCAGGACCAAACAAGAGCAGGAACTGAAAAGCTGTAGGGATCCTTCAGCCCTCCTCATGTCATTTCTGCTCTGCTCTGCTCTGCACACCAGCCCTGGGCTTCCTCCACAGATGGCCGCCTCCACCTCACTGGTCCTGCAGCAGATGTCAGATCGTTACCTTAGTGCTCCTGAGTATGGTAAATTTGGAGCCACAGAGTCAGTATCTGCCTGTCAGTCTCTTTTGCTCTATCCCCCACCTCTTCATATCAAATTTGCATTAAAGGAACTCTGATTGTCCCAGGTTTAGAAGAGGTATCCACTCTCGCCCAATCAGCTGTGGAAGGGGGTGGGTTCACCTGGTACAAAATGGCTGCTGTGGCCAGGCTATTGCTACAGCATTCTCTGTAGCCTAATAAGCCCTCCATGGGAGAAAGCAAGCGTTCAGAGCATCCTGGCTCAGAAGAGTTTGGCAAAGGAGTCAGGTCTCCCACCCTTGTGCCCACTTTCATGCCTTCTTGTCCCCACTTTTTCCCACAGGCCACAGAGGAACGCTTGAAGAAGGAATCCAGCCACAGCCTCCAGATCCAACACCAGGCACACCGGCTGGAGCTCCAGGCCTTGGAGGAAAAGGCCAGGCAAGAGCTGCAGGAGGAGCGTGAGAGGATGCAGGCACAGCAGGCCCTGCTGCTAGGTATACACCCAACAGTGCACCAAGGAGGGCCTGGCCAACTGCAGGGTCTGCACGTAGAAACCAGCGACAAGCTGAGGGCCAGGGCTCCTGGGCTCTCGGACTCACAGGCCAGGGCTCCAGGGGTCTCGGGCTCACAGGCCAGGGCTCCAGAAATCTCGGACACACAGGTCAGGGCTCCAGCATTCTTGGGCACGCAGGTCAGGGACAATCCTGGCTCTGACACCAACTAGCTGTGAACCCTGGGATGGCTTACTGTGAGCTTCATTTTCCTTTTGTGAAAAATGGAATTACAGGCTGGGCGCGGTGGCTCAAGCCTGTAATCTCAGCACTTTGGGAGGCCGAGACGGGCGGATCACAAGGTCAGGAGGTCGAGACCATCCTGGCTAACCCGGTGAAACCCCGTCTCTACTAAAAAATACAAAAAACTAGCCGGGCGAGGTGGCGGGCACCTGTAGTCCCAGCTATTCGGGAGGCTGAGGCAGGAGAATGGCGTAAACCCGGGAGGTGGAGCTTGCAGTGAGCTGAGATCCGGCCACTGGACTCCAGCCTGGGCGACAGAGCGAGACTCTGTCTCAAAAAAAAAAAAATGGAATTACAATTGTCCCTACCACATAGGCTCACCGTGTGGATTACATGAGATATTAAATATAAAGTGCCTAGCATATAACATGAGCCCAGTGAATATAGATACTATCATTATCATTATTATTGCATGTAACCCAGATCTCTGAGCCTTCATATGAGTTTCATGGTATTGCCTTAACCTCTCATTTCTGTTCTGAAGATTTTGGCAAGTTGGGGGATCTTAGGCCTCCAGGCTCTGCTTCCTCTGCCTGCCCCTACATCATCCCCAGCACAAAACTCTGCCCCTTTTCAGTTGCCACATCAATAAAACACTCACACAAAGCATCCTGGAAGTCAACAGAGGTAGTTAAGATCTTTACAGCCAAACTGCCTGGGTGTGAAGCTCAGCTCTAACATTCACTGGCTGTGTGACTTCGGGCAGGAAGTTGCTTAACTGCTCTGTGCCTCAGTCTTCCATGTATAAAATGAGGATAATAATAGCATTCACCTCACTGGGCCGTAATGACGATTACATAAGTAAATACATGAGAAGTGCTTCAAATAGAGCCTGGTATGTAGTAAGTCTATGTAAGTGTTCCCTGTTAAATTATGACTGAATATTTCTTTTCTTTTCTTTTTTTGAGACAGAGTCTCGCTCTGTCACCCAGGCTGGAGTGCAGTGGCGCAATCTTGGCTCACTGCAGGCTCCGCCTCCCAGGTTAACACCATTCTTCTGTCTCAGCCTCCTGAGTAGCTAGGACTACAGGCACCCGCCACCACGCCTGGCTAATTTTTTTGTACTTTTTTTTGTAGAGATGGGGTTTCACCATGTTAGCCAGGATGGTCTCGATCTCCTGACCTTGTGATCCGCCCTCCTTGGCCTCCCAAAGTGCTGGGATTACAGGCGTGAGCCACCACGCCTGGCCACGACTGAATATTTCAATGTTGCATGCCTGATTCTGGAGACCTCTGTCATTTTTGTAGATCATCCCTGTCACTCATTTTCTTCTATACTCTTATCTTTCTCCTCACTCTTAAGAGCAAGACAAATACCTCTCACCATTTCGTGCTAAGCACTAAAGATCTTGTTGGCTTTATTAAATATTTCTTCCAAAACTAGACAGGGCTCTTCTTAAGAGATTTCTGAGTGCTGAGTGTGGTGGCTCATGCCTGTAGTCTCAGCACTTTGGGAGGCCAAGGTGAGAGAGGATCACTTGAGGTCAGTAGTTCAAGACTAGCCTGGACAACATAGCAAGACCCCATCTCTAAAAAAAAAAAATTAGGAAAAAAGTAAAAAGAGAATTCTGGAGGACAACATTTTCTTTACCTCCGTAAGTGAGTTAGGCTCTACCTTGCTGCTTGTTTGAGTTCTCATTAGAAAGCGTGTCCCACTGACTGCATGTTTCTGAGGAAGTGGTGTGAGAAGCAGGAAGGAGTTTCATAGACTTCCCAGTTAGCATCTACCCTGGAATGGAGGCATCCACGTGGGAAATGCTGAAGTCAGCAGCATGTAAACAGAATCCAGGCTGTGCCACATGGCTCAGGTCCAAGGCTCCCCATGGACAGGTCAGGCTGGACACCCTGGTGATTCCAACACCCAGCAGCAGCTGCCAGTGCAGATGTCCCTGCCACCCCTTCCCTGGCTTTTCTGACTCCACAGCAGCCCCGTTCTTCCCTGAAGAAAAGAATCAGGAGGGATCCCTGGAAAGACCCTGGGGAAAGGCTGGGCTTCTCAGCACCAGTCCCAAGAAGAAGGGGCTCTGTGGACTCTGTGAGGCCAAAAAATCATAGTCTTCAAGGGAAGGCGCGAGCACCTAGAGCAATGGCAGGTTGATATGAGATATTCCTGAAGCTGATTATTCATCTTCTGATATCTGTGTGAGACACAACTGACCTGCAATACCATAGGTCCCTGTGAGAGGGCAGGGAGGGTGGGTGTTTACTAGAGGGTTGGAACCTAGACATGCTGGATGGATGGATGGATGGATGGATGGATGGATGGATGGATGGACGGACAAGTGGATGGGGTGTGGGTGAATGGATGGTTGGATGGACAGGTGGATGGACAGAAAAATGGGTCAATGGATGGACAGGAGGAAGGATGGATGGATGGATGGATGGACAGATAGATGGAGATGTATGGATGGGCAGATGGGTGGGCAGACAAATGGGTGGACACACAGATGGATGGGCAGATGATTGGGTGAGCAACCGATGAGTGGATCGGTGGATGGATGAATGGATGGACAGATGGGTAGACAGACAGATACATGGACAGACAGATAGGTGGGTGGATGGATAGGTGGATGGATGAATGGATGGATAGATAAGTGGATGGGTGGATGGATGGACAGGTGGATAGAGGGATGGATGTGTGGATGGATAGATGAATGGTGGGAAGGTATGAAAGAAGGAGGAGGGTAAAGAATGAATACCTTATAATTTATGATTTGGTAAAAAGTTTTATTGCATATATCTTGTGATAACAGTTTTCAAAAAATGGGGTTGTGTTTGGAGAATTTTTTTTAAGAAAATAAGCTATAGAAATCACTTCATCAAAATTCTGCTGGAAAGGAAAGATGACCAAGTAAATTTTTCATCTTTTTTTTTTTTTTTTTTTTTTGAGACAACATCTCGCTTTGTCACCCAGGCTGGAGTACAGTGGCGCAATCTTGGCTCACTGCAAGCTCCGCCTCCCAGGTTCATGCCATTCTCCTCCCTCAGCCTCCCAAGTAGCTGGGACTACAGGTGCCTGCCACCATGCCTGGGTAATTTTTTGTGTTTTTAGTAGAGATGGGGTTTCACCATGTTAGCCAGGATGGTCTCGATCTCCTGACCTTGTGATCCAACCACCTCAGCCTCCCAAAGTGCTGGGATTATAGGCATGAGCCACCACGCCCAGCCAATTTTTCATCTTAATATCATCCAAATACACTACGCTTTTGCACGTGTTTAATATAGTTAACCTTTGAGGGCAGGTTAGTAAGCTTATAGGAAAGCTTTTATAACTAATACACTTTTATCACCTCATCCATTTTCATTCTAAAGATCGTTTATTTTACAAATACATGTTGAGCACTTGCTGTGTACTAAAACCTGTGCTAGGTGCTTATGGAATGATCAGAACAATGTTTCAAAGGTTATTTTCAATAACTAAAATACAGAGTCTCAAAAGCTCATTACAGAAAAGTAAAGTATCAAATTTACAAGCACTTAAAAAGTATCTTTTTTGAAAGGAATATCTCACTAAATAGCATCTGCTCTATCAGAAAATATTCATTTTAAAATAATTGTTTCAATCATGCTGGGAAGTGTCTAGTGTACTAGAAATCAGTCTCCATCCTCAGAGGGGAAGCTCAAGTTTCTGGTCTCACTCTCCCCTGAGTTTAAGAGAATGTACACATTTCTTCTGGATGATTCCATTGTAGTTCCTATCCTGCTGGGATGACATGCCATCTCCTGCCTCCATGATCCAGCCAAGACCCCACACCCGTGGGAAGAAGAACCTGTGAACATTTTGTCTTTTTAAGAGTTGACATTGACCGGGTATGGTGGCTCACACCTATAATCCCAGCACTTTGGGAGGCCAATGTGGGTGGATCACTTGAGGTCAGGAGTTCGAGACCAGCCTGGCCAAAATGGTGAAATCCCATCTCTACTAAAAAAATTCAAAAATTAGCCGGGCGTGATGGTGCGTGCCTGGTCCCAGCTACTCGGGAGGCTGAGGCAGGAGAATCGCTTGAACCCAGGAGGTGGAGGCTGCAGTGAGCCAAGATCGTGCCACTGCATTCCGGCCTGGGCAACAAAGCGAGACCCCGTCTCAAAAAAAAAAAAAAAAAAAAAAAGAGCTGACATAAACTTCAAACTTTCCAACTTGAGACCATTGCCCCCACTAGAGGCCTTTGGTCATTTGATAATTGCCTGTTCTTTGCCTGGTCTCCTAACTTGGTGCTGAGGCCAAGCGTTGTCACAGGATTTGGCCCTGGGCTCAGGCCATGCTGCCCTCACCTGCCACCCATCCTAACCAACCAGTAGAGGGCAAGCAGGGGGTTCAGAGTGAAGAACCACTTGAAATTTTGCATCCCAACTCCACTATTTAATAGCTGTGTGGCTTTGAGCATTGTACTCACCCTCTCTGATGTTCAGGTCCCTCATCCTAAAATGGAGCAGGGGTGGGGAGAGGGGGATAATTCATACCAGAAAAGATGGTTGTGGACTTAAATGAGAACAGTTTTCACACATGGCCCTGTTGTTACTGTTACCTTGGAAAAGGTTTGGGGAACTCAACCCACCACAAGCCTTCAGCAGCCCCTCACTTCATCCACCCCCACCCCAGAGACTGTTGTCCCCACCAGACAGGCTTCAGCCTAGACCCAGCACCTAACTCCCTACTGCTCTCCCTTTTCCAGAGTCCCTTAGGCAGGAGCTGTCGGATCAGCAAGCTGCCTGCTCTGGGCACCAGAAGGACTTGGAGGCACTGCAGGCCGAGCTGAGGGCTCTGGGCAGACAACAAGCCAGCAGCCAGTGTCCAGGAGACAGCGAAGACCACATCATCACCACAGAGGTCAGCACCCCTGCCCTTGCACCAGCCACACCCCTCCCAGAGCAGCATCAGGGCCTCAGGGCCCCATAAAGGATGGGCTCTGAGGCCGGGTGCAGTGGCTCACACTTGGAATCCAGCACTTTGGGAGGCCAAAGCCAGAGGACCACTTGAGGCCAGGATTTCAAGACCAGCCAGGGCAATATAGCAAGAGTATATCTCTACAAAAAAATCAAAAATTAGCTGGGCGTGGTGGCATATGCCTGTAATCCTGGCTTGGGAGTCTGAGGCAGGAGGATCACTTGAGCCCAGGAGTTCCAGGCTGTAGTGAGCTATGACTGTGCCACCGCACTCCAGCCCGGGCAACACAGCAAGACCCTGTCTCAAAAAAAAAAAAAAAAAAAAAGGATGGGGTCTGGGTACTCAGTCATTCCCCTGCCCCCTGCCCCCTGCCTGAAGTGGGGAAGACCCTTCTCCACAGGCCTGTGGGATACTTGGTGGGCCTGCAGGGTCTTGTCTTTGAAAAGAAAAACAAAAATGGTCTTAAGCGCTGCATGTTATTTATAGTTCAGATGCAATGGTATCTCAGGGTGTTGGTGCTAGACAGGCCCTCAATGCAGCTGGTCTGGGCTACTCCTTTGGATCTGAAGGGGAATTTCTCAGAACATTTTCCCAGATAGGCTCTGTCTAGACCTTGCTGTTCCCCTAAGCAGAGCAGCTTTGTTGTCACCCAGACTCAGTGCCGGCTCTCCTTCCTCTTCCTGCTCAGACTTTGCCCATCAGCCCCTTCCCTGCACATCCATCATTCCTGGTCTAACTGGGTGGCACAGTCACCTCCTAACAGCCCAGTCCTCTCTCCCTCCAGTCCATAGTGTATGGCTTCAGGTATTCCCCCAAAGCCCAGCATCACTTTTCATAAAGCCTTTGGTGGTTCCCACTGGGGAAAGCTCCAAATGCTTCGACTTGGCATTGAAAAGCTTCCACCACTGACTATGACCTGTATGTCCTGCCATATTCCCTGTGGCTCATAAACCTGGCATCTGCACCCTCCCTTCATCCTTCGCTTGTGCCACTCCTCCTGCCTGGGATGCTGCCCAGCATGTCCCATGCTGGGGGCCTTCCCTGGCACACAGTGGCCCCCTCTGGCTCTGAGATCCTGGAGCACTTGCTGTTAAGACAACTCAGTTGGCTTCAGGATCTACCACCCGGTCCTGTTGGGGACATGCCATTTCATGGACATCCTTGTTGCCTAGACTGGATCAGAGTCTTTTGAGGATAACCCATCTGTTCTGCCTCATCGCCACCCCACCCCCACTCCCAGCCCTCAGCAGGGTCTCCACCAGTGCCTGTGGATGGTGAGGATTTGTTGGTGGCCCAGTCCTGCTGAAGGTTCCAGGGACATGGGAATCATGTGTGCCAGATTTAGCTGTTGCTGAGCATAGGAAGGCGATTTCTATGTTTATATGAAAAATACTAACAAATGATGAATCACTGGTTAGCCCAGTGGTTAGGTCTAGCAGAGCGAAGACAGAATGTGTTCCATTAAGTGTTTAGATGGGTGGGAGCCACCGGTACCAATGGGAGGGGACAGGGGAAACGTGGGATGATGACAGCTGGGGACTGGGCCATGGAGGAAGACAGTGTTTGCCCGAGGGCTTGGGATAGAAGCCAAGGAGCACTGAGTGCATGAGCCGCTACCTGGCCACCTGTGCACCAGCCCTCACTTTCGCCCCATAGGAGGGAAGCCTGAACCCTCTAGAAGGAAAGCGTGGTCTCAGGTGATACCCCACACAGAGAGCAGATGCAGGGGTGTCAGCAAAGAGGAACAGCCCAGGCTGCAAGAGTCAAAAGGAAAGGGAAGGGGACACATGCCAGACTGCAGGCCCAAGCTGGCCACCGCTGAGCTAAGTGGAGTCTGTCCCACTGGGATCTAATTCTCTTATCTCTCCCACCCAGAGACCCAAGAGGGGAACGAATTTTTCCATCCGTTTCTGTCCTCCATGGGTCACAGGTTGTCCTCACAAGGCAGTAACCCCCCTGCTCTTGCTCTTCCAGGCTATGCATGTGAGAGTGCCAAGTGGGTGCCCACAGGCATCCCACACCATGCCAACCCCAGGGCAGGAAGGCAGGGACATGGGGCCTGGGCCACAGATTCTCCCCGTGCACAGCTGTGCAATCACTGTGTTCAGTGAACAGATAACCTGCACAAGAGGTCGGGCATGTTTGAGGGAATTTGAAAACTGGAACGTTCACTAATCACAGATTAAATCTGACCCCATCTGCTGTTGGACAGCAATCTTTGTGTTTCTACCTGAACTACTGACATTCTAGCACAATTTTATTTAGCAAGCATTCACATGGCACCTATAGAATACACCAGGCTAGGTGCTACAGGGTTGGAAAGATGAAGAGAGGAATAGCTCCCAATCTAGCTAGGAAACCAGCATGGAAACATATTCTCTTCGGTGTCACCCCTTACAGAGCCAGAGTTAGCGATATTTGGTGGTATTAGAGAAAGCTCATCAGTTCTCCCCTGAGAGGTGGGGAAGACTTCACTGAGGGAGGACTTCACTGAGGCAGGCAGGGAGGGCACCCAGGCAGGTGGAGTGTGGTTAGTGTTCATTTGGATGCAAGCCCCATTCTTGGCTCAGAAGTTTTATTAAACTCTAAGGGCCAGATTTGGCCAACACCCAAAGAAGGAAATTTTAAGAGACTGAATGGGAGTCCCTGCAGGGGACCCATCCAGGCTCCAGCCTGGGCGGGTCGCCCGTGGGTCTCCATCTCGCCGCAGCACATCTCTGGTCCTTTGTAACGTGTCCGCCCCTGCGCCTCCTGAAAACACCTCCTGGTTGCCTTCTCCTCAGGAGCGGGGCGGCCCGGGCCAGACCGGCTCCCCACCGGGCGCTGATGGGCAGGGTTCCAGCGAGGGATGCGGGCTCTGGGAGGAGAACGCGCAGCTCCAGGACGCGGTGCGGCGGCTGCGCGCGGAGGTGGAGCAGCATCAGCAGGAGGCGCAGCAGCTCCGCGACCAGCGCAGGTGGGTGACCGCCCCCTGCCCCTACTCACCAGCTTCCCTCCCTCCCCCACTGCGGCTCGCTGAGCCTGAGACCTGAAATGGGTCACTCCCTCGGCATCCTGCCCCACAAGACACTAGATACTTAATGCGCCAGCATTTCACAGATGTTACTCCTCTGACCCATGAAATGTCCCAGAGCTCCCGAAATTCTAGATCTCAAAACCGCAGACGAAGTGCCTTGAAATAGAAAAGGGAGTCCGGCCGGGCATGGCGCCTCACGCCTGTAATCCCAGCACTTTGGCTGGTAGAGGCGGGCGGATCACGAGGTCAGGAATTAGAGACCAGCCTGGACAACATAGTGAAACCCTGTCTCTACTAAAAATACAAAAATTAGCCAAGCGTGGTGGTGCATGCCTGTAGTCTGGTTACTAGGGAGGCTTGGGAGGGAGGATTGCTTGAGCCTGGGAGGTGGAGGTTGCCGTGAGCTGAGATCGTGCCACTGCACTTCAGCCTGGCTGGCATAGCCCGAACCTGTCTCAGAAACAAAAACAAACAACCGCGCCTGTCAGGGCTGTTTTAGAGTGCAGTGGAATGTGTGCAGGAGGCTTGGCATGTCCCTAGCATGAATGAAGCGCTTGGTTAATTGTAGAAGTGAATAACCTATCATCAATCCTGAACTCAGAGCCTTTTTTCCCCTTGTTGGAAAGTTTTTGATACAAATTCAATTTCTTTAAAGACTTAGGACATTTCATATTGTCTATTTTTTAAGTGAGCTTTAGCAGTTTGTATTTTTCAAAGAATTCATCTACTTCATCTAAGTTTTTGAATGTCTTAATGCCAATCATAAAGTTGCTCATAATTTTCTTTTTGTCATTTTAATGTCTTGAGGATTCCTTTTTTCTTAATATTTGTCAGCTGTGTACATTGAACCCTGTTGTGTTGGCCCAAAATTGCTTTGAGCCTTGATTGGGCTTGTTCATTAAATTCTCCCCTCTCCTCCCCTCCCCTCCCCTCCCCCCTCCCCACCTCGCCTCCCCTCCCCTCCTCTCCTCTCCTCTCCTCTCCTTTCCTCTCCTCTCCTCTCCTCTTTTTTGGAGACAGAGTCTTGCTCTTTTGCCCAGGCTGGAGTGCAGTGGTGTGATCTCAGCTCACTGCAACCTCCGCCTCCCAAGTTCAAGTGATTCTCCTGCCTCAGTCTCCAGAGTAGCTAGGATTACAGGCGGACACCACCACGCCCAGCTAATTTTTTTTGTATTTTTAGTAGAGACGGAGTTTCACCATGTTGGTCAGGCTGGTCTCAAACTCCTGGCTTTGTGATCCTCCTGCCTTGGTCTCCCAAAGTGCTAGGATTACAGGCATGAGCCACCGCACCCGGCTCCATTTAATTTTCATAACCACCTATTTTGATAAAGGTGAGGGATAAAGATTCAGGGAATGGCTGGGCGTGGTGGCTCATGCCTGTAATCCCAGCATTTTGGGAGGCTGAGGCACGTGGATCACCCGAGGTAAGGAGTTCAGGACCAGCCTGGCCAACATGGTGAAACCCCCGTCTCTACTAAAAATACAAAAAATTAGCCAGCGCCTGGTGGCGGGCACCTGTAATCCCAGCCACTCGGGAGCCTGAGGCAGGAGAACCGCTTGAACCCGGGAGGCGAAGGTTGTAGTGAGCCGAGATCACGCCATTCCACTCCAGCTTAAGCAACAAGAGCAAGACTTTGTCTCAAAACAAAAACAAAAACAACAACAAAAAAACAAAGTTCAGGGAAGCTTTCCACTGCATTGTAGTTGTTAGGAAAGACCTGGTCTCCCGGGTCTCAGAGTCCCAGCATTCAGGCGATACTGATAGAGAATCTCGGCCTCCTGCCTCCCCGCCTGCCCCAAGTGAAGAGCGTGTTTTCTGGGGCTCCCCTGTAGGGCTGCTCTCCATCGCTTCCGCCTGAAGGCTGTCCCCATGCTCAGGTTTCTCCTTCTGAGATGGGAGGGTGCTGAGAAGGGGTCCCATAGTGGGGGTTTGTCATGGACTCCACAACTCGGAGACCTCAGCTCTCCTTATCACAGGTGTCCTCAGATCACAACCTCTCCCCACTGAGGTCTCCCAAACTGGGCAGCAACGAGGGGAATAAACCCCAGAGCCCAAGGGGCGCCGTCCCCGGAGCTGGGCAAGCCTGGCTGTGCTTTCGTCCACCACAGGTTGCTGGAGGAGACTCAGCAAGCCCTGCGGACCAGGGAGGTGGAGACGCTCCGCCAGGAACACCGGAAGGAGATGCAGGCCATGGTGGCAGACTTCAGTAGTGCCCAGGCCCAGCTCCAGGCCCGGCTGGCTGCCCTGGAAGCCGAGTAAGTGAGGCCTTGGGCCCCAGGGAGGGACTAGCAAGTGTGCCATTCAGTAGGGTGGCCAACTCACCCCCGTGGCCCTGGGCTTTCCTGGTTTTCAAATTGAAAGTCCTGGGTCCTGGCCAGGCACGGTGGCTCACGCCTGGAATCCTAGCACTTTGGGAGGCCGAGGCAGGCGGATCACTTGAGCTCAGGAGTTGGAGACCAGCCTGGCCAACATGGCTAAACCCCATCTCTACTGAAAACACAAAATTAGCCAGGTGCGGTGGCACACGCCTGTAATCCCAGCTACTCCAGAGGCTGAGACAGGAGGATCAGTTGAGCCCAGGAGGCAGAGCTTTCAGTGAGTGGAGATCAGGCCCCTGCACTCCAGCTTCAGCAACAGAGCAAGTTCTGGGTAGGGGATGGGTGCAGGGAACAAGCCAGGGGCTCATCAGTCTCCCTTCATTTTATGAGGCTGTGCTCCCGTTTCCTGCAGGGCACTGGGAATCTGTGAGGATGAGCATTGGTTTAACCCTCACACTTGGAAGAAATCAGAAGGATCAGGGCTGCTCAGTTATGAGCATTTGCTCTGTTCTAATCTGTATCATCTAATTCCATCTTCACAACAGTACTTCAGGGTAGAATTGTTCTTCCCACTGGTCCCTCATGCATACATATTGCATGTACTCATTCAATGAATATTTGTTAAGGAACCATTGTATGCCCAGCACTGCTTTAGGCTCTGGAGTCACCGCAGGGAACAAAACAAAGACAATGCTCTCATAGGCTCACAAATTCTGCTGAAGATTCAGATAAGAAATAAGCAAACAGGCTGGGCTTGGTGGCTCATGCCTATAATCCTAGCACTTTGCATGGCTGAAGCTTGAGCCCAGGGTGGATCCCTTGAGTCCAGGAGCTCGAGACCAAACTGGGCAACATTGTGAAACTCCGTCTCTACAAAGAATACAAAAAAAAAAAAAAAATTGCTGAGCATGCTGGTGTGTGCCTATAGTCCCAGCTATTTGGGAGGCTGAGGTGGGAGGATCTTCTGAGCCCAGAAGGTTGAGGTTGCAGTGATCCGTGATTGCACCACTGCACTCCAGCCTGGACTACAGAGAGAGAGAGACTGTCTCAAAACAAAACAGACCCTGTCTAAAAAAAAAAAAAAAAAGCAAACAGTTAACTTTATACCAGGCAGTGAAAGTGCTAGAAGGCAGGATTGGGAGTGGCAAGGGTGGGCAAAAGAAGGCCTCTGTGAGGAGGTGCTATTTAAGGACAAGGAGGTGAGGGCACTCCTGAGGCATCTGGAGGAAGAGCATTAGAAGCAGCTGGAACAGCAGGTGCAAGGGCCCTGGGGCTGCCTCAGGCTCCTGAAAACAGCCCAAAGGCTTGTGTGGCTGAACAGAGTGAGAGGGAGGGGGAGGGGAGGAGAGGAGCTGGGTGAAGGAACCCCTGCCCTGTTGGGAAGGAGTTTGGATGTGTTCAGAGTGCCCTGGGAAGCCATCACAAGGCACTGGGCAGGAGTGACATGCCTGACTTGCCTTTTCACAGGGTCACTTCTGACTGCTGAGAAGAAACAGGGGGAGGGGGTGACTGCAAGAAGACCATTTAGGATGTGATGGCAGCAAGCCAGGTCCAGACAGGTGAAGCCGCTTGCCCAAGGTCAGGCAGCATTAATTGAGTTTAAATGTCACCTGTGTGACCTTTAGCCTGAGCTCTTAAAAACATCTCCACTGTCTCCAACACAATGCAAATCATCCAAAAGCCAGCAGGAAAGCTTTTACTAGCTACAGTCTAAGGAGCACTTACTACATGCCAGGCTCCCATTATCACATTGAATTCTCACAACCACCCAGTTTCATGCCCACTTTAAAAGAGAGGGAACTGAGGCCCACACACAGGTGAAATGATGCCCAAGGTCAAGAAAAAAGCAGAGCCAGTATTAGAGCCGGGTCATCTCACCCAAAGCCCTGGGCTCTTACCAACTCTAGTCAGTAGATTATCTGCAGCCCCAGTCCTCCTCTCCCCACCACCTAGTAACTCCTCTCTGGCTTCAGGCTGAAAAAGCAGTGGGGGTCGGGCGTAGTGGCTCAAGCCTGTAATCCCGCCACTTTGGGAGGCCGAGGAGGGCGGATCACGAGGTCAGGAGTTCCAGACCAGCCTGGCCAACATAGTGAAACCCTGTCTCGACTAAAAATACAAAAATTTCCTGGGCATGGTGGCACGCGCCTGTAGTCCCAGCTGCTCGGGAGGCTGTGAGGCACGAGAATCGCTTGAACTAGGGAGGTTGCAGAGAGCCGAGATAGCGCCATTGCACTGCAGCCTGGGCGACAGGGTGAGACTCTGTCTCAAAAAACAAAAAAGAAAAAAAAAAAAGCCGTGGGTAGCAGCCACTGACCGCACTCCGTGTCCGCCAGCAGATGGCGACAGAGCATTAAGAGAACCCTCGCGGCATTTTCCTGCCCTAGGCCGTTCTCCCAGTAGCATCCCTGGCTCTTGAAGCCCCCGCTGAGTGCACCATCTAGCTGCACACACGGGACTTTGCTTCCTGGCCCTGCAGCCTTAGGGGACCTGACAGAGCTGGGATCCTGGGTTCTGCAAGTCATCTCCCCGGCGGGTCCTGGGCAAGCTTTTGCTGCTATCTGAGCCTCCCTGGCCAGGCTGAACACAGGATGGCATTCCCATCGTGTGCTTTGAGGCACATGTGTGCCCATCTCCCTCCTGTTGAGTAACTGCCATAAGGGGAACTTGACTGCATGCCTGCTTGAAACAGACTGAAAGATTCCGGAGAGAAGCCAGGGAAGGGAGTGTCCAGGCCAGAGGACCTTCAGCTCATAGGCCGCCTGCAGACTCGCCTGAAGGAGAGAGAGGACATCATCAAGCAGCTCACGGTGAGGTTGTCAGGGGGCGCCTCGCCCACGCGCCTGGCCGGGCACTGCGAGCTCCTCTGGGAGGGGCGTTCACTTGCACCCAGCATTTCTCTAGGTGCCCTAACATCTTGCCTTATAAAGAATCCTTTCTGACCGGGTGCGGTGGCTCAAGCCTGTAATCCCAGCATTTTGGGAGGCCAAGGCGGGTGGATCACTTGAGGTCAGGAGTTCGGGACCAGCTTGGCCAACCCCATCTCTACTAAAAATACAAAAATTAGCTGGGTGTGGTGGTGGGCACCTGTAATCCCAGCTTCTAGGAAGGCTGAGGCAGAAGAATCACTTGAACCCAAGAGATGGAGGTTGCAGTGAGCCAACATAGCGCCACTGCACTCCAGTCTAGGCGACAGAGCAAGACTCTGTCTCAAAGGGGGGAAAAAATCCTTTCTCTTCTATTATTACAGAAGACATATGCACTAAAAAGTTAATACAGGAAAATAGAAGGCAAAAAAAAAAAATCATTTTACTCCCAAGTCCAGCAGCATCTGCCCCATGTTAATATTGCTTTTTTAACTTACAGAATTTGAGAAAATCTACAATGGCTTAGGTTTGAATTGTAGTAGAATCAGTGTTTTTATTGTTGATCTTCTTTTTGTAAACATGACCACCTCTTTTCTACTTAGCAAAGCCACTCCCTAGACCCCTTGAAAAGAACCCAGCTCCCTCTGATTCAGTATCCAACCAAGGCCTGCTGGTCATGTCTTTGGAATGTCTCCCCCTTTGCCTGCTCCTGCCCGCCCACCTCACTTCTGTATCTCCCTGTGCTTTGAAAATTAGGTGGCATTGATAAGGAATTATTGCTCATTTGCTAAGTGTGAACAAAGGTATCATGGGTTTTTTTTTTAAAGTAATCTTTATTTCTTAGAAATTACATATCGATGTTTTTACAGAGAAAATTATGTAATCACTGAAATTTAGTAATAATACAGCAGGAGAGAAAAAAGTGGAAAATGATACACACAAACAAGATTGGCCATATTGTTATAACAAGTAAAGTGGGGGATGGATTTCATTACCCTCTCTCTGTTTGTATATGTTAGACAACACAAATGTCACAAAAAGGAAGAAGGCAGGCAAAATCCTTTGCATACCTGGGGGTTTTCTTTCTTTGCCTTAATTACTACCTTTCTGCAGTAGGGTTACCTTCACATGCTAAGAACAGTTGGATTTCCAATTTCCAGGCAAGCATAAGCTTGCCCTTTTCTTTACAAGAGGGGCTGGGGACATAAAAGACAAAGAGCAAAGGTGCTTCCTCAAAAGCTTCAGTGTCTGGCAGCTTGATTCTGACTTCCCCTTCCTCCTCTGGACTTCCCTTCTCTCTCTATTCTGCCCTCATAGCCATCTTCCTTCAAGTCAAACCCAGTGCTGTGTGGTTAGGCTCACTTAGACTCAGTTGTATTGGTTTTCCAGGAAGAGAGAAGATTTCACTATGCAGCATTCCCCAGTGCAATGTCCCACCGGAATCGGTCTTTCTCTTTCAATCCTCACCCGGGATATTTGACCCCTTCCATGAAGGTAAATTGGTTCTACTGGTTTTAATGCATTACACAATTCCATTGATTTCGTTTTTCTTAAAGGTAACCACAGGTTATTGTTGGGCTGGTGTACACTCAGAAAAATATTCATTGGAAAAAAAAAACCAAACCCACAAGAAATAGTCCAAAGTATTAACCGTGTTTGTATCTGGCTGGGCAGATTATGTGTGGTTTTTATTTTTTATGGGATTTTGTATTTTCCAAATTTTCTAGAATAAGTATGTGTTAGTATTAAGAATAGCTCTATCTAGGTGATGGGAGGGATAAGAAGAGTAAAAATCCTCCACTTCTGTACATATTTTTGGAATTTTTCACAATGAGCATATTCACATCCAATTCTCTTACCTACTATCACAAAATCCTAAAGGTTCTTGAAAAATAGTATTTTTGGCTGAGAGCAATGGCTCACACCTGTAATCCCAGCACTTTGGGAGGCCGAGGTGGGTGGATCACTTGAGGTCAGGATTTCAAGACCAGCCTGGCCAACTTGGTGAAACCACAACTCTATTAAAAATATAAAAATTGGCCGGGCGCGGTGGCTCACGCCTGTAATCCTAGCACTTTGGGAGGCCGAGGTGGGCGGATCACGAGGTCAGGAGATCAAGACCATCCTAGCTAACACGGTGAAACCCCATCTCTACTAAAAATACAAAATTAGCCAGGCGTGGTGGCGGGCGCCTGTAGTCCCAGCTACTCCGGAGGCTGAGGCAGGAGAATGGCGTGAACCCGGGAGGCGGAGCTTGCAGTGAGCTGAGATCGCGCCACTGCACTCCAGCCTGGGTGACAGAGCGAGACTCCGTCCCCCAAAAAAAAATATATATATATATAAAAATTAGCTGGGCATGGTGGCAGATGCCTGTAATCCCAGCTAATCAGGAGGCTGAGGCAGGAGAATCGCTTGAACCCAGGAGGCGGAGGTTGCAGTGAGCTGAGATCGCACCACTGCATTCCAGCCTCAGCGACAGAGCAAGACTCCATTTTAAAAACAAAAAATAGTATTTTTAAAAATAGTTCACAGGACAATACACTTGTGACCTAACTAATGTGATCTCGCGTGTAGTTTTTATGTATCCTTCAGTATGACAAAATGTAAGTTTCACTCCAGAAATGTGAATGCATTTGAGGCTAGGGTGGGCCCAGCCCCTGCTGGGGGTGTTATATGACCTTCTAAAATCTTAAACAAAATTGAGTTGCAAAACACATCCATCTCCAGAAGTTTTGGTTAAGAGGTTGTGAACATACATATTTATTTATAATACAAAATGAAGATTGGAGGGAAAAGTGCTTTAAAAAATAGCATGTTAAGTATATAAATGAAATTGTTGCTGCTTCTCCGATTTTGATTGGGTGAGCATTATTTGCTTTTATAATAATGCTTTGTTTTTTGCATTGCATTGCACTAACATTTCCATTAATACAAACAGAAAAAGAAGATGGAGGACGTGCCCAGCCGTGTGGTCAGCGTGCCGAACCTTGCTTCCTATGCAAAGAACTTTCTGAGTGGCGATCTGAGTTCCAGGATTAATGCCCCTCCAATAACTAAATCACCCAGCTTGGACCCAAGCCCCAGCTGTGGCCGGCCCTACAAACCCAACCAGTCTACAGATGCAAAAACTGCCACAAGGTTGTAGGGGGTGTTGGGGGCAGAGGCCCTTATTGTATTTCCCTGTAGACAAGAGGGAAATTAGGATTCTTTCTGGCACCTGCTAATTACCCAGCATTTGGGCGATATAAAGAGTAGTAAAACAAGCCCTGCCTTTGAAAAATGGTAATTTAGCCAAAAGGGAAGACTGTAAGAGAAGGGAATTATGTCATTCTTTGGAAGGGGTACTATTCCTGGTACCAAATTCCAGAAGGCCTTTTTCCATGGATGATTAGACAAGGGACACTGAATCACTTAGCTGAAAACTTCAGCATGGGTTATACAAAAGGTGGACTCTATCTGGCCTGGAGGTCTGAATTCAAATTAGTCTTCCTCATTCTCAGCTGTGTGGCCTTGGACAGGTCACTTGACCTCCGGGTCTCCATATCCTTCCCTCTAAATTTAAGATAATACAGCACCTATCTCATCAGACTGATATGAGACTAAAGGAATTAATTCATAGGATGTGCTTAGCACAGGACTTGGCACAGAAATCTTCAATATAGTTTCAGTATCATTACTAACATTCCTCAAGATTTACTGTATCACCTTGGAATTCTTTTTTGTTTGTTTGTTTGTTTGTTTGAGACAGAGTCTTGCTGTGTCCCCCAGGCTGGAGTGCAGTGGTGCGATCTCTGCTCACTGCAAGCTCTGCCTCCCGGGTTCACGCCATTCTCCCGCCTCAGCCTCCGCAGTAGCTGGGACTACAGGTGCCCGCCACCTCGCCTGGCTAATTTTTTTGTGTTTTCAGTAGAGACGAGGTTTCACCATGTTAGCCAGGAGGGTCTCGATCTCCTGACCTCGTGATCCGCCAGCCTTGGCCTCCCAAAGTGCTGGGATTACAGGCTTGAGCCACCGCGCCTGGCCTTTTTTTTTTTTTTTGAGATGGAGTCTTGCTCTGTCACCCAGGCTGGAGTACAGTGGCTGAATCTTGGCTCACTGCAAGCTCCACCTCCCGGTTCACGCCATTCTCCTGCCTCAGCTTCCCGAGTAGCTGGGACTACAGGCGCCCGCCACCTTGCCCAGCTAGATTTTTTGTATTTTTTAGTAGAGACGGGGTTTCACCGTGTTAAGTCAGGATGGTCTCAATCTCCTGACCTTGTGATCCGCCTGTCTCAGCCTCCCAAAGTGCTGGGATTACAGGCTTGAGCCCAGCCTATCACCTTGGAATTCTAAAGTCTCTTAATCAGGCTGGGCTCAGTGGCTCACGCCTGTAATCCCAGCACTTTGGGAGGTGGAGGTGGGTGGATCACCTAAGGTCAGGAGTTCGAGACCAGCGTAGGCAACATGGCAAAACCCATCTCTACAAAAAAAATACAAAAAATAGCTGGGTGTGGTGGTATGTGCCTGTAATTCCAGCTCCTCGGGAGGCTGAGGCACAATGATCGTTTGAATCCAGGAGGCTGGAGGTTGCTGAGCCGAGATCATGCCACTGTACTCCAGCCTGGGCGACAGAGGGAGACTCTGTCTCAAAAAATAAAAATAAAGTCTCTTAATCTGTAGGTTTGGTTAATCCTGCACAATTATCAGAGCTACAACCACTGAGTCTCAAAGGAACAACAGAGAACCAAACAATGGTAAACCTTCTGTTTTCAAAATGAGGATTAGGTATTCCCTCCCCAGCCCCATCCTTTACAACTTGTTTCCCACTACTAATGTTAGCCGGTCCCATTCAGATGTTTCTAAAGAGTAAACATGCAGTTACCTTTCCCTGAAAAGATGGTGGGTATTAAGCTGTTTCGTGCATAATTTTCAAAACCATATAAAAAACCTTTTTTTATTTGTAGGACACCAGATGGTGAAACGGCCCAGCCCAAAGAAGCCCAGCAGAAACAGGGCTCTCCGCACCAGGAATGGTTTACCAAGTACTTTTCTTTCTAAGCTAATCTTTGGGATACATCACAGAGGATACTTGAAAAACATTTCTTTTAAATCATCTGATTGAAGGAATGAACTAAAACCGACCAACCAAATAATATGCTTGTAATATGATTTATATATAAGAGCTAAAACAAATTTCGGCATTAACACTCCATACTGCTCTGCCAGGCACAGTGGCTCACCTCTGTAATCCCAGCACTTTGGGAGGCTGAGGCAGACGTATTGCTTGAATCCAGGAATTTGAGACCAGCCTGGGCAATATGGTGAAACCCCGTCTCTACAAAATATACAAAACTTAGCCAGGCATGGTGGTGTGTGCCTGTGGTCCCAGATACTTGGGGTACTGAGGCGGGAGGATCACTTGAACCTGGGAGGCAGAGGTTGCAGTGAGCCAAGACTGAACTCCTGCACTCCAACCAGCCTGGTGACAGAGGGAGACCCTGTCTCCAAAAAAAATTGTTCCATGGGTCCATGGTGACAGTTCATTACAAATATCTTGACATTAAACAAACCAGTGTTATTAAAAAGCATCTATAGGAAAATGTTATTAGCATTACTAATGACCTGTACGTTGTACTTCTAGTGTCCATAACATCATACTCCATTTTGTAGAATATCAGACTTTGTGATTTCCATGATCTACTTTAAAAGTGGTTGTACTTGTCCTTAGGATGCTAGTCAACTCCACTGGAAAGCTGTTTCTATGTAAAATGATGCAATTCCAAAATGCACCTCTAACCTCAATAGGAAGATGAATAAAAGTTAAAATAAACAGGAAAGTCAACTAAAAAGAAAACAAACCAAACCTACCAGAAATGGATGGTAGCATGCTTGGACTGACTATTTTCACTTCCTTGGTCTAAGACAAGCAGCAGATTATAGATGGGATGACACCTACCTCTAAAAGGGCTTTGCAAGGATTAAGCAAGATAACATAAGTTAACATGAATTGGAATTAAGTACCACAAGGTTTTTCTGTAAATAACCAATCCTAGCCCAGTTACAGGTCTCAATGTAATGACTGTAGTGTCAACTTGATCATTTGTGAAGGTCTCTAGACTATCTGTTCTTTGAAGTCAAAGATCTTCTAGACTGTGCACATGGCTCATGCTGTAATCCCAACACTTTGGGAGGTGAGGTGGGAGGAGAGCTTCAGGCCAGGAATTTGAGACCAGCCTGGGCAACACAGTGAGACCTCCATCTCTACAAAAAATAATTAGTCCAAAGAAAACAAAAAAAAAATAAAAATAGTAAATAAAAATAGTAATAATTAGCCAGGCACAGTGGTGGGTGCCTGTAGTCCCAGCTACTTGGGAGGCTGAGGTAGGAGGATAGCATGAGCCCAAGAGTTCGAGACCAGCCTGGGCAAGATAGTGAGTGAGACCCCATCTCTACAGATAAAAAAATATTTATATACTGAACCTCTGGTCTTTGGGTTTGAGCCATTTGCCTCATGGTGTGTTGCTTCTTCATTGCATGAATTCCCAGTGGAATAAAAAGGAACCGGAATGGCTGTTCACGGTGCTGTCCTTGCTCTCAGTCCACACTGATTTGTCTCACCTTCTGATGGAGCAAGGTGATTTGACAAGACTCAGTACAACTTTTAGGGGGCAAAATATTTTTTCAGTCTTTGGTGCTGGCCCAGGAGGTGGCCCACAAACCAATGTTAATTCTATGCATTGTCAAATCTTTGCTCTTTAAATAAAACTTTGAAGTGGGCAATAAAAATAGTTGACTTGTATTGATTTTCCACAGAAAGGTAAAATGAGATGAAGACAGCTTGGAAATAGAAAGTTCACTTCACATTAACCTCAATCACATCACCTTAAAAAACTGATTACACATTATAACTGTCAAACAAACTTACATATTAAAGGTAAATTTACTGCCTAATCAAAAAGAGGCCCCAATACATTTTTAAATACAAACACTTGTCATCATACATTAACATGCCATATTGTTTTTCATTACCAAATATTTTTTGTGAGTTTCCTGCTTAGAGTGTCTTAGTTCGTTCAGGCTGCTCTAACAAAATATCTTACTTATACTGGATAATTTATAAACAATGGAAATGTGTCACTCACAGTCCTAGAGGTGTGATCCCCGGGCAGGAAGAGAATTTTACTAATTAAGACTGTACATCTGTTTTGACTCCTTTCTTGTTGCAGGCGCCTGAAAGATCTTCTTAAATTTCTAAATTCTACCCTGCAATGATTATATCTTTGTTAACAAAATCTTTGCATGCTTCTATAATTTTTTCTTGAGGCCATATGCCTTGAGTATTGTAAGGCATTTAAGGACACAAACTTAAGCTTTTTGTTTGATATTACCAAACTGCCATTCAGCAAGTTTCTAGCAATTTACACCCTTACCTGCAGTAAATGAACCTGCTGTGCCCAACACTATTGACAAAGAAATACAATTTGATAGATAAAACATTCTTTCTGTTTTAGTTTGCATAATGATTCCATCAATCTCTCAAGAGCAGAGTGGTCTAGAGATGACAGTGATGGCGCAGAAGTGACAGACAGTGGAGATGAAGAGAAATTATCCAATTCGGGATTAAGTTACGAGAGAGAAAAAATGGGATATTATGACGTATGGAAGAGGTAACATGTTCCTGTAGCAAAACTGAAAGGAATACTATCTGTTCCACATGAATGCAAACTGTTTTGTAATTGGGGTAGGTAAGAATGGATTCACCTAGTCAATGGCTTGCACACCACATACCTGAGCCCTTAACTGCTCTAACATTGATGTAATATCCAACCCAGCAATTGTGATTGAGACTACTTGGTTAATTTTTCTCCAGGATCCACCTGGATTCTGCAGACGAGGCTGGCAAATTAAATGGAACTATGATAAGGACCGTCTTACTGCATCTGTCAGATTTCCAAGGGTAGCAATGATCTTGACTGTCACCTCACCTCCACCCCCAGGATGCAGTGTTGTTTGTGTGTTTTTGAGATGGAATCTTGCTCTGTCACCCAAGCTGGGGTGCCATGGTGCAATCTCAGCTCACTGCAACCTCCGCCTCCCGGGTTCAAGTGATTCTTCTGCCTCACCCTCCTAAGTAGCTGGGACTACAGGTACCCACCACCACACTAATTATTGTACTTTTAGTAGAGACGGGGTTTCACCATGTTGGCCACGCTGGTCACGAACTCCTAACCTCGAAGTGATCCGCCAGCCTCAGCCTCCCCAAGTGCTGGGATTACAGGCGTGAGTCACCGTCTGGCCTCAGTATTGGTTTTATTTCTACCAGCGCCTCCAAGATAATGACAGAGGCCCCAGGCACTCACAGTCACCTCATCAGTTTCTCACTATCCCTCTGCAGGGAACTGACACTCTACTGTCCTTGTTGCAGTACTCCTCTTACCTCCCACAGGTTTGACTCCTCACATTCCCCTCCACAGGGATATTTTCCCAGGGCACCACTAGTGGAATCCTCAGCAACTGGGCCACCCCCTCGTGAGGTGACTGTCCATACCTCACACGCTGCTCCAGAGGGGTTTTGCTGTCAGTTGGGCAGTGAGTGAGCCAGTCCCCAAGCCCCATGCCACTGCCTGCTCTCAGACCACATCCAGTCACAATTGTCTCAGTCAGGTCCTCCACCAGGCACGCCCCGAGACACAATGAGAAGCGCAAGACATTCACTGGGGGGTGTGAATGCCTTCAGCCAAAGCCCACAAGAAACGCCTGATTTGAACAAGGTGGGTCTATTCATCACAGAGAACCATGGGCTTCTCAGACAGAGAATGTCACAAAGAACCTCTTTTAGGATTCTGGCCCTGGTTGGGTGATTTCAAGGAAGTGAGGATTCACTCGACTGGATGCTGTCAGAGTGGGGGCGACTGTAGGATTCAGCATCTCAATACATCTTATTTATAGGAAGATGGACTAGCGTAGGAATAAAGGTATAATTGCATATATATACATACATATATAGCAGCTGTCACTCATTTTAACCAGGAGAAGGATGTTTGGTATTTTGTGAGTGGTAAACTGACCCTGAATTTTCTTTGTATGTGCTTAGACAAAATTATGAAGTGGTTTATTTTATCATGGCCTGAGAGCAACTTTAGAGTTGGTATTCAGAGACTGTTTATGTCCTACAGGAGAATGACATGACCGAACAGTGTTGTCAGCTTCTGAATGTCAGGGACAGGTGTTTTTTTCTCTCTTTCTCAGGAGAAACACCTATTTAGAGAAAGGGGAGAGGAAACAGAAGACAGGAAGAGCCTATGATGTAGGTCTGACAGGTGGGCCAAGGAACATTGGGGCAAAAGAAGGCAGGACAGCTCCGAAGATGTTGTGGCCAGGCTGATGGAAGCGCCCAAGCAGACTGCTCAGTATTTTTTTTTCATTTTTATTTTTTTGACACAGAGTCTTGCTCTGTCACCCAGACTGGAGTGCAGTGGCTCGATCTCAGCTCACTGCAACATCCACCTCCTGGGTTCAAGCCATTCTCCTGCCTCAGCCTCCTGCGCCCGGCCTCAGACTGCTTATTAGAGGAGTCCTGTGTCGAGCAGAAATGGCCTAGCACCTGGACCTCCACTGTGCTTGGTGACAGCCAGGACCAGCATGGCCTGGGCAGGAACATGGCGGCAGATCCCCAATGCCAGGAGCTTTTGTAACTGAACTCCTTGAAGCTGCTTTCTTGAAGGGAGGACTGAGCAGCACTCCTTCACAACCTCTAAAGGCCCACAACCAAACACTTGGGAATGTCAACAGTTAAGACATTTGGGTAGAGGAGAAAAGAGGAAAGAAGGGAAGATGAATGAAAAAGAATTAAGTTTAAGTAAAGAATATGAAGATGGGCTGGGCGCGGTGGCTCACGCCTGTAATCCCAGCACTTTGGGAGGCCGAGGCGGGCAGAGCACTTGAGGTCAGGAGTTCAAGACCAGCCTGGCCAATGTGGCAAAACCCCGTCTCCATTAAAAATACAAAAATTAAGGCCAGGCACAGTAGCTCACGCTTGTAATCCCAGCCCTTTGGGAGGCAGAGGCGAGTGGATCACGATGTCAGATCGAGACCATCCTGGCCAACATGGTGAAACCCCATCTCTACTAAAAATACAAAATTATCTGGGTGGGGTGGTGCATGCCTGACGGCTACTTGGGAGGCTGAGGTGGGAGAACTGCTTGAACCCGGGAGGCCGAGGTTGCAGTGAGCTGCGATCGCACCACTGCACTCCAGCCTGGACAGAGTGAGACCCCGTCTCAAAAAAAAAAAAATTAGCCCATCTACTTGGGAGGCAGGAGAACTGCTTAAACCTCTGGGAGGCAGCCGTTCTTCTGGGGGGAATGTCAAACGGCTGAAAAGGTCACCACCAGCTTTGATGTCGGGCGGCAGGAATGTCCTGCAGGAGGCAGTGCTGCTGTTTGCAGAACACACAGGCTACCTGATGGCTGGGTTGGCCTTTCCCCAGCACTTGCCTGTGGCACCCCGTTGTGCCACTGCACTACAGCTTGGGTGACAGAGCAAGACTCTGTCTCAAAAAAAAAAGGCTGTCCTGAAGATGTAGGTAGGTTTATCTGTGGAGAGTGACAGCCCACAGGCAATCTGCATCTTGGAGCCTGACAAGGAAGCTGGAAGCTAAGTAGTATTCAAGAAAAAAGGCCCTCCTGGTGGAACTTTCTACCTTTCAAAGAGCTACCACACCCAAGACAACCTTGGCGTCTTAAGAACACCCCGGAACCACAGGTGGGTGGGCTGTTATCAACACACTGACCAGGGAAGAGAGGTGTGAAAACTCACTTCAAATCCTCCTTCTGTCAAGGGTTAAAGACTAACCTCTTGACTTTGGGCAAATCACTTAACCCTCCTAAATCCCATACTCTTCCTCCATAACCCTCCTCTTCCCGGAACAGAAATCACTAACACCTGAAGAATACTTGCTACATTCTAGCACCCTTGCTACTGACTTCCCATTCAACATCTCCTTTTTCTTTTTTGAGATGGAGTTTCACTCTTGTAGCCCAGGCTGGAGTGCAATGGCACAATCTCAGCTCACCACAACCTCTGCCTCCCGGGTTCGAGAGATTCTCCTGCCTCAGCCTCCCAAAGTGCAGGGATTACAGGCGTGAGCCACCGCACCCGGCCTCAACATCTCCTTTAATCTGCAAAAATAATCCTGGAGGATAGGTCCTAGTCTTATCCCTATTTTACAGACTTTTTTATCCATCTGTGAAAATGGGAACAACAATATTGATTCTGTTATAAGCCTTCTAGAAGACTGAATAGGATCATTTACAGAATATGTGTGGCACAGATGTTTGTTTGAAAGTCGAAAGCCTGAAGCCTATGGACGGACCTTAGATCAAGCAACAAGCCAGGCCAGAACCCACCCCTGGACGATCAGAGCGGGAGTCTCTTCCAAGACATAATACTCCTCCACTCCTTTCTAGTCACTCTAGTCCCTTGGAGTCAAATCCACTGGCAACAACCTTCCTTAATGGAAAATGTTTCCCCTCCCAAAACGTAAAACAAAAATGAAACACGCAAACAAAACTCAAAACAGAAAGAGACAATCAGAGCAAGCTTTAGCACCTCATAGCTCACCTATGCCCCCGCTGTCATGCTACTGAAAACAGTGTCTGCCCCATTAAACAGATTCATTACTGCAGAATGTAATGAATGTTAGCGTATCACTGCTCCCACTATATCCTTCTCTGTCAAAAAAAAAGTAAACAAACACCACGTAAAATATAAACATACCCCAAATAGAAGTCAGCATCAACCTAAGGATCCTAGTGTAAGATTACTACACTAACCCAGGAAAATTCCATCCTCTTCCCACCTATTTACAAAAATATCCTCATTGAGAGCTCTGGAAACATTACAAATATCGTATTAGATTCCTCTTCTTGAGGTAGTTCAAAGTCTTAAAACAGAGCAAATTTACATACTTTTCTACACACCACTGAGGGGTAATTATCGTAAGACCTACAACCAAAATCCCCATCTCCTGATTCTCAGGCTACTATACTCTTCTCCTTCAGATCAAACTACAGGAAACACACATACAAAGATGAAAAGTCATACAAAAATTTAAAAACAAAGCCACCATAGAAAAGAATCTGTATCATCACACTCAGTCTAAACTTTGCTAAAGACAAAAAAAAAAAAACAAAAAATTGGTTTATCCAAGCTACAGATATGTTATAAAGTACTCAAGAAATTAACAGCTTATAAAAATAGTGGAAAAATTTTCAATGCAAGCATAAAACTAAAATGAACTCATTATCTGGCAAAGAGTTCTTCCAAAATGTCAAGTCCCCAGGAAGGGATATGTGGCCAACCTCACGCACCAGCCCACTCATAGGCCGAATGCCTCTGCCCTTTGCTCACGTTGGCTTCAGAGGTGCAGGGATGTTGGCAGACGCCTGCTCCAGGTAGGCCAAGGAGCCCTGAGGGATGTCGGCGGGCTTTTTGTGCTGCACGTTGATTTCCTCCAGCACCTGCTGCCAATGCCTCAGCTTTGTCAAGTGCTTCTGGACTAGTGCGTCTTTCCGCTGTAATTCATTCCTTAGCTCCGACACATCCTGCCGATGAAAGCGATGGAGTAAGTCAGAGCAAACTCAAGAAAAACACACACGGTTCTGGTTGGTTAAAAGGCTAACAATTCAAAACAAAGAGAATCCATTAAACCATATTAAGCCCATTACTCTGCTTGGCTCCATTATTTAATTAACCCAAATGATAGATTCTGACATAAGTTTATATGGGTTTTCTTTTTTTTTTTTGAGACGAAGTCTTGCTCTGTCACCCAGGTTAGAGTGCAGTGGTGCAATCTCGGCTCACTGCAGACTCCACCTCCCGGGTTCAAGTGATTCTCCTGCCTCAACCTCCTGAGTAGCTGGGATCATAGGCACACGCCACCACACCCGGCTAAATTTTGTATTTTTAGTAGAGATGGGGTTTTGCCATGTTGGCCAAGCTAATCTCGAACTCCTGACCTCAAGTAATCCACCTGCCTCAGCCTCCCAAAGTGCTAAAGTGCTGGGATTACAGGCGTGAGCTACCACGCCCGGCCTATGTTTATTTTTCTTATAGAAAGTAATATGCAAGTTACAAAATTGAAAAGGGCAGCCAAAAAGAAATCAGATTGATATGGTTTGGCTATGTCCCCACTCAATCTCATCTTGAATTGTAACTCCTACAGTTCCCAAGTGTTGTGGGAGGAACCTGGTGGGAGGTAACTGAATCATGGAGGCAGGTCTTTCCCATCCATGCTGTTCTCCTGGTAGTGAATAAATCTCGCGAGATCTGATGGTTTTAAAAATAGGAGTTTCCCTGCACAAGTTCTTATCTACTGCCACATGAGATGTGTCTTTCACCTTCTGCCATGATTGTGAGGCCTCCCCAGCCACGTGGAACTGTAAGTCCATTAAACCTTCTTCTTTTGTGAATTGCCCAGTCTCAGATATGTCTTTATCAGCAGTGTGAAAACAGACTAATACGCAGACTCTATCCCATCCTGGTCCCCAGCCACCCAGTACCTCTCTCCAAAGGTTACTGCTGAGAACCTAAAACACTGAAAATCTGAAACATTTGTTAACAACTGTTTACAAAAAACTCCACACCACTATTCTATCACTTCAGATTATGAACTGTTAAAATTACATTTTCAAGAGCTTTTTATGAACAACAGCATTACATCCTTTACTAAAGACCCAGTCTTGGACATATCTGCATTGTTATTCAAGTATTCACATCAGGAAATGATCTGACATGATGAATTGTAAGAATATCTATCCCCAACAGCTGGTATCATGAAAGAAAAGAGACTTTTTGATTAATTGGGACTAGTTACTTGCCCCCAACCAGTAATCTCAATTCAGTGTTTCTCACTGAGGGCATCGCTGGCTTTTTGGGCAGGACGATTCTTCACTCTTCCACATGGCATGGAGCAGATCCTAGCCCAACCCATTCAATGCCATTAAAGCTTCCCAAGTCATCGTGGCAACCCCAACACACTTCCAAATGTCCTAGCTTAGAACAACTGCGATCAACGAAATCCTGAGTTTCCAGGAGCCTGGGTCGAACACTACTTTCTGATTTCTTGGATTCCTGTGTGCAAGGCACTGGCTAAGGCAACTGGGGACACAGATCTCAGTTTTTGTCAAAACAAGCCTATATATGTTATGGCTCTTTATCCTTTTTTCACATGGCAGAATCTTTTAAGAAAAATCTTTCCTGAAGGCTAATGTATGACACAAGTCACATCAGAGCTATTCTGTCTGACACTCTGCTTTTGGACCCCACTCCTTGGCTCTACTTCTTGTTCAGGTTGTCCCAAACATGGATGACTAGCCACGTTTCACACTGACCTACAAAGCCTGAATGAAACTCACGGGAAACGGGTACATCTCATTTAAAGCATAAAAGGATTCCTGGCACCACTTAGTTATTCCTATAGAGCTAAGGTGAAAACTGAGTCCATACCTCTTTGATAACTTGCTCTGGTTTCTGGACAGATAACTGCAATCTTTTTTGTAAGAAAAAACACTCTGTCTGTCTTGCAATATCCAGAAACTTCTGGATACACTGATCAACACCTTAAAAAAAAAAAAAAGGACCAAAATTATTAAAATAAGAAAAACAACAGACTCATGTATCTCCCTCATAAATGAATAATCAGAAGGTAAAAACAGAGCTTTCTCATAGACAACTCAGGGATTTTAATCTTGGCCACAGCAGTAGTAATAACCCCCAACTTCTCATGTGTTAACCAACATTAAAGAGCAGATAATTTGTGCTTTTCTCAGGTTAAAAAAAAAAGAGAGACCTTAATACAGTATAAAAGTCATGAGATCATTAAAAAGACAATGCAGCTGGGCATGGTGGCTCAAGCCTGTAATCCCAGCACTCTAGGAGGCCAAGGCGGGCAGATCATGAGGTCAGGAGATCGAGACCATCCTGGCCAACATGGTGAAACCCCATCTCTACTAAAAATACAAAAATTAGCTGGGCGTGGTGGCACATGCCTGTAATTCCAGCTACTCAAGAGGCTGAGGCAGTAGAATCCCTTGAACCAGGGAGTCTGAGGTTGCAGTGAACCGAGATCATGCCACTGCACTCCAGACTGGTGACAGAGCGAGTCTCAAAAAAAAAGACAACGCAGAGGCTGAGCGTGGTGGCTCATCCTGTAATCCCAACACTTTGGGAGGCTGAGGCAGGAAGACTGCTTGAGCCTAGGAGTTTGAGACCAGCCTGGGCAATACAGCAAGATCCCATCTCCACAAAAAAAAATAAAAAAACAAATGTGGTAGCTCACACTGTGGTCCCAGCTACTAGGGGGCTGAAATGGGAGGACTGCTTCAGCCCAGGAGGCAGAGGTTGCAGTGAGCAGAGATCATGCCACTGCATTCCTTAAAAGCGTGAGAGAGCAAGACCTCTGTCTCCAAAAAAAAAAAAAAAAAAGAGAGAGAAAGACAATGCAGAGATCCAGCAATTAGCATCATAATTTCCAGTTAAAATAGCACATATAAGGCTGGGCGCAGTGGCTCACGCCTGTAATCCCAACACTTTGGGAGGCTGAGGTGGGTGGATCACCAGAGGTCAGGAGTTCGAGACCAGCCTGGCCAACATGGTGAGAACCCCGTCTCTACTAAAAATACAAAATTAGCTGAGTATGGTGGTGCATGCCTGTAGTCCCAGCTACCTGGGAGGCTGAGACAGGAGAACTGCCTGAACCCGTGAGGTGGTGGTTGCAATAAGCACTCCAGCCTGGGCAACAAAAGTGAAACTCCATCTCGGAAAAAAAAAAAAGAAAAAGAAACATGTAAAATATAGTACGAAGAAATCAGAAGCTCTGGTTACCTTTAGGGACAGAACTCGGGGAATAAAAAGAAGCATAGGGGACTTTTCTCTGTAAGGCCTATTCCAAAAATAATAAAATTTTTTTAAAAAGCAGTACGCACCATTGGTCTTCTTCTTTACCTAGTACCAGTATGAAAAGTTCATTATAAATGATTCATTATGGGTGACATAAGATGTCAATTAATAAACTGAACCAAGAGTCAGCAGCTCATAGAGATTATGTGCACACATTTCAGTCCCTGAAATATTCTCTTAGGATAAAAGCAGGACTGAAACACATGAAGTATAAAATTAGCAACTAGGAAATCTTGCTGAAGCCAAGAACATTGTATACACAGAGGGAATGCTTACCAGTTCGAATTTCTTCCTGATCAGTGCCATTGACATAGTCCTGACTCACCAGAGACGCAAAGCAAGCCTGTGTCATAAAAACGTAGGAAAGAAAAAAATGTCATTCACATATCAAAAATTTTACTCCAGAGGAAGAAATAACTTCTCCTGAAGTCATGTGATAAAGTGGCAGCATCTGTTTGCACGAGATGGCAAGACATCATGCCAATGGAAACATTTGGTAAACTCAGTTTACCAATTAATTACGCCCATGGAAGAAGCGCCAGGCAAATGAGCTGCCACCACATTTAGTCTCTGTCCTACCACATGCCCCTTCCCCGTATCTTACTCCACACCAGGCCCAGACACTCTTCCAGCCCCACTGTGGCCTCTTGCTGGTGCTTACACAAGTCACATCACCACCCATTCAGGACTCAGGCCAATCTTCTCCCCCTCAGAGAGACTAGCCAGTCTACCCTTTCTAAACTGTGCCCCTCCTGCTCACGCTCCACACCCAAGCACAGTTTTATAGTTTTTCACATAATTAAGTGACATCATATCCATTATTTTCATCCATTATTATCTGTCCCCTACTAGTAGGTGGGAATTTTGTCTGTCTTGTTCACCATTGTCCTCCTAGTGCCTGGAACACTGCCTTGGCACAAGGGAAATGTTTAATAACACATATTACTGACTGACTGGACGGCCTAAAAGGACAAGGTTGGTGTCACATGGATAATCAAGTCCCAGAGAGAGTTATCTCTAAAGGGCACCTATACAGATGCAAATGTGAATCAGCCAAGGGGTTCTGCGCACAAGCAACTCTAAAGAAATGTACCAAAGCAGGCCCACTGCAGGAAGTGGGCAGGGAGATTGAGGAGGCACAGAAAGAGAACAGCATGGCAGCTGGAAGAGCAGGAGTCAGAAAGGAAGCCTCAAATACAGGAAAGCAGAGCTCTGTCAGCAATCAGCAAACTACACTTGGTGTGAGGCAGACAGATCTGAGCTCAAATTTAGAACATTATCTACACGTGAAGGCCCTTTGAGAAGCAAAACTTCTGCCTGCCTGCAGCTCTCGCGCTTGATTTACAGAGAAAGTAAATCAGCAACACAGATTGCCCATTCTCGGGATTACTTTGAAAGTTGACTCCTGGCCGGGCACGGTGGCTCACGCCTGTAATCTCAACACTTTGGAAGGCCGATATGGGCGGATCACGAGGTCAGGAGATCAAGACTATCCTAGCTAACATGGTGAAACCCCTTCTCTAATAAAAATACAAAAAATTAGCTGGGCATGGTGGCACGTGCCTGTAGTCCCACCTACTCGGGAGGCTGAGGCAGGAGAATCGCTTGAACCTGGGAGGCGCAGGTTGCAGTGAGCCAAGATCGCACCACTGCACTCCAGCCTGGGTGACAGGGTGAGAATCTGTCTTTTTAAAAAAAAAAAAAAAAAAAAAAAAAGGGGCTGGGCATGGCGGCTCACGCCTATAATCCCAGCACTTTGGGAGGCTGAGGCGGGAGGATCACAAGGTCAGGAGACCGAGACCATCCTGGCTAACACAGTGAAACCCTGTATCTACTAAAAATACAAAAAATTAGCCAGGTGTGGTGGCGGGCACCTGTAATCCCAGCTACTCGGAAGGCTGAAGCAGGAGAATGGCGAGAACCTGGGAGGCAGAGTCTGCAGTGAGCCAAGATCACTGCACTCCAGCCTGGGCAACAGAGAGAGACTCCGTCTCAAAAAAAAAAAAAAAAAAAGAAAGTTGACTCCTGTTGGGTTTGGGATGTGGGTAGGATGTACCTCCTTTGTGAGACCTATGGCTACTGGAAAATGTCACATCAAGAGGCCAACCAGTCACAAACTGGCCAAAAAAGCTGGGCCAGCTCCCCAGAGCCAGGAGGCCTACCAGATAGGGTGGCAGGAAATCTGATCTCAAGAATTTTACTGCCCTCCACCTGCTTAAGAAAAAAATTTGGGGTCAGACGTGGTGGCTCACGCCTGTAATCCCAACACTTTTGGAGGCCAAGATGGGTGGATGGCTTCAGCCCAGGAGTTCAAGACCAGCATGGGCAATGTGGTGAAACTCTCTACAAAAACAAAAACTAGCCAGGCGTAGTGGTGCGCATCTGCAGTCCCAGCCACTTGGAAGGCTGAAGCAAGAGGACCACTTGAGCCCAGGAAGTGGAGGCTGCAGTGACCCAAGATCGTGCCACTGCACTCTGGCCTGGGTGACAGAGTGAGCCTCTGTCTCAAAGAAAAAAAAAGAAAAAAACAGATACACAGGCCTTTATAGACAGTTGGACAGCTGTATTAAGAAGAGAACAGCTTTTTTTTTTTTTTTGAGGCGGAGTCTCGCTCTGTTGCCCAGGCTAGAGTGCAGTGGCACGATCTTGGCTCACTGCAACCTCTGCCTCCCGGGTTTCAGTGATTCTCCTGCCTCAGCCTCCCAAGTAGCTGGGATTAAGGCGTATGCCACCACAGACCACTAATTTTTGTATTTTTAGTTAGAGATGGGGTTTCGCCATGTTGCCCAGGATGGTCTCGAACTCCTGACCTCAAATGATCAGTCACCTTGGCCTCCCAAAGTGCTGGGATTACAGGCGTAAGCCACTGCATCTACCTAGAAAGAGAATAGCTTTTTAAAAGCATGGCTAAAACAGAGCCTTTGCCTGGAAAGTAAGTGCCAGTCCTCATTTCCACAAACCCAATAGCTGGCTTTGAGCAAGTAACTTGTCCTCACTGAGCCTCAGTTTCTCTATCCATGAATGGAGGAAATGGAACTAGATGGTCTCCAACGTTCCCTCCAAAATCAAGAGTGCATGAGCTCAATAAATTCCTTCCATCAAAGAGCATGTACTGAGCAGCTAGAATGAGCAGACAGAAACCTCAAGGGGTGGCACCCCAATAGGAATGAGAGGCAGGTAAGCAGGCGCTGCCATGTGCCACTGGAGGCTGTGAAAATTGAGGTCCACACAGAACACAAGGGAGGAAACAGGAAAAGTTCCAAAGAAAATGTGGCCTTTGAATTGAATCTTGAGACAAGACTAGACCGATCGTGATCACCCAGCAGCAGAGAGGATCCAGCTCGCACCTCTCCCACTCTCCTTCACCTGGCTAAATCAAAATGCTTCTTTGGCTTTCATGCTCTCTGGGAAGCCTTCCTTGATGTACACACCTATATGTGCTCCCACAGTACCCTAGATTTCTTCTATCAGAGCAGTGATCGATCCTACAGCAAGGCAACTGCCTGCCGTTTATCACAAGCTTCCTGAAGGTAGGGACTGGTTTTCTCTGTATTCTCCATATGGATAATCAAGTCCCAGAGGGAGTTCTCTCTCAAGGGCACCTACAGACACATATGTGAATCAGGCAAGGAGTTCTGTGCACAGGCAACTACACTACAGGCTCCTTCAATGTCTGACAAATGTTCATCTAGCACTTGCTATCTACTACCACTGTATTAGCCCTACAGGATACACAATGTGAGGGGTGGGGGTACAAAACAGGTAGTCTCTGACTTCATGCAGCCTGGTTTAATGGTAAGTATTAAAAAGGCCAGAGAAGGGTCCACTAAGGAAGTGACGCAATGAGCTGAGGAGGGGCCTGGAAGCCCAAAAAGAAAACAAATGGTACACATGGGAAAGTCTTGTGTGGCTGGAGTAAGAAAATGAGTCTCGGCCGGGCGCGGTGACTCAAGCCTGTAATCCCAGCACTTTGGGAGGCCGAAACGGGCGGATCACGAGGTCAGGAGATCGAGACCATCCTGGCTAAAACGGTGAAACCCCGTCTCTACTAAAAATACAAAAAATGAGCCGGGCAAGGTGGCAGGCGCCTGTAGTCCCCGCTACTTGGGAGGCTGAGGCAGGAAAATGCCATGAACCCGGGAGGCGGAGCTTGCAGTGAGCTGAGATCCAGCCACTGCACTCCAGCCTGGGCAACACAGCGAGACTCCGTCTCGAAAAAAAAAAAAGAAAAAAGAAAATGAGTCTGAAGGAAAGAACTCAACATGCAAAGCCTGGGAGACCACACTAAACATCTTGATCTTATCTCAAGAGCAACAAGCAGCTACTATAAGTTTTTAAGCAGCAGGGTGCTGGGAGTCAACTTTGGCTAAGATTTGTACAGGGCCAGTCTTTCAACAAGTGCCCAGGACAGAGAGCCAGCTCCCCTCAAGAACAATGCTAGATGCTGCTCTAAAACTCACCAGTCCCTTCCTTTACCACTTACCATCACCTCAAAGGCGTCTCCTCCTCCTCCTCTCCCTCCTCCTAAACGGTCTCAGTCCTTTAAATCATTTATTTCTGGCTAGGCACGGTGGCTCATGCCTGTAATCCCAGCACTTCGGGAGGCAGAGGAGGGTGGATCATGAGATCAGGAGTTCAAGGCCAGCCTGGCTAAGATGGTGAAAACCCGTCTCTACCAAAAATAAAAAAAATTAGCCGGGCGTGAGGCGGGCGCCTGTAATCCCAGCAACTCAGAAGGCTGAGGCAGGAGAATCGCTTGAACCCGGGAGGCAGAGGTTGCAGTGAGCCGAAACTCTGCCACTGCACTCCAGCCTGAGGGAGAGAGTGAGACTCCATCTCAAATCATTTATTTCTAAATCTTTGTACATCCGTGTGGTAAAAGCATTTTGTCCATGCAGTCTGAATAATATAATCGCTTACAAATTATATATTTATAATTATAAATGTACCACTGTGCTATTAGATACAATATTAAAAGTCACAAAATTGGGATTTTTATTTAATTTAATTTTATTTTTTTGAGACGGAGTCTAGCTCTGTCACCCAGGCTGGAGTGCAATGGCGTGATCTCGGCTCACTGCAACCTCCGCCTCCCGAGTTCAAGCGATTCTCCTGCCTCACTCTCTTTCGTATCTGGGATCACAGGCGCATGCCACCATGCCTGGCTAATTTTTGTGTTTTTAGTAGAGTCGGGGTTTCACCATGTTTGTCAGGCTGGTCTCGAACTCCTGACCTCGTGATAAGCCCGCCTCGGCCTCCCAAACTGCTGAGATTACAGGCGTGAGCCACCGCACTGGACAAAACTGGGATTTAAATGTGGAAAAGTTAACTCCAATTTGAAGTTATATTACTTTATTACTAGACAGGAATAGCTCATCTTCCATTTTAAAGACCACTGGGAATCACCAGAGCACTTATTTTCACCTCTCTATCTTCCCTCAATACACAGTTCACCTTTCTCGCTACAAGGTAAACTCCTTGGGCAGAACTGAGATTGGGTCATCTGTGGCTCCCTCCCTCCCTAACCTCCACCATTCCTCTTTCCTCGGCCCCTAGTACCAAGCTGCGGCTGCTAATTTAAGGAAGTCAATTTCCCCTTATAAGACTCTCTTTAGGATCGTTTAAGGGTGAAGCCCAGCGGAAAGGATACAGGACACAGTAGTGAAACTTTGAGCTCCGAAAAGGCTTAATGAACATGCAGGGATGCAAGAAACGGTGCTCAGGGATGAGACCGACGACCGGTTGGGATAGCAGCAGCCGGCTGGGAATCTGGAAGGGTTCCAAGTTTGGGGTTTAGGCAAACTTCGGGTCCACATTTCCAGAAATCTCGAGTTTACGCGCCCCCGCCAGCAGACCTGAATTGAATACGGGCCACGGGGAAGCCTAAAGCAATGACTTACGTTCTTTAAGCCTCAGTTTCCCTATCTGTAAATTAGTTGCTCGGATCCCTGGAGTAGATACGCGTAAGCGCAGTTCACGTTTCAGAAAAAAGGAAAGGCTGGGGACAAAGACGCCCATGTCTTATATTACCTCGAAAGATGACTCCAACTCGTCCACCAAAGTACTGTTGGAAGGTCTAGGAGCGCCTGGAGCTGCCTGAAGAAGCGAAGCTTGGCCCGGAAGGCCCGGTGGGGCCTGAGGGGGCCCGGGTGGCTGCCCAGAAAACATGCCCCCTAACGGAGCCGCCATGTCTGGAATGGCGCACGAGAGGTCCACTGCGCCTGCGCGGAAGCCGCCTCAGAAGGTCAGGTGTCTGGTGTGCGATGGGTGGTCACGTGACAGGACCGCGCTGTGGAAGGATTCTGTTGCGCCTTCGGAGGGAGGGTTTTTGATTCTTCTGTCTTCTTGTCTATCGCAAAACAGAGTTTACATGTATTTTCCTTTTTTCTTAGCTTAAGAATTGAAGACTGTGGCTGGATTAGACCTGGTTGTATGGAAAGGGGAATGAATAACTACAGTGGAGCGAGTCCTCCCGCGAGAGTCGAGATACTACCATGCTAGTCCCGACTCTGCCCCAAATGCCTGGACTTTGGCTAAGTCACTTTTTCTTTCCGCGGGCTGTTTACCGTTGGTAAAAGGAGAGGGTCACCCACTCTCTCCACAAACATTTGTTGAGTCATTGATTATAGCGGGAACAAGACAGGCAAAGTTCTTCCTGAATTCTGGCTGGTGATGGATAATGGAAACAACTTTGTTGAGGTTCCCAATGTGGCCGGCACTGTTCTCTTTAGATGTTTATGGTTACATCAAAGAGAAAGTCACTGTGCTAATCTTTTTTTTTCTTTCTTTTTTCTCAGGGTCTCACTCTGTTGCCCAGGCCGGAGTGCAGTGTCATGATCAGGGCTCGACCTCCCGGGCTCAAGCAGTCCCCCCACTTCAGCCACCCAAGTAGCTAGGACCACAGGTGCGTGCCGTCGCGCCAGGCTTCTTTTTTTTTTTTTTTTTTTAGTTGAGTCAGGGGTTTTACCATGTTATCCAGGTTGGTCTCCAACTCCTGAGCTCAAGTGATTCTCCCGCCGCGGCCTCCCAAAGTGACTAAATCACCTATCCCCCTCCTCCTTCTCTATCATACACATGCCAACTAGAAAATAAGTTCTATACATACATCAGAGCCTGCCCGTCTTATTCACGTGTATCCCCAGAATCTAGAATGGTGCCTCGCATAGATAGACATAATAAATATGTGATGACTGAAAGAACCAGAAGAGACTGCCGGGAGGATACAAGTCCAGCAGTTTTCAGACAGTTTTGGTCTCAAGACCCCTTTACACTCCTAAAAATTATTGAGGATCCCAAAGTTTTTGTTTATGTGAGTTAAGTCTGCTAATATTTATCTGATAAGTTAAAACTGAGACTTTTAAAAATCAATTCCTTAAACCCGGGAGGCGGAGCTTGCAGTGAGCTGAGATCCGGCCACTGCACTCCAGCCTGGGCGACAGAACGAGACCCCGTCTCAAAAAAAAAAAAAAAAAAAAAAAAAAAAATCAATTCATTAAAAAATAAATTCATTACATATTAACAGAAATAATCTTTATTAAAACTAATACTCTATTTTTTAAAATAAGGAATAAATTAGTAAAAATAATGGCATTTTACTTTTTAGCAAGTCTATATATATATATATATATATATATATATTTTTTTTTAGACAGTGTCTTACTCTGTCACCCAGGCTGCAGTGCAGTTTCACAATTACAGCTCACTGTAACTTCCGCGTCCCAGGCTCCAGCAATTCTCCCAGCCAGCCTCCCAAGTAGCTGGGACTACAGGCCTGCACCACCACACCTGGCTAATTTTTTGTAGAGATGGGGTCTTGCCATGTTGACCAGGCTGGTCTCGAAGTCCTGGGCTCAAGAAATCCACCTACCTTGGCCTCCCAAAGTGCTGGAATTACAGGAGTGAGCCACTGTGCCCAGCCTTTCAAGTCTCATTAATATCCAGTTTACCTAACCTCAATGTAAAATTCCTGAGAGCATGGTCAGTGGTATTTCTCTTGCAGTCCCCCTGGAGTACTGCACAAAAAAGCACTAACATTTTTTGGATTTTGCTGAAAACCCATCACTTCATTTATAAGATGAGGGAACACTGTTTTAGAAAAATTACCAAGAACAAGATAATGTATGTAGAGGTTTAATACAGTGCCTCGTGTAGACTGAGTTGCTAAGGAGTGACATGATGTAACTCCCTTTTTTTAATTTTTAGAGATAAGGTCTCACTATGTTGTCCAGGCTAATCTTGAGCTCCTGGCCTCAAGTGATCCTCCCACTTTGGCCTCCCAAAATTCTGAGATTACAGGCATGAGCCATTGGGCCTGGCCTGATTTATGTTTTAAAATAATCTTTCTAGTCATACAGATAACAGGAGAACAAGTGGAGAAGGCAGGGAGACCAGTGAGAGTTATCTAGGCATGCAGAGAGGATGGTGACTTGTACCAGGGCAGCTGAGACAGTGGTGGTGAGACTTGGGTCAAATAAACCATGATTTGTTTAACAACCAACTGGTTGGGAATAGAATGTTAGTGTGATTTGAATGTAACTTTTTTTGTTTTGAGAGGGAATCATGCCCTATCACCCAGGCTGGTGTTGGAGGGCAGTGGTGCAATCTTGGCTCACTATAACCTCTGCCTCCTGGTTCAAGTGATTTCTCCTGCCTCAGCCTCCCAAGTAGCTGGGACTACAGACACATGCCACCACGCCCAGCTAGTTTTTGTATTTTTAGGAGAGACAGGGTTCATGAAGTTCTTGGCAGCTAGATGCACGTTCAGTGACAACTATTAAATTTCATCTCAGTCAGGCACAGTGGCGGCTCACATCTGTAATCCCAGCACTTTGGGAGGCCTATACAGGTGGATCACTTGAGGCCAGGAGTTCGAGACCAGCCTGGGCAACATGGCAAAACCCATCTCTACTAAAAATGCAGAAACTAGCTGGATGTGGTGGTGTGCACCTGTAGTCCCAGCTACCTGGGAGGCTGAGCCATGAGAATCACTTGAACCCGGGAGGCAGAGGTTGCAGTCAGTTGAGATCACCCTACTGCACTCCAGCCTGGGTGACAGAATGAGACTATCTTCAAAAAAAAAAAAAAAATTCATCTCAACCAGATTAGGTAAGCCACATGAAACCAGGGCCTGTGCTATGCTTTTTGTATCCCACACACTAGTAAACACAAGAGTTCCATTGTTCCTTTATCCATAAAAAGCCTTGACAGAAAGCCTTCTATCAAAGCCCGACTGAGGCTCTGTATCACCCAGAATAAATCTGTTTTCAGTTTCCTTCATAAGCCTGTAATTCCAACCCTCTGATTCCATCTTTCCTGATGAAGTGACTCCTGAACATGGATAACCAGGGAAAACTGTGTTTGCTCACTACACTTACCGGGTTTTAATTCTAATAAATACCACAAACATGCATGCTCATTTCCATTCCCTCTATAAACCAGTTTAGATATACAGTATTTTTGCACATCAAATTTCTTTAATGTTAAAATTAACAGTAACAAAGAGCTTTTCCTGTCGAACATTTTCGAAGTTAAAAAAAGGGCACACATCCCATTGATGGATTAATTTGATTCATTGGATACAAAAGTAAAAGAGGAGAGCTTTGTTCTAAGTCTGCACCAATAGAATTATGTTGATTGGTTATAGTCTCAGGAGGTGAGCAAACAGTTTTACCCATAGACAGTCTTTTTTTTTTTTTTAAGAGATGGGGTCTTGGTCTGTTGCCCCAGCCAGAGTACAGTGGCTCATAACTCACTCATAGCTCACTGCAGCCTCAAACTCCTGGGCTCACGCAATCCTCCTGCCCCAGCCTTCTGAGTAGCTGGGACCTATTTATTTATTTAGAGATAAAGTCTCGCTGTTGCCAGGCTAGAGTGCTGTGGCACAATCTTGGCTCACTGCAACCTCTGCCTCCAGCGATTCTCCTGCCTCAGCCTCCCGAGTAGCTGGGATTACAGGTATGCACCACCGCGCCCAGCTGATTTTTGTATTTTTAGTAGAGATGGGGTTTCACCATGTTGGCCAGGATGGTCTCAGTCTCCTGACCTTGTGATCCACCCGCCTCGGCCTCCCTAAGTGCTGGGATTACAAGTGTGAGCCACTGCACCCAGCCTTAAAATTAATTTTTTATAGAGACAGGGTCTCACTATGTTGCCCAGGGTAGTCTCAAACTCCTGGGCTCCAAGTTACCCTCCCGCCATGGCCTCCTAAAGTGCTGAGATTACAGGTGTGAACCACGGCATCCACCTGCCTCCCCACCTGCTTTTTGAAACAGGTTTGTTTTTTGTTTGAGATGGAGTCTAGCTCTGTTGCCCAAGCTGGAGTGCAGTGGTGCGATCTTGGCTTACTGCAACATCCACCTCCCAGGTTCAAGCAATTCTCTGCCTCAGTCTCCCTAGTAGCTGGGATTACAAGCATGTGCCACCACGCCTGGCTAATTTCTTTTGTATTTTTAGTAGAGATGGGGTTTCACCATATTGGCCAGGCTGGTCTTGAACTCCTGACCTTGTGATCTGCCTGCCTCAGCCTCCCAAAGTGCTGGGATTACAGGTGTGAGCCACCGCACCTGGCCCAAGACAGGTTATTGCTCTTTCACCCAGGGTGGAGTGCAGTGGCATGATCAGGGCTCACTGCAGCCTTGACCTCCAGGCTCAAGCAATCTTCCCACCTCAGCCTCCAGAGTAGCTGGGCTCAGCTGACAGTCCCTTTTATGATCATTTCTTTTATCAACACGGTGTTGCTGGCTTGAATTGTTTCTTTTTAAAATTTCATAAAATAGAGACAAGGGTGTAACTATGTTGCCCAAACTGGTCTCAAACTCCTGGCCTCAAGCAATCCTACTGCCTTGGCCTCTCGGAATACTGGGATTACAGGCATTAGCCACTGTGCTTGGCCTGTGGTCATGTTTCTTACTTCAGTACTTCAGATAAATTCTACATCCATTCAAGTCACTGAACTGAAAAAGAGCATTGCGGTGTACCAGTGCAGCAGCCAGACCACCTGGCTTGAACTTTGAGCTACCAGTTACTTGCTCTGTGACATCAGTGGCATGTTACTAAACCTCTCTTGTGCCTCGTTTCCCTCATCTGTCATATGAGGGTAATAATAGTACCTGTCTCATTGGGTAAGACTCAATAATTTAATACCTGAAAACACTGAGGACAGTGTCTGGCAGATGGTAAGTCAACGATGGTTAGCTAGTATCATTCTGACCGATTCATTTTGGAAATCATGTGCCAAGCCACTTTAAGTGATGAGGAACATTGAGAAAATACATAGACCACTGTGTGCCAATTTAATTACACAGTTCATATAACATGGCTACAAAGACGAATGATATTCCAATAATAAGTTAGTGGGTTTGTAGCAATATGTAAGTAAATATCAGAGCCACACCAGAGGGCACAAAATGGATTTATTGTTTCTGACAAGTGCATAGTAATTTTCAGTTTGCTCATGTTCCTAGCATCACAAATCTGAGGTACAATTTTGCTTATCAATTAAAAACATATACTCTGAAAAGTGATTAGGAAGTTCTAAAAATTTTAATCATTTATAGAGTATCTTAAAAATCCTTGTCAAGTAAGATATTAACTTTACCTTTATAAATCTTTGTGTAAAATGAAAAAAAACTCAAGGCATACAAATTTCATTGCGTTCTACATTTTTAAATACCATCCTTTGTCTCCGTTAAAAGATTTTCATCCATTTATTCAAAAACCTTTTAAGTTCAACTGTCCAATTTAAGACAGACTGAAGACATTTTTGAGTATCTGAACTAAGCATTGTCTTGACTGAAACGAAGTAAGAACTCGATGAGAGTCCTTGTGGGCCTCCCGGTCATGCCTTTCCGGAGATAGGGAACCTCATCTTTGTTGGTCATCACGCCTGCTATGTCTAAATGTGCCCACTTAGGATGACTCACGAATTCTTTCAGGAATGCTGCAGCTGTACATGCTCCCGCAGATCTGAAGAGAAAGACAAAAAGCACTTTACAACCCCATGTAACTGTGCACTGAGATCCCACATTCTTGTTAAGTACATTCTATAACCAGAGAACAAAAGTCAAGCTTATAGGACCTATTAAGATGCTAACCCACATATCACTTTCAGAATATTTACTTTCAGATATTGCTTTAAGCAGTAAAGGATACATTCCATATCCCTTTTTGCTATGGTAATGAATTCCCGTATTTTCCATCTCTTTCCCTTACCATTTACTTAAAATTACTGTTAGATTAGAAACATGCAAATTTTGAGACCTGGTTGAAGATATACTTGAAAATTAAAAACTTTAAAAAGCTTTTTAAAAGACATTAAAAAGCTTACAAGCACTACACCAAAAGGATATTAAATAGTTAAACCTTTTATAAGGGGATAAAATTGAAAATAGCTATTTTGGCAATCAAGGATGATTGTATAAATGTACATTTAGCTTATCTTACATACCTATATTTTCCAATGTTGTTAACATCAGCAAGCTGGCAATCTACAACCTGTCTTGTATAATGTTCGAAGAGAGGCATCCTCCAGACACGGTCCCCTGTTTCAATGCTGGCCTAGAAGAAACAGGTATGACAGGTGGAAGAGTGGATGAGGCGGTTCTGGGAAATTCATGGCATTAACATGCTCAATGCATGAAGGAAGAATTGTTCTAACCTGTTACTCTAAAACATGAAACTATAAAATAGGATTCAGAATTGTGTCCACTCATTAAAAGATTTATTTTAGAACTATAAAAGAAACCAGGAGGCCAGGCACGGTGGCTCACACCTTAATCCCAGCACTTTGGGAGGCTGAAGCAGGTGGATCATGAGGTCAAGAGATCGAGACCATCCTGGCCAACATGGTGAAACGCGGTCTCTACTAAAAATACAAAAAATTAGCCGAGCGTGGTGGCGTGCACCTGCAGTCCCAGCTACTTCTGAGGCTGAGGCAGGAGAATCGCTTGAACCCAGGAGGCAGAGGTTGCAGTGAGCCAAGATCGCATCATGGCACTCCAACCCGGCGACAGAGCGATACTCTGTCTCAAAAATAAACAAACAAACAAACAAATAAATAAATAATAAAAAGAAAGCAGGAAAGCTGTGAAGCAATTTCACAAATCTGTAGGGCATTTTGCTAAAATCATCAAACTACAATTACAGGCTTTGTGGGTTCATTAGGGTGAAAGAGTTCTTACGTGGCAGGTCACTTCAATGTGACAGAAACACATGACTGGACCTGTATCGCTGAAACCCTGAGACACAGTGACCACATTCATTCATTCATCATTTACCCACTCACTCATTCATCGTTTACTGAACTATTGAGCACCATCAGGTATGCTGAAATACTACTATCTGAGTCACCCAAGGGCCTACAGGCTAGTAGGAGAAACAGATACATAAACAGATTATTTAACTCACTGGTAAAAAGTCAAAGACCTAAAAGTGAAAAATCAAGAAGCAGCAATATAAGCTGTTATTTTAAGACATAAGTAAATACTAGATGAATCAGCCAAGGGTTGAAAGTGGCTGCCTTCTGGAAAACAGACTGTGGGCTGCTGATTGTTGATTTATGCACATATAACTGAGATTTTTTTTTTAAAGCTTAAATGATTTTTAAGAGTCAAAACAACAATGTTGTGGGTGCCATGAAAGAGAGGGATAACAGTTATGTGGGAGGCCAGAGGAGAGGTTCCTGGCCCGGCCTGGAAGGAGATGATGGGGCTGAGTATTGCAGAGCTGGGAAAACTGGGCTTCACGAATGATGACATATATGAAGGGGAAGCAGTTTAGGGTGAAAATAAGTTTAGACCTTAAACCACCCTCAAGATTATATTTGGGGACATTTTATGTTTGTCCTCCACTAGCACCGAGTAAGCTCCCTAATTACTAGTTGAATGAGTCAGCAGCCAGCTGGAGCTGTCTAGCAACCACATGGGTACACAGAGGCTGGGGCTCAGGAGAGAGACGGGAGCCATCAGGCACATGTGTTGGCTGGAGCTTCCCTGTGAGGACTGTGTAGAGTAGAAACATCCTATATCCTTGAACGGAACACCAGCCAAAGGGCGGCCAAAGGGAATAGATGAAGAGAAGGACAGGAGAATCACCAGAGAAGGCGGCCCAAGAGGATTATCACAGAAGCTGAACCAGGTGTCAGGAGGCCAGAGTCACTTGGCCTGTCACAGAGACAGGCTGAGTTAGGCTAACAGTGGCGTGGGCAGTTGAAAACCAATGGCAGTAAGTGAGGGGGTGTGTGTGTGTGTGTGTGTGTGTGGAAATGGGGGTGACTGCTGGGAAGAGGCTGGCTGTGAAGGGTCATGGAGGGAGGCACAGAGCACAGGAGTCTGAAGACATCCTCATCGCTGCAGGGTGAACTCCCTTACATGACTCACGACACGCAGTCACAAACGCTGCTCCACAAAGCCATCTTCAAAGCCGTTTCTACCTCAGGGATTCTAAACTATGACCACAGCGTTCATGAGACATTTTCACAGGACTCTTGAGGCTACCGGAGGGGAGCAGGGGGTATCATCCCCTCCTTTAGAAGCATTTGTGGAAAACCCAATGCCACTGAACTCAATTTATTGCTGCAGTTCATTTTCAATTCAAAGGCAAACGTGCAGCATAAAAATCTCTAACACAGGGTTGAAGAAGTCTATCCTTCTAAGGCTAGGATAATTTATTCACCATCTCTACAATTTAGATATACAAATGTTATTCCTACCTCGAAGAGTTTGTTCCAAAGCCAGGACGAATTGGTAAAGACCCCAGTGGCACCTGACCCCAAAGCTACATCCATGGCACCTGTAAAACACAAGCCCTCAGGTCAAGTGCAGTCTCTCTAGGCAAAATGGGCTCCTCCACCCCGCAGACGGAAACCTTAGCACGTCACCTATTTAATGGCTTCCTCATTTTCAAAAATAGATAAGCTTGGAAAATCTTTCCTGTAAATACTTACCATATTGTTATGTTTTTCAAGCCAGAATTCACTTAAATTATTAGGAAATGCACAAAAGGAACCTACTGAATTTGACCAATAATTGCATTGTAGGGATAACTGTTACCTATTTTTGACATTTCCTCCCAGACCGCTAAACCTTTTTTTTGAGAAAGGTCTCACTGTCACCCAGGCTGCAGTGTAGTGGTGTGATCAGAGCTCACTGCATGCAGCCTCAGACTCCTGGGCTCAAGTGATCCTTCTGCCTCAGCCTCCTGAGTAGCTGGAATTACAGGTACATGCCGCCATGCCCAGCTAATTAAAAATTTCTTTTTGGGCAGGGCACAGTGGCTCACACCTGTAATCCCATCATGGGAGGCTCATCTGAGGTCAGGTGTTCAAGACCAGGCTGGCCAACATGGAGAATCCCCATCTCTACTAAAAATACAAAAATTAGCCGGGCGTGGTAGTGGGCACCTGTAATCCCAGCTACTCGGGAGGCTGAGACATGGAGAATCACTTGAACCCAGGAGGTGGAAGTTGCAGTGAGTCGAGATCACACCATTGCACTCTAGCCTGGGTGGCAGAGTGAGACTCTGTCTCAAAAAAAGAAAAAGAAAAAAAAAAGAAAAAAAAAAAGGCCAGGCACAATGCCTCACGCCTGTAATCCCAGCACTTTGGGAGGCTGAGGCGGGCAGGTCACCTGAGGTTGGGAGTTTGAGACCAGCCTGACCAACATGAGAAACCCTGTCTCTACTAAAAATACAAAATTAGCCAGGCATGGGACGCATGCCTGTAATCCCAGCTACTCAGGAGGCTGAGGCAGGAGAATCGTTTGAACTGCTTGAACCCGGGAGGCAGAGGTTGTAGTGAGCCGAGATCGCACCATTGCACTCCAGCCTCTTGAGCAACAAGAGCGAAATTCCATCTCAAAACAAACAAACAAACAAACAAACAAAAAAACAACTATTTCTTGTTGTACAGATGTAGTCTCATGTTGCTCAGGCTAGTCTTGAACTCCTGGGCTCAAGCAACCCTCCCATGTCAGCCTCCCAAGGCACTAGGATTACAGGTGTGAACCATCATGCCCAGCCCAACTTCTAAACTTTCGTAAGAAACACTTAAGACCATCCTTATGTGTTCAAGCGTGTGTTCCTCCTTTTTTGAGGCAGAGTCTTGCTCTGTCGCCCAGGCTGGAGTGCAGTGGTACGATCTCGGCTCACTGCAACCTCTGCCTCCCGGGTTCATGCCATTCTCTTGCCTCAGCCTCCCGAGTAGCTGGGACTACAGGCACGTGCCACCACGCCTGGCTAATTTTTTTGGTATTTTTAGTAGAGAGAGGATTTCACCGTGTTAGCCAGGATGGTCTTGATCTCCTGATCAAGATCCGCATGATCTGCCCGCCCTGGCCTCCGAAAGTGCTGGGATTACAGGTGTGAGCCATCACGCCTGCCGTGTTCTCCCTTTTATGCTTTAAAAATTTATTCTAGTCCTCTTTGGCTGGGCACGGTGGCTCATGCCTGTAATCCCAGCAGTTTGGGAGGCCGAGACGGGTGGATCACTTGAGGTCAGGAGTTCGAGACCAGCCTGACCAATATGGTGAAACTCCGTCTCTACTAAATATACAAAAATCCGGGTGTGGTGGCGCATGCCTGTAATCCCAGTTACTCGGGCGGCTGAGGCAGGAGAATGGCTTGAACCTGGGAGGCAGAGGTTGCAGTGAGCTGAGATCCGGCCACTGCACTCCAGCCTGGGCAACAGAGCGAGACTCCGTCTCAAAAAAAACAAAAGGAAAAATTATTCCTTTTTTATAAACAAATGTTTGAAAGTCTTTTTAATGATTTAAAAATAGTCCACTGGATGGAGGTATCATAACTTACATACTACTGGAATTGAGGAATCTAATTTTTCAGCAATTTTAATCACATCTAAGTACTGCTATAAGACTTTGATATCTATTATCACTGCATTCATATTTGTTTCATCTTTAGTTTTTTTCTAATTAGCATATTTTTAAAAAATCAACTTAAAAATCCAGATTTGCAGATCCTCTTGAGAAGAGACAATCAGGTACAGCCATTAGTGCTGCCTCCTTTAGTTGTGGTATTAGCTCTCCGCAGTCTCCTTTGTTACTTGCCTGGCCCATCTGTAAGCATTGAGTCAAGGAACACATCTGCTTCCTATGCATATCCTTAGGGCCCAGAAAGCACACTGCCTGGCATAAAGGAGTTAAGTATTGAAAGGAAAAGCAAACCTTACTATCCTTCAGTACCAGGACAAGCACTGAACCCACCACCATCAGTACCAGGACACGCATATGGAATGTCAGAGGAGACGGCACTGAAACTGGGGAAAATCTACAGTCTTCACAAGGTGGCATTTGCTCCCTGTAATGCAAAGTATGTCCAAGTTGCTCCTTAAATTCTTAACCATGTCTTTACATGAAACTGCTCATTAGCATCTCTCCCAAGGAAACTGAAACTTGAAGATACTACTAACTAGTCAGCCCTCCGTTATCCATGTGTTCTGCATCTATGGAGTCAACCAAATGCAGACAGGAAATATTCTGAAGCGGGGGAGATGGCTGCATCGGTACTGAACACACACAGACTCTTTTTTCTTGTCATTATTCCCTAAACAATACAGTGTAATGAATATTTACATAGCATTTATATTGTATTAGGCAGTATACGTAATCTAGAGATGACTTAAGTATACTGGAGGATGTACATAGGTTATATTTAAATACTATGCCATTTTACATAAGGGATGTGAGCATCGTGGGTTTGGCATCTGAGGGGGGATCCTAGAACCAATCCCCCATGCACACTGAGGGACAATATATACATACCCATTAATACTTTTTCAAGTTAGTGGTTTTTTACATGATTATTCACTTGTCCTCAAAATATTTCAGTCAATCCCCTAAGAGTCATCTATCAGTTTTAAAATTTGTCACAGAAAAGATGAACAATCCCCTCAAAAAAGAACATGCCATCTTCTCTTAAAGTAATAGAAAATGGCAGGCATAAATATTTAAGGTGGTCCAGTTGGGACACTGCTCTAAAGATGATTTCATTGTATATTTAAATAGTTTATTTTCTCTAATTCCAGAATTATTACCACTACCCATTTCAGAACTACTAGTAGCAGAGGCATACTTCCCATTTTCCTTCACAAGGCACACTTGGAGCCCTGTGTTGTGATGCTCACTGATCGATGTTACCAGAATTGCTCATAGTCTGGAAGAAACATCAAAGCCCCAAGGAAAGTGAGGATAGCACCACAGTCATTCCAAACTAAATTATGCCCATGCATTAAGAAAATGAAGAGAAGCACCGTGATTGGATGGCCATCCCCGAATATGTCACTGTTCCTACAATCTGGGGTATGGCCTGCCTTTCAAAGGACACTAACATCTGTTCAGTGTCTATGATGTACTGGGCCATGCACATCAACCTGTATCGTCTCCTTTAATCTTCGCAGGCATCCTTCCTATGAACGAGGTGTTGTTATACCCCTTTTATGGATGAGACAACTAAAGCCTAGTCCAAAGTCATGTGTTATTAAAAGTGAGAACAAGTTTTAAAATCAGGTCTTCTATTTCTGAAAGACTGTGTACTTCCTCCTATCAAGAGCCTGAGCTTAGAAACTGGTTCTTATTCTCCTCTTGGAACCCTAGCTTCTGGAACTCAGAAGGGGCTCTATAGTATTTGGTGAACCATCACCCGGTGTGGTCTGAAAGCACACCCAGGTCACCCTTGGTTACTTAGGGCCTTTCTCACCTTCTCAACCACTCAGACTGAGAAAAAAGTGGGGTAGAATGCTGCTATTAAGAATCTAGGAAAAGTATTTCCCAAGTGGTAATTATGAAAGTTATGTTTAAGTTGTAGAACTTGATGTATCTGATGTATCTCTCCTCTGTGATTCCTCATTTACAGTAAGGGGGTACCTGCTTCACTGCCACTGCCTCCCCCAACCCCCACCCTAGAAGCTCTGCTTTTCAGCTTAAAGTGTTTGCTAAACTGAATAGGTAGACCAAAAACCATGGAAACACTATAATACCAGCTTTGAAAAAGAACTCTTAGCAATAGACTTATGGACTATTTTAGACCTACATATAAAAGGGAACATGATTTCTGCCAAAGTAAAGGCTCAACATGACCAGGGCAAGAATAAAACCAAAGGATAAAACATGACCTAAATTTTCATCTTAAAAGTGGTAGAGTCTGACTTTAAGATTCAGAAATTAGTCATCCCTTTAGGAATCTATTCCCGGCCCTCCAGGACTGGTGGTGTCACAGCCTGTATTAAAGAGGCTTTCCAAAAATTCCCTCCAGCCTTTACAACTCTTCCAGGTAAGTGGAATTGTCCCCAGCTACCAATGCTCAAAAGCGATAAAGAACTTGCCTGGCTAACTGACCAGCAGGTGGCACAGCTGGGAGTTCCACCTGAGCCTGGCCTTAAAGCGCAGGCTTCACACTGTGTCACTTGTTAAATGAGGATCCTGCTACCCTGTAAAATGTTTTTATTTCCTTATAACGTCAAGTATAAAAAGTTCCGGGGGGGTGGGAAAAAAAAAGCTCTGAAAGCTCAGAGGATATCAGATACATTACAAGTAGTTATAAAAAGTAAAAGAAAGCTGTTGACTTGGGGATTTATCATTAATCTTTTCAGATCTGTATCAAATGATAATTGTAACAGAAACCATCTCTTAACATCATTTTTTTAAATTTAATTTTTTTTTTTTTTTTGAGAGGGAGTCTCACTCTGTCACCAAGCTGGAGTACAGTGGTGCGATCTTGGCTCAGTGCAACTTCTGCCTCCTGGGTTCAAGCGATTCTCCTGCCTCAGCCTCTTGAGTAGCTGGGATTACAGGCATGCGCCACAACACCCAGCTAATTTTTGTATTTTTAGTAGAGACAAGGTTTTACCATGTTGGCCAGGATAGTCTTGATCTCCTGACCTCATGATCTGCCCACCTCGGCCTCCCAAAGTGTTCGGATTACAGGCGTGAGCCACTGCTCCCAGCTCTTAACATCATTTTTAGATGTCACTCTAGATGAGTTCATCTGGCCCACTTGTTATTTCTTTGTTTAAAGGTACAGCCCAGGCTGGACACGGTGGCTCACGCCTGTAATCCCAGCACTTTGGGAGGCCAAGGCGGGCAGATCACCTGAGGTCAGGAGTTCAAGACCAGCCTGGCTGACGTGGCAAAAACCCCATCTCTACTAAAATATAAAAATTAGGCCAGGTGCAGTGGCTCATGCCTGTAACCCCAGCACTTTGGGAGGCCGAGGCAGGTAATTCACCTGAGGTCAGGAGTTCGAGACCAGCCTGGCTAACATGGCAAAAACCCTGTATCTACTAAAAATACAAAAATTCACTGGGTATGTTGGCGCATACCTGTAATCCCAGCTACTTGGGAGGCTGAGGCAGGAAAATCACTTGAACTCGGGAGGCAGAGATTGCAGTGAGCTGAGATCACGCCACTGCACTCTAGCCTGGACGACAGAGTAAGACTCTGTCTCAAAAAACAAACAAACAAAAAAGGTACAGCCTGGAATGTTTTAAAACAACAAACCCAATATTCAAAACATTTTACAACTGCAGAACAATTCCTCTGGTGAAAGCTCTTTGAATGCCAATGGACTAAGCCAAATTTTAGCAAAATAATGCCCAAGTATAGTGTGTGAAATCCATGCAACAAACAAGACTTCCTTCAAACAAAATCAAGGCAAGTGCGTGGTCTGACCTGTTAAGGTGGCAGCATTGAGGATGACCTTCGGGTTAAATGTGTGTGCGTAACAGAGCGCATCAGCCAGTATGAGCCTCCCCTCAGCATCAGTGTTATCAACCTGCAGAGGGTCAAAAACAGAAAGGTTAACAGCACGAGTAACGAATATAAAAACTAGACACTTGCAAGAGTGTTCGACAGAAAAGTTGGAAAAAGCTACTGTGACGTGTGTCATTATCAAAACCATTCATATACTTCAATGAGAATATAGGAACATATCTAATCGGGAGAGCAAATATTATTTAATAATTCCCCAGCATCTTGGGAGGCAGAGGTGGGCAAATAGCTTGAGCCCAGGAGTTTGACACCAGCCTGGGCAAGATGGTGAAACCCCATCTCTAATTAAAAATAAAATAATACTAATAATAATATAGTAATCCCTGTACCAGAGCTGATGACTAAGGTTGATGACTTTGGAAGCCAAAATAAATAGAAAAATGTCTGGCCCACTTTATCCATAACTTTGTAACAAGAAGGGGAAAAATGTAAAGATTTCTGCAAATGGGGTTAAAGAGCTTAAGAAGCTACAGCTACATGGCAGTCTCAATCTTAAAAATGAAAACTCTTGCAACTTCAGTAACACTTCCTAACTATATTCCCTTCTTTTAAATAGAGGTCCAGTCATTATGGGTGGCTTGTACACACACGCATGCATGTGCCACATGGAGGACCTGCTGCCACATCCCCTTGAGTGCAGGGCCCATGATGTAGGACAGCGTTTTCCACCTCAACAGCTAAAATGGAAAAAAGTCACTCATAGCACAGGTAGATCCAGAAGATAGCCCACAATTTTATTGCTTTGCCGCACTCTGCAGGGCTGGTGGCAAATTCACCGAAACGTGTGTGTACAGCATACCGGAAGTGGGAGGAACAATCCGTCTGGAAAAACATTCTTCAAAATTTCAAAAAGAGATACTTCTGCCTTTGCAAGAAAAGCTACTCAGGGGCCGGGAAAGGTGGCTCACACCTGTAATCCTTGCACTTTGGGAGGCCAAGGTGGGCAGATCGCTTGAGTCTAGGAGTTCGGGACCAGCCTGGGCAACACGGCAAAACCCTGTCTCTACAAAAAATTAGCCAGGCATGGTGGCATGCACCTGTGGTCCCAGCTACTCAGAACGCTAAGGTGTGAGGATCACCTGAGCCTGGGGGGGTCAAGGCTGTAGTGAGCCATGATCACGCCACTGTACTACAGCCTGGGTGACACAGCGAGACCCCATTTCAGGAAAGGAAAACGAAAAAGAAAAGAAAGCCTACTTAGCACTAAAGAAAGCACCCTCCCCTAATATGGTGCTGGGTCTCTGTACCCATCCAAACTATGGTTATGTGGCTACCATGGGATTCCTGAGGAATGCCAGATGGGGAGTGCTGTGTCTCGCATTTACAAACCTGGATAGTCTTCCCGTTCCTGGCTCTAACAACATCCCCTGGCTTGTTGGCCCTGCCGCTGGGCATATTTTCACAAAGAGGGGCCAGACCTATTGGAAAGAATATATGAAAGTACACAATACATGCTGGGTCCAAACATGCCATCCATGGGACAAGAGGCCACCTGTGAGCCATGAGGAGCGAGACACAAAGGCCACCTTAACGCACTGATCAAACATCACCAATGACACAACTGACATGATGTGTCAGCAACAAGATGTACACATCAGCCATGTAGCATTCTTCCCAAAGAAGTCTAACTTGATTCTAATCAAGAAGAAGCAATTCAAATAAATACAAATTGCAGAATATCACGAAACAAGCCTAGACCCTTCAAAACTGCTAATGCCATGGAAGAAAATAGGAATACGGTCTAGACTCAAGAAATCTAGAGGGACATGGCACCAACGGCAACGTGTGGTCCTTGATTAGTTTCTGGATTCAAAAGCGAAATATAGGCTGGGCACAGTGGCTCATGCCTGTAATCCCAGCATTTTGAGAGGCCAAGCCAGGCAGATCACTTGAGGTCAGGAGTTCGAGACCAGCCTAACCAACATGGAGAAACCCGGTCTCTACTAAAAATACAAAATTAGCTGGGCATGGTGGTATATGCCTGTAGTCCCAGCTACTCAAGAGGCTGAGGCAGAAGAATTGCTTGAACCCGGGAGGCGGAGGTTACGATTAGCCAAGATTGCGCCATTGCACTCCAGCCTGGGCAACAAGAGCAAAACTCTATCTCAAAAAAACCCAAAAAAACAAACAAAAAAAAACCCTAAGTATAAATAAATAAAATGGACGTTTTTTTACACAACTGGAAACTTGAATTAGGTTACTGTATTAATCCTTGGAAAAGATAATGGTTTTGTCATTACATAGAACGTAATTTTTCTTAGAGAACATGTCATGATGTCTGCAATTGACTTTTAAATAGTTCAGGAAATAAAAGGACTATGATAGTGAAGGACGGGGGCATGTCTGACAGACCTGGATTCCAGTTCTACCTTCCTTGTGCAATGGACATGACTCTGGGCATTATTATTTAATCTAAGACTCTCTCCTCCTTCCCCGTCTGCTCTGAAATGAGTATGAGCAATGCTATTACACAAACTCCCAGCACTGTGCCTGGGAGTTTGTATCTTCCACTACTAAGAACTGCCACATAATGAGCACTTTCTCTGTACTAGGCACTTTCTGTGTGTTGTGCCATTTCACCGGCCACAATCCTACGAGGCAATGAGCCAGCAATGTCCTGCCACCCCAGCTACCAAGCACATTTCATAATGTCAACTACAAAGTTGACATTATGTGCCCCTGACTGCTAACCACCTTTTGCAGAAGTAAAACAAATCAATACCAGTTACAGCCCACGGGCTGCAAGATACATTCAGCTCAATCAGCTCAGACAGTAAAACATTTATCTGAGCTAAATAGCTTCTGCTTGATGACTATTTAAAAATCATTTCTTATATTTTCAGATTAGGGGAAATCATATTTGTTGTCTCTGTTCTCCCACCTGGCTGGAATCCAGAAGCTCTCTGAGATGTAATCCCTTGCCCCACTTACCTATAATATTAATGGGCAAATTGAGCTTTGCAGCAGACACGATGGCTGAGCATATAGTTGCAGCTCCTCCCATGTCAGCCCTCATGAGGTCCATATTTGCAGAAGCCTTGATGGAGATACCACCACTATGGGGAAACAGACAGTGTGCAATATTAATAGCAAAGAAGATGGCCAAAATTACTTTATTTAAGAAGTACAGCCAGGCACAGTGGCTCACACCTGTAATCCTAGCACTTTCAGAGGCCGAGGCGGGCAGATCACGAGGTCAGGAAATCGAGACCAGCCTGGCTGACACGGTGAAACCCCGTCTCTGTTAAAATTACAAAAAATTAGCCAGGTGTGGTGGCATGTGCCTGTAGTCCCAGCGACTCGGGAGGCTGAGGAAGGAGAATTGCTTGAACCTGGGAGGCGGAGGTTGCAGTGAGCCGAGATCGTACCACTGCACTCCAGCCTGGGCGACAGAGCGAGACTCTGTCTCAAGGAAAAAAAAAAAAAAGACATAAACTGAGAGTTAACCACCACATAAAAGCACCATATATGCCAAAGAAAAGTCAATTTTCTAAATTTAGAATCTGATTTCAACATTTTCAATGATGATAAATTTAGAATCTGATTTCAACATTTTCAATGATGATAGTACAGTCTTTATAAAAGACACAAAATAATTCCAGAAATATAGATGAGTGTCTTAGCTCTTTTTTTGTTTTTTGGAGACGGAGTCTCGCTCTGTTGCCCAGGCTGGAGTGCAGTGGTACGATCTTGGCTCACTGCAAGCTCCGCCTCCCAGGTTCATGCCATTCTCCTCCCTCAGCCTCCCAAGTAGCTGGGACTACAGATGCTCACCACCACGCCCAGCTAATTTTTTATTTTAATAGAGATGGGGTTTCACCGTGTTAGCCAGGATGGTCTCAATCTCCTGACCTCATGATCCGCCCACCTTGACCTCCCAAAGTGCTGGGATTACAGGCATGAGCCACCTTGCCCGGCCTTTAGCTCATTTTATTTCTACTTGAATGAAATTTAAACAGTGCCACTGGAAACATTACTACATCATAAAATCAACACTGCAAATTCCATCTCTTTATTATCTCATTAACTCCTGACACCCACATAGTCTTTTCAGCAAATTTTATGAATTGATCAACTGATGGAACGTGAAGGTCATGAGCTGTTAAGAAAAGCTGATGAGCTCATAGACGACTGGGAGTGTTTCTCTCAAACCCACAGAAGGACAGAGGGCTAACATTTCCTTCCAACACCACACAAGGTGTGCTCTATCCTGCTGATGGCAAAATACAACCTGAATGAGGCACAGGCCCAACAGCTCAGAGACGGTACTTCAGCATGAGAACTGGCTAAGGCTGCAATTAGCAAGAAACCAAACTACCTGACCCCAAGAGGCCTCTAACTAGTTAGTGGCTTTTCTGCTTCCAGTCTGCAGGAGTCCAGAAGCAACATGCTTCCCAGGCCAAGCACAGAGCCAGGGGCTTCGACTCGGAGTTCTAATTGAAATCTGCTGCTCACGTGCCCTGGTGGCTCACTGGAGAGAGGTGTGCCTGCTGCTCTGAAGGCTGCTTTCCTTCAAAAGTAAGTCCTAATTCTCACTCACCTCAGCAGCACTTGTTACTTAGATGTGGGCATGTTCACCAATAATTAAAGATGATCCCCTGGCTCAAACAAGAAAAACACATGGGAAAACCCCATGGACAAAGGGGACACACTTTTGCATTTGAAGTTTTTCTTCTGTCCACCTGCCACATTTATCTGCAGGCCTCTTCTGGGAGTTCAGCTCTCTAATTCCTATGACTGTGGTTCTAAGGCAGCCACCAGTTAAAGATCAGCAATCAGCTTTGCTCACTTTTTCAGTCTCTCTCAAATCCACCCACTTATTTTCTACTCAGCCGCCCTCATTGATGCTACCACCCTCTGTCATTTAGATGTTTGTCAGGTCTCCTTAAAGGGTCTTTCTGTATCAGTCTCACCACTGTCATTTCATTAACCGCAAAGACAGCACATTTTTACACACACACAAAATCTATCTCAATCAAACTCTCAGTAGGTTTTGTTGTGTGAAAAAACAAGCAGATACATCGAGTGTGGTGGCTCACGCCTGTAATCCCAGCACTTAGGGAGGCTGAGGCAGGCAGATCACTTGAGCCCAGGAGTTCGAGACCAGCTTGGGTAACATGGCGAAACTCCATCTCTATAAAAAATACAAAAATTAGCTGGGCATAGTGGTGCGCATCTGTAGTCCCAGGTACTCGGGAGGTTGAGGTGAGAGGATCACCTGAGCCCAGGGAGGTTGAGGCTGCAGCAGGCAGACATTGCACCACTGCACTCCAGCCTGGGCGACAGAATGAGACCCTGTCTCAAAAAAACAAAACAAACGAACAAAAAACCCAAGCAGATTCTAAAATGTATATGAAAATGCAAAGGATGTAGCCAAAGTCATTCTGAAAAAGAAGAGCAAAGCTGGAGGACTCAGGTGACTAGATTTCAAGCCTACTCAAAGCTGCAGTAATCAAGATACTTGGTCTCCAGGCACTGGTGAAAGGATACAGAGTCCAGAGGCAGACCTACAATTATATGGACAACTGATTTCCACCCAAGGTGCCAAGATAGTCCAGTAGGGAAAGGACAGTCTTTTCAACAAACAGTGTTGAAATAAATGAACACCCACATAGGGAAAAAAAAAGACAAAAAACAAACCACGTCTTTTCACACCATATACAAAGATTCAAAGTGAATCATAGCCTCAAAAGCTAAAACTCACTTAAAACGAAATATATTTTAAAAACCTTACAACTCTGTAAAGCAAACACTCCTACAAAAAGGGACAAAAGATTTGAATACCTTACTACAGAAGATACACCAATGTCCAATAAGCACATTAAAAAATGTCCAGTTTTGGCTGGGTGTGGTGGCTCACGCCTGTATCCCAGCACTGTGGGAGGCTGGGGCCGGTGGATCACTTGAGGTCACGAGTTTGAGACCTGCCTGGCCAACATGGTGAAAACCCATCTCTACTAAACATACAAAAATTAGCCAGGCATGGTGGTGCATGCCTATAGTCCCGGCTACTCGGGAGGCTGAGGCAGGAGAATCGCTTGAACCCAGGAGGTGGAGGTGCACTCCAGCCTGGGTGACAGAGCGAGACTCCGTCTCAAAAAATAAAAATAAAAAACAAAAAAATAAAAAATGACCAACTTCATTAGTCACTAGAGAAATGCAAATTAAACCACAAAGAGAGATGACTGTATACTCACTGGTACAGCTAGAAATATAAAGACTGACAATATCAAATACTGAGGAAGGTGTAGAACAATTATAATCTTTGTACATTGACGGTAGAAGTGAAAATGTAAACACTTTGGAAAAGTCTGGTAGTTTCTTGAAAGTTAAACACGCAATTATACAACAGAGTGGCTGTTTTCCTAGGTATTTTACGCAAGAGTAAGGAAAACATGTCCACACAAAGGCTTACAGACGCTCTTAACTTTCTTCCTAATAGCCTAAAACTGGAAACAACACAAATTTCCACCAACAGATGAATGGGTAAACAACATTTAGCATTCCCATACAATGGAACACTACTCAGCAATATAAAAGGAAGAATGACTGACATGACCAACAACATAGATAAACCCCAGATACTATGCTGCAAGAAAGAAGCCAGACATGAAAGACTGCATTTATATGAATTTCCGGAATAGGCAAAACTAGTCTGCAGTAACAGAAAGATGATCGGCTGTCTGGAGCAGAGGCAGTGGGAGAATGACTACAAAAAGGCAGAAGGAAACTTCTGGGGGATGATAAAAATGTTGTATTTTCCTGACAATGGTGAATAGTGCAGAGGAGCATACATTTGTTTTTTGGTTTTCAAAATCAATCAATCTATTTATTTATTTAAAGATGGTGTTTTACTATGTTGCACAGGCTGCTCTTAAACTCCTGGGCTCATGTAATCCTCCTGCCTCAGCTTCCCAAGTAGCTGAGATCACAGGTGTACGCCACTGCACCCACTTGGGTGCACGCATTTGTTCAAACTCACTGAGCTGCTCACTTAGAGGGTGAATTTCACTGTATGTCTAAATCTCATGTCATTCCGTTTGCTGGAAACCCTTCAGTTACTTCGAACTGTTCTTAGAGCAGAGTCCAAAATCTAAACAGGCCTGCAGCGACCAAGCTTCTGTGTACCTCTCTGGCCATATCTTGCCCCTTCTGTCCATCATGCTCTTGTGTGCAGGCACACCGGTACTCTTGCCATACCAAGAATTTACCCTGCTCCTTCCCACCTTGCAGCCTTCACCATGTTTCCCTGTACTAGAATGCCTGTCCCTAGTCTCTGCTGGGCTAATTCCCCCTGATCCTTCCCATCTTCAACTAAAACTGACACTGCTGCAAGGAAGCCTTTTCTAAACCCAAAGGCGGCTTTGGGTTTAGGCCTTTGGGTTTAGACCTCTTTGTTTTTATTCTCAGCAAAAAATGCAAATGTGGATTTAAATTAACAATAAATTTCACCCTTAGCATAAAAATATTTGTGTCACAATTGGCAAAACATTTAAAAACAGTTTAGGGCCAGGCGTGGTGGCTCACACCTGTAATCCCAGCACTTTGGGAGGCCAAGGTGGGTGGGTGGATCACGAGGTCAGGAGTTTGAGACCAGCCTGGCCAATATAGTAAAACCCCGTCTCTACTAAAAATACAAAAAAATTAGCCAGGCGTGGTGGCAGACACCTGTAATCCCAGTTACTCAGGACTAAAAATACAAAAAAAATTAGCCGGGCATGGTAGCAGGCCCCTGTAATCCCAGCTACTCAGGTGGCTCAGGCAGGAGAATCGCTTGAACCAGGGAGGCAGAGGTTGCAGTGAGCTGAGACCATGCCAATGCACTCTAGCCTGGACAACAGAGCGAGATTCCGTCTCAAAAAAAAAAAAAAAAGTTTAGGCTGGGTGTGGTGGCTCACACCTGTAATCCCACCACTGTGGGAGGCCAAGGCAGGCAGATTGCTTGAGCTCAGAAGTTCAAAACCAGCCAGGGCAACATAGTGAGACCTCGTCTCTACTAAAAAAGAAAATTTAACTTTCTAAATTGTATTGGCTGTATTGTTTTTACAATGTACATTTTAGTACAATAGTATAATGCATGTAACTTATAAAAAAGCATGCATATTTTGAAAGGGACGTGCTCAAGATCTTTTACCAACGGGCTATACCAGGAAAACCATTTGGAGATCAATGCTTTAAAGAAGAAAATGTGAACTAGGGGGTGGGAGACACAAGAGGCACTTTGACCTGCTAACACAAGGAGACCACACTGGCAGCAAGCTATGCCAATGACAGGGGCTTCCTACATCTAGAAGAGTTCCAGAAAGGGCACAAAAATGTACGAGGGGACATCAACATCTTATGGTTCTCTGGTAAATTTTCCAAAGTAGTTTGCAGGTAATGTGATTCCCAGAAATCAGGGTTCCTTCAAAAGGAAATACAGAAAATGCTATATTCTCTACCCTGAGAAGTCCTGTAGTTAACCAAATAAAACGAAAATGAAACCCCTCATGTATTTCTCTAACCTAGATTTTTTGCTAAGTAGCCCTTTTCACACCTCATACTCGCTGGCATCCCTGAAACTTGTGTTTGGTGGCAAATGCTTCCCATGGGAAATACCAAACTCCACCGTCTTTCTCAGTTCAGTCTCTCCTTGGTTGACATAACCAGATATAGTTTCCAACTCTAAGAAATACTTATGGTTGAACCAGATTCATGGGAGCTAGACTGGTCAGCTAAAAGAAGTAATCATCTGAAGCAAGCAAAGGGAAGACAGCACAGTCCAAACAGGGGCATCACCACTAACCTCGTGGAGAATCTCTAACAGCCACAGAGGACAAGCAAAGTGCATGGCAGAAAAATCTGAAGACACTTTAGGCAGAGCACAGTGGCTCATACCTACAACCCCAGCACTCTGGGAGGCTGAGGTGGGAGGACTGCTTGAGACAGCGGTTTAAGACCAGTATGGGCAACATAGTAAGAACTCATCTCTATATTTTTTTTAAAAAAAGGAGTTTGACTTCTGACTCCACTTCTAGTTAAAGAACTTTGAACAAATTATTTAAACTCTGAGTCATAGTTTCTTTACCTGTAGAATGTCTACAATACCTAGCCCACAGGGGTATGGTTAGGGCTAACACATGCAAAATACCTCACAGTCTCTGACATATTCTAAGCATTTTAGAGGTGGTAGCATAATAAATTTAAAGTAATGTATACCTTCAGCCAAACACCATGCTTTTGAATCAAACTATAAACCGGCCAGGCGCAGTGGCTCACACCTGTAATCTCAGCATTTTGGGAGGCTGAGGCGCAAGGATTGCTTCAGCCTGGGAGGTGGAGGCTGCAGTGAGCCGAGATTGTGCCACTGCACTCTAGCCTGGGTGACAGAGTAAGACTATGCCTCAAAAAAAAAAACAAAACAACAACAACAAGAACAAAAATCAAACAAAAAAAACCCCCTATCACCAAGTAATTTAACTGCATACAAATAATTCACCAAAATACAAAACACAGACACCATAAAAAATACCTGTCAAAGGTAATTCCTTTCCCAACAAACACCAGGGGTGGTTCGTTTGCATTGGGGCTGCCTTTGTAGTGAATTTCCAAGAAGACTGGGGGCTCATCAGATCCTTTGGCCACACTGAGGAATGATCCCATTGCCTGTTCCTCAATCCAAGATTTGGGTCTATAGGGCCGAAAAAGGGAAAAAGTAAATATACTGTTAGGTTTATTTCAAAATAACAGAAAAAGCTCATCACAGTGTGTGGAAACGTATAATATACAAGCTCTTAAAGTATACACACATTAAGGTTTCAATTATCAGGTCCCATTATTTGCTTTCTGTATATTCTTGGGCAAGTCACTTGATTCTAAGCCTATCTCCTCATCTATAAAATGAGGTCTGTAACTCTTTTATCACAAGATGATCGAGTTACTAAGAGAAGTCATGTAAGGTACCTAATACAATGTCAACTAATAGTCTACAGTCTATATAATTAATTTCCTCCCTCCAATCTACTCAGATATTTCTACAATTTTAATTTAAAGATGAAGTTAGAAGGCCGGGTGCGGTGGCTCATGCCTATAATCCCAGCACTTTGGGAGGCTGAGGTGAGAGAACTGCTTCAGCTCAGGAGTTCGAAACCAGCCTGGGCAAAAAAGTGAAACTGTCTGTAAAACAAATAAGGTAAGATATAATAAAGATGAAATTAGAGGCCAATGCAGGAGGATTATTTAAGCATAGAAATTTGAGACCAGCCGAGGCAACAAGTTGAGACTCGGTCTCTACAGAAAAAGAAAAAAAGACAAAATTAGCCAGGCATGTTGGTGCTTGCCTGTTGTCCTAGCTATTGCGGAGGCTAAGACAAGAGGCTCGCTTGAGCCCTAGAGGTCAAGGCTGCAGTGAGCCACGATCTCGCCACAGCACTCAACCTGGGCAACATAGCAACACCCTGTCTCTTAAAAAAATAAAATTAGGAATAGGCTCTGAGACCACAAAGAGTGCTTAAAGATAGGTAAGGGATCCATTGCTTTATTTCTAAAAATGAAAAAAAAAAAAAATTCAACCAACAAACAGCAAACCAAAGCTATATTCCAATGACTGGAAAAAAATAGCCTATTTATTTGCTTTTTAAGAACTGCTGAGGCCGGGCACGGTGGCTCAAGCCTGTAATCCCAGCACTTTGGGAGACCGAGACAGGTGGATCACGAGGTCAGGAGATCGAGACCATCCTGGCTAACACGGTGAAACCCTGTCTCTACTAAAAAAATACAAAAAACTAGCCAGGCGAGGTGGCGGGCGCCTGTAGTCCCAGCTACTCGGGAGGCTGAGGCAGGAGAATGGCGTGAACCCGGGAGGCGGAGTTGCAGTGAGCTGAGATCCAGCCACTGCGCTCCAGCCTGGGCGACAGAGCCAGACTCTCTGTCTCAAAAAAAAAAAAAAAAAAAAAAAAGAACTGCTGAATTCTATCTCTTTAATGTTGTCACATACTGTTTCTCACAGTTTCAACTGTAGCTTGAGGCATCTTTGATTTAAGTGAGAAAACTAATTAGTTCTTACTCGATAAACACGGGATTAGGAGGGTAACAGAATGGAAACAGTCCTTAGTTCAAACTAGAAAACTGATGCCATATTGCTCTTCTTTCTAGGCTAGGAGCACAAAAGGGCTTTGTATTGATTTCTGGCCACAGTAACTAGGCCAAGAAAGAAATCCTATCCTCTCACAGACCAGTAACAACCACAGCCCAGGAATGCTCCTCCAGCACTTGCCAGCCACTTGTTAAAATGATTAAACTAGGACTGCATCATGGTGGGATGATCAGCACACTTCGAAGGGAAAAAAATTTTAAATTGGAAGATAAAACAGTTTTAAAAATCACTTCAAAAAACAAAAAACAAAAAACAAGGCTGGGCAATGTGGGCATTTTAAATCATTAACTCAGTGCTTGACGTCTGATTAAAGTCCTGCCCTTGTGGAAGAACTGCCTGTGTCTCTCTGATATACACCAACCTACTACGGAGAGGGCTTAGTGCAGCTATGTCTCAGTTTAACGAGTCATACTCCACCCATGCGTCCTGCCTGGTCTCTGCTGAACTCTTTTCTCTTTGCGTGGCTACAAGTCTTGCACCTTCTTCACCTGAACTGCCCTGCCCCACTCTCTTGTACTATTAACTTCTAAACAACCTACAGGACTCTGCGTAGGCTCCAGTCTTTTTTTTTTTTTTTTTTTTTTGAGACACAGTGTCACTCTGTCACTCAGGTTGGAGTGCAGTGGTGTGATCTCAGCTCACTGCAACCTCTGTCTCCCAGGTTCAAGCGATTCTTGTGCCTCAGCTTCTTGAGTAGCTGGGAACACAGGCACGCACCACCACTCCCAGCTAAGTTTTGTACTTCTGGTAGAGCTGGGTTTTCGCCATGTTGGCCAGGCTGGTCTCGAACTCCTGACCTTAAGTGATCCACCTGCCTCAGCCTCCCAAGTGCTGGGATTACAGGCATGAGCCACTACCCCTGGCCTAGACTCCATATTCTTTTTAAAATTTTTATTTTAGAGATGGGTCTTGCTATGTTCCCTAAGCTGGCCTTGAACTTCTGGACTTGATCTACCCTCCTGCCTGCCTCCTGAGTAGCTGCAAATAGAGGCGTGGACAATCGCACCAGCAGCTCCATATTCTTTGGCAGTCCCCCTCGTCCCTCTGCTCCTGCAGCACCCTCTGCAAACCCCATTTACCTGCCTATTCCTTCTTACAACATCCTCACTTTTTGCAAGGACAAGGACCACTGTCATGCATCTTTGTATGACAAATTCCAGGCACACCAGAGGAGCTGTCATCACCATTATTTGGTGACCAAAAGAACCTAAACACTGCTATAGATTAAACATATACTAACCATTCCAGAAATTTTATCAAGCTCTAAGTACTGTGCTTTCTAAAGACTATAAATTTTTCTTCACTGCCTAAACCATAGGTGCATTCCTGAAACAAAAGTGAACTCTAATCACAATTAAGTACTAAAGAATTCTTTAAAATGGAAGTACCCTTGGGAAACAGCTTTGACAATAAAGAATTCTTTAGGTCAAACAAATACCTGTTGATGTGTTTTAATCATAAATTCCCAAATGCTCAGAGTTGGTTTGCTTAAAGGGCTGGAGATCCCAAGAGAGCGACGGAACTGGACGAACAGCCTTTCAGCCCCAACAGCCTCCCACTGACACGGCACTCAGGGCTGCCTGGGAGCACTGATGCTGGAGTCTAGGCTAAGGGAATCTATGCGGCAGAAATTCCCATCCCATGTCTAGTGAGGCATGTTGTGTTCTTCATTTGTGTCCAAAAGTGAAGATACGAAGAATTCACCAAAATAAACCATGTTAAGTTCCTCAAAAAATTAAACAGAGCTACCATTTGATTCAGCAATTCAACTCCTATTCAACCAAAAAGAAAAAAAAGGTAAAAAACCGGTGTCCATCCCCTGATGGTTTTAGGGGATGGGAAACAGGGAGTAACTGCTAATGGGTACAGGGTTTCTTTTGGGGGTTATGAAAATGTTCTAAAATTGATTGTGGTCATAGTAGCACAACTCTGTGAATATTCTAAATATCAGGCCAGGCTGGGGGGCTCATGGCTGTAATTTCAGCACTTTAGGAGGAAAAGGTGAGATTGCTTCAGCCCAGGAGTTCAAGACCAGCGTGGGCAACATGGCGGGACCCATCTCTACAAAAAATTAAGAAATTAGTTGGGCATGGTGGCACACACCTGTAAACCCAGCTATTCAGGGGGCTAGGGTGGAAGGCCGGAGCCCAGGAGTTTGAGCCCATGTTCATGCCTCTGCCCTCCAGCCTGGGCAACAGAGCAAAACCTTGTCTCAAAAAAAAAAAAGAAAAAAAAAAAATCATTGAAATCATTGAATTGCACACTTCGCATTGGTGAACTGTATGGTACGTTAATTGTGTCTGAATAACACGGTTATGAAACATACACGTACATAGTGTATCATGGCACTCTCTCAAAGGCAAGGACAGATAGAAAGAACCTCAAACTCAGCTCTATTCCAGCTCCTGTGTGGCCCCCAGTGGGTCATCTCAAATCTCTGGTCTCAAGTTATTCCTCTAAAGAGTGAGAGAGCTGGATTTTAGGATCTCAAGGGCTCCTTCTGGCTGTAACATCCCAAGTCTGTGACACAATCCTGAATTACCTGATATGGACCTCGGTTTTACTACTAGCACTTTTGAGATTCTTCTCAATAATTTCGGCAAATCTGGTTGGCGTCATCTCATTGGCTGGCGTCTCCATCAACTGGCGTGCCAAGTTCTGCCCAGAAGCAAACAGGACTCCTTTCTGCCAGGCCTCCTGATCCCCACTGGCAGAAGAAAGATAAAGTGACTGTCAAATAACCTCTCAAGAATGCCGACTGCCTGCCAACTAGGAGACACTCTTACCCTACAGAAAACAAAAGAGGAAGACTACAAATCAAAAACGATTGGCACTCAGGACCTGGATTCATTTTTCGTGATCTGACCCAGGGCAGCAGATGGTATGGTGCAAAGAGCTAGAAAACATGGCCACGTGCAGCAGAACCAGAGGGTATCTGGTCAGGCACTTCCCTTCAGAATCCTCAGCTGCATAAAAAAGGGCCTGTGCTGTGGGGTCTTTGAAGCTCTAAATCTGCCACATAAGTGAAGAGAAGAGGCTTCCACAGAAAGGCGCGTTTTGTTCTCCTTCACTGTATCAGGAATGATGGAGCCCCAAGTGCTAACTGCAAAGCAAGCATACGGCAGTGGCTCTAATGTGGCACTGAAGGCCTTTTTGCCTTCTTTTACCTAAGTCGGGGCTCCAAATTCCAACCCTTCTGTAAGCAGGACCAGCTTTAGAAGAGAAAGGATACAGGCACGTGTTTCACAACCCTGGCTCTTCCTGTGGCAACACAGAGGTGGGTGAGTAACAGTAGATGGCCTACCACGTGCCCCCCACTTGATGTGCCCTTTTGGATGATGACACAAACCCCATGAAATCAGTGTTACGACTCTATTAACAAAAGTAGAAAATGAAGCACAGAGATTTCAGTCATGTAACCAGCAAGGTCCCCCAACGAGTAAGTGGTGGAGGCAGGACTTAAGCCCATGCTGACTGGCTGCAGAGCCCGCACTCTCCCCCACTCCCCACAGCTGCCAACCCTTGGGCAGTGCCAGGGCCCCCACTGTGCTTGGCACCATCTGCTGAAGGTCTCATCTTATTTATTCCTGATAGCAGGGACCCCACTAGCCCACAAGGGCAAGGACCAAGCATCCAGAGGATCTCTTCATCTGTGTGGTGCTTGCGTTTAGCACAAGGCCAGCAGGTGCCAGCCAAATGAACATCATCTGGGTTGAAACCTGTGGGATATGTCTGTCATGTCATTCCTCCCTCTCAGGTAAGAGCTACCTGTTTATGGCTTCCTTGTAATCAGAGCAGGGAGGGATCCGGGAGTCATGGGGGAAACAGACACAAGACGAGAGCCAGGAGCAGAGCTTGGGCTTAATTGTGACCACATTATTAAAACGGCTGAGGCAATGGGGAGGTCACAGCCAAGCCATGCAGCTGTGGGTGGCGCTGAAAAGCAGGCAGCTCATATCCCAAAAGCCAGGCTGTCAGAATGCCAGGGAGCACCACCCTCCTCCTAATTTGCTTCCATCACCTTCCATAGAGCTTCGCGGACACAGTCATCTTCTTTTTTTGCTTCAGGTCATCGTATTCATAGAGACCAAGCACCGCTCCCTCCGCAGCAGCCTGAGCGTCTCCACAGGGATCCACCTCCACAGAAGAGAGCTCCAGGTCTTGAACCTGCCTGCACCCCGCTTGAAAGGACAGAGGAATCAGAAAACTGGAGTCAGTCCAAGACAATTCAAATAGCACACAGCAGAGGCATGGTGTGGTGTGCTGAGAAAACAGCCCTGGGGTTCAAATCCCAGCCCTGATACCCAAATGTTCTGAGCCTCATTTCCTCTTCTGAAAAATGAAGATGTGAGTGCATTTCACAGAAAGTACCTCACTCCCAGGTGCTGGTGGTGAGGACAGGCTGATGGAAAGAATGAACAGCTCCCCCCGGAGAGCAATACAGGCTCTCAGGAAGTGGCAATTATTCCTAGGATTATTTCTGAAACACTATGATTTCCTGATGAAGCTTCCCAATTGCCAAGAACTTCTCTGATTAAAAATGGCAGGGAAATGATGATGCTGAAATTATATCCAAGGAACCGAGCAAAGTCCATTATTAACACAGGATTTTATTAAGATCTGGTCAGCAAAAACTCTCAAATAAAAGTTATTAAATAACCACTTCAGTGACATCTGAAGTTAATGAGCATTTACAATATACACAGGCCTAAAGAGTAATCAAGCCAATTATCACTGTTTCAGAAATGTTTTCTAAAGCATCTTTAATCATAGCTCTTGACGGTATTAGGCCCGTCCTGCTGCTTAACGCTAAGTGACTCAATGACCTCTGCTGGGACACGCTGGGACAGGCACACATCTTTGGCTAGTGATAAACACGCATGCCACACTTTGCTTCCTTACTCTCCTTCTTTGTAAAATCTGATGACTCTGTGTTATTTAAAAGTCAGGAAACATCAGGGTGGCATTACAAAAAATCTACGCACTACAGGTTTTGGTAAAATACAGCTCTAACATGACAAGAGTGAACAAATGGTAGTAAAAACACCCAAACAAGATATAGACACATTAAAAATAAAATTCCATTAGCTAACCTTCTGTATTTATCATAAAGCCAAGCATATTCAGCAAGAAGAACTGAATTTTTGTTAAGATGAATTATGTCTGTGTGAACGTGGGAAGGGGTAGCGATTGGTAAAAGGACAAAAAGGGGGAAAGAGAGGTCATCATAAAGAGTGGATCCTTAGGATTCTTTAAACTTAAAAAGTAAAATAACCTGCAACAGCAGCTCTGATGTTTTCTTTGCCTTCATGCCAGTTTTCCTGTTCGTCGATTCCAGCTGCCTTTTTGCCGAGGCCAACTAGCACCACGCTGGGGAAGTCCTGTCCCACAGATACACCAAATCAACCACTTTATTTCTTTCATGCGTTCATTTCCAGCAGGGAATTTTACACGTGGAAACTCACTGAGCTCCCACACAATTACTTTAACTGTAGCAACAGGGCTAAACTCATGGTGAAATTTGGTTGTGGTTTTTTTTTCTTTAAACCTGTGTGTCCTGGGAAAATTTTATAACTTCTATGTTTGAGAGGCAGAGTGAGTGAGGATACTTCTGCAAATAATTCTATGTAAGCCAGAGCCACAACCAGATAAAGAAAGCCTTCAGATTGAGGAATATAAGATAGGCAGTACTTTTTGACAGTAATTTGCCTCTTAATCTTAAATGTTTCTGCTTAATACCGGAATAAAATCATACAATCCAACACAAAATGTTTAGTATGACTAGACAGTCACAATACTTGGTATACATTAGGTGCTCATTGAGGGTTTACCAAATGATCATGTTCTTCTCATACCTGATGCAGACCATAAAAGGTTCGAGTCTTGCCTGCCTTCAGAGGTGGTCCAGATCTAAAACAAGAGGAAACAGTCGTTTTAAAACAGGTAGTTTGCTCTGCTCACTTGGGAAGGCACACTTACATACTCACCATTATCACACTATTCTGCTAACTGCTTCCATGGTCTTTTTCACCAATGTTTTTATCCAAATACAGAATGCTCTCAAGCCAGATTTCTTTCTTTCTTTCTTTTTTTTTTTTGATAGAGACAGGGTCTCATTATGTTGCCTAGGCTGGTCTCAAACTCCTGGGCTCAAGCAATCCTCCCACCTCAACCTCCCAAGGTGCTGGGATGACAGGTGTAATACAGATTACACTGCTGATCTACCGTGCCCAGCCCAGATTTCTTAGGTGTAGCCTTTTTAATTCTAGCTCAAAAACTATTTAACAAACTTTCAGATTAGATCTAACACAAACATATTTGAAAACAATGGAAAGCAATGCCACAGCTGCACAAGGCATCTGAGCACTGACTGATGCTGAACCCAATGAATCTCAAACTTTTTCAATAAAAGACACAAGACATCAAAAACACTGCAGTAATCTAAGTGGTGTTTGGCCTGGAGGTTGTATATCTATGTGGTTTCTTTACAGACCGGACACCCGAACCGGATACTGACTATCCTGGGCAATTTCCAAACAAAACAGATCCATGACTATAAAAGGGCCGTGGCACAGATGCTCTGGAATGCAGCTGACAGCCATCCATTAGGAACGCAGGGTGTTCCGTACTCACAGGTTAGCTTTCGGATTAGTGAATTAATCAGTGCACTTGAGAATGCTCTGTGTACTGCAAGAACTGATAAGAAATTGAGAAGAGATACAAATTCTCTTAACTGATGATTAGTTACCATAATTAGACTGCATCTATTAGATTCTAATTAATACCCTAGTTGCAGTGGTTTACGTGAATACTTCTATGTCTGCCAAATATAGCACGCAGTTACAATGTTTCCCTGCTGTCAGGATCTCCAGCCCCACGGAGACTTTTTGTATTTTAACTGTATCCCCAGGTGATTCACAGATATTTTAAATTTTGAGAAACCCTTGCAACTCCAGGCATGCAATAAAAGAGCAAAACCCTTAGGCTGCTATTAACTATCTTAGGGATCCTGCTGTCTCTCACAAGAAAAGGGGAGTTAAAAGAAGTAGAGAGGCTGGTGAGAAGGCAGCTGGGAGGAAGAGGGTGGGGAAAGTGAATTTGAGCTTGGAGGGTGGGCTGAGGAAATCTGGTACTTTCCAGATTATTCTGGATCCCTCCTTCCCAACAGATTTGTGATTGGGCTGGAAATGGCCTGACTTCCCAGAACTGCAGACCCATTCATACTGAAACAAAGTACCAAAGTGCACTCCAAAGACACAGGCTTTCACTTCTGCTTCTGGCCAGAGCACTTCCCAGAATTGTCTCTTCTGACAAAAAGGCACAGAAAAATATTCTTGGCCTGGCACAGTGGCTCACACCTGTAATCCCAGCACTTTGAGAGGCGGAGGCAGGCAGATCACTTGAGGCCAGGGGTTCAACACCAACCTGGCCAACGACAGTGAAACCCATCTCTACTAAAAAAAAAAAAAAAGAAAAAAAAAAAATATATATATATATATAAAAATTAGCCAGGAGTGGTGGGGCATGCCTGTGATCCCAGATACTTGGACGTCTGAGGCATGAGAACCACCTGAACGCAGGAGGCAGAGGTTGCAGTGAGTCGAGATCGTGCCACTGCACTCCAGCCTGGGCAACAGAGTAAGACTCTGTTTCAAAAAATAAAAGAAAAAATACCATTTTGATTTGGTGGCACTTTAAGAACTAGAGCCCACAAGCAACACTTACATGTTCAAAGTCTCTCTCAGCTTTCCAGCTATCAATTTATCAAAATTCTCTCCTGCACTTGTGAACTGCGGCACATCATCTTCTTTTTCTTTGGAATAGATTCCTAAAACAAGGCCCTGGGAATAGGCAAAAAACATAAATAACATAGAATTAGAGTAGATCCCTTAGAGGGGCTCAGGAGTCCCCAGATTCCAGAAGGAACAAATAATTCCACACAAACTTGTCCTCCTCAAGGACAGAAGAAAGCCAAAAAGGCAGCAGGAGCTGGGCTCAGCTACATGTGCACCTGCCCAAGTGTTTCAGATTCCTGCCAAAGCAAGACCCATCACTACCCGTCCTGGACATTGCCCTGGGTTTTTGTGCTCACTCGCGGGAGACAGCTTCACTTTCAAATAGAGCAGAAAGATGTTTTGTTTAAGAAAAATCCATTTAGAAAAATGGATTTGTTAAGAAAAATCCAAGTTAGACCCTGAAAGGAATCAGAACATGCCACTCCAAAATGTACTGCTTTGGCACACTGGTTATTTTGAGCTAAAGGCGCTTGAGAAACAGCAGGTGTAGAAGGGCTCTCTGACCTCCCTTTCTCCCTAAAAGCAGGTCATACAAATCCCCATGAGAAAGGTGATCTCCCTGTACCAGGAAAAGGAGAACATTCTTACCACCAGAAACGAAGTCAACACCAAAATGGACCTGCACAAATAAACCTACTGAACTTACCCTTATCTTCTATTAGTTCCCCCCCGTATGATTTCCTAGTGATTATTCCATAGTTTACTAATCCAAGCCCCTTTGTCTTGTCACATCCCCACAATGTATTGCCCTTTGTTTAGAAAGGTATACAAGCTTTTGGGCCCAACGCTTCTTCAGGTCTTCATTTTCCTCTTGCAGACTCCCGTGTACACGTAAAAATAGTAAATAAAATCTGTATTCTTTTCTCTTAATATCTTACGTCAGTTTTCTTAGGCCCAGCCACAGAACCTAGGAGGATAGAAGGAAGATTTTCCTCTCCTACAATACTAAAGTGCAAATCCCAGATATCCTAGGATGCCGTTCCAATCAAGGCAATGGCTGTGCCTCCCATCATAAGGACTGTTGCCACGTAAGGACTGCGGTCAACACAGAGGCTGTAAGAGAAGTACCACCTTCCTAGAGAGGGTAGAAGCATTCTGCTAAGCACTTAGCGGCTCACTCCCTTCTCCTTTGCAAGTCCCAGGTCTCAAATACCAGAAATGAGGAAGTAAACCTAGTAATACTTAGTATTTACTTTTGCACGGCAATTTATGACTTTAAAAATGTTTCGTCTGCCTGACGGCAATTCGGCGAGGTGGAAAGAACAAGTAGTCTCATTCCCTCTTGACCGATAAGGAAACTGAAACCTAATTTGACAAAGGAGCTCCTGTGTAGTAGGACTGAGTGAGAATCCAGATGTCTTCCCACCCATCAGTTGGTCTTTCCACAAAACCACACAGACACTCAGAATAGTGACCTCTCGGTCTTTTCCACCCAAGACAACAGCCTTCCTTGGCATTATTAACTCTGCCAGGTTCTAACTTTCCTAAGATTGTTCACTCCCCGGGAATCAAGCCAACTGGGCACCTGTTATCTGGGTAGGCTGTGGCACAGTACTGCAGACAGCACTGGTCAGGCGACTGGTCCCTCAGCCACTGAGATACCTGCAGGAGGCTGGAGCTCAAGCTCCACCTAGAACGTTCTTCTGCAGGGACAGTCATCTCTTTCTGGTGCTCAGGTGTGACTCCCAAGCTTGTGCTGGTTCCGAGAGTCATTCCCTTCCAGATCCTTCACATCTGACGAGCGACCTTCGTAATTTTTTGGAGTTCACTTTTCTTCTGGAAGGTGCTCTTAATTCTGGGAAATGTGGGTCTCTCTGCAAAGCCCTTTTCTCTAGAGAGACATGCATTTCCTCTAGAAACCCTTCCAAACCACTTAACTCCCTGACCTTTCACTTCCGCGGGGGAAAGAGCCCTGTGACCCTGGGACCTCAGAAACCCTTTCACCTTGGCAAACTCCCCCAAGCTCGGGTGGGGGCCCCACCGCTGCGTCCTTCCCCGGGTTACTGCGAGGACCGCGGGTGACAACCGGAGCAAGCGCGCGGCCGAGCGGAGCCAGGTAAAGGGCGGCTACAGCCATCACCCCCTCGCCCCAAACGGGAAGCGCGCCCTCAATACGATCGCTGGGGTCCTCAGCGGCCTAGGCCGATCCCCGCAAGGAGAGAATTTTTCTTTTAAACTGATTTTTGCAACTTGGCGTGGACGCCCCGCACACCGCAGCTTCGACCCGCCCAGCAGCCCAGTCGCCCACGGGCATGGCCCCAGCATCGCACCGAGAGCGAGCCGCCGCCTCTCACCTTCGTCATGTCTGCGGCGGAGAGATCCCGGCTCCCGAAACGTCTCACCGCCAGGCGTCGGACGACAACTCGCCCCGCAGCCGGAAGAGGCAGCAAGAACATCTTGTCGGCTCAGCCCCTCGCGCCGCCCTCCAGCGAGCACGTGGAGAGCGGTGGGCGGGCGCGCGCCTGGGGGCGTGGCTTTCGGGGTGCAGACGGCGCGCGCGCGCGAACGGGCTCGGGCGCCGGGCGAGCGGACTTGCGTCTGGGGGGTGGGGCGGATGGGCAGCACCGGCCGACTGGACTGTTGGGACCAACCCGCGGCTGTTGAGGGGACTCAAGGGTGCTCCCGCAGTCGTGTGCGCGTGCGCATGCGGGCGGGGGCGAAAAGGCGGGGCTTCCGGACGCGGTTTACAGTCCCGGACGAACGCGAAGTAGAGGGGCGGGACCGAGAGGGTGACGTCACACGATGGGTGGGACGGAGGCGAGGCAAGCTCTGAGAGCGGGCGTGGGCGGAGCGCTGGGCAACTCCCGGGAAATAGGAACTGAGTGCCAGAGCTTGTTCTCAAAGTTGCTGAATAGTAAGACACTCCTACTGAGTTTTCGTTTTTTTTGTTTGTTTTGTTTTTTTGAGTCGGAGTCTCACTCTGTCGCCCAGGTTGGAGTGCAATGGAGTTATCTCGGCTCACTGCAGCCTCCGCCTCCCTAGTTCAAACGATTCTCCTGCCTCATCCTCCGGAGTAGCTGGGATTACCGGCGCCTGCCACCACGCCCAGCTAATCTTTTTTTTTTTTTTTTGAGGCGGAGTCTCCCTCCTGTATCCCTGGCTGGAGTGCAATGGCGCGATCTTGACTCACTGCAACCCCCGCCTCCCGGGTTCAAGAGATTCTCCTGCCTCAGCCTCTCGAGTAGCTGGGACTACAGGCGCCCAACACCACGCCCGGCTAGTTTCTGTATTTTTAGTAGAGACAGTGTTTGGCCATCTTGGCCAGGCTGCTCTTGAACTCTTGACCTCCGGTGATCCATCCGCCTCAGCCTCCCAAAGTGCTGGGATTACAGACGTGAGCCACTGTGCCCGGCAAATTTTTGGGTTTTTAGTAGAGGCGAGGTTTCACCATGTTGGCCAGGCTGGTCTCGAAATCCTGACCTCGTGATCCGCCTGCCTTGGCCTCACAAAGTGCTGGGATTATAGGCGTGAGCCACCGCTCCCGGCCTGCTGTCATAATATTCTTAGTTATAATATTTGCAAAGGTGGTTTCATTCTTATTGTCTGTTTCCCCCCAGTCGTCTAGGGAGCCATGCCTTTTTCATCTCTGCATAGCGAGTACCTAGATCTAGCATTTAGACTGTCCCTGGAACCAATACAGGGTGCTTATAATATGTTTGAATGAATTCATGATCAAGGTCTAGTGCAGGTAGCATCTATAATTAAAGAACAGGATGGGTGCTATGTGTGGCTTTCAGATAATAGAAGCAAAAACAAAGAGAAAGCTTGAAAGGAGCCAGCAGAATGAGAATGCTATAGATGATTGAGGTGGAGATCTGAGTCAGGAGAATGTGTGGGAGGGTGCTGGCTTGGCTTGGGGGTGGAGAGATCAGGCCTGCCTGGAATAAGAGGTAGTTATACAAAGAGAGTGATGCTGGATTAAAGGGAATCTTGAAAGGCAGGAAGAGACGTTTAGTTTGGATGTTGGAGTCAATAGACAGTCTTTGTAGAAGCTGGTGGGGTGGGGTGGTGAAAGCTATTTATGGTTGATAGACACTGGAGTCAAGGGTGGAGAAAGACTGAGCAGTGCTGGGAAGAGTGGTGCCTTAGTGAAAACCAATGCATCATCCAGAGAAACCCTTTTCTTAGAGACAGGGTCTGGCTCTATCGCCCAGGCTGGAGTGCAGTGGCACGATTGTAGCTCACTGTAAACTTGAAGTCTTGGGCTCAAGTGATCCTCCCACCTGAGCCTCCCGCGTAGGTGAGACTACAGGCTTGTGCCACTAGGCCTGGCTTTTGTTTGTTTGTTTGTTTGCTTTTAGTAGAGATGGGGGTCTCTCTCTCTTGCTCAGGCTGGTCTCGAACTCCTGGGCTGAAGTGATCCTCCCACAACAGCCTTCCAAAGCACTGGGATTACAAGTGCATGCCACCTTGCCCAGCCCAGAGAAACTGTTGAGGAAATTCCTTTGGGTTATCTTACTCAGATTCTATGGAAGCTTTTTCACAACTCTGTAAATTGCAGACAGTTATGAGATGCAGTCAACTCTTGTCTATAGATATGTAAGTGCTATCCTGTCCAGTTGATATGCATTCAGTTTCTGAATCTCATTATTTACGGTTGACACCTATTATCAGGAGCAGAAGTCCAAGTGCAGTCAAGAATGGGACAGAACAATGATTTACTCACACAGAGAAGAGACAGAGCAGAAGCAGCTTCAATAGTGGGTGTTGGTCCCCCATGGCCAATGGGTCCCCCTGCAGCAGACACAGGGCAATTGGCCTCCATGTACCTCTCTTGTGCTACAGCAGCATGACCCTTTGACACCCCCGCCCCTGCCCTGACTACCTACACTCACCCCACCAGCAGAGTGTGAAACACTGAGAGCTGGAGAGTGTGTCTGAAGGTCGTTGATGCACACACTGCACACACTGAACACCTTGAGCCATGTTTCTGTTGTGCTAAAATGGAGTGTTCACTGTCTACATTGCCCTGGTGAGACAGGGGTGCCACACCATTCGCAGGCCACGTGTCCTTTCATCAGTGACTGTGTGAGTGGGATGTTCCATTGTTCAATGGCTCCATGTCCCTGTGGATGACAGGGTGCGTGGAAAGTCCATCATATTCCATGGAAGTCAGTGGTGCACGCCTGTAATCCCAGCTACTTGGAAGGCTGAGACAGGAGAATTGCTTTAACCCGGGAGGTGGAGGTTGTAGTGAGCCAAGATCATGCCATTGCACTCCAGCCTGGGCAACAAGAGCGAAACTCTGTTTCAAAAAAAAAAAACAAAGATCCACCCATTGTTGTATTGCTTGGACAATGAAAGAGGTTCCTTGGTCAGAGTGAAGTCTCTTGGGGTATCCAAAAACATAAGTTCTTTTCAAGGGCCCCTATGGTAGCTATAGCATCCATAGGACAGACTGGAATGGCAACACCATAGCCTGAGTAGATGTCAGTGGCAGTGAGGCACCAATGGGGCCCATGGCTAGGGGTCAAGGGTCCAATGAGGTCAACCTACCAGACTTAGGTGTGTCCTAGTCCTCAGTTTATGTGCCTTAATTTTCCTCTCGAAACAATTTAGGCCCATTGGCAAGAATCACAAGATTGTACTGCATCCTTAGTCTCATCTTTCAGGATCATCCCTCAGGCCTTGGCGCCTTCTTGTGTCTGTGGCGGACTTCCATGTCTAGTGGGTTGATGTATCAAGCAGGCGGTTGTCACTCATAGGGCATAAGCTTGATCGGCGAGAGTTTCATTCATGATCCATCTCAAAAGGCCGTTTTCTATGAGCATCCACGTGAGTGACATATATTCATCCTTCCCAGTCAGCAAGCTGCTTCCATAGTTCTTGTCCCCACGTGGGGGATCTCTCAGTAGTCCAGTCATTCAGCTGCCATTCCCCAATCACATGTTAGACTCTTGGCAACATCCCATGAGTCAGTGAAAAGTAGCAAGGTATAGTGGTAGGTGTGGCCTGCGTGGTCATCACCACTGCACACAGTTTGGCCCATTGGGGAGAACATTCATATCCAGTCAAGTCAAAAGATGACCATCTGGTGGCCAGATGGTAGCAGTCACAAGCCAGGGCACCCCATTTGCTTTGTTTTGAAGACTCATCAGTAAACCATGTCATACCATTGGCAGGTACATCTTTGAATCTTGGACCCCAGGTCACCACTGGAGGGGCAAAGCGTTAACAGTGGGTCTCTTTTGCTAACTGGCTATTTGTTCATGGAGGATTTTAGTTCCTGTGGTCCTGGCTGGGCCTGATCTTGGATGTTCCGTTTCCATTTGCTGATTAAGCTGTATTGAGCCTATCCAATTATATTGATAGGATTCATAAACACGAAAGTGAGAATGGGCAGTTTAGGTCATAGCATCATACACAGCGCTCTGGCTATAGGATGCTCAGCCTCCACCAGTGCCCAATAGCAAGCAAGGAGCTGCTGTTTGAAAGGGGTGTATCTGGTGGCTGCCTCAGGCAATTATATGTCAAAGATTGGAGAGGCTGGTGTCCTCTAGTGGCAGTTTCCTGCTGCCACAGACTCCACTTGGCATGTGTGGATTTTGGGGTCACCAGCAGTTCTGTGGGGCCAGCAGGCTCCAAAGGCTGCAAAGGCAGTGTCTGGTCCATGGTTTATTAAACAACTTCCAAGGCTACTGCTGCAAAGGACCCTGTTTCAACTGGCCTCATCCTTAACTGTGCCATTTGGCCTGAGACATTTGCGTCTATATTGTCCCTTTATCGAACAGATGTGCCAGCCAGGCTGCGTGAGACTTCCCTGGCATTCGTCCATATTTGTCCTTCCATTTTTGTGTTTCATTCTCAGAGAAGGACCTCATTTCCACAGTTCTGTTTTCAGCAGTGCCATTGGTGGTTCTGTGTTGAGTGCAAACAGATCTTATTTGAGGCCAGCAAGTGACTGGGATAGGTGAAACTCTCTGTACTAGGGGCTCCTCCCACTTCCCTCTGACATTGTCTGTGGCCCCTGGGACACCATGGGAATATCACCCTGTGATCAGAGGGAGGCCAGCCTCCCCTGCCCCTCTACACCCCAGAGAGTCTGCAACACCATGGGGCAATGTGGCTGACAAGCCCTTGCATTTCTACCCCATCATGATGCGTCTCATAGAGACTTGCTCACTGAGCCAAACTGTCAAGCAAGTGACATCTGTTGCCTATTATCAGGAACAGAAGACCCAGCCCTTCCGCCCACTGCATTCTGGTGTCTGAGTCACCAACGGAAACACAACACAGTTGAACCCTGAATGGAACAGTGCTTTACTCACACAGAGAAGAGACAGCAAAATTGGCTTCAATAGTGGATGCTGGTCCCCCATGACCACTGAGTCCCCTCGCAGCAGACACACCCCCCCCCCCCCCCGCACCTGTTTCATGCAGCAGCAGAAGGACCCTGTCTCCTCCCTGCCCCTGTGGGGTCTAAAATACTGATAGCCAGAGGCATCCCTGAGGGCCATTAACACACCTGCTTAAACAGGACAAAGGAGCACACATTGAGCCTGAAACGGGGAAAGACATTCCCGCACAAGGTGATAAGCGGGGCCCAGGCTGTGTGGGCTCTTTGTCTCTGTTTTTGTTGAGACGAGTTTCGCTCTTCTTGCACAGGCTGGAGTGAAATGGCGCGGTCTTGGCTCACCGCAACCTCCACCTCCCGGGTTCCAGCGATTCTCCTGCCGCAGCCTCCCGAGTTCCTGTGATTACAGGCATGCACCACCACACCCGGCTCACTTTGTATTTTTAGTAGAGATGGCATTTCTCCATGTTGGTCAGGCTGGTCTCGGACTCCTGACCTCAGATGATACGCCTGCCTTGGCCTCCCAAAGTGCTGTGATTACAGGCATGAGCCACCACGCCCGGCCAGGCTCTTTGTCTTCTCTTTTATCTCTTACGAAATGTTCCAGGCCCTTTTTTTTTTCTTTTTTTTGAGACACGGAGTCTTGCTCTGTCGCCCAGGCTGGAGCACAGTGGCACAATCTTGGCTCATTGAAACCTCCACCTCCTGAGTTCAAGTGATTCTCCGGCCTCAGCCTCCTGAGTAGCTGCGATTATAGACATGCGCCACCATACTTGGCTAACTTTTGTATTTTTAGTAGAGATGGGACTTTGCCATGTTGGCCAAGCTGGTCCCAAACCCCTGACCTCCAGTGATCCGCCCGCCTCGACTTCCCAAAGTGCTAAGATTACAGGCGTGAGCCACTGTGCTGGTCCCAGGCTCGTTTTTATGTGGCTAAGGAGGGGGTCAAAGGGCTGTGTGAATGAGGCTGCCTTTCCCAACATTTGGTGCATAGTTTCCATCCTCAAGGTCTGTGGTTGCTGCCGTGTCAGCTAGGCAGGAAGAAGGGGAAAGACCAATGGCACCCACCCAGTTGAGTCATGCCCTTTCAAGAACGCTTTTCAACAACTTCCGCCTACATTCCACTGGCCATCCCTGTCTGGAAGGAGGGCTGCTATCCTGAATAAAATCTGGATTCTAAAACTAGAAAAGAAAGAAAGTCTCAGCTAGGTGCAGTGGCTCATGCTTGTAATCCCAGCACATTGGGAGGCCGAGGTGGGAGGATCGCTTGAGCCCAGGAGTTCAAGGATGTAGTAAGCTATGATGGTGCCACTGCACTCCAGCATGGGCAACAAGAGTAAGACTTTGTCTGGGATGTCGGGGAGAGTGGTGGGAGGAGAGAGAGAGAGTGTGTGTATGTGGATATTGTCTAGGCAACAAGCAATTTCTGCCCATGTAGTAATTACTAGTCATCTCACAGGTCAAGGCACAAATTTAGTTCCCCAAAGAAACATTTTCTTGATGCCTGCACCTAGATCAGGTCCTCTGTGTCTATGATTTTTAACCTCTCATATCTTTTTTCTTTCACAAGGCTTATTGCCATGCCAATTAAATCATTCTTATGGCCCTTCCAATACCCTGTGGCCCATGAGGACAGGAACCATGTCTATCTTATTCACCATTGTATTTCTAGTGCCTGCTATTGCCACTGGCACATAGTAGGTGCTTAACAAATATTTGTTGAATGAATGACTGAAAGGGTTTTCATTTAGTACCTGGCATTTTACTATAAGGAAGGGGTCCAAAACCAATGTTTCAGGCCTCTCCATCATCCTGCCACCTGTAGAATGCAGATGTAGTAGAATGTAGATGCTGTGAATGGAGCTTCCGGAGCTATCTTGGCCTGTGAAGACAAAGCCACACCCTAGGGATGGTGGAGTAGACAGGGGAGGGAGCCTGGGTCCATAGTGGCTTCATGGACATTCTATACAAGTCCTGGACAGCAAGCCCACACTTCTTTAATGCGAATGTGTAAGTCATGGTGCATTTCAGTCACGGTTGATTTGGGCTGGCTGTCACATGTTGCCAACTCTAACCTTCATGAATCAGTGAGGTTCAGAGGTACAAAGTATCTTCCCCAAGGCCAAGCTACAGTTCTCAGAGCAGGGATTTGGACCTTGGCCTGTTGAGCCCTAGGGTCTGTACCTTTAACCCTTAAGTTACAGAACTTCCAGAAATCTCAGAAAAAATTGTGTTGACATTAAAGCAGCAAATAGAACTTTGCACTTGTCATGAGTAGTAGGGATTGCTCACTGGACTTTTCCACACCACTTTATAGCAAGGCTCAGAAAGAACTGTTGTTCACATTCTTTTTTATCTTTTTCATTTAAATAAAGCTACTGAACAACATGAGGCTCTGCCTATGCCTACATTAAAGCGGCTTGACAATCAACGACTTGACGGTCGTACTCTCTTTTCATCATGTTATTATTAGAGGCAAATATAATTGCTCCTCGGCCTTTTAGCTAAGATCCAGTGTAGAGCCAAGTACAGTGTCTGCTTCAATGTATGTTTAATCAGTGAATGATAGATTTCACTGCAACAAATGGAGGGTTTCTTTAGCTCTAACCCATTGGTGAATGGAAAAGCAACATAAGCAAATACAATTACCTAATCATGTTTGTTTTCTAATAACTGCCTATATTTTGAATTTCAGTCTTGCACTAGAATATTAGTTCTTTTCCCCAGGGGGAGAAATTCTAAACTCTATCCAAAGCAAGTTGAGTGTTAGAATTTGGATCAATTTGGGGGGCTGTGAAGGCAACTGATTTGTTCTTCAGCAGAGCAGTGATCAGGTAATAGAACTATCTGTGGAGGAAGTAGAGGACACTTCAATTCCTGGACAATTAAACTGTCTGTAAAGCACATGTGCCTGATTTCCTGTTTGATGAATTCAGTTAGTTTTGTGAATTTTTTTAAGTTAAATGTGAGGATTAATGTTATTATTTTACTAACGGTAGAATGGACTTGTAAGTGAAAGGAAACTCAATAATTATTTAACTTTGCAATTGTTCTTATTCCATATGAGGAAAATCAGTTTTTTAAAAAATTTGAGTTTCATCTTTGGTTTAGTGTGTTTGGTCTTTTTAGATAAGTATAGAGCTGGAAAGAAATATTCTGGACTTTTTAGAAACTTAACTGCTAAATATGACCTGTACTTGGTACAATATTTAGATGTTAAAGCTAGCTTATTATTATTTTTTAAACTTTTAGGTTCGGGGTACCTGTGCAGGTTTGTTACATAGGTAAACTGTGTGACACATGGGTTTGGTGTACAGATAATTTTTGTCACCTGGGGAATAAGCATATGTATTTTTTCTGATCCTCTCCCTCCTCCCATCCTTCATCCTCAAGTAGGCCCCAGTGTGTTTTTGGCCTTCTAGTACCCATGTGTTCTTTTTCACACTAGCTTATCTTAATACCCCTTTAAGACTTTTCGGGAGGGGTTGAAATCTGAGCCAATGCTGAGTCAATGTGTATTTTGACCTTCTTACTTACATGCATCGGAGGCCAACCTGTTGAACATCCCTTCATCATCACTGGCCAAGGAGCATCTATTGCATATTTTCCCCTCATCCTTGTTTAATGCCACTTCCTAGTCTAATTTGTTGCCAGTAACAAATACCAGCATTTGTTAATGTTGTTTAAATCAATACGATTGCACTGTATATTACAAATGCTGAATAAACTCATGGCTATGTAAAATTCGAAGTTTAGTGTTTTAAAATAATATGTGTGAAACTTTGAAATTTGTTTTAATAAAACAGTCCTCGAAGATGTATTTCAATTAGAAGGAATCTCAGGCCAAGTGTGGTGACTCACACCTGTAATTCCAGCACGTCGGGAGGCCTAGGAAGGAGGGTTGCTTGAATCCAGGAGTTTGAGACCAGCCTGGGCAACATAGTGAGGCCCCCGTCTCTACAAAAATAAAAACAAAAAAATTATCCAGGTATGGTGGTGTGTGCCTATAGATCCAGCTACTCAGGAGGTTGAGATGGGAGGATCCCCTGAGCCCAGGAGATCTAGGCTGCACTGAGCCATGACCATACTACCGCACTCCAGCTTGGGTGACAGAGTGAGACCGTGTCTCTCAAAAGAAAAAAAAAAAAAGAAAAGAAAAGAAAAAGGAAGGAATCTCATGTGCAAAGATCATTGGCAAATTTATCTCCTGAGTGAGATCATAACAGCTGCTACTATATATTAGGTATCTACTAAGCACAAATAAAGACTGAACATCTTTTTTTGTTGTTGTTATTTGTATCCATTTATTATTTTTTTTAAGAGGGAATCTCGCTCTGTTGCCCAGGCTGGAGTGTAGTGGCATAATCTCGGCTCACTGCAACCTCTACCTCCTGGGTTCAAGTGATTCTCCTGCCTCAGCCTCCTGAGTAGCTGAGATTACAGGTACCCACCACCATGCCCAGCTAAATTTTGTATTTTAGTAGAAATGGTGTTTCACCATGTTGGTCAAGCTGGTCTAGAACTCCTGACCTTAATAGATCCACCTGCCTCGGTCTCCTAAAGTGCTGGGATTACAGGTGTGAGCCATGAACATCTGTTTAACATATGGTTTTTTTAAAAAAACATTGATCTATTTCTCATCTCTTTGTCTTTTTGTTTATGAACTTCTTATTTCTGGTACGAAATATTTTCATTTCCCAGAGCTTGCTTTTCTCATCGATGCAATACTTGCTATTGTCTTTCCGTGGATATTAATTACACTTTATCTGAAGGTTTTTTCTACTGCTCTCTGAATTGGCCCTGTTTGTTCTGACTTCTGATTTCTTCTTTGTTTGTTTTGGTCTCTCACTTTGATGTTGGCAGGATTTCTTCCAATGCCTGGTGATCTTTGACTGTTGAATAAGTGGGGGACTGGGGGTGGGGAGGGGGGAAGGGTTGAAAAAGTAACTATGTTAGTACTACGTTCACTTAATAGCTTTCCAGGTGATGGGATCAATTGTACCCCAAACCTCAGCATCATTCAATATACCCATGTAAAAACCTGCACCTGTGCCCCCAAATCTAAAATAAAAATTGAAAGTATCAAAAAACAAAAAAGCAGACAAACAAAAAGTGAGGACTGAAAGGCCAAATGAACCTCTTCGTGCTCATGGGAAGGACCTGATAATTGGGGTTTCTTTAGGTATTACCTTGGCGTGATTAGGTGGGACTCCATCATTTCATTGGGACATCACCAAATGTCAAACTCTACAAGCCTTTTCTCTTGGGCTTCCACTTTCCCCTAAAGGGGATCCTTCAATTGCCCGTCTGTCTTAATAGCCTGACTGCTAGTTTTTTTGGGAGCAAATCAGGAGAAATATATCTGGGGTCAGATAATCCAGTCTGTAGTTTTTAATTTAATTTCACTATTTTCTGTTAGGTGTCTCCCCCTCCCTGACCTGGGTCTGGGGCCCCCAAATCTGGAGTATCTCTGATTCAACCCCTTTAGAAAGAAAATCTAGTCTTCTAATAAGTTGTGAAAAAGTGCATTTACCTGGGGGAAGGTAAATAAAACATGGGTAAAGACCTGAGATATTATTTCGTGTTTCTGTTTATGTTTTCTTCCTGTGTAATCTGGTCTCAGGATTGCTTTGTCGATTAAGAATTAAGAGGATGTTCTCAGTGTAACTGTATCACAGACTGCATAATGTATTCCTCCTCAGATTACTGGGATGGAATTTCGGCATGTGTGTCCGTTCATTTATTCAGCAAATATTTATTGAATGCCTGCTTTGTTTCAGGCAGTGCTCTAGACAGTTGGGGATACAGCAGGTGAGCAAGACGAGCAAGAGTGTCCTGAGGTACAAGGGCCCCAGCGTTGATCCATTCACTTCATTCCTTCACTTACTCCTGAGCCCAGCATTTTATCTATTTGCTTAATTCCTTCACTTACTCATGAGCCCCAGCATTGATCTATTTGCTTCGCTCCTTCACAATAAATACATTGAGGACCTACTATATGGCAGGTAATGAGATAGGCACACAGGGGTATAAGATAAACAAGGGACGCAGTCTCCGCCTTTACTCAGCACATGGTGCAGCAAGGAAGAAAGACAATTCAGCAGCGTGAGCTGAGCACAGCAGGTGAGAGGGGAGTTCACAGGGCTCCAAGAGCACAGAGCAGAAGGCTCTTACCTAATTCATGAGTCAGGAAAGCTCTCCCATAAAAATTAACACTAAAGCTGCGACCTGAACGACAAGCAAAACTGATACAGGTGAGGAGAGAAGGTGAGTGAAGGGCTTGAGGAAGGGCAGAAGAAGGTGGCTGGTCTTTCACGGAACTGGAAGAAGGTGGATGTGGCTGCAGTATAGATAGTGAAGGGAAGATGGAGCTGGACAGGTGAGCAGGGTCCAGTGGTTGAATGCTTTTGTGGGCCACAGGATAGAGCTGATGGTGGCTTGTCCTATATGGGGCTGAAGCAGAGAGAGAGGTGGAAAATTGCCATGCTGCTTGGAGGGTAGGATCAAGATGACTTCGTGAGGGACTGGATCTGAAGTGAGGGAAAGGGGAAATTTAGAGACGACTTCTAAACTTCTAGTTTAAGCAACAAGTTGGGTATCCTGCTTTCAACTGAGATTGAAGACCCAGGAGGAGAAGCAACTGTAGTGAGGGTAATGAAGGAGGCAGCAAGGAAAACAGCTCCATTTTGCACAAATTGAGTTTGAGGAACCCAAGGATATCCAAGTGGAAAGATGCAATAGGCAACTGAGTATATGGGTCTGGAGAGCAGGCAAGTCGTGCTGGCTAGTGATGCCAATTTTGGAAGCATTAGCATATAGCTAGAGTAGAATGTGCAGTCTAGGGAAGGTGATGTGTTTTGTTACTGTTTCGCTTTGGTTTTTGTTTTGAGACAGGGCCTCACTCTATTGCCCAGGCTGCAGTGCAGTGGCGCGACCTCAGCTCACAGCAACCTCCATCTCCTGGGTTCAAGCGATTCTCCTCAGGCTCCCAAGTAGCTGGGAATACAGGCATGTGCCACCATGCCCAGCTAATTTTTTTTTTTCAGTAGAGACAAGGTTTCACCACGTTGGCCAGATGGTCTCAAACTCCTAACCTCAAATAATCCACTCGTCTCGACTTCCCAAAGTGCTGGGATTACAGGCATGAGCCTCTGTGCCCGACCAGGTGATGTGTTTTTGTTTGGTGCACAGTGATATGCTTACTTTTTAAAACTTTTTTTTTTTTTAATTTCCAAAAAATTATTGGTGGCCGGGTGCAGTGGATCACACAGTCAGTAGTTCAGGACCAGCCTAACCAACATGGTGAAACCCTGTCTCTACTAAAAATACAAACTTAGCCGGATGTGGTGGTGTGCGCCTGTAATCTCAGCTACTCAGGAGGCTGAGGCAGGAGAATCTCTTGAACCCGGGAGGCAGAGGTTGCAGGGAGGTAGAGGTTGCAGTGAGCCAAGATCATGCCACTGCACTCCAGCCTGGGCAACAGAGCAAGACTCTGTCTCAAAAAAAAAAAAAATTACTGATTTACAGAAGGTTGGAAAGACAGTACAGAGAGATTCCACTTTACTCTTCACTGGTTTTCCCCAGTGGTTACTTCTACGTCTAGCTAATTAGTGTAATATCAAAACCAGGGAAGGTGCATTGGTCTAAGGTGTTCATACAGTTAAATGTTCTTTTATCATTTGTGTAGATTTTTGTAATCACCACTGGTGTCAAGATACCAACCTATTCCATCACCACAAAGATCCTTCTTGAGCTACCCCTTTGTAGTCACACTTACTGCCTCACATCCCTAACCCTTGGCAACCTCAAATTTGTTCTCTAGCTCTATAATTGTATTATCTCTAGAATGCTATATAAGTGGAATCATAATGTATGTGAACTTATTGAAATCTTGCACTATTGCCCAGGCTGGAGTGCAGTGGTGTGATCTTGACTCACTGCAACCTCCATCTCCCAGGTTCAATTGATTCTCCTGCCTCAGCCTCCCAAGTAGCTGGGATGTAGTGAACTTTTGAGATTGAATTTTTCACCCAGCATTTGCTCTTGAGATCCATTCAAGCTGTCATGTATACCAGTAGTTCACTCCTTTTTATTGCAGAGTATTATTCCATGGAATAGATGCATCACAGTTTTGTTTTGTTTTATTTTTCTGTCATTCACCTATTGAAGGACATTTTGGTTGCTTCCAGTTTTTGGTAATTCCCAATAAAGCTGCTATGACATTTGTGTACAAGCTTTCATGTGGAAATAAGTTTTCATTTTTCTGGGATAAATGCCCAGGAGTATAAATGCTGGGTCATGTGATGTACATTTGTACATTTAGTTTCTTTCTTTTCCTTTCCTTCCTTCCTTCCTTCCTTCCTTTCTTCCTTCCTTTCTTTCTTTCTTTCTTTCTTTCTTTCTTTCTTTCTTTCTTTCTTTCTTTCTTTCTTTCTTTCTTTCTCTCTTTCTCTCTTTCTCTCTTTCTCTCTTTCTCTCTTTCTCTCTCTCTTTCTCTCTTTCTCTCTCTGTTTCTCTCTTTCTTGTCTTGCTCTGTCGCCCGGGCTGGAGTGCAGTGGCTCAATCTTGGCTCACTGCAACATCCACCTCCTAGCCTCAAGCAATTATCCTGCCTCAGCCTCCTGAGTAACTGGGATTACAGGTGCATGCCACCACAGCCAGCTAATTTTTGTATTTTTAGGAGACACGGAATTTCACCATGTTGGCCAGGCTGGTCTTGAACTCCTGGCCTGAAGTGATCCACCCGCCTGGGCCTCCCAAAGTGCTGAGATTACAGGTGTGAGCCACCGCACTCAGCCCCATTTAGTTTTTGAAAAATAAACTGTTGCCTTCTTGCTGGCTGTCTTTCTGCCACCATCCTGGTCTCATGTTCCCTTCACTAAATGCCTGGTGAAGCCACAGAAACCATTCCTACTACAGAGCAGGAGTTGCCACAGCCCCAGCTGGAGACCAGATCTGGAACAGAACCTGACGGTGATAAATCAGTACCAGAGCTCGAGGATCAGGATTCCACAGAGACACCACACAAACAGCCCAACTGGCAGCAGTAGCTGAAATCAATGAGTGTCAATCAGTAAAGCAAAACAGAGTTAGAGTGGAAAGAAGGCATGTAAGGCTATGTCCAAACTCGGTCTTCCGTAGATTACAGGGATTACTCCAGTCACTACTGGAAATCTAAGAATATCTTCTTTGTCATCACAAAACCAGATGTCTACAAGAACCCTGCTTCAGATACCTACGTAGTTTTTGGGGAAGCCAAGATCAAGGATTTATCTTTTTTTTTTTTTTTTTTTTGAGATGGAGTCTCGCTCTGTCGCCCAGGCTGGAGTGCAGTGGCCGCATCTCAGCTCACTGCAAGCTCCACCTCCTGGGTTTACGCTATTCTCCTGCTTCAGCCTCTCGAGTAGCTGGGACTACAGGCGCCCGCCACCTCGCCCAGCTAGTTTTTTGTATTTTTTAGTAGAGACGGGGTTTCACCGTGTTTCGACCTCCCAAAGTGCTGGGATTACAGGCTTGAGCCACCGCGCCCGGCCAGGATTTATCTTAACAAGCATGGTTAGCACCTGCCGAGACACAGCGTGAGCTGTCTCGAGCATTCAAGAAAACACATAGACTCCAACTGTACAAGAGGAGACTGGAGAGGAACAGGTTGATGATACAGGTGTGGAAGTTAAGGACGTAGTATTGGTCATGTCACAAGCAAATGTGTTGGGAGCAAAGGCAGTGGGAGCCCTGAAGAACAACGGTAATGATATTGTAATAGCTATTATGGAGTTAGCAATGTGACCTCCTGAAAATGACTTTTTTTCTGTGTTTCAAAAGAATAACTGCAACTTGGTTTGAAATTTGTACCTGTTTCTATCCTAAGTAAAATTATGGCTTCTTGTTGGAAAAATATTAGAATAAAATAAACATTCAAATTATGCAAAGTCCCACAATCACTGCACTCCCAGCCCAGGCGATTATTAATGGCTAACCACTTGCCTTTTAAAGAATTTCATTGGCTGGGCATGGTGGCTCACGCCTGTAATCCCAGCACTTTGGGAGGTCGAAGCGGGCGGATCACGAGGTCAGGAGATCAAGACTATCCTGGCTAACACGGTGAAACCCCGTCTCTACTAAAGATACAAAAAATTAGCCAGGCGTGGTGGCGGGGGCCTGTAGTCCCAGCTACTCAGGAGGCTGAGGCAGGAGAATGGCATGAACCCGGGAGGCAGAGCTTGCAGTTAGTCAAGATCGCGCCACTGCACTCCAGCCTGGGCGACAGAGCGAGACTCCGACTCAAAAAAAAAAAAAAAAAAGAAGAATTTCTTGGTATTCTTCTGCTTCCAGAATAAAGGAGACTAATAATCTTTTCTCTTATTCTCACCTCTATCAGGTCTGGGATCTTCGTTTAATACTACCCTGGGCCAAGAGCAGTGGCTCACGCCTGTAATCCCAGCATTTTGGGAAACAGAGGCAGTAGTATCACTTGAGCCCAGGACTTGGAGACCAGCCTGGACAACATGGTGAGACTCCTGTCTACACAAAAAATACAAAAATTAGCTGAGTGTGGTGGTGCAAGCCCATAGTTGAGGCGAGCGGCGATGGCACCACTGTACTCCAGCCTGGGTGACAGAACGAGATTTTGTCTTAAAATTAAAAAGAATTATCTGCTGTCCCTGAAATGTAAGTGATGTAAGTGACTGTCCTGAGAAATGCTGGTACCTTTTTTTTTTTTTTTTTTAACTGCCAAGATCCTTTGTAAATGGGAACTCTTGTTTTCTTGTTTAGCAGTTTGCTCATCTATATATACTTTCAGAGACAAACTGTTCTCAGTATTGAGGATTAGAATAAACTCCTTTCTCTAATAAAAGATCAGTGACTGAAAAAAAAAAAAAACCCAAATGTATCATTACAGTTATCAATATGTCAAATGTATGCTTGCCACAATTTTTCATATGACAAAGTGATTTTTCTTTTTTATTTAATTCTAATTTGGTCCTCACTATTGGAGTTACATTTAAGTTCTTAACCATTCTGGTGCTGTATATTTTCTTTCTTTCTTTCCCTTTCTTTCTTTCTTTCTTTCTTTCTTTCTTTCTTTCTTTCTTTCTTTCTTCTCTTTCTTTCTCTTTCTTTTTTTTTTCATCCCCATGAACACCAAGGAAGCTCTGTATATTTTCTGTGACAACGCCCTCAAACTTGTCTACCTCGGTAGCTCACAAATGCCAACTCTAAACCATCAACTGGGGAATTCCAAACACACATAGCACACACACACATTCCTCTCTTGCTCTCTCTTTCTGTCTCTTTCTGGAGTCTACCTTCCTTCCCTCCTCTCCTTCCTCCCCCAAGAGATTCTGATTCACTTTTAAAAAGCTCACCAGGTAATTCTGACCATCAGCCAGGTTTGGAAACTATTGAGATAATTCTTCATATCTGTATGTGTCTATCTACCCATCCTGCTTTCCTTATTCCAGAAGAGATTTAAGGTGTTGACTTAATTAAATACAGTAATTTGGGAAACCATTTAAGAAAATAAAATATCAACAGTGGGTTTAATCTTTATCTTCTTTCTCATGATTTTGTATTTTTTCCAAGTTTTTAAAATATATTATTACAACGATAATTTTTAAAAAGAGTGAAACTTTATAGATACAAAATTGAGTTTGGGCAGGGTGTGGTGGCTCCTGCTTCTAATCCCAGCCCTTTGAGAGGCCAAAGCAGGCGGATCACTTTAGCCCAGGAGCTCAAGACCAGCCTGGCCAACATGGCAAAACCCCATCTCTACAAAAAATACAAAAATTAGTCAGGTGTGGTGGTGCATGCCTGTGGTCCCAGCGACTGGAGAGACTGAGGTGGTAGGATTGCTTGAGCCCAGGAAGTGGAGGTTGCAGTGAACTGAGATCGCGCCGCTGCACTCCACCGCATTCCACCTGGGGTGAGAAGTGAGACCCTGCCTCAAAAATAAATAAATAAATAAATAAGTCCAGTCACTTGTCAGAGTTGCTGGGCCTGTGTATTATACTATTTTATACTTCATGAGTTATTAATCAAGTATAGTAATTTGATTTTTACAACCCTGCGTTGCCACAGAGGACCAGAGAGAAAACCTTTATGGCTGTGACCTTATAGGTTACTGGTAGGATGTAAGATCTCTAAAGTTTTTTTGTTTGTTTGTTTGTTTTGATGGAGTCTCGTTCTGTCGCCCAGGCTGGAGTGCAGTGGCGCGATCTCTGCTCACTGCAAGCTCCGCCTCCGGGGTTCACGCCATTCTCCTGCCTCAGCCTCCCGAGTAGCTGGGACTACAGGCGCCCGCCACCACGCCTGGCTAATTTTTTGTATATTTGGTAAAGACGAAGTTTCACCATGTTAGCCAGGATGGTCTCGATCTCCTGACCTCGTGATCCGCCCGCCTCGGCCTCCCAAAGTGCTGGGATTACAGGCGTGAACCACCGCGCCCGGTCAAGACCTCTAAAGTTCTAACAGTTTCTGTTTCCTAGGGTCCTGCAACACCCCCATGAGAAATAGCCCTCGTTATACTTAGCAACGTTATCTAAAATATTAAAAGGTATTTCCTTATTCAATTGGAACTTGAAACTGCAAGCATAGTGGAATCACAGAGTGACTGAGCTGAAAGAATCATTCAAGATTCCTTGATCCAACCAGCAGCCCCACACCCGCTAGGACATGAGTTTATGGTCAATAGATTGCTTCCCCCTAGTGGCAAAAGGTGGTCATGCCACTTCCATTTTTAGACGTTTAACCTTAGAATCATGGTTTAGAAATTATTTTGCACCATGGATTGCTTTGATATGGTTATTAAAACATATACCGTGTGATAGTATTATATAGTATCCATGGTAAAACTATTAGCTAATGCATTTAACAATCACAGCAACAATACCTAAGGCGGTCAAAGCTCATTACTTCTCTAATTTCTTTCTGATTTCCTTAGGAAACAATTTATCCCTGATTTATAATATTCCTTCTAAGTCTTAAAGAAATGAATGTAATTCTGTAGTTATAAATAAGCTCTTTTCAGAGCAGACAGCATTATAAGCCAGTATGATAAAGATTCCAGAAATGGCAAATTGCCACCAAATAGTTATAGCCTTTGGTAACAAACAGAAGAAAACAAAAAAGAAAACAATTGACCCTTTTAACTACCAGATCCAGGATTTGATACAATGATCATGCCCAGAACGAAGTCTGTCATTTTGAGGCAAATTGTTCTTAAAGCCTCAAATGAACTCAGCAAAGCTTTAAAATCATCTTTTGGTGTCCCAGAGAAGCTTATATATAATTTATTTTTTTAAAAATGCTGCCTTATTCAGTTTTCAGGGAATTTTTACATATACAGTATTATTATCATTTGCCCCTTCAACTACTCTCCTTGGTAGACAGGAAAGGTATTAGTGTACTTTTTTTTTCTTTTTGTTGAGATGGAGTGCTGTCGCACAATCTTGGCTCACTGCAACCTCTGCCTCCTGGGTTCACGCGACTCTCCTGCCTCAGCTTCCCCAGTAGCTGGGATTACAGACATGCACCACCACCCCGGCTAATTTTTTATTTTTAGTGGAGACGGGGTTTCGCCATGTTGACCAGGCTGGCCTCAAACTCCTGCCCTCAAGTAATCTGCCCATCTCAGCCTCCCAAAGTGTTGGGATTACAAGCGTGAGCCACCACGCCCGGCCAGTATATATACCTTTTTTATGATTGAAGAAACTGAGGCTCAGAGATATCACACAGCAATAGGGTCCCAGAAATGGGACAAAAATCATAGTTGTTTCACTCTTCTTGGAATGCTTCAGACTTTTACATCCAACTGTCTGCTATGCATTTTTGCTGGGATGTCTCATCCACAGGCTCTGAGCTCCAACTCATCCCTGGATCCTGTTACAGGTAGTGACACTGCCTTCTACTCAATCGTCAAACAAGAACTCTGGGAGGTCCCCGATCCTTTCTCCTCTATCCCCTCTTGCAACTGATGTCTTGCTGATTTTCCTGACCCTCCTCCACTTCCTATTGTACCCTTGTATTAGTGTGCTAGGGCTGCCACAGACTGGGTGGCTTCAACAACAGAAATATATTTCGTCACAATTCTTGGAGAAGTCCAAGGTCAAGACATCAGAAAGGTTGGTTTCTTCTGAGGACTCTCTTCTTGGCTTGTAGATGGCCGTTGTGTTAGTCTATTTTACGTTGCTATAAAAGAACACCTGAGGTTGGATAATTTATAAAGAAAAGAGGTTTATTTTAGCTCGCAATTCTGCAGAAAGAACGCTGCAGAATCTTATACTATGCTTCTCTATAAGAAGCATAGTAGACCAGGGCACAGTGGCTCATGCCTGTAATCCCAGCACTTTGGGAGGCCGAGATGGGTGGATCACTTGAGGTCCAGAGTTCAAGACCAGCCTGGGCAATGTGGGGAAACTTCATCTCTACTAAAAATACATCTCTACTAAAAATACAAAAATTAACTGAGTGTGGTGGCGCACACCTGTGATCCCAGCTACTCAGGAGGCTGAGGCAGGAGAATTGCTTGTACCTTGGAGGTGGAGGCTGCAGTTAGCTGAGATTGTGCCACTGCATTCCAGCCTGGGCAACAGAGTGAGACTCCATCTCAAAAAAGCATAGTGCTAGCCTCTGCTTCAGGTGAGGCCTCAGGAAGTTTTGTTGGTTGGTTTGTTTTGAGACAGAGTCTTGCTCTTTTGCCAGCCTGGAGTGCAGTGGCATGATCTCAGCTCACTGCAACCTCCGCCTCCTGGGTTCCAGCGATTCCCCCGCCTCAGCCTCCCGAGTAGCTGGGATTACAGGCACACGTCACTACACCTGGCTAATTTTTTGTATTTTAGTAGAGACAGGGTTTCACCATGTTAGCTAAGATGGTCTCGATCTCCTGACCTCGTGATCCGCCCACCTCAGCCTCCCAAAATGCTGGGATTACAGGCTTGAGCCACCGTGCCCGGCCTGGAAGTTTTTACTCACGGTGGAAGGCAGAGTGAGAACAGGCCTGTCAAATGGTGAGAGAGAGAGCAAGGAGGGAGGAGGAGCTGCTGGGCTCTTAAACAGCCAGCTCTCCTGTGAACTAATAGAGCAAGAATTCACTTGTTAACACGGGGATGGCCCAAGCTATTCTTGAGGGATCTCCTCCCATGAGGGATCTGCCCTGTGGTAGCGAGCCTATAATCCCAGCTGCTGGGGAGGCTGAGGCATGAGAATCTCTTGAACCCGGGAGGTGGAGGTTGCAGTGAGCCGAGATCATGCCACTATGCTCCAGCCTGGGCAACAGGGCAAGACTCTGTCTCATAAAATAAACAAAAGCCCTGTCTCCAAACATGTCACATTGTGAGGTACTGGGGGTCAAGACTTCAACATGAGTTGGGGGGGAGCGGCGCAGGGCATAACCCTGCCCATGACAGCCCTGGTTCATTTCTGAACTGGTTGAAGGCTGCCTCCCTCTGCCCTTGACGCTGTACCACCTTCCTGCCCAGATCCTCTGCTCCCATGTACTGTCCACATGCTGCTCGAGGGCTCCTTCTAATGCGCCACCTATCCTGCTTCGCAGCCTTCAGTGAAGCCCAGTTCCTTCACAGGACACAGGAATCCCTCTCGAACCTGGCCCTACCTTTCTGGCCCGCCTGTGTTCCTTCCATACTTCTTGTCTTGCACTTGCCCCAGTGGGTGCTGAACTGCTGTGACCTGGCTGTGCTGTTTCCTGCCTCGATACCTCTGCTTGTATCTATGCCCTCACCCTGAGTCTTTTGTCTTTGCCTGCCTACCTCTTCTTCATTCTTCAGAATTGATAGTGAGAGGGAGACTTTTGTGGTCCCTTCAATTCCATCCCAGCTCTGGCTTCCGGACCAGAGAGACCTGCGTGCATGCACAGATTCCAGGGTAGGCGGATGGCTGCGGACAGACCGCAGGTGGGCAGATGGCAGTAGGCGTTACCTCGGGAACAGTCTGTTAAGGCCATGCTGATCACTGCACCAAAGAACTGTCCCTGTACCCCAGGGGGTTTCAGCTGTCTCGACCAGGTGGCCTATAGGAGCCACCTCCTTCCATCAGGCAGGCAAAGCTTCTTCCTGGTTTTATTATGTCTCTTAATATACAGACAATTCAATGTCTTCCCATTTTTGGCTGGCTATATATAGATACATATATATTTTATACATTTAACTTAGATTCATACCCATAAGGCTGATACTAATTTACAAAGATAGTAATTTATACTTACCTCCTGACTCTCCCCATTCAAGCTAGTTGCAGGCCTTACCTTAGGGGAAACTTGTGGTAATGTGGACAACAGAAGAGCTATCACAGTGGCTTTGAAGTAAGTACTCTGGGTTTTCTAGATTGTGATTCATGCCCAGTACAGTGGACCCATGGTTCCATTGAACTTGCTTTCACAGTTTAGCCAACTCCAACCTCATTGTTGTAGCCACTTTCATCCTGGCTAAACTTTAAAATAATAGCACATAAGCACTTCCATACTAGCGACTTTACTGTAAACTTACCCTCACCCCGGCATGTAATTACTATTTTTTTTTTTTTTTTTTTTTTGAGATGGAGTTTTGCTCTTGTTGCCTAGGCTGGAGTGCAATGGCGTGATCTCGGCTCACCGCAACCTCCTCCTCCCGGGTTCAAGCTATTCTCCTGCCTCAGCCTACCGAGTAGCCGGGATTATAGACATGTGCCACCATGCCTGGCTAATTTTGTATTTTTAGTAGGAACAGGGTTTCTCCATGTTGATCAGGCTGATCTTGAACTCCTGACCTCAGGTTATCCACCCACTTGGGCCTCCCAAAGTGCTGGGATCACAGGCATGAGCCACCGCCCCCGGCTATGTAATTACTATTAATAGTTTTATTTGTAAACCCCACCGCTTCCTGACCCAGGCTGTGTCAGGATCAGCTCTGTCCATCCTCCAGCCTCCTGTTATCGTAAAATGCAATGTTTGTGTTTCTAGTTCCTGGTCTGCAAACTGCCCAAACAATGTCATCTTCATCTTTGTATCCCCAGGACCTGGCATTGTGCCAAACACATAGTAATGTTCCCAAAATAATCTGTTGAAAATAAAATGAAAATATTTGGATCTATGGGACGACAGAGCAGGGACAATGAAGTCACTATTTGGAATAATTTTCAGCAAGAAGCTTTTGTTAATGGAGGTGGAGAGTGGAGGTAAATGTCCAGGTGAAACAAAATTAGCCATGGGCTGATACTTATTGAAGCTGGATAATAGGTACCTAGAACTGCAATATTGTAGTTTTTATGCATATATATATATATATAAATAAATTAGGCATATTAAATACATATTCGCCAATAAAAAGTAAAAAGCCAAAACAAACCCATGTCTGTTTACTAAGAAACCAGTGTGAGAAAGAAGTGCTAGTACTATAATGAAGCAGGCTGTCATTTCTGCTTGTTTACTTTTCATTTCGGCACAGTGGTCCTTTGTGAGGAACAATGACAATGACTTCCACCTCTTCCAGGGAGAAGCCCAGATGAGGAGGTCAGTTGCTGTGGCCTGTCAGTCCTTGAGGTGATGTCACAGTCTCCCGAGGACAAAGCTTTCATTTAGCAAGAGGGAACAGTTGAGTAGTAAAGTGATTATTGTTACCGGTCATCCTTTGGCTCAGATTTTGTAAACAGATTCATCTTGAATGATGGCATGAGTAGGGATTACTGGAACAACTGCATTGTCTGAAATGACAAGCCTGGAAATTTCCACTGTGGGAGGATGTCATGGGATTCAGTACTGGTAGAGCCATTAAAACTTAGAAAGAAGAAAATTCTGTAGAAATAAAAACATGCTTAATATATTTATTTGAAGAAAGCAGAATGAAAATAAGTCCGATGTGTACTGCATGGGAAGAGGAACATTATGATATTATGATGGCATAAAAAAGTTAAAATGTTGAGATATTATGCTACAACATGGATGAACCTTGAAAACACTAGGCTAAGTAAAAGAAACCAGTCATTAGTTATACGATAACCATATATGGTATAATTTCATTTTTATGAAATGTCTAGCTAGCATAGGCAAATTCATAGAGACAAAAGTAGATTAGTGGTTGCCTAGGGCTGCATAGGGAAGAGAACGAAGAATGACTACCAATGGGCATAAGGTTTCTTTTTTGGGTAATAAAAATGTTCTAAAAATGTGGCAATGTTGCACAATTCTGTAAATATACTGAAAACCACTTGAGTTGTACATTTTAAATGACTGAAATTATGCTGTAAAAATTCTAGCTCAATAAAGCTGTCAAAAATGCTGGGGTATTGGGATAAGAGGATTCTTTTTTAAAAATTGTCTTACTGCCGGGCACGGTGGCTCACGCCTGTAATCCTAGGACTTTGGGAGGCCAAGGCGGGTGAATCACTAGGCCAGGAGATTGAAACCATCCTGGCTAATACGGTGAAACCCCGTCTCTACTAAAAATACAAAAAATTAGCTGGGTGTGGTGGTGGGTGCCTGTGGTCCCAGCTACTCGGGAGGCTGAGGCAGGAGAATGGCGTGAACCCAGGAGGTGGAGCTTGCAGTGAGCCGAGATCGCGCCACTGAACTCTGGTCTGGGCAACAGAGCAAGACTCCATCTCAAAAAAAAAAAAAAAAAAAAAAAAAAAAAAAAAAAAAAAAAAAAAAAATTGTCTTACTGCATCATGATGTAATTTGCTACATTTTCAATAAACAATACAAAATGTATTGTCACATAGTAAAAATCCAGCAAGGATACATCACATTCACCAGATAATAAATATTTATTTTTGAAAACCCAGACAGTGTGTTTCTAATAAATCTTAAAATTGAAGGTGTTCAAAATTCAGTGCAATCAAGTTTCCACTGAGTGTTTGACAATTAAACACCTGCGTGGAGTGCAGTTGGTTTTCCAGCAGCTACTGCAGCAGCTGCTGATGACCTCTTCTCTTTTTTCTCTGTTTCTTTGTCAAGGATGAAGTTGGCAAGAGTTTGCATGCTAGCCAGTGCTCCAGGGTGAGGGAGCAATGGTCCCTAATCCCAAATGGGAGTTACATTGGTCTTCCCAAATCACTACCACGGCCCAATTGTTATTTTAACGGTGTTTTCCTCATGGTTTTGTGTGGCATGGTAGCAAAATATTATTGAGTTGCTTTCATTCTTCTGTTATCTCTAACCACATATCCAATTTCCTGAGCTTCTCTTTTTCACTTATAAAATAGGAACAGTGACAGTACCTACCTTAAAACTCTACCATGTTAAAACAACAACAACAACAAAACAACAGCTCTACCATGTTGATTCCAAGGCTGGGATGGGGGAAAGTATTAAATGAGCCTAGAATCTTTCCATGCCATAGGCGAGGAAGTGCTCAGATAATGATGTGGGCATGTCAAAAGGAACAGGAGCTAGCTGGAAAGAACTCTCACCAACCAAATCTGGGACAACTTGAGTATCAAAATAAATAATGATGGAAATGGAGAGTAAACCATAGAACAAAATAGGAATTAATGAGTCTATAGTGATATAAATGTATGAATCAGTGGGAGAGAAGGGAAAGCTCTTCCCTACAGTAGAATGCCAACCAATAAACTTAGAAGAAATAATGGGATTAGAAAAGGAACCATTTGGCAATCACCACAGTAACAACTGATTCAGGCAGAAAATCATCAATGGATGCTAAAATCATGGTTTGAATGGTGAGAATTTGATGAGAAATAAGATATTTACAAACTCAAAATATATCTCAACAAGATACTAATTAAAATGGGAAAAATAGAAACTACAGTGGAAAAATCTCTCAGTACTACTTCTTAGATGATTAAAGTCAACACCATCGGCAATGGGAGAAAAAGATACACACGCTTTCTGTTGAGATGCGCTGAGATGGGCACAATATCATCTTGCAGGTATTCTTGCCAAGAAAGCACACGCTTGAATCTAATCATAAAGAAGCATCAGGCAAACTCAAATTAAGGGACATCCATAAAAGAATGTCCCGTGTCATTCAAAAATGTCAATGTCATAAATGACAAGCACTGAGGGATTGTACTGATTTAGAGGAGAACAAAGAGAAATGAAGAACAAGTGCAACCTGGACCTTGCACCAGTAGAAAATATTAAAACAACAAGAACTACAAAGGACATAAGGGGAGCCACTGACAAAACTGGAGTAAAATCTGTAGATCAGATAACAGAACTATGCCAGTGTTGATTTCTCGGTTTTCATCACTCTAATAGTGGTTGCTGTACGTTGAGTTTTAGAAAATATACATGGACATATTTAGGGGTATAGTGGTAAGATGTCCTTGGCTACTTACTGTGAAGTGGTTCAGCAAAAATTTATGCACACATATGTTTGCACACGCACACATAGAGAAAGAAAAAGGAGGGAGACTATGATAAAGCATATGTGATAAAAATTTCAACTAAAAAAGTTTTAAATTTTCCATTTTTTTTGTGGAGACAGGATCTCACTTTGTTGCCCAGGCTGATCTCGAACTCCCGGACTTAACTGATCCTCCTGCCTCAGCCTCCCAAAGTGCTGGGATTATATTAATAGACAAACATCTCCTTTTCAATTGAAAGAATTCTTTTGTCCTATTCACTCCCTCCTGCCTCCTACCCCAAGGAGGCGTAAGCCACCACACCTGGTCTGGTGCTGAGAACTGTTGGCCTCTTACAAACATCTCTCTCTCTCTCTTTTTTTTTTAATAGTCTCACTCTGTTGCCCAGGCTGGAGTGTAGTGGTGCGATCTTGACTTACTGAAACCTCTGCCTCCCAGGTTCCAGTGATTCTCCCTTCTCAGCCTCCCGGGTAGCTGGGATTACAGGCACGAACTACTACGCCCAGCTAATTTTTTTATTTTTAGTAGAGATGGGCTTTCACCATGTTGGCTAGGCTGGTCTCGAACTCCTGAGCCTCAGCCTCCCAAAGTGCTAGGATTACAGGTGTGTGCGCCTGGCCACATCGCCTTTTCAATGGAAAGAATTCTTTTTGTCCTATTCACCCCCTCCTGCCTCCTACTCCATTGAAATCTGTAAGGTTGAAAGAATTGCTACGTTAGAAGAAAAAAATGTATTACATCCAATTTATTGTTCTGCAAGAGGTCAATGGCCGGGCGCGGTGGCTCAAGCCTGTAATCCCAGCACTTTGGGAGGCCGAGGCGGGTGGATCACAAGGTCAGGAGATCGAGACTATCCTGGCTAACATGGTGAAACCCCGTGTCTACTAAAAATACAAAAAAACTAGCCGGGCGTAGTAGCGGGCGCCTGTAGTCCCAGCTACTTGGGAGGCTGAGGCAGGAGAATGGCGTGAACCCGGGGGGCGGAGCTTGCAGTGAGCCGAGATCGCGCCACTGCACTCCAGCCTGGGAGACACAGTGAGACTCCGTCTCAAAAAAAAAAAAAAAAAAAAAAAAAAAAGAGGTCAATGATAAAAGAAAAATCGCTGTGGTTCCAAAGTCATTTGTTAGTGTTGCTTATTATTTTTTCCAAAACAAAAAGCAATAAAGCAAACAATTACATGCCATGTTTTTACATTTGTTTTATTTAACCAAGAACTCAGCCGTGAACATCAGAGAAATGCATATGCAGTATATTCAGAATATAGTTGAATTGGTGGTTGAAATCCTCACAATATTGAATTGTCAGTGTATGTAACAGCATCTCCAATCACACTGGTAGTCAACTATTACCAAAAAGCATTCACGAAAATGCCTAACTTAGTTGCCCGGCATATAGTTAGGTGCTCTATTCACTATAAATCTGAATATATTACATAGCATTAAAAGACATAACATTTTAGAGAAGGAAAGAAAATTAGAGATTATCTTACGCAACTTGATTCTATTACAAATGAGAAAGCTGTGTTTCTAATTCTTTAACTTGTGAATAAATGTAATGAATAAATGTTAATCTGAAAGAGTCAGTCCTTCAACATGGATCCTGAGTGGCTAACTGGGCCTAAGTTTTGAATAGAGCCAAGGAGCCACTTGCTTATTAGAGGTGAAACATATACTCTGCGTTCCCCAGGAAACCCACACTTTTTTAACTTTGAGACTTTCAGGTCTCATCTGAAGCAACCAATCAGAGCTCACCTGCCTTGGCCAATCAGGACTCAGCTATATAAACTAATCAGGGTGCAGCTCTACTGAACAATCAGAACTCAGCTATGTTGGTCAGTCAGCGCTAAGAACGTTTCCATCCTTTATTTTCATAAACAGACCTGACTGGGAGGCTGTTGGGGGGGATGTTTTGCTATAAAACCTGAACCCTTTCTTTGTTCTCTGGAATGCGCTTTTGTTTTACACTGAAGCTGTTTCCCCAGTTTGCAAACTGTTCACTGGAATAAAGTTTCTTTCCTCCAAATTACTTTTCAGAGAACTTTTGTTCACAAACTGAAGGCTGCGTCTCCTCAGTTTGCAAACTGTGTCTCCTTGGTTTGCAAGACCAGGAATGGGGTGTGCACCTACTTCAAATACATATATAGTAAGCTGGGTACATCCTTGAAAATCATAGAGGGGTAGAAGGAGGCTGCATCTCTCTGGTTTTCAAACTGCTCATTGGAATAAAGTATCTTTCCTCCATATTTCTTTTCAGAGAACTTTTGTTCAAAAACCCAAAAACTGGTAATAAGAGCAACTACGTCTCAGAATTTTTAGGAGAATGAAAATGAAACAATGCATGTGGAGTACTTAGCAGAAAGCCTAGCATATGGCAAATGCTCCATTATTCATTGGCCTTATTTTTGTCAAGCTGTAACTATTGCTGACTCATGGTTGACATTGCTGTAGAAAAGAAAGTAAGAAACAGAGAGCATACAACCTAATTTATTTGGCTAGGATTTCACGTGTGTCCTAGTTGCATAGATTTGTTAAGAAGCTCTACTCTTGGTTTCACAACCCAAACTACCAAAACTAAAAGGAAACAAAGGATCTTGAGGAAATGAAAAGGAGAAATATTTCACCTGTAGAAATTCATCTAAAATCAGCTCAGGAAGCCGGGCATGGTAGCTCACGCCTGTAATCCCAGCAATTTGGGAGGCTGAGGCGGGTGGATGATTTGAGGTCAGGAGTTCAAGACCAGCCTGGCCAACATGGTGAAACCCCGTCTCTACAAAAAAAATACAGAAAAAAAAATTAGCTGGGCATGGTGGTTTATGCCTGTAGTCTCAGCTACTCGGGAGGCGGAGGCAAGAGAATTGCTTGAACCCAGGAGATGGAGGTTACAGTGAGCCAAGATCATGCCATTGCACTCTAGCCTGGGTGACAGAGTGAGACTCCATCTCAAAAAGAAAAAATAAAATAAATAAATAAGTAAATAAATAAAATGGGTTCAGGGACTTCTCTGAGTTGCTGTGTCCCTCTCTACTATCACATCCTGAAATCATATTTCACATTTCACCTTTGAGATTCCCTGTACCCTGCATAGCCTCCTTCCCCTCTGTGACTTCCAGTGATGAACCTGGCTTAATATTTAAGTATTTTAAGTAGGTTAGCACCCCATTCCCAGCAAGTATTTTCTTTTTTCTTTTTTCTTTTAGACAGAGTCTTGCTCTGTTGCCAGGCTGGAGTGCAGTGGCGCGATCTCAGCTCACTGCAACCTCTGCCTCCTGGGTTCAAGCGATTCTCCTGTCTTAGCCTCCCAAGTAGCTGGGACTACTTATGCGCCACCACGCCCAGTTAATGTTTGTATTTTTAGTAGAGATGGAGTTTCACTGTGTTGGCCAGGATGGTCTTAATCTCTTGTCCTCGTGATGCACCTGCCTCGGCCTCCGAAAGTGCTGGGATTATAGGCGTGAGCCACTGAGCCCGACCCCAGCAAGTATTTTCTAAATTGTGATGCTAATCTATTAGTAATAATTAATAATTAATACTTAGCAGGAGTTAGCATTTTTATTATATGCTGTTGGAAGTGTGAGGAGTTGTTTAATTTACTCTTCATACTTTCACATTTTTCTTGAAAGAGAGAGAAGTATATTTGTAACATATGACTCTGCTCTGATTTCACATGGAAAGATCCTTGCTATCCAAAAGTCTTGATTAATTGTATATGTTATTAGTTATATTTTCATTAGTGAAAACCATGTATCACTCATTTTTTTTTGGATGGAGCTTCGCTCTTGTTGCCCAGGCTGAAGTGCCATGGCATGATCTGGGCTCATTGCAACCTCTGCCTCCCAGGTTCAAGCGATTCTGCTGACTCAGCCTCTCAAGTAGCTGGGACTATAGGCACACACCACTACGCCTGAATATTTTCTGTATTTTTAGTAGAGGCAGTGTTTCACCATGTTGGCCAGGCTGGTCTTGAACTCCTGACCTCAGGTGATCCACCTGACTCAGCCTCCCAAAGTGCTGGGATTACAGACTTGAGCCACCGGCCCTGGTAATTACTCATTTCTTAATACTGTGAACATAGAGTAGAACTTCTTTTCACCAATAACAAATTACTTTTCTTAATTGCAGCTAAATTTCATTGACTTTGATCCCTGCAGTTAGTATTAGTAATATCATATCATTAGCAATCATACAAATGTATGCGTATGATAATTATTTTTAAAGGGCATATGAAAATTAATCTTCATCACACTCTAATCAATGTCATAAAATAATGTTATGACCAACATTTTGACTTTGCATGGACTGGTCGGCTGGAAGGGATAGTGCACTGCAGGCCATTGGGCACCTTTGTGAGCCTTAGGAAAAGGCGCCCCCTTTAGGAGAAAGCACCCTTGTGGATGAGGCCAGGAGAAGCCAGGGGCACTTGGGGTAGTCCCTCGCCTCCTATACTTCACCTCCCTTGGGCAGGGTGCAACCTGCACAGCCACTTGCAGAAACCCTGAGAAGGAGCCTCAAGGGTGATTCAAGGCAATAATCTTGCTGTATTGGAAAAGTGGTGGCCTTGACATCATATAAATCAGGGCTGAAGTCTTTCTCCATTATTTATTAGCAATGAGGCTGAGCAAGTTCCTTAAATTCTCCAAACCTAAAGTTACCCATCTGTTAAAAAAAGATACTAATATTTATCTTGAATAATTGTTGTCAGAATTAAGGAGAAAGTGTACAGTGCCTGGCCCACATAAGATAATGAATGACCTCTGAGAGGAAAGAACTCAGTGTTTTTCTCAGCTCTCAAACTACTCTCAACAACAATTAATACAGCAGACTTCGATGACCAAATGTGGGGAATTTCCCTCCATCAACCAATAAGCAGTCAGCTCTGCAGCAGACACCGGCTGGGTATGCTCTAAGTCAGTTCTGACACTATCCACCTGGTGATAGAATCAGGTCCCATAGGCTGAGAGCTCCGTCCCCAAAGCTGTCCCTCCTCCCTCAGACACTAGTCCCAAGTAGCCAAACCCACAACTTTGGGTTTGGCTAATTTGCTGGGGCAGCTCACAGAACTCAGGGAAACACTTCTATTTACTGGTTTATTACAAAGGATATCACAAAGGATACAGATGAAGAGACGCATGGAGCAAGGTATGGGAGAAGGAGCGCAGAGCTTGCATGCTCTCCCTGGGTGCACCTCCCTCCAGGAACCTCCACATACTCAGCCATCTGGAAGCTCTCCAAACCCAGTTCTTTTGGGTTTCTGCCGAGGCTTCGTTATGTAGGCATGATTGATTAAGCATTGGCCATTGGTGATCAACTTAACCTTCAGCCCCTCTTTCCTCCCAGAAGTCACGGGTGTGGGTGGGGCTGGAAGTCCCAACCCTCTAATTCTGCCTTGGTCTTTTCCTGTGACCAGCCGCCTTCCCGAAGCTACTATTTATTTACTCATAAAATGACCACGTTAATTATAGTCAAGATAAAGGAGCTACATTTTCCTCTGTGCATTTGAAAATAATGCAAGTGAATTTTGTGACCCAGATACTTAATCTCCCTTCTTCCCACCCCCACTCTCAACCTGCTAAATTCCATGTAGGAATCTCATTTACAGTATTCCTGAGAGGTGGTCTTTCAGACTAAGCCTGATTATTTCCAGTAACATTATGGTTGCCACCTGATAGCTCATGGTTTAAAGACATTATGGATAGTCCTGAAACACTTTCAAAAGCTATGGACTCTGTCACAGAAAAAATGCAGATGCGTACAAAAGCCTGCACTTTGACTTCTTGAAAACACATCTGGCTGGGCGTGGTGGCTCATGCCTGTAATCCCAGCACTTTGGGAAATGAGGCGCATGAATTGCCTGAGGTCAAGAGCTTGAGACCAGCCTGGCCAACATAGTGAAACCCCGTCTCTACTAAAAATACAAAAAATTAGCTGGGCTTGGTGGCGGGCACCTGTAATCCCAGCTACTTGGGAGGCTGAGGCTGGAGAATCACTTGAACCCAGGAGGTGGAGGTTGCAGTGAGCCAAGATCCCGCCACTGCATTCCAGCCTGGGCCACAGAGCAAGACTATGTCTCAAAAAAAACTGAATTCACCCTGCCCCCTTCTTCTTTTTTTTCTTTTTTTTGTGAAACAGAGTTTCACTCTTGGCATCCAAGCTAGAGTTCAAAGGCGTGATCTCGACTCACTGCGACCTTCGCCTGGGTTCAAGTAATTCTCCTGCCTCAGCCTCCTGAGCAGCTGGGATTACAGGCATCTGCCACCACGCCGAGCTAATTTTTGTGTTTTTAGTAGAGACGGGGTTTCACCACGTTGGCTAGGCTGGTCTTGAACTCCTGACCTCAGGTGATCCACCCACCTCAGTCTCCCAAAATACTGGGATTACAGGCATGAGCTACTGTGCCTGGCCCACTCTGCCCCCTTCTTGGCATGATAGTCTGCATATGACTGAAGGCAGTGATCAGTTCAAACGCTATGGCCCTGATGACTTCTTATTTTTATTTTTGGAAATAGAGAGAGAAGGTCTCCCTGTGTTGTCCAGGCTGAACTCCTAGACTCAAGCAGTCCTCCCTCCTTGGCTTCCCAAAGTGCTGTAATTACAGGCATGAGCCACCATGCCTGGCCACCACGCTAACTTTTCAAATAGCTCCATCACAAGCCTGCTCAGTATGTTTCATCCCCAGCTGCTGGGAGAATGAAATGTCTGGAGGGCAGGGATTTTTGTCAGCTCACTGCTTTAGTCCCAGCACTACATCAATATCAATACTGTTGAGTGAATAAATGTACCAAGATCCTCAGACACTTGTAATATAAACTGTTGTCAGATTTTCTGTATTTATGTTGATTTTTAAAAAACCCATCAGCAGGACTTTGTGTTCAAACTTGATATGATATTGACATTTCCTCTTGTTTTCAAGACAGCTTGGCAGTCTCTCACTATCTTTTGGATCCATCTCCTATCACATTAACTGTCTCTTTTGGATCTGTCTCCTATAACATAACTGTCTCTTCTAGCCATGTGCCATCTGCATCTTTGGTGAGTGACATCAGTCCACTAAATAGTGCTGAAACTATGCCTGGGATGTGGAAAAAGGGCTGAAAGGGGCAGATGAGCCCAGCAAGGAATTATAAAGAAGAGATGACATGAGCACTTCCTGAAGTCACCAAATCAGGTGTCATTTTAGATGGAGCTAATTTGGGGGATTAGATAACTTAAAAAAAAAAATTTCCCAGGTTGGGCATGGTGGCTCATGCCTGTAATCACAGCACTTTGGGAGGCTGAGGTGGGTGGATCACTTGAGGTCAGAAGTTTGAGACCAGCCTGACCAACATGGTGAAAACCTATCTCTACTAAAAATACAAAATTAGCTGGGAGTGGTGGCACACACCTGTAATCTCAGCTCCTTGGGAGGCTGAAGCAGGAGAATTGCTTGAACCTGAGAGGCGGAGGCTGCAGTGAGCTGAGATCGTGCCATTGCACTCCAGCCTGGACAACAAGAGCAAAGCTCTGTTTAAAAAAAAAAAAATCATTTTCCTTTTTTTTCCTTCAGATCAGATGGGTAACGTGCGGATGTCATAACAAGGTTCCAGGGTGGCACATCTCACACACGTGCATGAAAACTCAATCATCATCCTCATGAACTACAAAAGGATCGCATTAGATAACATTTGCATGACATGAAGATAGGAGACCTGGGAAAGGATTCATCCCAGCTAGCATCATGGGAAAATTAGTTCATATAGTTGTGTACCTCTGTTAGTCAGGGTTCTCCAGAGGAACAGAGCCAACAGGCTGTGTGTGTGTGTGTGTGTGTGTGTGTGTAGTGACAGAGAGAAAGAGGTGGGTATTTTAAGGAATTGTCTCACATGACTCAGGAGGCCAGCAATTCCAGAATCTTGAGGCTAGGTGGGTAGGCTGGAGATCCAGTGACAGTTGCAGTTTGAGTCCAAAAAGTCTGCTGGCAGAATTCTCTCCCCCTCAGGGGAGCTAGGCCTTTTTTCTATTAGGGCCTTCAACAGATTGGATGAGGGAATTACCATCCAATTACAGATGGTAATCTGTTTTACTCAAAATACACAAATGTAAATGTTAATCTCCTCAAAAAACACCTTTAAAAAAACATCTAGAAGTGTTTGACCAAATATGTGGTTACTGTGGTCCAGCCAAGGTGACACAAAAAATTAACCATTCCAGTGGCACTTAGGAAAACTCAACACAAAACTGCTGAATATCTCCAACAGGTGATGAAAGCAACATTCTAGTCCCATTGAGTACTCACATGCCTCTAAGCCCTCGTTGAAATTTCTTTTTCTTTTTTTTTTTTTTTTTTTGAGATGGAGTCTCACTCTGTCGCCCAGGCTGGAGTACAGTGGCATGACCTTGGCTCATTGCAACCTCTGTGTCCCGGGTTCAAGCAATTCTTCTGCCTCAGCCTCTTGAGTAGCTGGGACTACAGGTGTGCGTCGCCACGACTGGCTGATTTTTGTATTTTTAGTAGAGATGGGGTTTCACCATATTGGCCAGGCTGGTCTCGAACTCCTGACCTCACGATCTGCCTGCCTCTGCCTCCCAAAGTGCTGGGATTACAGGCATGAGCCACCGTGCCCGGCCCCTCCTTGTAATTTCACACCCTATGCCCAGCCTCCTTACTGACGCATCCTGGAATGCCCTTCTCCAACCTTGCTTCCTTCACCACTGGAAAAATCTACTCATCTTTCACAACTCAGATCAAATGTTCACACTGTGATACTTTCTTTAGCACCACATCCCATCCCCAAGATTTAATTCCCTCCTTGGTCCCTTATGGCTGTCCTTTTATCAGGTTGGTGCAAAAGTAATTGCTGTTTTTGCCATTAGGACCTGATGAGTAATAAATGAGTGAGAACAGTGTCTTACACATAGTAACCACTCAAAAAATGGCAGTTATTTTCATTCTTAGTGTTACCGTTGCTAAGTCCTATGTCATGTGGAAAGATTAAGTGTTTCTGGAGGGCAGGAATAGGAACAGTATCATATTCCTCTGAGAATTCTTCCCCACTCACCAGCCCAATATTGTAAATGGAATCGACCAGGGATCTACAGACACTTACTGGAGTCTGTAGTATCTCATATTTGTCAAGTGCTCTACAGAATGCAGAATCTGGCAATATTATCACCCATTTAAACTTCACAACGGCCTTGGGAAGTTGTTACTATGCTTAAGCTGGCAAGTGGCAGAGTCTCCAGCTGCAACTGGAACTCCAACGTCATGAGAGAGGAATGCAAGAACGCTGGGGATCCCGGGCAAGTTTTTCTTTTCTGGCCCAGGCAACAGCCTTGGTCCTTCATATCCTTTTTCTTAACTGCTGAGAACATGGCCGTGACGGAGTGGGAAGGCTGCAAAAACACGAGGACTCCATTCACACACAGAACTGACTTAGGCCAGGGTATGAACAGGGGAAGGCTATTAATACAAGATATCCTCAGCCGTGACAGTGGCCTCTTCGATCTTGGTCTTAATCTCAGGGAGGGGAATATGACTGATCGCCACCACGACCAAGTTTGCGGCGTGGGCCAACGCGCTGGCCACGCAGATCCAAAACGACTCTTCATACTGTTCTTCCAGCACCACAAACTGGAAGAGCTTCTCCTGAAAGTTGGCGATTCGTTCTGTCAGGACATGAAATTTCACCGCAGCCATGAAGCTGGCTATGGCTAACGCCACGACTCCACCTGAAACCCAAAAAGGTCACCCTCATTCACGGCTCCTTTTTGCGATTGTGACAACTCTATGAGAGGTGGCATTTCTGTGCCACGTGTGACAAGCTTGCTTTGGGTTAAAAAAGTTATGAGGAAGACATAAGTTTTAATTTGCTTTTAAAAGTAGGAGCTAACTCACACAGTATGAAGGAGAAAGGCAGGATTGTGCGGGGAAAGAGAGAATCTGCTTTATATCAGATCAACTTTGAATTTCCACCCCTCCAATTTTTATTTATTTATTTATTTGTTTATTTATTTATTGAGATAGAGTCTTGCTCTATCACCCAGGCTGGAGTGCAGTGACACCATCTCAGCTGACTGCAACCTCCACCACCTGGATTCAAGTGATTCTCCTGCCTCAGCCTCCCAAGTAGCTGGGACTACAGGTCCCTGTCACCACACCTGGCTAATTTTTGTATTTTTAGTAGAGACGGGGTTTCATCATGTTGCCCAGGCTGGTCTCGAACTCCTGATCTCAAGTGATCCATTCGCCTTGGCCTCCCAAAGTGCTGGAAATACAGGCATTTGAGCCACTGCACCTGGCCCACTCTTCCAATTTTTCCCCTTACCCAGTACCATGCTTCCCGGGGATCCACATTTGGAGAAGTTCATTGTCTAAAATATCTCAGGATTTCTATGAAGACCATGAAGGCTATGTGGCAAGATATAAGAAAAACTGTTGCTCTCCTCTTTAATTATCCTCCTTCCATGCTTAAGGACAAGGATGACCACTCATAGAAGGAGGAAAGGAGGGAGGCGAAAACTGGAAGAATTCCAAACTACTTCCCTATGTTTTGCTTGAAACTTTGACCTTCTGGGAGGAATCTCACTCTCTCTTTCTCTCTCTCTCCCTCCTCTTCCTCTGGTTTCAATTTTAATTAATATTTTTAATAACACATTTATGATGCTTCTTAAAAGATTATTATCTTCATCGAAGAAAAATTTGGACACTAGAGAAAATCATAAACAAATTTACTTTTATCCTAAAAGCCAGCATGAACACTTTCAACGTTTGAGTGTTTTTCTTTATGTTTGTTTCTCTTTAACAAAATTAGTATTATGGTGTTCTTACTTGGATTTTAAATTTGATCTTGTCCCCTCACTTGGACATTTTTACGTGTTGCTAAATATTCTGTTACAGCACGACTTTATTGTTTGTTTTTATTTTTTTTGAGACAGGGTCTTGCTCTGTCATCTAGGATAGAGTGCAGTGGCGTGATCATGGCTCATTGCAGCCTTGACCTCCTGGGTTCAAGCGATCCTCTTGCCTCAGTCTCCTGAGTAGCTAGGATCATGGGTGCGTGCCACCATGCTTGGCTAATTTTTGGTTTTTGTTTGTTTGTGGAGATGGGGGTCTCACTACGTTGCCCAGGCTGGTCTTCAACTCCTGGGCTCAAGCAATCCTCCCGCCTCAGCATCCCCAAGTGCTGGGATTACAGGCATGAGTCACTGTGCCAGGCTTACAGCATTACTATAAATGAGTGCATAGTATTTTTAGTAAAGACTAAACAGTTTCTACTAAATTATAGATATACGGTCACACACTATAATTTATGTAAGTATGACCTTATTTCTGGGTGTCTATATTACTTCTAATTTTTGATATCATAAAATGCTACAGCAAATACCATTTTATGTACATCCTTGTTCTCTTGTCGAGTATTTCCTTAGCATAAATCCAAACATGGAATTGTCTAGTCCAAATATATGCAAAGGCTATTCACCTTTTTATGCCTTTAGACACTGCAGTGTTTTTGTTTTTTTTAAGCTCAGTGGCAAGAAATAAAGTTTTGTCAAAAGACATTACGTTTTACCTGTTTTTATTTTTATTTTTTTTGAAACAAGGTTTTGCTCTGTTGGCTGAGGCTGGAGTGCAGTGGCATGATCACGGTTCGCCACAGCCTGGACCTCCCAGGCTCAAGCAGTTCTCCCACCTCAGCCTCCCTAAGTGTTGGGATTACAGTTCCCAAGTAGCCGAGACTACAGGCGCCTGACACCACGCACAGCTAACTTTTTTATTTCTTATTTTTGTAGAAATGGGGTCTTGCTATGTTGCCCAGGCTATTTTGCCTGTTGCTAATCTCTCATCAGTAGAGTTTGAGAATGCTATCTCTCTGAGGAAAGAAATGGACAGAGATAAGCATTTATTGAAAGCAGGGTTGAGCACTTTTTACATGCCAGCCTGTGTGAGGATGCATGCAGATGAGAAAGACACCTGTAGTCTTGATGAGGGTGAGCCATGTATATAAACAATTCTACAGGGTGGCTACCATCTGCAAACAAAGGCAAACACATAATAATTGACTTCTTGATATACATTATAATACATAATAAAATAACACTACCTGTTTTTATATTTTATGATATTCTTGTATAAGGTAATCATAGTGAGGGGTTATTGTCTGAATGGTACCTTGAATATTTGACCTGAGTTTTCAGAGATAGCCCTCATTTCACAAGATTCTGTTATTTTCATTACAGATGATGTGTTAAGTGCATAATTAAATGTGAATTAATTTCTGTGCATCAATATACTCCCAAATCAACATGCATGCACGCATGTGCGTGCGTGCGCACGCGCACACACACACACACACACACATCTTTTAGTTTTTGGCTTGGAAAATAGGTCATGATGGTCATAAACGAGAGCATGGATCTGTGGAAAAATAAAGAGCTTAGAATCAGTTATGCCTAGGTTGGAATACCACCTCTGCCACTCATTGCTGTGTGACTGTTTAACTTCTCTGAGCCTCAGGCTCTTCATCTGTAAACGTGGGTCTAATAATACCGCCTATAGAGATGTGGTGAGATGTAAACAAAGTAATGCATGCAAAATCCCCAGGTCCATGCCTAACTCTTAGTGGCTGCTCAGTAAGTTGCATCTCGTTTAAGGGCATGGTGCAGTGAAGGCGCTGGGAAGGTGAGAGGAGGGAGAGTTGAGACAGCCAGTGAGCCCTGTCTGCATTAATATGCCCAGGTGTGTGTGGGGGGAACACTAAAGACCTTGGCAGCTAGATGGCACTCACTTCCCCTTCTCAACCCAGAGCCTGAATGGAGGAGCCTTTCACAAATGGCCTCTTGCTCACAATACCCTTCTCTTCCGTCGTTGGTGGAGTTCCTCCCAGCCTCAACTGCAGCACCAGCTCCATCTCTTTCCCCGTCCCAGGGCCCCCACCTCTCCCTACTTTTAGCTCTCTGTCTTCTGGCCTCTCCTTTCACCTCGATCTCTCTTCACTGCTCTAAGTCCTCAGCCATTCACGTACTCTAATAAGATGGTTCTTTATTGTGACAGACTCTGCAACTTAAAGAGGAAATTCATGAGCACTTTGGGAGGCCAAGCAAGGCGGATCCCTTGACCTCAGGAGTTTGAGACTAGCCTGGGCAACATGGTGAAACCCCGTCTCTACAAAAACTACAAAAAATTAGCTGGGCATGGTGGTGCACGCCTGTACTCCCAGCTACTTGGGGGCCTGAGGTGGGAAGATCACTTGAGCCCAGGAGGTCAAGGCTGCAGTGAACTGAGATCGTACCACTGCACTCCAGTGTGGGTGACAAAATGAGACCCTGTCTCAGAAAAGAAAAAGAAAAAGAGGACATTCATTCCATGCCCATCAAGAAGGTCTCAGACACAGGAAAGTCAAAGCTCCAGTGGCACATTTTAGTTCCTTCACACCTTCTGCCCAACTACTTGGAGCCCAGCCCTGTGATGGTGTGGACACAATTTTCTCTCCCTAAGGGACTTCTTACCTGCCAGAACATTCCATAGGCAGATACCCCCAGGACCGTTGACTGCCTGGTATGGGACCTGGATCATGTTGAGAATGGCAAAGCCCATGCTGACCAGAGCCAGGGCCAAGGCCAGGAAGAGGAGCAGCAGAATCATCACATGAAGGCCTGCGTTGAGCTCTTTCACCAGGTGTGGGAAGACTAGGGAGACAAGACACAGCCGCTATTTCAATATCAGAGTTAGACTCACTTTCATAAAGCCCAAGCTTGCTTACCATGAAGGCTTCGATAGACAGGGGTGAAGGCAAGATAGCAAGCATGCGGTTTTCAGACAGCGGGAGATTTTCTGAGATGAACTCATGGCCCCCAGATCCATGCCTGTCAGTTGATCAACAAGCCTCTCTTCCTTGGAGCGGACACAAAATCAAAATGTGTCCTGGCTGTCAGTTTAAGCTGCACCGAGCTTGAAGCTCTGGGGTCTGATGTGAACTGATGCACACAGGCCCCAGTGACTCAGCAAGGTAGGCCCTTGCTTACCCCCATGTATGAAGGACACATCATTCTCACATTGCACAACATTTTATTAAAATATTAATTTGCCTTACGAATATGGCAAAATAAGTTAGTGAAATCTTAATTTCTATTTGTTTTCTCTATGTTTACCACTAGTACTGGCTGTGAAGATGAAATGGCGTAGCATAATGGAGTAGCTCAAATATTGCCTGGTCAAGTCAGTTCTCAGAAATGGCAGCTGTGGTTATTGCTGTTATATTTTGACGGTCTTGGGAAAGTCATGTGACTTCTCAAGCCTCAGTTTCTTCATCAGTACAATGGGGATAGTAATCCGTGCAGATGAATTGAGGATAGTCAACATTTACTAAGTGCAGTCATGGGCCAAACATTTTACATGGTCATCTTGTTCAATGCACGTGACAAAGACATGAGGTAGATTTTATAAACTCCCTTTACCCACAGGCTTGGAGACATTAAATTGCTTCTGTTTGGGCAAGGCAACTCTATACTCTATATAAGATTTATAATTCAATATACTATGAGAACAAATGTGACCCTGAAAGAGCCAGTCCTTCAAGATGGGTCCTGAGTGGTTAACTGGGTCTAAATTTAAAATAGGGCCAAGTGGCCATTTACTGACTAGGGGGTCACACACATCCTCTGAGTTCCTTGAAAACCCACACCTTTTTATCTTTGAGATCTGCCTCAGCCAATCAGGGCTCAGCTGTAATGACCAATCAGGGCTCAGCTGTATCAGCTAATCAGGGTTCAGCTGTATCGACCAATCAGAACTAAGTGAATTTGAATCCTTTATTTACGTAAACAGACCTGATTGGAAACCTGGGTGGGAACTTTTGCTGTAAAACCTGAGCCTTCCCTTTCTTCTCTGGAATACACCTTCCTTTTACACCAGAGGCTGTGTTTCCCTGGTTTGCAAACTGTTAACTGGAATAAAGTCTTTCCTCAAAATTCCTTTTCTGAGAACTGTTGTTCACAACTGTGTGTTTTAACAGTGTCAAGTCATGATCTTTAGTAGTTATAAATGAAGAAGTGAACATTATGAAAGCTACAGAACTTCTGAGCATACTTATTCCTCTGCAATTGCTCCAAGGTTCCTGCTGAATACCCACCCTGATGGAACTAGTTCCTTTGCTGGTTCACCTGCCTCTCTCAGCCACTGAAGGTTGGCGTCTCCCAATCCTGAGAAGTAGAGTTTTTATTTTTCCCATTAGGTGTCCTTTCCACTCACACGTTTTCAGGCACTCCACGTTTACACTGTAAGTTCTGATGTTTCTTTCCAGTTCTGAATTTCCATTTGTTTTTATCTCCCTATGGTTATCTAATCGGCATTGGAAACTTTACCCTGGAAGATGAGCTCCTTTCCAGTGAGTTTGTCTTTGTAAAGCATCTTTCTTCCCTGTGCCTCTATCCCATCTTAATGTCCCTTAGATTTTTTTTTTCTCTTTTCAAACCCTCAGCCCCTTTTTGTTTCAGACACAGTAGCTTGTGCCTGATTTTTATTTATTTTTATTTTGAGACAGAATCTCATTCTGTTGCCCAGGCTAGAGTGCAGTGGCACCATCTCAGCTTGGTGCAACCTCCTCCTCTCTGATTCAAGCAATTCTCGTGCCTCAGCCTTTCCAATAGCTGGGATTACAGGCACCCACCACCATGCCTGGCTAATTTTTGCATTTTCAGTAGAGGAGGGGGGTTCACCACGTTGGCCAGGCTGGTCTCGAACTCCTGGCCTCAAGTGATCTGCCCGCGTTGGCCTCCCAAAGTGCTGGGATTACAGGCATGAGCCACCAGACCCGGCCGCTTGTGCCTGATTTTTAAATTGTTTCATTATCCCCTTTCTTGACCAGGCAATCCTTAGGACACATGACTAACACAGTAATGCTCACCCAAACTCTTAAAATAGAAAACAGTCACCTATGTGAATGGCAAAGATCAAAATGTTTGCTAACACACCGTGTTGACAATGGTGTAAGGAAGAGGCACTCTCAAGTCTTGTAGAAATATTAATTCATGTAACCTTGTTAGAGGGCAATGTGGCAACATCTACTAAAGCAAATTCACTTCTAGGAATTTATTTTCCAGAAGCACTCCTACATGTGCTCAAAGCATGGATCAAATATTGGATATTCATTACAATAGCGAAAGATTGGAGAAAAAACAGTAAGTGAATAGATTGATTTAATAAATTAAGGTGGCCGGGCGCGGTGGCTCACGCCTGTAATCCCAGCACTTTGGGAGGCCGAGGCGGGCGGATCACGAGGTCAGGAGATCGAGACCATCCTGGCTAACACGGTGAAACCCCGCCTCTACTAAAAATACAAAAAATTAGCAGGGCGTGGTAGCAGGCGCCTGTAGTCCCAGCTACTCGGGAGGCTGAGGCAGGAGAATGGCGTGAACCCGGGAGGCGGAGCTTGCGGTAAGCCGAGATCGTGCCACTGCACTCCAGCCTGGGCGACAGAGCGAGACTCTGCCTAAATAAATAAATAAATAAATAATAAATAAATAAATTAAGGTATCCATAATGTCCATAATGTACACAATTCACCTTTTAAAAAGAAAGAATCATATCCACATAATGATTGAACCCCTATCCAGATTTAATTTTAAAAAATTGAGTAATAACCATATTAGGATGATGGGGGACAGGGAATTTGGGGCATATGGAGTGATGTGGAGAGGGAGGTAAAGAGTGCCCAGTCCTAGGTCTTCATAGTAGGAAGCGCATTAACTATATATAAAAAATGCTTACTGGCAAAGGGCAAATCTCACTCAACCCCCACATTCTTGTAACATAACTCAGGGCTCAGACCTCATGGTTAATTGAGATTTTATTATTTTTTAATATATGTCATTATTTAGAAATTCGAGGCTGGGGCGGTGGCTCATGCCTGTAATCCCAGTACTTCTGGGGGCCAAGATAGGGGGATTACTTGAGGCCAGGGGTTGGAGATAAGTCTGGGCAACATAGCAAGGTTCTGTCTCTAACCTAAATTATTTTAAAAAAAGAAGAAAAAAATAGAAATTCGAATCATGTCTCAGGAGTGTTAATGCACCAGTTCTTTCTACTTTCTTTCTGAGAGGTGACTCTGCCTTCGCCTGACACCCAGTGCTGCCCTAGGAAAGCTGTTGTTCCCTTGCCTTTCATATTTGAAACCCATACTCCAAGAGTTTTAGGTGTCTCCCACTAGGAATTACATTTAAGTTTCCCGCTTGAAATCCATGACCTTACACACTATTCATGGTGATAAATGACAACACATGATTCACGGTGATAAATGACAACAGCCACCTATATGGGGTGCAGACTATGTGCCGGTGGCTTTATACATATTCTTTGTTTTGTTGCTCATGGACACTCTCTCTCACACTTACAAATGAGGAAACTGAGGCTCGGAGAAGTGAAATAGCTTAGCCACGCTCCCATAGCAAGAAAGTGTCAGCTTAACTACTCTATTACAGGGCTAGAGCAGAAAAATCAGAAAGCACAGATAATTAGAGGTTTAAAATGGTAAATATAGAGTCTTGAATTCTGGAGGTCTTATTTTGAATTTGAATAGATATAGTTGTTTCCTATGCATTAGAGGTAACTCACTTGAATACCAGAATTGATTAATCATTCTATCAGCATCTAAGACCATTAGATAATTTGTTTGCTCCGAATCCCAGAGAGGTCTGGCAGCCCTTTTTGCCCCAGCAGGGCAAATAAGAAAAGCAGGACATCTGAAGTCAAACCCAGGTCCTGGCCACTAGTGGAATACTTGTGGGGTAGGAAGTAGAGAGGAACCACAGAACTAAAAGCTGCAAAGCAATCTATTACATTAGGTGCTTTTAAAGAAATTATTTTATGTATTGATTTCTCTGATCTCTAATTTCCTCATCAGTAAAATGGGCGTAATAAAATCTCTTCTCTAGCATAGTAAAAATGGAAGGAAATGAACTATAACGCAGTGGCTTCAGATACTGTGTTCTGTGCCTAGTACATATTTACCTGCCTCTCCTTTATCAGATGGTAAACTTTTCTTTTTTTTTTTTTCTTTTTTTTTTGAGATGAATTTTCACTCTTTTCACCCAGGCCGGAGTGCAATGGCACAATCTTTGCTCACTGCAACCTCCACCTCCTGGGTTCAAGTGATTCTCCTGCCTTAGCCTCCTGAGGAGCTGGGATTACAGGCACCTGCCACCACCCCTGGCTAATTTTTGTATTTTTAGTAGACACGTTGTTTCACCATGTCAGCCAGGCTGGTCTCAAATTCCTGACTTCAGGTGGTCCACCTGCCTTGGCCCCCCAAAGTGCTGGGATTACAGGAGTGAGTCACTGTAACTGGCCAGATGGTAAACTTTTCTAGGGCAGGTACTTGTTTGTTTTGTTCATCCCTGTTTTCCTAAGAGTCTGGTCTGTAAATACGCCATAGTACAATTGAATGTGTGGACAATGCTAAAGTAATGTTTGTCTCTTTCTTTCTCTAGCCACCCAAACAGCCACGTTGACTTGTTTTTATTTCATAGGGTCTGGGTATTAAAAAAGGGCCTTAATCTTTGTGATGAATAGTTCTCTGGTTTTCTCCATGATTGGTGTGGGAATCGATTCCCCTGGGTGATTTTTTGGGAACACCTCCGTGATGGGAGAAATGGCTGCTTGTGAACGAGACCCAGTAAAACCTCCCCACCCCACAGTTTACAAAGCACTTTCACTTTTATCCCCATCTACACTGATCTGCAACTGCGGGGATTTTTTTTTTTTTTTTTTCCCTACAGATGGATAGTCAATGACAGAAAGAGACTCCAGGAGAAACAGACTCCAGGTTGTGGGAGGCTCTGATATACCCGGTAGCTGCCTCGAGGTTACATTGTGCTAGAATTAAAAGCTGTAAATCTAAAGGAGACTAGACTGGCACTAGAGAACCTTATAACATCAGTGTCCCCGAGCTGTATCTGGGTAAAGCCAGCCAAGCACAGGAGGAACCTGGCCCCAGGCTCCTCGTGAATGCTTTGAAAGAGAATCACATCCAAGGTACTGTGAACGGATGTTTATAGACCCTCCTCTGAGAAAACCCCAGGGCCACAGGAAACAAAACCTTCTCAAATACTCTCCTACTCAGGGACAAGAATAAAATGTCCTTTATGCTTCTCACAGGGTTGTGATGCTTTCCAGACCAGAACATGTTAGACGAACCGAAAACGTTTCCCATGGATGTCCTAAGAAGGAAGGAGGAGGAAGGCAAGAAGTACTTACTGAATTCCTCCAAGGCTCAAACAAAATACGTATTTGTTTGCAACTTCCCACTCAAAGCAGTTTACACTTCTGTGAGCTGGGAATGGCAGGTGTCTAGTCATTAGGTTGATGCTGACATGTGACCGCTGTTTAATCTTCTCACCCTATTCAAGTTTCAACAATTGTCCTGTTGGGGTTCAGAATCCAATACCCCCCAAATACGAAGCTTTGTGAAGAAGCCTCAAGGTCTCTCTGGCCTCTCCTCTCCCTCCTGTCTCTCCATTCTTTGTCTGTCTAAAGCACAGGATGAGGTAGTTTTCTGACGTTCCCTTATCTGCCTACGTCCAGACCCACCGAAGAAAAAGACCTCTGGTCCCTTTCCTGAGTGTTCATTAATTGTACCGATATCACGGGAAGGAAGACTGAAGTCTGTTAACACAGCTGGACAGACTTTTGTCACAAGCCAATGTCTGCCCTGTGGGCCCAACAAACTTTGTTCCAGCTCATTGTATGTTCTGCAAGCCCATTGAATTTCCCTAAAAATAATTTACTAGTCCCCTAAAATCATCCACACTTCCCCATCTCCCTTTCTCCTAAGATGAAGAGGATATAACCATCTGTACCCCATTGAGATAGTGGACAATCACTCTGTGATTTTCCCCTATGCGTGCTAATAAATGTGTATGCCATTTTCCCTATTAATCTGCCTTTTGTCAGTAGATTGTTTAAAGAACCTTCAGAGCGCAAAGGGGAAGTTTTTCCTTGGCCCCTACAGTCCTGATGACATCATTTATAGCAATAGCATCTAGTTCAGAATCGAGTAGTCCCTATAGTTGTCATGGTTAGCTTTTAGCATTTCTTTTTTTTATTTCTTTATGGTGTGTATTTTCAAGTTTTATGTTATAATTTTGATGGCGCTATTTTTTCAATATCCAGGGTTTAATCTAATTGCTAGGTAAATATAAATATGCCCAGAGATATTGTTCTTGAATATACATAACAAATATAATTTTTTGTGTATATTTAAATGATGACAATTTGTATTATATTTGCCAACGGTTCCAGCTTTTTGTCCTTATAAATTTAATATGACATTTACCTTGGCCAGATATCTATAAACTACTACAATTCTGAAATATAGAAATCAAGGAATGAATACAATTCTGTATCACCTTGCATTGGCATGGTATTGATTAATTACGGTTTTGTGTGGACACTGTTTTCACCAGCGATCTCATCGATTCAAAAGGCTTGCAGAATATGGCCTGTTTTGTTTTTTCCTTCCCAGAAGCCCATTCCTAAGCCTAGCTTGGATTCCTGTTTGTGCAGACTGCTCTGCTTACATCCTGGGCAGCTCTGATGCCACACTGAACACCAGCCAAAGTCCATGCCCGCTCACGTTCACAGAGAGCAGGCAAGTGCCTTGCTGGAGGTCTCCTCGCCAGGAAACTTTCCAGTAGGGGTTCCACCCGGGGTAGTCTGATTCCAGAACCCAAGTACAGTGCCCCTGTGCATCTTCTCAGACTATGCAGTTTTTACAAAAGTAGACGTGGAAGTGTTCATCATGCTTCCCAAAGGTTCAGTTCTGCAGGCAGCCTCCACACACTTGTTGTGGTCACGTGGCATTGGTCTGGAGTCCGGCTCTACTGTTTCCTGGCTGGGTGACCTCAGGTAAGTTATGTAACCTCTCCAAGCCTCAGTGTACTCCTCTGGAAAATGGGAACATTAACAAGTCCTTCTATATAAGTTTGTTGTAAGTCTTTAAGGAGACAAGTGGTGTGAGGTACTTAGTAGAATGTCTGACACATGTAAACGCCCCATGTTTCAATAGTCATTATTAATAGAGGTAACCTGCAAAAATGCACAAATCCTTGTTTCTATCTAATGTTTCTATACATCTCTACAGAAAAAGAAAAGAAGGAAGGAAGGAAAGATCTTTTTGATGTGGGTCCAGAACCCTTGGCTCACTGTGGACTTTGACATTATGCCTGAGATTGAGGCAGCAGCCAAATTCCACAATGAGACAAGAGCACTCTTACACAGTAACAAAAATAAGTGCCTAGAAACAGCTTCCATGCCCCCAATATACTTACTCGTGAATTGGGACTGGCGGCTCCCAAGCCCACACTGCCGCACCTTACACCCTCGGAAGAGCCCGTAGTAAATGTCCCCAATGAACTTGACCAGCTCTCTGTCTGTGGCGTTGACCAGATCCACTCCAGTCTGACAAAGGATTTTCCCACTCAGCCAGTGGGGCACTACCAGGGCAACGATGATCAGGATGAAGGAGGAGAAGCTGAGTAAAGACGCCAGCCCATACCACGCCTTTTTGAACCATCCAGGCATGCTAGTGGGTGCAGGTCATCCCCAAGGTCTCCGAGCAGCAGCGAGGGTCGTTGACATCTTTCAGATACTCGGCAATGCTCTGCTCCAAGGTCAGCTCTTCCAAACACTCTATTTCAAGATTTTAAGTCCATCCCCTCGTCCTCCTTCAGCGCAAGCTTGCACAGTCCATGTTTACTATAACCACATCCGGAAGCCTCTATAGAGACAATCTTCACCTGACTATGTAGCGGAGTGTGTTACTGAAGGAAGTAACCTTATATCTCCTCCTAGACTAATGTTTCAGCAGAGGGTTTAATTGTTCCTCTTTCAAGTATTTAAATAGCCCTGGTGTGGACCTCATAATGATAAAGGAGTTAGTAATAAGCAAAACCAAGTAGCTCTGATAATAAAGAGATGCAAACCAATCTCAAAAAATGCATATGGTAGAAGGAAAACAAAAATGGGATGATTAGCACTTGAATATCGCCACCAATGCGCAGTGTCAAATGTCGATCTCTCTGATGCGTGGGTGTCCTGGCATTTCTTTCTCTGAAATGTCACTGCTGTCAGAATCTTTAGGACTGTTATTAATACCATCAAATGACCCTGGTTCTTGGGGCTTTAATACTGAAATATGTAAATAGTGTCTTATGAATTTCTCACTGTGTGAATCTGCTGGGGGTAAATTGTGACTAGAATTAATTTGTGTCTGTTGGGACAGCCTGGAATCCAACACTTAACATTCCTCTCCCCTGCCCCTCCTTCTATGTTATCTGAAATGGGACAGAAAAGTGTTTTTCTAGCGTATTAGCAAATAGTAGCCACACTGCTGGAGTATTGATCTCTTCTAATAGTGGAAGATCTAGGTTTTCCTTTTAATCTGTAGACACTAGGAATGAAATATTCTTTCTTCTCTATCTTATACTGTGGACTTTGACATTTTGACTTTTACCTTATTCCTGAATATCAACTTAACATCATGTGAGACTGGCAACAGCCACTCTCTCCATATCTCTGGGGACCAAAGTTGGGCAGAAGTGGAGCAGTCAAATTTTTTAGTTGGTCACAGAAGGCTGAAGGGGGGGTTCAGGAAGTTGCACTGTTAACCAATAGGGGTCCCAGGAATCTCACTTGGAGAGTGTCAAGGAAGCAGAGGGACATATTAATGGAAATGTCAGTTTCCTTCCTCATAATTGGGGCTTACTTCAGTGGCCTCTCCACAATGAAAATAAAGATGAGAATTTCTGAGCCTGGGCAATGTAGTGAGACCTTATCTCTACAAAAAATAAAAAAAAATTAGTTGGGCCTGACGGCGTGTATCTGTAGTCCCAGCTACGGGAGGCTGAGGCTGGAGGATTGCTTGAGCCCAGGAGCTCAAGGCTGCAGTGAGCTATGATCATGCCACTCTGAGTAACAGAGCGAGATCCTGTCTCTCTATCTCTCTGTAGAAAGATGAGTGGCACTTTACCATGTACAAAATGCTTTGACCATATGCTTGCTCACCTCTGATGCTTCAACAACCCTTAATGGTAAACAGCAGATGTACGATTTCAGCCATTTCTCTCACGGAAAACTGGATGTCGGTGCTGGGGCTGAAATTCAGGTCTTTGAATTACAACAGCTCATCTTCATCCCAGTGACTTTGAAACAGCAAATGTTTTTCTGGTAAAAAATAACAGAATACATATAAAAGGCTCAGAAGACTGCTTGGCACATTAATAAGTGATCAATAATGTTAGTTCACATTCTTATTTTAACATTAAGCATGCTTTGACAAGTCATCCGTAAATATCGAGTCATATTTCTGCCGTCAGTGACGGACCTGTGTCAACTTTTGGTCTTTTGAGGGTTAAGCAATTGTTTTCAGAAAAACTCTAAGGGAAGTACTTGATTCCCAACAAGCCTTTGCCTTGCTGAACAAAGGTGTGGTTAAGTGGAATTCTAGCCATTGAAGACCTGGGTTCATATTCCCACTCTTCCGGACAAGTGTCTGAGACTCTCATGCCTCAGCTTTCTAATCTGCATAGGATTATCGTGTGGAGTAAAATGAAATAGCACAGGCAGATCACTTAGCACAGTGCCTTGGTATAACGGGCACTAAATCGATGGTACTCTCCTCTCCACCCAGCCTCCTAGCAGTTCTATTTCTGATAATGAAGCTTCTGACAACAAAATGTGCTGCTGGCTGCATCCTTTTCTCTAGTGACATATTTCTGTGTGCTTTACCTGGCACGAGTTTACTGAACAAACATCTGTGTCTGCTGTGTACAAGGCTCTGTGTGTGGGAAGTGGCACAAAGATGTATATAATACAGGGTTCTGCTATCAAGAAGGTTATGAGAGTGTTAGAGCTCTGGTTCTCTATCAGTGATGAATTTGCCCCTAGGAGGCAACTGGTAAAATGTGGAGATATTTTTGATTGTTATGAGTGAGGGGTAGGGGCTAGCTATTGACTTCTAGTGTAAGCAGGCCAGGGATGCTGTAAATATCCCACAATGCCCAGGGCAGCACCTGTCACAAATAATTATCTGGCCCAAAATGTCAGTAGTGCTGTAGTTCAGAGGCTCTGTGTTAGAGATACAGGCCATGGGCAGAAATAACTAATATACATGGGAGAAAATGCCAGGATCTGTGTTTGGCGATGAATTGCATGTGGTAAAATGGCCATTTGGATTAATGGGTATAAATGTACGGTTAGATAGAAGAAATAAGACCTAGTGTGGTTTGTCTCGTCTCCGCAGTGAACTTTCAGCTCCTTGAGCGTAGCGACCTCTTCCGTTTTTTTGGCAGGTGGGGATATTTAAATCTCTATTTTGATGCACAATTAAAAATAAAAAAATGCCAAAACAGTGGTCGAAAATGGTACTATACTATATTTCACATGCTTACACTTCACAAATTAATGCTCGTAAAACACGCGCTCTCCACCCTCCTGGCCCTTAGCCCCATTCGCTGCACGCCCCGGGGCTCAGCACTTGCCCGCGGGTGGGAGGCGGGGCTTCGCCAAATCCCCGTCCCCGGGGCAGGGCCTGACCGAGGTTACAGGCACTCCGGGTGGCGGGGCGCCCCGAGCGTGGCAGCGCGCTAGGCGGCAGCAGCGGGCGCGGAGCGGGACGCGGCTGCCGCGCGTTCCCTCTTGGCGGGGTTGCCCGGCCGGGGCGGGGCGCGGCGCTCGGGCTCGAGGCAGTCGGAGCTGCGGTAGCCAGGCCCACCAGGAGCAGGATGGCGGCGGCGGCTGCAGGCGAGGCGCGCCGGGTGCTGGTATACGGCGGCAGGGGCGCGCTGGGTTCTCGATGCGTGGAGGCGTTTCGGGCCCGCAACTGGGTAATGGCTGCGGGCTGGGAGCTGCTGGGTCTCCGCGGGTGTGGCTGGGGCTTTTGTGTGGAGCCCGACGGGGGGCAGTCTAGAGGAAGCTGGGTGCCTCTGTGCGCCGCTTGACCCGTGTTGCTTGCACGTGCGCGCACAGGTCTCGCGTCTATACCTGTTTCCGAGTGCGTGCGCACGCCCAGTCCCAGGGCGCTGGGCCTTTGCTCTCCAAGGAGGTGCTCCGTGGGCCTCCACCAGACCCAAAAAGTCCGGCGTGACTCAGAAGAGTATTCCAAAGGGGAGGAACGGGAGCAGGGGTGAGAGGACGGAGAGAGAGTGTAAAAGGGAGGCTTTGGAATGAGACAGTACAGTTCCGGTTACTAGTCATGAGACCGTGTATTGATTACTTAATGCCCTAGGACCTCAGTTTCCCCATTTGTAAAATGGAGATTCTGATAGTGAGAGTTGCGAGGATTAGATGACATAATTGGTGTCGTTGCACATAAATTACCTGACGCCTGGTAAAAACTGTTTAAATGCTGGTTATTAATGTTACTGTTACTACCCACCCCTGTTCTTTTAGCCCCATTGGATCTGACAGTTTGAAGTCTCAGCACGGAAAAACGCTGACGGCTTATTTGCTTTGCAAAGACTATTTCAACTACTTTGCATAGTCAGGTGTCAGTTTCCAGGAGGCAGCAAGTCGGAGCAGAGCTGATCCATGGCCAAAGACCCTTGACCTCAGCCGCTCAGCAGGCCTCAGCACTTTCCCGGTGGAGACCCTGCCAGGGGCAGCGTTCTGGGAGTTTAGCAGCAGCAGCAGCCTGTGCAAGAGTTCCCCTGGGACCAGAAAAAGGCTCTCAGGATTTTCTTCAAAAAAAACCAAAAAAACAAAAAACCTATTTATCTATCTAATTTTTATAGATTTAGGGGCACAAGTACAGTTTAGTTACATGGATATGTTGTGTAGTGGTGAAGTCTGGGCTTTTAGTGTAACCATCACCCAAATAGTGTACATTTATCAAGGTTTTCTCCTTGCTCAGAATCTGGTAGAGGAATATGCTTCTAAATAATTCAGTCACAACACTCCCTTCCTGCCACCCATGTGCTCAGAGCCTGGGGACACTAATGAGGGTGCTTTCCCAGGTCTTCAAGAGATGTATGGTGGTGACAGAGGCAGCACTTCTGCCAAGGGCCAGGCACTGTGCTCCCAGTACCAGAGTTCCCATAAGACTCTTAATGCTCCCAATAACTTTAAGGTAGTAGATCCCGTTAGTGTCATGTGTTAGAGGGCGAAGGCTGTGCTTTCTCCTGGTGGTGGCACTTGGTCTTGGCAGAATCTGGAGAGCTGGTTTACCTCTGGCTCTTGGTCTTTCTACTCCAAATTCTTCCTGCCATCTTAGGGAGGGCTAGGATGATGGAGACTTTTCATTGTTTCGGAATCCCCCGTGGGATAACAAGTTAATTAATAATATAACAAATGTTGATAAATAGATGCTGTGTTTACAGCTTATGGTAGAGAGAATTATCTCTGCGGACTTCAGACCAAGAGACCCTGAGTAAGGACTGAGCATCACCTGTGCCAGGAGCTTTATCTTCTTCCATTTCATTTAATTCTTACACTGCCCCTGTTAATCATCAACAAACAGCCTCTTTTGTTGGGAACCTCTGCCCAACATCGGAGTGAGAACGCCATCTGGCAGAGCTGGGATTCAAACCTGATCTGTCTGATTTCCAATCCTAAAACCCATCCCTCTCTGCTGTAGGGCAGGGATCCTCTGTGGGCTGAATCTAGTCTGCCACCTATTTTTGTGCAGCCCAAGACTTAAGAATGGTTTTACATTTTCAGGTGGTTGAAAGTAAAATCAAATGAAGAAAGATATTTTGTTATATGTGAAAATTATATGAAATTCACATTTCAGCTCTGAAGATGTATTGGAACACAGCTGCACTTATTTTTTCCCCCTATTTATTGCTGTGTTCTGTTACAATTGCAGATTTGGGTAACGGCAGGGTTTGTGTTTTAGAGGTGAATGTGGAGGAGGAGGGGAGTGTTTGGAGGTAGGAGGTCCTGGGATGGAGCCCAGTATGGGGTAGGCTGGCCAAAGACAGGTATCCCTGGAACGTGTGAGAGAGGTCGGTTGCTAGTTTCTTTCTCTGGTGAGTTTTCATTTAAGCTTCTTACCTGTCTCCAGTCTCCTCCTTTCTTTTTCTTTCTTTCTTTTTTTTTTAAATGGAGATAAGGCCTGCCTTCTGCCGCCCGGCCCGGAGTACAGTGGTGCGATCATAGCTTACTGCAGTCTCCAACTCCTGGGCTCAAGTGATCCTCTCGCCTCAACCTCCCGGGTAGCTGGGACTACAGGCATGTGCCACCACACCTGGCTCATTGTAGCATTTTTTGTAGAACCGGGTCTTGCTGTGTTGCCCAGGCTGGTCTCAAACTCTTGGCCTCAAGAGATCCTCCCACATCGGCTCCCAAAGTGCTGGCATTGTAGACGTGAACCACTACATCTGGCCACCTCCCCTCATTTCTGTGTGACTCTTTCATGGAATAACAACTCACTACTTCTTAACCAAAGCTGTTTTCTCCTTCCAGTGGGTTGCCAGCATTGACGTGGTGGAGAATGAAGAGGCCAGCGCTAGCATCGTTGTTAAAATGACAGACTCGTTCACTGAGCAGGCTGACCAGGTAATTTCAAAAAGGCCCCCAAACGTTGTGAGGGGAACGCTGGGGAGAGGTGACCACTGGCTGTATGTTCTTCCTTTTTTTTTTTTTTTTTCCGGGACGGTGTCTTGCTCTGTCACCCAGGCTCTAGTGCAGTGGCGCGATCTCCGTTCACTGCAACCTCTGCCTGCCGGGTTGAAGCAATTCTGCCTCAGCCTCCCGAGTAGCTGGGATTGCAGGTGCCCGCCACTGTGCCCACCTTCACATCCGGCTAATTTTTTGTATTTTTAGTAGAGACAGGGTTTCACCATGTTGGCCAGGCTGGTCTTTAACTCCTCACCTTGTGATCAGCCTGCCTCGGCCTCCCAAAGTGCTCGGTTTATAGGCATAAGCTGCTGCACCTGGCCTGTTCTTCCTTTTTTTAAAGCTGTTGTTTCTCTAATTAGGAAAGCCATTTGTGCTCATTGAGGAAAATTTGGAAAAAGTGAGAATTGATACAAAGATAAATTATATAATCATTTTGAATTAGTTCACTGTTAATGTTTTGGCCTCTTGTCTTTTTCTACGCATATTGTATGTTAGTCCTTTTACAAGTTTAGGTAATTTTGTGTTTTATAGTTTCTGGTCAGCTTTATGTTTTTGTTTTCTATACTTAAATAGTTCTCCAGATTACTGAAAAAACCTCTTTGTAGATGTGTGATATTCCATTTTATGGAACGGCCACAGTTTACTTAGTTTCTGTTTATTGTACATTTGAGTTTTTTGCAGAATTTTTGTTTTACTATTATTAAGAATGTTGCGATGAACATCTTTGTCTACATATCTGATTATTATAATTATTATTATTATTAATTAATTAAATTTTTTTTTTTTGAGATGGAGTCTCGCTCTGTTCCCCAGGCTGGAGTGCAGTGGCCGGATCTTGGCTCACTGCAAGCTCCGCCTCCCGGTTTCATGCCATTCTCCTGCCTCAGCCTCCTGAGTAGCTGGGACTACAGGCGCCCGCCACCATGCCCGGCTAATTTTTTATATTTTTAGTAGAAACGGGGTTTCGCTGTGTTAGCCAGGATGGTCTCAATCTCCTGACGTCGTGATCTGCCTGCCTCGGCCTCCCAAAGTGCTGGGATTACAGATGTGAGCCACCATGCCCAGCGGTTTTTTGTTTTAAGAGTCTTGCTCTGTTATTAACGCTGGAGTGCAGTGGCACAGTCTCAGCTCACTGCAACCCCTGCCTCCTGGATTCAAATGATTCTTATGCCTCAGCCTCTTGAGTAGCTGGGATTACAGGTATGCACCCCAATGCCTGGCTAACTTTTTTGTATTTTTAGTAGAGACAAGATTTTGCCATGTTGGCCAGGCTGGTCTTGAACTTCTGACCTCAAAGTTATCCACCTACCTCGGCCTCCCAAAGTAATGGGATTATAGGTGTGAGCCACTGCACCTGGCCCACATATCTGATTATTTAGGATACATTCTAAAAAGTAGAGTTACCCAGTTCACAGCATGAACGCTAACAAAACAGGTTATTTTAAATTATAAAATTATATGCATATTATAAAACAAAAGTCCAACAAAACTATGTAAATAGTTTTATAGAAATAAACTGTGAAACTGTCCCTTTTCTCCCCATCATAGTATCATTTCCCAGAAGGATGCACTATTAACAGTTTGATGGATATCCTGGTATAAATGTCTTAGATGCTCTAGGCTGGGCGCGGTGGCTCACACCTGTAATCCCAGCACTTTGGAAGGCTGAGATGGGCAGATCACGAGGTCAGGAGATCGAGACCATCCTGGCCAACATGGTGAACCCACGTCTCTACTAAAAATACAAAAATTAGCTGGGCGTGGTGGCGCGCGCCTGTAATCCCAGTTACTCTGGAGGCTGAGGCAGGAGAATCGCTTGAACCCAGGAGGCAGAGGTTGCAGTGAGCCGAGATTGTGCCACTGGACTCCAGCCTGGGTGACAGAGTGAGACTCTGTCTCAAAAAAAAAAAAAAAAAAAGAAAGAAAGAAAATCTTAGATGCTCTTAAGCTGTGCTTAACTTATTTGAGAAGCCCTTCTGGTGAACTGCCTGGATGACTTTTGAGTCAGGTTCTCATTGTGTTGCCCAGGCTGGACTGGACTCCTGGGCTCAAAGGATCCTTCTGCTTCGCTCTCCGGAATAGCTGGGACCTCCTGAGTAGCCACTGTGCCAAACCGACTCTGTGTTTAATGGTTTTTAGTGCTGCAGCCCACATTCCCAAGGATAACTTCACATCACTGTGTGAGGCGCCATATTTTCCCAACCTCTCAGTGTGGCAGCAGGCCATTTTACAGCTGTGAAGATAAGTTTGCAGCGACTAAGTGACAAGGCCAACGAGCTGCTCGGTGGGGGGGTCAGGATCATAGGTCTCCAGATACGAACTTTAGTAAGTTCAGGTGCCGCTTGGTCTGCACGTGGGTCTGCTTTTCATTTAGTTGCCCTCTCCCTGGTAATCTCAATACTGACGTTTTATGATGCTTATCTGTTTTTTATAACAAATTTTTAAAATTTTAGAAGTGATGCATGTATGATATAGAAAATACAACTAAGCAAAAAGAAAAGGGAAATCATTTATAGTTCTAACATATAGTTAATCATTTATTTGTATTTCCTTCCAGTCTGTCTCTCCAAAATATACATGTATAAATCTACAAACTTTGAACATAAAACTGTGAGCACAACTGTGCTACTCCTTTGCTCTTTCTGAAGTGTCAGTTTGACATAGATTGGAATGTAAAAGCCAGATGACTTAGTTTAGCATTTCATTTTTGTTGTTCTTATTTTTCTTAGTGTGGTCTCAATGTTCCCATACCTAAGTGATACAGATTGGCCTTAGTGAATTTAATAGTGAAAGTTAACATGGCATTATTAGTTGCCAGGCACCATTCTCAGTGCTTTATTTTCATTAACACATGTTGTCTTCATTACATCCCAAAACAAAGCTTCTAATTTTATCCCCCTTTTAAAAGGGGGTAACTGAGGCACAGAAAGGCCCTGGTATTTGTCCAAGGTCAAACAGATAAAAGGTTGCATAGCCAGTATTTGGACACGGGCAGTGGGGGTCTGACAGCTGTTCTCTTAACTGCTATGCTAAGATGCCTTAAAGCAAAATCGTTTCATGTGAATAAAGTAATAAAGGCTAAAATGGCTGGGTGCAGGGCCTCACACCTGTAATCCTAGCACTTTGGGAATCCGAGGCAGGAGGATCACTTGAGCCCAGGAGTTTGAGACCAGCCTGTGCAACATGGCGAAACCCCATCTCTACAAAAAAATACAAAAATTAACTGAATGTGGTGGCACTGTAGTCCCAGCTACTCGGGAGGCTGAGGTGGGAGGGTGGCTTGAGCTTGGAAGGCAGAGGTTGCAGTGAGCTGAGATCATACCACTGCCCTCCAGTCTGGACAACAGAGCCTAACCTTCTCTACAAAACAAACAAAAAATGAAGCAATAAAAGCCAAAACGAAATGGAAAGGCTGTGCCTGGGCTTGGAGAGCAGCAGCCCTGCCAGGTGCGGGTCTCTGTAATTGGTGTCTGTTCTGTGTCTCTTCTGCTCTGATTAATTACAGGTTTCTAATGTCCCTGTAGATTGAATGTGGAGGTTATCCCCACCCAAGGCTTGACAGTAGAGTGCATCTCTAAGACAAAGATTGAGAGATGCGTTTGTGCTTGTAAACTTAGCTTTGCAAGTCTCTTCCCTCTTCCGCTACTCCACCAAAGGAAGAGGAGTACCTTCACCATACCCCCAACCTTCAGAATTTTTTGTCATGAAACTGGGGAAAGAGGTAATCAACTGAAATGTTCCTGCTGGGAGAGACACACGGTGTTAAGTCTTTTTTAAAAAAAAATTAAATGTAGGGATGAGATCTTGTTATGTTGCCCGGGCTGGTCTTGAACTCCTGGGCTGAAGTGATCCTTCTGCCTCTGCCTCCCAAAGTGCTGGGACTACAGGCATGAGCCACTGTGCCCAGGCTGACTTAAATCTTAAGAAGATTGGGCCAGGCCTGGTAGCTCAATCCTGTAATCCCAGCACTTTGAGAGGCCGAGGCGGGCGAATCACCTGAGGTTAGGAGTTTGAGACAAGCCTGGCCAACATGGCGAAACCCCATCTTTACTAAAAATACAAAAATTAGCTGGGTGTGGTGGCAGGCACCTGTAATCCCAGCTATTCAGGAAGCTGAGGCAGGAGAATTGCTTGAACCCGGGAGGTGCAGGTTGCAGTGAGCTGAGATTGCGCCATTGCACTCTGGCCTGGGAGACGAGCAAAACTCCATCTCAAAAAAGAAAAAAAAAAGAACTCTTAAGAAGATTGATCTTAATGAAGCAATTGGGATGTGTTGTCTCAGCCATTCCAGAGAAATATGGAAGGGTCATGGTGGATGGCCAGAATTGCCTGTCCTGACAGACTGTTCTTTTAATAAATTATAACAAGAGGGCACCTATATTTTCAGTGCTTTAAAATCTCAAACAAACAGAAGCAGAGAGATCATTAAAGTGAACCCCCATGTACTTAATATTACCAACATATTGCTATTGACTGTATTTTTTCTTTCTCTCACTTTTTCTTACAATTTTTCATTGGCATTTTTTTCAGAGTTGCAGTTAAAGGGATTTTTGGATGGGGGTGGGGAAAATAGGGTTGATATTCTTTTTGGATTCTAATTCTGTGATTTATGAAGAAAGTCTGGAAAGAAATATACCAGGATGTTAAGTATGGGCAGTGAAGCTCTAGGTGATTTTTTTTTTTAACCTTTCCCTACTTTTATTTATTAATTGTTTTATTTCAAGGGATGCTCATGCCTCTACCTTTCAGAATGTATACAGAGAGACTCTAGATTGTGTTTTAAAAATTACACTGAAGTGTACTTGGGCTTCAAAGTCTGAAATGCTCATCAGAGCTTAGTCTTCCACCTAATTTTCAAAGTGTTAATTGCCAGGTCCTGTAAACTGGCTTAAAAAGAAGACAAAAAGAAACTGAGTATCTGTAAAGATGCTAGCCTGTGTTGGCTTACCTTACAGTTTATACATTTTTTTTGTTCCTGTGTTGAAGGTGACTGCTGAGGTTGGAAAGCTCTTGGGTGAAGAGAAGGTGGATGCAATTCTTTGCGTTGCTGGAGGATGGGCCGGGGGCAATGCCAAATCCAAGTGTGAGTCCTGTCCTGAGTCACTCATTCGTTCTGCTCTGTTCTTTGTCCAGCTGACAAGGATTGTGTATGGACTAGGTGACAGGCCAGCTGTGTTTCTGTATATATCCCAGAATCTTTACAGTTGCTCGGGGAGAGAGTGATTAATGCTCTTAATCCATTTTATGGATAAAAAAGAAACTTTCCCTAGAGGACGTGAGGGGACGGGGGCATTGAGTTTGAGTTTAAAGTCGAGGCAGAATGAAATCAGCGTGGCCTGTGCCCCAGGTCATGTGCTATTCAGGCATTGGAGGATGTGTAGGAAGTGCAGAGATCATTTAGAAAGTCAGAAGTAGTCAAACTTGAATTTTTACTAAAGCTGATTCCTTTTTTCATCTTTTCTTTTCCTTTTCTCTTTTCTTTTCTTTTCTTTTCTTTAAGACAGAGTCTTGCTCTGTCGCCAGGCTAGAGTGCAATGGTGCAATCTCAGCTCACTGCAACCTCCGCCCCTCAGGTTCAAGCAATTCTTCTGCCTCAGCCTCCCGAGTAGCTGAGATTACAGGTGCCCACCAGCACACCCAGCTAATTTTTTGTATTTTTGGTAGAGACAGGGTTTCTTGGTCAGGCTAGTCTTGAATTCTTGACCTCAGGTGATCCACCCCTGTCAGCCTCCCAAAGTGCTGGGGTTACAGGCGTGAGCCATTGCGCCTGGCCTATTTTTCAACTTTTCATTATGAACATTTCTAAACATACCGGAAAAGTTGAAAGAACAGTTCAGTGAACACTCTTATATGCTCCATCTAGATTCAGTAACTGTTAACATTTGCTGTACTTGAGTTGAGCTTGTTTTCTTGTGCCTGTGTACTTTGTGCATTTTTTTGTTAACTGTTTGAAAGTAAGTTTACGCCTCACTATATTTCAGCGTGTTTCTCCAAAGAATAAGCCCGTCCTACTTTATGGTACCATTGTACCTAAGAAAATTAACAGTGATTATCTAAGATTAATGATACTGAGCCCACNAAAAAAAAAAAAAAAAACAAAAAAAAAACTCCCTGTGATAAGACTTTGTGTCAAGTCCTTGGGAGTTTTCATATAGCGTGTCTCACATTCTGAACTTGTCCGAACTTTTTTTTAAGGTGCTGTTTGACTTGTTCCTCTATCCTTGGTATTCCCCATGAACTGGAATTTGGGTTCAGAGACTCAGTTAGATTTAGCATAAACATTCTTGAGGTGCGAATTCTTCCTGAGTGATGGTGTGTACCTTATATGCCGTCACCTGGGAAGCTCAACGTGGCATCACCTGGGTATCTCAGCATGGCAGCTTGCCCTACCCTTAGGGATGCCAAATTGGATGCTTGGTTGAGATGGCAACTGCCAGACTTCCATTATAAAGGTACTTTTTTTCTGTTTGCAGAAGTAATTCATATGTGGGATGTATGGTACTGTAGGATTGTGTGTCAATGTCCTCTTTCCCAAGTATTATACTTTTCACCCAGTGGTTTTTGGCATTCGTTGATAATCTCTGCCTGAAGCACTTATTCTATCAGGGGTCCGAAAATGGTAGTTTTCTGATTCTGTCCTCCCTTCTACATTTATTAGCCAAAGCCATTTAAAAATACATTGATATTCTGCGACCCACATGTCAACGTGAGGGTAGTGCTTTGTGAGGTGATCAGGTTAGCAAAACAGCTTGATAACCTTTTTGTGTGTTTCGGGAGCAAGAAATGATAAATGTGGATCCATCAGGTTTTTTCCTAGTCTTTTTAGTGGGGAAATGCAATTCCTTGTTTATCACCTACCGACCCCTCCTATATCAGGAGGACGTCCTTTTTGGATCACCAGGTACCACATGCCCTTTGAGTCGCCCAGTTGGTGGTGTGATATATGTTACCATTTGTTCTTCCTTATGTCTCTGGCAAGGCCAGGGAGTTAAAACAAGTGTGAAATGGTTGTTATTTTAGCTTTCTTTTAAAGAGTCTTTAAAGCTAACGTTAAACTTTCAGCCATAAAATATGTAGCTCAGTGAAAACCCTCTTTATAGCTGTATAGTAATAGGCCCTTGGATTTTTATCACAGAGAAAACCTGACGTAGACATACAGGTTCTTATTACAAATCTGATACCATTCATAAAACAAAACAATCTTTGAATTAAAGCCAGTCCAGCAAATCAGTGAACTCCAGGTTTATTTGCTAAAATTTATTGGCCAACATTTTGCCAGTGTATAGGTAAGGAGGCTGAACCTTGGGCGATCCCATGGCCTGGGTTTGCACCCGTGTCTCTCACCACTGATCCCTGTGCTGTTTGTATTAGACCTTGCTGTAGACAGGGACCTGGGGACCAGGAGAGAGTGCTTCCCTGGGTGTGGGGCTGTGTGAGTTGAGCTCACCTTTTGGTTTCTTTTCTGGGAATGCTGAGCCCACATGTTTTTTCCCTCAGCTCTCTTTAAGAACTGTGACCTGATGTGGAAGCAGAGCATATGGACCTCGACCATCTCCAGCCATCTGGCTACCAAGCATCTCAAGGAAGGAGGCCTCCTGACCTTGGCTGGCGCAAAGGCTGCTCTGGATGGGACTCCTGGTAAGCCTTTATTTCCCCATCTGTGAAGTGGGGGTGCTTACCTTGCTTGCTGGGGCTGCTGGGCACTTCATGGGATGAGGATTGTTAAAGCCTTTACCCTCTAAGGTGCTTCACAGATGGATGGATTTTGCCTTCTTTTGGGCCTGAATCATTTTAGGGAGAAGAGGTCCGATCTTTTGTTTGCCTGTCCTCATGTTTATGGTGGCAAGGAACACGGTGATCTGGCACCCCCCATTTAGTGTATTTATCTGTGATCTACACTGGAATGAGTGGTGTAGTGGAAATTAATCAACATGGATTATTAGTATCACATTGTATCCATGTGTTCCAGGGAAGCAGCTTAGCAGCTGGAAATAGCATAGGTTTTAGAATGAGAGAGGTTCGTTTGGCCAGTACGGTAGGTGGCTCACACCTGTAATTCCAGCACTTTTGGGAGGCCGAAGCAGGAGGATTGCTTGAGCCCAGGAGTTCAAGACCAGCCTGGGCAACATAGTGAGCCCCTGTCTCTACATTAAAAAAAAAAAAAGGGAATGAGAGGGTTGAGGGTGGATTCTTTACCCTGGATGTGTGACCCTGAACCAGTTACTCGGTCTCTGACCAGATGTCTACTCTAGTTTCCTTAATTGTAAAATAGTGACAATGACATCTAACTTGAAGAGTGCTGTAAAACTGTAGAGGTGTTGCTATGTAGAAAGTCCACATGGTAGGCACCCATAAGTGGTAAGTCTTACTGTTATTCACAATAAATGGTAGGTCTTATAAAAGTCTTCACTCTTTTCACTTCACATATATTCTCACTTTAATCTCATCAATATTATCTTTTTCAGTTTACAGGTTAGGAAACTAAAACTTGGAGAGTTAAGTAACTTGTCTGGGTTTGTGCAGTAAGTAAGTTGCAGACTGACTCGAACCAAAACCCTAATAATTTACCAACTGTGTGCTTTTTCCATTATGTCATTTCTTTTGCACTTTTTATGACCAGTATTCATTTGCTTGGGTGGCTTAAACAACAGAGATTTATTTTCTCGTAACTCTGGAGGCTAAAAGTCTGGAGATCAAGGTATCCGCGGGGCTGGCTCCTTCTGAATCCTCTTATAGATGGCTGCCTTCTCCTTTTGTCTGCACGTGGTCTTCCCCCTGCGTGTCTGTGTCCTCGTTTCCTCCTCTTTTAAGGACACCAGACTTGTTGGACTAGGGCCCACCTTAATGAGCTCATTTTGACTTTGTTGCCTCTTTAAAGACCTTCGAATACAGTCACATTCTGAGGTACTGGGAATTAGGACTGCAATATATGAATGTTGGGGGGATGCATTTCAGCCCGTAACACTCCCTGTGGGATAGGGCTAAAGGAATTTCAGCCGGCGTAGAAAGCGGCAGCATAGGGAGGCAGGAAGTGTCTGCCTCAACTATCTAAGTTGAACTCTTCTTTAAGAAAAATGGGAGCTAGCTTTGACTCTCTAGTAAGTGGCAGAGACCTTGGGACCCTTCTCAGTTATTTATTTTTTTAGAGACAGGGTCTCTCACCCAGGCAGGAATGTAGTGGTACGATCCTAGCTCACGGCAGCTTGGAATGCCTGGGCTCAAGCAGTCCTTTGCCTTGGCCTTCTGAGTAGCTGGGACTGCAGGCACACACGGCCATGCCTGGCTCATTTTTCTATTTTTGGTAGAAACAGGGTCTTGCTATGGTGCCCAGGCTGGTCTCAAATTCCTGGCTTCAGGTGATGCCCTTGCCTTGTCCTCCCGGAGCACTGAGTATTACTGGCACGAGCCACTATGCCAGGCCCCTTCTCAATTTAAATGTAACTCACCGAACTGTGAGGCCGTGACTGCTAGCAATACCTTGCCTCTCATTTTCTTCTTCCGTTTCTTAGAGCGTGTGATGTTACAAGTCCGTGGCCATAGCAATCATTAAAGCTGTGTAAATGTTAGCTGTCTGGTTGGTTGAGATCTGATTTTTCTTTTAGATGACATGGGCAGAGGCACTAGAAAGTAAACAGAGAAAGGAGTCATAGCTTGACATTTAAAAAAAACAAAACCCTAGGATGGAAAGACTGGTTTTTCTTTTTTTCTTTTTTTTTTTATGAGGAGGAAGAGAGTTTTATTTTCTGCAGGGAGAAGGCCTAGAAATGATCACCAGACCAACTCAAAATTACAGAGTTTTCCAGAGCTTATCTACCTTCTAAGCTATATGGAAAGACTGATTTTTCTAAATGACAGAAGAGTCTCCTACTTTCCTTTGGTTTGCAAGTATCCTTTGATTACATTTTGGGTAGTGGTTAAGACTGTAGGCTCTGGAACCATGCACATTGGTCTTCTGGTAAGGCTCTGCCACTTACACATTTGGTAAATTACTTCGCCTTTCTGAGCCTCCGTTTTGTTATCTATAAAATAAGGTTAAATAATGTCTCCTTTATATATATGGTGGTTGTGCCTTGTAAATGTCTTAACGGATCTAAACGGACGAGAAAGGTATTACAGAGAGTCAACAGTGTGAGCCGTTATTATTATTCACTCCAGGCTTATTTCTGCCCAGCTATTCCTGCCTCAGATGTTAATGAATTTGTTCATCTGTAAGCTCTTAAGTTAGATTTTGTTAAGCTATTAATAATTTGAGTCATGATATCTTTTAAGTGTGCTGCAGACCTCAGAAAAATCTGGGGAAATTGATCTACAATTTGAAAGTAAACGATGAATCAGGATTAATAGTCCCTCAAACTCAAGAAGATTTGTTCGCACATGAAGTTTTTCACTTGGAAGGATACGGAGAAAACCTCACCCTCCTATTTCCAAAGTTGTATTTCTAGACTGTCTAATGTAGGATAAACTGTATTAAAATGGTGGTCACTTTTGTTTACCATTAAAAGATCTGTGCTGTGATTGGAAATCACTTTTGGGGGACCTCATTGATTATTTAATAATTTGGAAGTGTTGACCTTCTTAGTGAAATGCCTTTTTTCCATATCTTGCAAATAACTCGTTTTGTGTGCCCAAGGAAAGGTCATTCTGTAGAACTAGGCCATTACGGTTGCCATTTGCTTGTTTCTTTCCTTCGTCAGAGTCCCTGCTCTTGTGTTGTGTTGTTTGAATGGAGTGAAGAGAGAGCTCTGGGACTTTGAGGACCAGGGCTGGATTAATGAGCACTTATGCCCTGGTTTATTTTAATCACTGAAGAGTTTGTTATGTTTTTATACTGCCCCCTGATTAAACAGAGAAGCTAGGGATGGTGAAATATTCTTCTTGTGCTTCCAAATAGCTCTTTGAGACCTTGACCTTCTTTTGCAATTTGAGGTTGTTGTTGAAGCAGTTTTGTGATTGGTTCCTTGGCTGGGGTGTGATCCTCCCACCTCCTGCTGGACCTGTGATGCCTCCACAGCGATTACATTTTAAACAGTGTGTGTGCCGAGGATTTTAGGGAGACCGATGACCTCTGGAAGAAATAGTGGTTTTCAGAAGGTGGAGAGGTTTACAGTGATTCACCCTTCCTTCTTGTTGCTGTGATAGCAGCATTTAGCGAGCAGCTACAGTTGGGTGCAGTGGGGGAACATAAAGAGGAAAGAGACCTCATTCCTGCCACATGCCTGCAGGGCAGAGGGAAACCTACCCTAATAAAAGGCAACCCTTGATTCAGTCAGCAAATAGTCATCAAATAGTGGGAGGAAAGGAAGACCAATCGGTAGCAGGTATACACAATGTCAAAATTTGCTCAAATGGTACACCCTAAACATGTTTAAGTTTGTTGTATTTCAGTTATACCTCCATAGACTTGGAGAAAAAGGAAGAAATCTTTTTAGGCATCTGTCTTCTGGGTGCTTGGCTTGTCGGGCTAAGCTTGATCTTATTTCATCACCAGAGGTGTCTGTAAAGTAGATGCTATTCTTTTCCCTTGATTATAGAGGGAAAAAACCAAAGTTCAGTGATTTTAGGTGCTTTCTGTAAGACAACCTGGCTAGTTAGTAGCGGATGGGTCTGAGTAATAAATTGATCAGTAATTAATATGTAATTATAATCAGTAATTATAACAATTACTGATATAATTATGTTGAGATAATTTTATAGTTATATTGAGATAATATAATTATATTGAGAGCCTTCTGCGGGCAGCAGGCGTGCGGGTGGTGTGAGTGTGAGACCGGGCTAAATTACAGTTTAAGCACAGTGCTCTTGGCGGGGTGAGTCCACCTCTGAAAAGGTTTTGTTGAGGGAGCTGATTCAAATAGGGTCTTGGAAAAGGACTTGCTTTGACAAGTAGAGCTTATGGGAAAAGCTAAGAAGGCACGGTCTTAGTTTTTATTTAAGTAATTTAATTAATCAATATTTAAGTTGGAAAACTAACCAATGCATGTAGTAAAAATTCACTTGGCACTAAAAGAAACACAATGAATAGGGAGACGCTCTCCTACTCACACCCCTGATCTCTATGGCACTCCCTCCCAGACCCAACTACAGTGGTGGCTTCTTGGGTGTCCTTCTGGAAGCATTCTGTGCCATTCTACTGTGCGCCCATGCCATACTCATATACTTTTTAAAAAGCACCATAATTTGGCAGAGTGCGATGGCTCATGCCTGTAATCGCAGCACTTTGGGAGGCCATGGTGGGCGGTTCACCTGACTTCGAGACCACCCTGGCCAACATGGTGAAACCCCGTCTCTACTAAAGAATACAAAAATAATCAGGCATCATGGCAGGCACCTGTAATCCCAGCTACTCGGGAGGCTGAGGCAGGAGAATCGCTTGAACCTGGGAGGCAGTGGTTGCAGTGAGCCGAGATCGTACCACTGCACTCCAGCCTGGGTGACAGAGTGAAACTCTGTCTCCAAACAAACAAAAAAAGAGGCTGAGGTGGGAGGATTGCTTGAGCCCTGGAGGTCAAGGATGCAGTGAGCTGAGATCGCACCATTGCACCCCAGCCTGGGCAACAGAGTAAGATTGTCTCAAAAAAAAAAAAAAAAAAAGAAAAGCACCAAAATTTGATGACTCAATAGAGGCTTTTCTGTGCCTTACTCTTTTCACTTCATCATAGATTAAATAATTTAAAAGTTAGTTTGTCTGGAGTATTGAGAAACTCATGAATTACTGAGAATCACCTACTGTAGTTTGAATGAACAGAGCTACCAGTTTGTTCGTTTTGTTTTTTTGTTTTTGAGACGGAGTTTTGCCCTTGTTGCCCAGGCTGGAGTGCAGTGGCGCCATCTGGGCTCACCACAACCTCTGCCTCCTGGATTCAAGCAGTTCTGCTCCCCCAGCCTCCAGAGCAGCTGGGATTACAGGCACGCACTACCACTCCCAGCTAATTTTGTATTTTCAGTAGAGACGGGGTTTCCCCATGTTGGTCAGGCTGGTGTTGAGCTCCCAACCTCAGGTGATCCACCCGCCTTGGCCTCCCAAAGTGCTGGGATTACAGGTGTGAGCCACCGTGCCTGGCCCCAGTTTGTTTTTTCATTCCCACCGTTTTGGAGTGCCCACCATTTGATTAAGCCCCATTATCCTCCTTTGAGAAACCCACGTATTGCTCTTTTCTGAAAGCAATGAATAAAATATGTATTTATTTATTTATTTATTTTACTTTTTTTTTTTTTTTTTTTGGAGACATGGTCTGGCTCTGTCACCCAGACTGGAGTGCAGTGGCATGATCCTGGCTCACTGCAGCCTCGACCTCCTGGACTCCAGCCATCCTTCCACCTCAGCCTGCTGGGTAGCCGAGACTACAGGTGCGCGCCATCACACCTGGCTGATGTTTGTATTTTTTGTGGAGACAGGGTTTCGCCATGTTGCCCAGGCTGGTCTCAAACTCCTGGGCTCAAGAGATCCACTTGCCTCAGCCTCCTAAACTGCTGGGATTACAAGCCTGAACTACCTCACCTCGCCAAATAAAGTATTTATTGAATGCCACCTTTTGATTTGGGGTACATTGGTAAACAAAACAATGAAAATCCCTGCCTCTGTGGAACTTACTTTCTTCTGGGAGTGAAAGAGCCCTTTCGAGTTCATGAGGCGTGTCACGTTTCACGTCGTCTTCAGGAAAGCCTATGACCTGGGCATGAGATCCCATTTAGCAGGGAAGAACCAGAGGCTGAAAGAGCTGCTCGCCCAAGTCGCAGTGGTGAGGAAACACCTGGGTTCCAAGCCGTGGCCTTGAAGTCCAGATTCTGGATTCTTTCTGGTGTGCCGTGCCGTGCCTGGGAGCCAGCGAGCTGCCTTGTGCTTCTTTGTCTTTCTAACACTGAGCGTAGGGATCCCCACATGGAAGAGGCTCCGTGACATGGGGTGTGGTAAGTGGGCTTTGATGCCCGGGAGCAGGTGGTCCATGGCTGCCCCTTTCCAGGCTGTGGCTTTACAGGCAGCAGAGTGATGGCAGGTTGGTTTGATGGTGTTAAGGCCAGAGTTGTCACCTTCCCAATCATGTCACAGTCCTTCCATCGCTGATAAGGAAGGAAATGCCCCTGATGGGCCGCAGATGACTGCTTGATCTGGAGAGGAATCATGTATTGTAATATGAATAATGATGAGCTGGGAGAGTGGGAGAAGCATCACCCGCTCCCTGCTGCAGTCACTGGGAGAACATCTCCCTGGCAAGGTGCTGAGCAAAGCCATTCCTACACCAGGCTGGGCTCCCTCGGCACTGATCGGGTTCTGTGCGTGCCCTCCATGGTTTCCAACGCCCTTCTTGGATGCAGTCTCCCTCCATCCTCAGCACGGCCTTGTGAATAAATTGTGATCTGAGTTACCGCTCCCATTTACAGATGGAAAAAGCAGGCCTACAGAACCTGTGATTTTTTTTTTTTGGTGGCTGGAAAAGCAGGAGTTAGGGCTGCACTTTTTGAATTCCAAGTTGACGACCCTTTTTGCAACTCCTTATTGCTGTCCGTGGAAAAAGAGTTGCCAGTGACCTGCTGAGAGTCATGAATGACAATAATGGCCAGGACTGAGTGTTCCTCTGTGCTCAGTACTGTACAAAGGGGATTTGTTAACCTGGAAAAATAAAATCAATGGAGCTTTATTACTTGACATAATTAAGGAGGATGCTGGAAGTATTCTCCAAAGCAGTGTCTCTCCCAGGAGGGTTTCCTGGGGTGATGGAGAGGGGAGAGGGTGTGTCACGGCATGTGGAGGAGGGGTCCCAGGGGCACAGATGCAGTGAGTCATCACGCCAGCACATAGTCACATGTTGTGGTGATGAAGCTGTAGCATGGTAATGAGGAAAGTCCACTTGGGATCATCTCTAAGTTGCTGGTTTCACCTGATTAGTTGACTACATTCCATGCAAGTTGTGGGAAAAACCAGGCTGTGAAACAGGCTGATTGTTCAAGCTGTTGAAACTCCTGTAGTCCCTGGAGACCCTCCCTGTCTGCTACACTTGTACATGGTATTTTATTTGATTGTTAGGATTTGGGATTGCCATTCTCATTTCATGGAGTGGGAAACTGAGGATTCCAAGGTTTAGTAGCCTCTCCCAGAGTCAGTCACCAGCAAGCAGCGGAGCCTGGACACAAAGCCAGGTAGTCGAGTTCCAGGGCACATTTCTTCTATTGATTTGATGGGAAACATTCGTTGAGTGCCTGTCCTGTGCTAAGGGTGTGCTCGGAATTAAGTACTCTATTCCTGTGTGTCGTAATGAGCCCCTCTGGATCACACCTGAGTTTATACTGATAAGGTGATTAGTAGGTTGAGGCCCCTAGACAGCCTCAGGATGGAGCCACCTCCTAGAATGATCAAGCGATTAGGCGGTTAGAAATTTCAGCTCCACTTACCAACGTCCTGGAAGGGAGTGGGGCTGGAGATTAAGCTGTACAAAACCTTCCAGATGTGATGAGTGTCTGGGTTGAACACATGGAGGCGCTGGGAGGGCGGCGTGGTTGGAGCAGTCATGGAAGTTCCATGCCCACCCCCTCTCCTACCCTGCCTCTGTGTCATTCCACCTGGCTGTTCCTGAGTTGTATCCTTTATTATAATAAACTGGGAACTATTAAAAAAAAAAAGTGTTTGCCTGAGTTCTTCCAGCCATTCTAGCAAATGATTGCACCTGAAGAAGTTGTTGTGCAAACCCCCGATTCAGCCTGTTGGTCAGAAGTCTAAGTGGCCCAGGACTTGTGACTGGCATCTGAGGTAGGGTCGGTCTTGTGAGACTGAGCCCTTAAATCAGACTGGAGTACAGTGACGTGATCATAGCTAATTGCAGCCTTGACCTCCCCCAGGCTCAAGTGAACCTCCCACCTCAGTTTCCCAAGTAGCTGGGACCACAGGCATGTGCCACCAGGCATGGCTAATTTTTGTAGAGATGGGGTCCCACTATGTTGCCCAGGCTGGTCTTGAACTCTTGGGCCCAAAGGATTCTCCCGCCTCAGCTTCCCAAAATGCTGGGATTAAAGGCATGAGGTACCACACCTAGCCGGGAGTTCTAAGTGAATTGTCAGACACCCAGTTGGTGTCTGGAGACTTAGAGAATTGATTGTGTTGGAAAACACCTCAAACCCATTTTACAGATGCAGCAACTGAGGATTAGAGAGGTTTTGGGAACTTGCCCAGAATTTCTTTAGTGGTAAGTGGAGGAACTGGGACTTGAATGTGTCTAATTTGACTTCAAGGCCTGTGTTACAAATAACTGTTTGATTTTGCTGTCCCATTAAGTGTCTCTGTGTGCCAGGTGCTCACCAGCATTTAGTGATCAAAGGGTTCAGAACCCAGTTCTTGCCTGGGCTTTAACGTCTCCATCAGCTTTGGCACACGTTTGTGTGTGAGCCTGGCATGTACTCAACCTGTCTGAGTGTTGGTTTCCTAAGAATAAAAATAAAATCAACCTTTTGGCTTGTGTAATAAATGTTAAGTGTTAGATGCATAGTAGGTACACTTGAAATGTCATGTCCCCTTCACTTTCTCCCCATAAATGTTCATTTATCTTTTCTTCCTGGCCTCTTCCGGACCCTGGAATGCTGCACCTTGGACGTACCGGTGGCCTGTGTGAAGCTTGTGTTCTTGGAAACTGGCCAGAGGCCATAACTCCCAACCCACCTATTCCCATGCCCCCTTTCTCATGGCTCTTTGCCATTTTTTGGTGGGGGTTGGTGAGGGCGTCCGGCCTGGAGGAGGCCAGACACAGCTATTTATAAAGTTTTCAAGGACGAGAGATCTCAAGAGAAGATTGCATGTCCTTGCTGTCCCCCTGGCCGCCAGTGGTCACTAAGCCATCTTCTCCCCATTTCCCAGGTATGATCGGGTACGGCATGGCCAAGGGTGCTGTTCACCAGCTCTGCCAGAGCCTGGCTGGGAAGAACAGCGGCATGCCGCCCAGGGCAGCCGCCATCGCTGTGCTCCCGTAAGTGCTTGGGGTTCCCTGGCCACTACCCACCTCTGCCCCACTGCTGCGGGTGACCGTTTGTCTGACTGTAGCTTTCCACAAGTGACCTGTGTGTGTTCTCACCTCGGGCTCTGAAACGCACCAAAGTCTCTTAGGATACTTATTATCTTAATCTGTTTGAATTGCTCTAACAAAATACCTTAGACTGGGTGATTTATAAGGAGCAGAAATGGATTGCTTACAGTTCTGGAGGCTGGGAAGTCCAAGATGAAGGCGCCAGCAGATTTGGTGCCTGGCAAGGGCTCATTCCTCACAGATGGCGACTTCTATGTGTGCTCACATGGTGGAAGGGGCAAATGGGCCTCCTCCAGCTTCCTTTATAAGCATGCTAATCCCCTCCTAAAGGCCCCCAGTTGTCTCCTGCAGACCCCACCTCTCAATACGATTATGTTGCAGATTGCATTTTGTATGTGAGTTCGAGGGGGATACATTCAGACCATAGCAATACTTCAAGTTTTGGGTTCTCCTGGGCTGTCCAGAATGTTTGATTGGCTGGTTGGATGGGTCTGTCTTTTTTGCCTCTTTTTTTCCTCTCCTTTTCTTTTTCCCTTCATTATTTCTTCTTTTAAAATTAGACCACACATGTTATTTTTTTATATGTAGCTCTGTCTTTCAAGTCATTATATGGCGTATGGGTGTGTGTGAGAGAGAGAGAATATGGGAAACTGTTGGAGGTGTTTCTGTTGGCCATCAGGGGATAGTCCCCCATCAGCCGTCCCAGGCAGAGGCAGCTGCTTTGGAGGGAGGCTGTTTCTTCTCACTGGAAGGCTTCTAGCACCAGCAGGCTTGCCTCTTGCCTGTGGTCGTATTATAAAGGGATGCTGAGACTGTAGGGACTGCACTGATTAACTTTCTGGTTCCCTTTTAGTTGTGAGGTTCTGTGATTCTGTGACATGATTCCTACAGCTGTTTTGAATGATTCAAATGATTCCTGAGGCCCGAATGTTCTTGGGAGATTCATGCATATCTGAATTCTCTATTCTCCTGCCAAAAATCTTAAGGTTTTGTGGAAAATAGCCACATATTTAAAATTTTAGTACTTCAGTATTCTCATATTGAAAGGCATATTACTACCTTAAATCCTTAGAAATGAGTGTGCTACATGTTAGGGAGTGAACAAAGACACAGCAACAAAGCAGTTTAATTCAGTGAAGACTCTTTTTAAAAAAGGCAAAATGTGGCTCCTTCTGTTTTGTTCTTATCTGCCTAAGTGGTGAGCCACAGCACACCTTATTGAATTATGCTCAGATCTGGCCTTTGCTAGCGGGGACAGCTTCCTGCTCTCTCTCTGCTTATCTTTCTGGCTGATCTTTCCATGTAAATAGTACCCTCGGTGCCAGAGGCTCTAGGTTGTCATGCTGTATGTTTGCGTTTTCCTGGCCAAGGAGGACTGGGCACCTGTTGTTATAAAGGGGCGGCATGAATGACGTGCTTATCTGTGTCCATTGCAGGGTTACCCTGGATACCCCGATGAACAGGAAATCAATGCCTGAGGCTGACTTCAGCTCCTGGACACCCTTAGAATTCCTAGTTGAGTGAGTATTATAGTCATGTCCATGACTGAGCAGCTTCCAGCCCCTATTCTCTGCCTTGCTGTGGTCCAGAGGACAAGTCTGTGTTCCCTGAGGTCATCAGGGTGGTCTTGGGAGGTCTCTGGGACTCATCGCCCATCAGACGGAATCTCAGGGTAGCTGAACTTGAAGACAGGCAGCAGAGTGATGGAATGGGTAGTGCCGATGTGAATCCTGGCTCCCTCCCTCCCCAACGACCACGCTGAGCACATTATTGACCTGCTGAGGCCTTAGTTTCCCCACCTGGATCATGAGGTCCATCGTGCTTGTTAGGAGGATTAAATGTGATAGTGTGTGCCAAGCACTCGGCACAGTGTCTGGCCATAGCAAGTGTTCAGTGATCCCCAGCTGCAGTTTGTGTCGATACTGCTGTGACGAGGAGCCTCCACGGGGGAGGGGGACACCAGGTGGATGGCCTGGGGCACATGTCTGAATCAGTGTCGAGCCACAGACCCACAGAAAGAGCCCTTTATTTCCGAAATCCTTTTCGCCCATTTGTGAATATGGGTGGCATTTGAACGCTCATGAAACAGAGAGCTGAATTCCTCTTTTGTGTTTGTTTAGGTGTCAGTTCCCCAAGCCCCTCTAGTTAGTAAGCATGTGTTCATCGAGCACCCGCTATGGGCCAGGTGCTGCCCTCGGCCCTGGGGTCAGGACGAAGATGGGATCCCTACTCTCATGGAGCAGGGGGGCCGAGAGGGTCACGGTGACAGCCTGACCCAGCCGTGCCTCTGTGTAAACTGCTTTGACGACTGTTTGTCAGAGATGTTTGTGAATATACCAGTGTGCTTCTGGCCTGATGTTACAATCTCATTTAAATTCAATCGGGAGAAATTTGGGACTTGAATTTTATGTTTGAAACATGTACTTACAGAGCACTTTTTATGTCCCGGCCACCATTCTAAGCACTTCATAACTCTGATTTAATGCTCATAGCAAACTCTGAGGGAGGAGCTGTCTGTCATTTTTGTTTAAGGCTTAGAGACTTGGAGGGATGGCAGGGGCTAAGTCACTTGCCTAAGGTCACACAGCACAGCCAGGATCTGACGCAAGTGGTGTGGCTGCAGAGCCGATGGTCTTAACTGGTCTGCTGACAGTTATTTCTGTCTATGCCAGGAATCATGCTAATGCTTGATTTGCAGGAAAAAAAAGTGAAGTTGTAGAGGAAATCAAGCTTTGAATCGTGTTTGTGTTTGAATTTCTTTTTAAAGGCCGATACTCCCAACCACGCTTGAGATATTGATCTAAGACCTAGACTTTAGATGGAACATCTGGGGTCTTGTGTCTGAACTCGTGCTGAGCCACAGACCCACAGAGGACGAGCTGTCATAGGCCCCCTTTGTTCTAGAGATCACATCCACCCATTTGTGGTATTTGAAAACTGTCAGAAAAGTTGGCATAAAGTTTGCTTTGAGATGTTGGCGAGCACATCCTTCTTCTACCATCCCTGGTTAGAATGGCGTTCTCTCTCACCTATCCACGCTGCAGATGAGGGTGAAGGAGAAGTAAGACCATTTAAAACATGCATTGCAGCAAACCAACGTGGCATATGTATACCTGTGTAGCTAACCTGCATGCTGTGCACATGTACCCTAGAACTTAAAGAATAAAAAAAACAAACAACAAAAAAACATGCGTAACCAACACACAAAACCCTACACATCAAAACAGCACTGGTCTCTTTCAGAGCCTTCCCTCACCAAGCCCTGCCCTGTCCCCAGAGATGAGACCGTGACACATGACAGTACTTTAGAGAGTTTTAGCAACGCTTTGTTTTTTGAGCCCGGGTGCTCAAATGAGCTCATTCAAGCCCCAGAGTGGGGCCCTGAATGACTGGACCTTCAGACATCAGTGCTGGCCCAGAAGGTTCCAGATCGGCACTGGGAGTCTCCCGGGAAGGAACTGCTGAGCACTTTCCAGTTAATGAAGGTCCGAAGTCTCAGCTGGTACATTGTCAAAATGGATGATGTACTCAAATGTAAATGTTTTGTGTTAAAGCATTATCATCTACTTCTTGTTTCTTGTGAATTTCTTTTGCCCTTTTTCATTCCTGTCTTCTTACAGGGTGTTTTTGACTGCCGCAAGTGGGGTCAGTTGCTCCTCTCCTCAGATTTGTGAAATGCCCCTGTTACCGTATTTAACATTTTATTGTAATAGTCTGTTTTTTTGTATCTCTTTTTCCATTGTTTGGCACAGCGGCGGGTACTCTATAAATATTTGATTTTAAAAATGCCAAATAAATGAATTCTGTCTGTTTCTCTCATAAATTTCTGAGAAGGTAATATAGCAAAGTATTGTACATATGTCTCTCTCTTTGAATGAACTAATTAAAATCTTTAAAAACAATTTTTTTTTTTTTTTGAGACAGGGTCTCTGTCACCCAGGCTAGAGTGCAGTGTCATGATCACGGCTCACCCCAGCCTTGATCTTTGGGGCTCAAGCAATTGTCCCACCACAGCCTCCTGAGTAGCTGGGACTACAGGCATGTGCCACCATGCCCAGCTATTTTTTGTATTTTTTTAGAGGTAGGATTTCACCTGGTTGCCCAGGCTGGTCTCAAACTCCTGGGCTCAAGTGATCCACCTGCCTCAGCCTCCCAAATTGCTGAGATTACAGGTGTAAGCCACCACGCCTGGCCAAATTAAAATCTTTTAAAATCACAAAAGAATTCCAACAATGTAGAAAAATACCAAAATGAAAGTTAAACTCATGCCAAATCCTGCCACTCAGAGATTAAAATGAGTATACCACTGAACTCACTGGAGGCCTCAGTATGTGTCCATCATGCCTCCTAGCTTTTATTTATTTTTTATTATTTTTTTGGAGACAGGGTCTTGCCATTGTGTCCTGGCTGGTCTCAAACGCTTGGGCTCAAGTGATCCTCCCGCCTTGGCCTCCCAAAGTGCTGGGATCACAGGTGTGAGCCATAATGCCTGACCTTTAGTGACATTTATTTATTTATTTATTTATTTATTTATTTATTATGTTTTGTGAGATGGAGTCTCACTGCGATGCCCAGGCTGGAGTGCAGTGGTGCAATGTCAGCTCACTGCAACCTCTGCTTCCCGGGTTCAAGTGATTCTCCTTCCTTAGCCTCCCAGGTAGCTAGGATTACAGGCACATGCTGCCACGGCTAATTTTTGTATTTTTAGTAGAGATGGAGTTTCATCATATTGGCCAGGCTGGTCTCGAACTCCTGACCTCAAGCGATCAGCCCACCTCAGCCTCCCAAAGTGTTGGGATCACAGGTGTGAGCCATGGCGCCCAGTCCTGAGTGGCTTTTAAACGGTTGCTGCTGTGCCACCCCTTTCCCCCACCCCACAAGCCGTCATTGTGAATGTCAGCATGTGCCCAGATTTTTGCTTTGAGAATGTAAAAAAAACTTTTCTTTTTTGTTCCAGAACCTTCCATGACTGGATCACAGGGAAAAACCGACCGAGCTCAGGAAGCCTAATCCAGGTGGTAACTACGGAAGGAAGGACGGAACTCACCCCAGCATATTTTTAGGCCTCATCTCAGTGCCTGTGAGGGGCCTGCCAGAAAAGTCACTAACCCGTTTCAGTGTGGCCTTGTCCAGCCTTGTGTTTTCTGTAACCCCTGTTTGTGGAACGAGATAATAAGTCCTATTTTTCTCTCACGTAACGTGCATTTGCTCTCCTAGGACAGTGTAATACGTTTATGTGAAGTGAAAACATGCAAGATGGGCGGCCTGCAAATAGCATCCGTCAATCTGTGTTAACTGCATAGGGAAGGCTCTGCATAGTCCCTGCTATGGCGGTGTCATGTTGGATCACTTTTGAGACTGTTTATCTGTCCTTGACAGTGGCTGTCATCTTGACTGCTTTGTTGATTTGTTGGTATTGGGGACATTTGAAAGGCTGAGTTATTTTTGAATGTCATGTTTATGTCATAGACGTAGTTTTCACAGCCTTGAATTAAACTGCCTTAAAACTCCTTTTGTGGTATAAGCAAAACCCCATGGACCCTGTCCTGGTATCCTTTTCCTGTGTGGTTGCCCCATGTCCTCTGGCCTAGGGTTAAGTGTGCAAGATGACTACTTGTGAGTATTCAGAATGTTGTTCCTAATACATGCACTTGTTGTCCGTCTTCTTTAATCAAATCACGTCTTATATACAGCAGTCAGAGATGAGTGCACTAGAATCATGGATTGCTGGAGGTCTTTTAATCTGGTGTTCTCAGAAGGGGGTGGATTTAAATCCTGAAATAAATATTTCAACACAAGAACACAGGCCGGATTCTGCCTTGGGCGTGTCAAAATCTGGGGGTGATGGGATGACCCTATGCATTTAGAAGCAACTCTCCACATATGGCCAATATAGGCTGTCCTGGTCAAGAACTAGCAGTGATTTAATCCAACCTCATCATTTTACAGATGAGGAAACTAAAGTCCAGAGAGACATTACCTTGTTGCCAGTAAGCAGCAGAGCTAAACCCAGATCTCTAGTCACCACACAGTTACTGTTTTTAAAGGCCTTTACCACGTATTTTGTTTCTTTTTTTAGTGAGGTGAAATTCACATAAAATTAGCCATTTTAAGGCTAAGTTTAAGTATTAAAAGTTAAATAGGTGAGCAGTTTAGTGGCATTTAGCACATTTACAGTAGTGCATAATCAGCACCTCTGTCTAGTTCCCAAACATTTTCATCACCGTAAAAGAAAATCCAGCGCTGTTTAAGCAGTTCCTCCCCATTCCCACTCCCTAACCCCTGCAACCCCCAATCTGTATTTTGTTTTTGTGAATTAATTCTGGGTATTATCAGTTTTTTGAGACAGTCTTGCTCTTTCTTGCCCAGGCTGAAGTGCAGCGGCATGAATATGACTCACTGCAGCCTTGACTTCCTGGGCTCAAGCAATCCTCCCTCCTTGGCCTCTTGAGTAGCCGAGACTACAGGCACGTGCTGCCACGCCCAGATATTTTTTAAAGTTTTTTTGTAGAGATAGGGTCTTGCTATGTTGCCCAGGCTGGTCTCAAACTCCTGGACTCAAGCAATCCTCCTGCCTTGCCTTCCCAAAGTGTTGGTATTACAGGCGTGAGCCATTGCACCTGGCCTGTTCTGGGTATTTTGTATAAATGGAATCGGTATGTGACCTTTTGTGTCTGACTCCTTCCACTTAGCTTAATGTTTTCCATGTTCTTCCCCATCGCGTCATGTATCAGTGCTTTATTTCTTTTTGTGGCGTAGTAATATTCCATTATATGTAGCCACTGCAATTTTGTTGATCTACTGATCTGTAGATAGACATTTGGGCTGTTTCCACCTTTTGGCTGTTGTGAGCATTGCTGCTGTGAACATTGATGTGTAAGTGTTTGTGTATCTGTTTTCAATGATTTTGGATATACCTAGGAGCAGGATTGTTCCATCATGTGGTAACTTCTATGCTTAACTTTCTTTTTTTTTGAGATGCAGTCTTGCTCTATTGCCCAGGCTAGAGTGCAGTGGTGTGATCTCAGCACACTGTAACCTCTACCTCCCAGGTTGAAGCAGTTCTCCTGCCTCAGCCTCCTGAGTAGCTAGGACTACAGGTGTCCACCACCACACCTGGCTATTTTTTTTTTTTTTTTGGTATTTTTAGTAGAGACGGGATTTCACCACGTTGGCCAGGCTGGTTTCAAACCCCTGACCTCCAGTGATCCACCTGCCTTGGCCTCCCAAAGTGCTTAGGATTACAGGTGTGAGCCACTGCGCCTGGCCTCTATGTTACTTTTGAGAAGTCTCTTGATTCTTGCCACTATGAGGTTATTTTATCCAACTATTACAGGAAAGAAAATGGGAGCTCAGAAGGTCGGACTGGTTGTTCAAAGTCACCAAGCTAGAAAGCTGCGCAGCTGAGACTAGTACACAAGTCTAGCTGTTGAGAGCACCCTGAGCACATTACCTCATGCTGTACCTTGCGTGTCTTGTTGTTGTTTTCATTTTTCAGATGAAGAAACAGTTCCACACACTAAGAGACTTGCTGAGGGTACAGTTAGTTTCAGGAGAGCTGGTAGTTTTCATTCCGTATAGAACTGGACCTGATAATTATTGATTATCCTAATAAATGCACTTCATTTATTGTGCTTTTTTTTTTTTTTTTTTTGCGCGACAGAGTCTCGCTCTGTTGCCCAGGCTGGAGTACAGTGGCACGATCTCGGCTCACTGCAACCTCCGCCTCCCTAGTTCAAGCGATTCTCCTGCCTCAGCCTCCCGAGTAGCTGGGGACTACAGGCATGCGCCACCACACCCAGCTAATTTTTGTATTTTTAGTAGAGATGGGGTTTCACTTTGGCCAGGATAGTCTCAATCTCTTGACCTCGTGATCCACCTGCCTCGGCCTCCCAAAGTGCTGGGATTTACAGGCGTGAGCCACCGCGCCTGGCCTGTCTTCTTTAATCAAATCACATCTTATATCCAGCAGTCGTAGATGAGTATGCTAGACTCATGGACTGCTTGGAAGTCTTTTTATCTGGTGTTTACCTAGTGATCTGTTGGTAGAAATTTGGGTTGCTTATTAAATATTATTTTTAATTATTGAATATCAGATCTGGTTTCTACATGGAATGAAGACTACCAGTTCTCCTGAAACTAATCGATTATTGAGGTATGTTTCTTTTCCTTCCCTGGTGATGTGCAAAGAGAATGAAAAGGGAAAAGGGGCCAGGAAGGAGATGTTTTTTCTCCTTCATACTTCAACAGCTAATCTGAGTACCAGCTGTGTACAAGGCACTAACCTAGATGCCTGGGACACATAATGAACTAAGTAGACAAAGGCTCCTACCCTTAATCATTGAGTTTTATTCTAGTTGGGGGAGAGGGTGACAGATAATAAACAAGAGTCATAATATGAATTCATTGGAGAGCATGTGAGAAAGGCGAACTGTGGGGAGAAGAGCGCAAGGTAAGTGGGTGAAGGAGTGTTGGGGAGAATGGGATTGCAATTTCAGAAATGGTAGTGGTATGAACTGAATGTTGGTGTCTCCCCCAAATTTGTATGTTCAAGTCCTCACTCTAATGTGGCTGTATCTGGAGATGGGGCCTCTAAGGAGGTAACTAAGATGAAATGAGTTCCTAAGGATGGGCACTGATTCAACAGTATTAGTGTTCTTACAAGAAGAGACACGAGTTCTCCCTTTCACTTTCTTCCCACACGCACACACTGAGGAAAGGCTGTATGAGGACACAGCAAGGAGGCTGCCATTCACAAGCTGAGAAGAGAGCCCTCACAACAGATGGAATTGGCTGGAGCCTCAATCTTGGACTTTCAGCCTCCAGAACAGAGCAAATAAATGTGTGTTGTTAAGCCACCCACTCCATGGTGTTTTGTTATGGCAGCCCACACTAATACAGGCAGTGATAGAATATCTCATGTGAGAAAGTGACATTTGAACACATCTGAAAATGTAGAAGGCAGCCAAGGGCATCTGAGGTAAGGACATTTTAGACAGAGGAACAAGTCATTGCAGAGGGCCTGAGGCAGGTGTGTACCAGGCGGGGTGAGGAGCACAGGGAGGCTGGGTTGGCTGGGGCAGAGTGAGTGGAGCAAACAGAGGGGCCGTTTCAGGAGATAAGATCAGACAGATTATTGTGTAGGGTAGGGGTTCCCCAACTTTCTAGGCCCATAGTGCCCTTAGTGTCGTAGTAATTTTTTATGATGCCCCTACGTCAAAGAAAACTAATGGTTTGGATTTACAAGTGGTTAGGTTCTAACAATTTTATAGTAGTAACATGACTGATATTGCTGTATAACCTAGAACATAGAAAGTACCCTGTAGTGTCCCTGTGAATACTGCCTTGGAGTGCCTTGGTGCACAGTTTGGGAATAGCAAATGTAAGGGAGTGTTGGGCATTTCAAGAATCTGGTTTTGGATTCTGGGAACTACTGCAAGGATTTTGAGCAAAAGAGTGACATGACATATTTTAAAAGATTGCTCTGGCTATTGTGTTGAGGATAGTACTGAGGGTTTTGCTAGAATCCAGGCAAGAAATGACAGTGGTTAGGTTTGTAGCTGTGGAGGTCGTGAGAGGAGAATTGGGAAATGGCGGATATTTTGAAGATAGATTCAAGAGGATTTCCTGGTGGATTTAATGTGAGAGTAAGAGAGAAAAGAGTCAGTGGTATCTCCCAAAGTTTTTGACATGAGCAAATGGAAGGATTAAGTTAGCAAGTGTGATAGAGAAGGCTGTGGATAGAGCAAGTATTGGGAGTATCTGGAGTGTTGTTTTGGACATACACGTTTGCTGTGTTAATACCCCAGTGGAGATGTCATGTGGGCAGTTGTATTAAGTCTGGTGTTCGAGAGAGAGAGAGAGAGATCTAGGGGTCCTGAGAGATCTGGGGGTCCTGAGCAGTTAAAGCTATGAGACTAGGTGAGATCACTAAGGGAATGGTCAGGGTCCAGAAGACAGAAGCCGCACAGTATTGTGAATGAGGTAAGTGTAATATAAAGAATTATTGAGTGGCAAGGATTAATTCTAAAAGGCTAATGAGAATGCTGAAGAATATTCTTGGGCTGAGGGACAGTGCTTGAGGAACAAATTTGGAAGACAAGTCCCTCCCCAAGGCTGGGACCTGAGCTTCACTGGAGAAGGTATGGCTGTGGCTCACTGGACAGCAGAGTTTGCTGGGTTCTCTGGGTGTGTGTTGGTCTACAGCCACTGGGGAAGCAGAAAGCACCCTGCCAGGGTCCATGAAGTGCTGCTGGATGTCCCTCACATGTACATGGTAGCCATGTGTCAGGAACCATATGGAAACACACCAGAACCAGGAAGGGAAGCCCCCTCCTCCAACACTGTTGGCAAAACTGAACATTGTATCAGCTGTGCAGGAGAAATGCCTACAGAGTCCAGTTCCATTATTGCAGAACAGGCAATGAAGGGTGGCTTTGGAGCAGAGAGGAAATAAATTGGAAACTGGCAATATACTAAATATGTGAGAGGAGAAGAAGATAACTTCTCTGATAATAGGGAGAAAAAAAAATCAACAAAAGGGCACCGATAGGGAACAACCAGTAAAGTAGGAGAAAAAGTAAGAATGTGGTGTCCCAGGAGTAAAGTGAAGAAAGTATCAAGAAGGGAGGGAATTAGCAGTGTTGAATGCTGTGAGAAGTCAAGTAAGGCAAAGTCTATAAAAACTGACCATTGGACTCAGCTGTGGGGAGGTCCTTGTGATCCTGACAAACAGTTACAGTAGAGTAATGGGGAGTAGGGAAGATTCGAGTGGGGTTATGAAAGCATGAGAGAAGAGGAAATAGTGTACAGACAGCTTTAACTTGGTTTAGGTACTTTGTTGGAACCTTCTAAACTTTATCCTTGAACAGAATCTGGAAAACTCTACCAGGCTTTTGAATCTGTTTGTTCTCACAGATATGCTTTATAGCTGAAATCATTTATTGGGGAATTGATCAGATACATGTAATTTGAAGCCTGGCTTATTGAATTTTAGCTTCCCTCAGCCCGAACTTGCCTGAAAGCTTGCCTCTAGCTGCTAATTTCCTGCTACATTCCAGATTGTGCCTTCTGTCCCCTTCCAAATGGGCTGTCACCAGCTTGGAGGTCAGCCTGCATGTTCCTGGAAGCCGAGAGCGAGTGTACACAGCTTCTAGGAATAGAGCAGCATGCCATGGGGCTCCAGAGTACTGGGAAGGAACCCACTGTGGTCTGTTCCATGAAACAATTGTGACTTTTTCTTTGGAACTTTCAGTGTGAGTATAACCTACACCTAGAAGCAATATGGAGTTATAGAGGGACCCTGAGTCAGGTCACATGCATTTGAACATATTTCTTCCAATTGCTTGCTGTAGAACCTTGAGAATATTTTTTATATCTCCATATCTCAGTCATATGAGAAATGGGAACATTTTGATGATCTCCAGGGATTAAACAAATGAATGTATACAAAGGGACTGGCATATAGAAGTGCTCAGAAAGTATTGGTTGTTATTCTTATTATCTGTTTCTAATTTTATATGGAAGTATGACAGGAAAATAAGGTTCACCCATGTTACACAGCATGTGGCAATACTTCAGTTTTTTATTGCCAAATAATATTCCATTGTATTGTTATGCAACATTGTATGGTTGCTAGACATATGAATTGTTTCTACTTTTTGGCCATAATGAATTATGATGCTGTGAACATTTGCAAAACTCACCTTTTATGTGAACATATATTTTCATTTCTCTTGGTACATGCCTACAAGTAGAGTTGTTGAATATCAGATGGTGACTCTATATTCAACCATTTTAGCAGTTACTAGACTGTTTCTCAAAGCAGCTGCACCATTTTACATTTCCACTGGTAGTGTATGATGGTTTTAGTTTTTCCACATGTCCAGTCCAATCAGTCTTGATTTACATCTCTCCAGTCAGGTAAGTCCATCATCTTCCTCGTACGGTAAGGAGCAAGTAAGGACCTCAAGGTCTCATTTGTCAAAGCGCCACAAGTATTACATCATTTTTAATTCAGTTGGTATCTTAGACTCTAAAACTTTGGTTTTCTTAAAACTAGCACTGGTTGCTTGATTACAGGTTGTCTCTTTTCGATTATAGCCATCCTAGTGGGTGTGGAGTGGCATCTCATTGTGATTTTGATTTGTATTTCCCTCATGGCTGATGATGATGTTGAGTATCTTTTCACGTACTTCTTGGCCATCTGCATATGGTGAAATGTCTGTTCAGATCCTTTGCTCAATTTTTAATAATATCCTTTTATTATTGAATTCTTATATTCTCTATTTACTCTAGATACAATTCCCTTATCAGATAAGTGATTTGCCACACGTTTCTTTCATTCAGTGGGTTTCTTTCATTCAGGCATTTCTTTTCACTTTATTGATGGTGCCCTTTGAAGAACATAATTTTTAACTTTGATTTTCAGTTGCACGTAAGCTTTTGTTTCTCACCGTTTTCTAGGGAACCTGAACTAAGTACCTGAGTGAGGTAGACATTAGTTCCATATCTGGTGAGGGAACTAAGGATCACAGAGATTAACTAATTTTCCCAAACCACATAGCCGGCATAGAAAGAAGCCAGAATTTGCGCTGAAGTCTGTGAGATCCCTTATGGACAGGGTGCAGGACATACTAAGTGTGAGTTGAGCTTGCACATTGGAAGGTTGGGCATGGTGGCTCCCAGCCACCATGGGAGGCTGAGGTGGGGGATCACTTGAGCCCAGGAGTTCGAGACCAGCCTGGGCAACACAGTGACACCCGCTCTCTACAAAAAAAATGCAAAATTAGCCCGGCATGGTGGCACATGCCTGTAGTCCCAGCTACTCGGGAGGCTGAGGTGGGAGGATTGCTTGAGCCTGGGAGGTTGAGGCTGCAATGAGCTGTCATCATACCATTGTACTCCAGCCATCATGGAGTGAGACCCTGATTTGGTTTGGCTGCATCCCCACCCAGATGTCAACTTGAATTATGGCTCCCAGAATTCCCATGTGTTGTGGGAATGGAAGGGACTCGGGGGAGATATTTGAATCATGGGGCCGGTCTTTCCCATGCTATTCTCATGATAGTGAATAAGTCTCACGAGATCTGATGGGTTTATCAGGGGTTTCTGCTTTTGTTTCCTTCTCATTTTTCTCTTGCCATCGCCACGTAAGAAGTGCCTTTTGCCTCTCGCCATGATTCTGAGGCCTCCTCAGCCATGTGGAACTGTAAGTCCAATTAAACCTCTTTTTCTTCCCAGTCTTGGGTATATCTTAATCAGCAGCATGAAAATGGACTAATACAGACCCTATCTCAAAAAAAAAAAAAAAAAAAAAAAGATTGCATATTGGCACTTGGTCCCTGAATGTGCTAATGATATGTGGCATTCGTGGGCCGTCTGCTGTGTGTGGGGTTCTACATACATCCTTCCTTGTATATCCTTAAGGCATTCACCTCTTCAGCCTCCAGGATGGGAAGGTTTTTGCAGGAATGTATCTTTTCCTCTCTTGAGGTCCTCACTTGCTCCTCGTCATAGGAGGAAGGACGGATTTATCTGATTGGAGAGACTGTAAATACTGACTGACTGGAACATATGGACCAGGGGCGGGTCTGCTGCATGGACTTTGGGTCGTGTGGGTTGCTCACTCTCCTGGCCTCTTCTTGCCTATGCAGAACTGATTTCTCACCTCTACCTTTTTGTCTGTTCCTGGTGGGTTAGGAATGTAGAGGAGAGAAGGGATGAAGATTAGTTTCTCTGAGCCCCTGCAGCATTATTTTTCATGTTGCCTCTCCACCTGTTCATTGTTGAGTAAGTGTTGAATGAGTGGATGGGGAAACAGCCTTGGAGAAATTTACAATCCTGCATATCCCTACTAAGTGATGCAAGTGAGTCAGGGAGCCTGGGTCCACACCCAAGCACCACTCTTGGTGGTTTGTATGATTCTCTGGTTAGGGAGGCATGACGGTAACATCTCCCGCTTATTCCTGCCATCTGCCGCTTTGTCTGCCTCTCATCTCCCTGGCGGCTTCTTCCATGCAGCAGGTTGGTGGACTCAGGTGTACTTTGTTCACTGCCTGGCTCTGCCACATCGTAGTTGCGGGACCACGAGCAATGGGCCAGCCATTGGCCTCTTTTCTCACATTTATTCCTTGCCCTTCTCAGTCCCAGTCTGCATGTCAGGCACCACATTTTCCAGGCTTCCCTGCCACTGGCTTCCGGTAGGGTCAGGCAGTGGGGAGCCTGGTAGAGAAAGGGAGGATAGGGAGAGGAGAGAAGCACAGTATCCCCATTACCCCTCCTGCCTCAGTGGCATCTCAGGGGCAGCGGTGACGTTTTCGGCTGTGGCTGTGTCTCCTCTGTTTTCCCTGCTCTCACTGACTGGCTCCTTCCTTGGTGGAAACAGCTCCCCAGGACCTGCCCATGGCTCTTCCTTTGAGTCTCAGCCCTTGAGTTGCAGTGGCTTCTCACTGTTGCTCATCTCTGGGTCACTTCATTGTCCCCTGTTTGGATTCTGGATTTTTCCGTCTCTGATATGACCCATCCGCTTTATTAAATCTCCTCTATTGGAGTGGTTCTGTTTTCTGGCTGGTCCCTGACCAATGCAGTGTCCTCATCAGTAAAATGGGAGTGTTACCATCTCCCTTCTGGGGTGGCTGTGGGTATTCAGTGAGACAGCAGCTGGTTAGTATTTACTGTTTTTTTTTTTTCTGTACTTCAGAGGGAAGAGTGGGCCTCTCTGGGAAACAGTGCCTCTGACTTCTGCATTTTTAATTTGCCCCAAAGCCATTAGTCCTTAATTTCAGTTTCTACATGTTGCAATGGTAGGGCGGTAGCAATATCACCACTCACCCTTCTGGAATAGCCTGGGGCTTGGGGAGAGGTGCTCCCAGTGTGGCCACGTTCTGTAGCAGATCATGTCTAGCGGGGGACTTGGGCAATATGCTGCTGTCAGCTATTTAAGTCACAGCTACTTAAAATCCCAGAAAATGGAAAGTGTCTGAGTGGAGTGAATGGTGCGGCCGCATGCTGCCTTTCCAAGTGCGACCGACAGCCTCTCCCGGGGGCTTGGCAAGAGAATTGGGAGGGGTCAGTTTCGGGGGCTCTGTCCATGGGAGGAAACTGGTGCTGAGTCCAGGTTTTTCCCCCTTCAGGTCAATTTCTATTGTAATACTATCACTTAGATGTAAAAGAAAGGCCACTGGGGGGCATTTTAGAGACAGAGACAGGGGAAAGCAAAGCTCCGTGGGGGATAAAGGAAGCACATTAGAGAGAAAATCCAACTGTGCCAGGGGCTTCTGCTGTCCTAGAACTCTGTACAGGGGATTATTGGAAGAAACTTAATGTTTTCCTTTCCTTCCTTCCTTCCTTCCTTCCTTCCTTCCTTCCTTCCTTCCTTCCTTCCTTCCTTCCTTCCTTCCCTCCCTCCCTCCCTCTTTTCTCTTCCCTTCTCTTCCCTTCTCTTCTTTCTCTTTCCTTCCTTCCCTCCCTCCCTCCCTCCTTCCGTCCCTCCTTTCTCTCTCTCTCTCTCTTTCTCTCTTTCTTTCTTTCTTGACAGAGTCTTGCTCTGTCACCCAGGCTGGAGTGCAGTGGCGCGATCTTGGCCCAATGCAACCTCCGTCTTCCGGGTTCAAGCAATTCTCCTGCCTCAGCCTCCCAAGTAGCTGGGATTACAGGCACCCACCACTGTGCCCAGCTAATTTTTGTATTTTTAGTAAAGACAGGGTTTCTCCATGTTGGCCAGGCTGGTCTTGAACTCCTGACCTCAGGTGATCCACCTGCCTTGGCTTCCCAAAGTGCTGGGATTACAGGCGTGAGCCACCACACCAGGCCTGAAACTTGTTTTTCTAGAATGTTCTTAGCATTGAGCGAGCCTCTATATAGTCTGGAGATACTCCTGGACTAAGCAACTCCCTTTCTGGCCTCTGCCTCAGTTTTCTGTTTCCTGGCAGAATTTCCTACTGCATTTTTGCAAATTATTTTTTAGCTCTGGATAAAGTAATTCAGACTGAAAATCTGAGTAAGAGAAGAATTAAGCTCTCTCATCTCAATGGTTATATCTAAGGACTGCAAATGGAAACAGTGAGATAGCATTAATAATAGTTACCAAATTAGCAATGATTTTTAATGCATGTGGTCATTGGTAAAGTGTAATTTCAAACCCTGCTGGTGGCCAGCTGAGTAGCAGAACTTTTCTGGCAAGTAACTTGAGGGTCTTACAACTTTATACCATTTGATCTAGTAATTCCATATCTGAAGTGTTATGTAATAATCAGCAACAAGGACAAAAAATTATAGCAAATGAAATTCCTGCATCATTACTGAAATCTTGGAAACAATCCAAAAGACAAACAGCACAGAACTGTTAAATAATCACCGTATGTTATGATATAATATGATTTGTGCCATAGAATAACTGCTGAATGGGAGGCGTGCCCTGGGCAGGGAAGGAGGTCCAGGTCCTTTCTGGGGAGTATGTACTGCTGTGAACCCATGTGGGGTCTACTTGACATTGAACTGTATCTGCTCTAATGGCCTAGGGGCTTCAGTCCCCTGCCCAGCTCCTCTTGCCATCTCTCTTCCTTAACATTGACTGAATGAATCCTTACTATGCTGTAGGCCTTGCTTTACAAGCATTGACCCAGCTTCACAACTTTAATGAGGACACCTGTATTATTACGTCCATTTCACAGTTGAGAAGAGTGCGGCATAGGGAGAAGTTACTTGCCCAATGTCACACAGTTAGGAAGCAGCAAATGTCATGATTTGAGCAGGCATTCAGACCGCTCTTAGCTACTATATTATACCAGACGGCAAATAAGCTGTACAGTTAATTAGCACAACCTAGTTGTGCTAAGAGTTATTAAAAATCACATCTTCAGATGATTTTTAGTGATATGAGAAAATTCTCATGGTACAGCGTCAAGCGAAAGACAGCATGCATGATACATGTTATGATATAGTGAGATGTGAGCCAGATGCGGCAGCTCACGCCTGTAATTCTAGCACCTTGGGAGGCCAAAGTGGGAGAATTGCTTGAGGCCGGGAGTTCTAGAGCAGTCCAGGCATCATGGCGAACCCCATCTCTACCCAAAATACAAAAATTAGCTGGGCATGGTGGTGTGTGCCTTTAGTCCCAGCTACTTGGGAGGCTGAGGTGGAAGGATAGCTTGAGCCGTGATTATGCCCCTGCACTACAGCCTGGGTCACAGAGCAAGACCCTATCTCTAAAATAAAATAAAATAAAATAAAATAAAATAAAATAAAAGCAAGTTTTGCTGTATGACTTAATGAAACAGGAAAGAGAAATAAGTTCCATGAGACAAGAGCAGTGCCATTTACTTGTCTGTTATTTATTTATATTTTGGAGATAGCATCTAGCTCTGTCCACCCAGGGTGGAATGCAGTAGCACGATCTCAGCTCACTGCAACCTCTGCCTCCTGGACTCAGGCGATTCTTGTGCCTCAGTCTCCCAAGTAGCTGGGACTACAAGTGTGTGCCACCACGCCTGGCTAATGTTTTGTATTTTAGTGGAGATGGGGTTTCACCATGTTGCCCAGGGTTGTCTCGAACTCCTGAGCTCAGGCAATTCACCCACCTTGGCCTCCCAAAGTGCTAGGATTACAGGCGTGAGCCACTGTGCCTGACCAATTTGCCTGATTTTTAAACTTATCCTTGCAACTCCCAGTATGTCCCTCAGTGCCAGGCACATAGTAAGGCCAGAGAGAACTGCTAAATAGGCAGACTTCTCTCTATGCGTCACTCTTCTCAACTGTGAAATGAACATAATAATAGAAGTTTCCTCGTTAAAGTTGTAAAGATGAATCAATGCTTGTAAAGCAAGGCCTATGGCATAGTAAGTGTTCAGTCAATGTTAAAGAGCCCTGGGGAGGGAAGGAGGTCATGGTCTTCCCTGGGCAATATGGGCTGCTGTGAACCTATGTGGGGTCGGCTTGAACTGAATCCATTGTAATGGCCTGGGGGATTCAGTCCCCTGCCAAGCTCCTCTTGCCTTCTCTCTCTTTTTTGTGTTGTGCCAGAGCCATGTAAGGGACTGAAACTGGTGTGGCACAGGAATACAGGCACTCAGGCCAAGCAAGGATGGCTTTGCTGTTGAGTGAGTGGATTGCAGCTCATCTCTGTCGTGACCTAGTCCATTTCATGTGAAGCAACACTTATGGGTGGGCCCAGTGCCTGTTTGCTTTCAGGGAAACAGCACAGTAATCAGGATCAGTAAATTTGATGTTAAGTCTTTATCCCTTGGACTCTCCCATCCCCCACTCAGGTTCCCATCAGCACATTGTCACCTCATCCCTGCAACGGTCTGGCAGCTCTGTTTTGCCTCAAAGAGGCTCTGACAAGCCTCTCTGGGGTGTGCAAGCCACTGGGCAAGGCTAATAATTTGGTGATTCTTTGAATAAATTTTAAAAATATCTACTGTGGAGAAATGAAGTTTTGGTTAATAAAAATTTCATGCAGAATTCTTTTCTTTTCTTTCTTTCTTTTTTTTTTTTTTTTGAGACAGGCCCTCGCTCTGTCACCCAGGCTGTAGTGCAGTGGTGCAATCACAGCTCACTGCAGCCTTGACTTCCAGGCTCAAGTGATCCTCCCACCTCAGTCTCCCAAGTAGCTAGGACTATGGGCATGTGCCACCACACCTGGCTAATTTTTGTATTTTTCGTAGAGACAGAGTCTTATTATGTTGCTCAGGCTGGTCTTGAACCCCTGAGCTTAGGCGATCCTTTTGACTCAGCCTCCCAAAGTGCTGGGATTATAGGCAGGAGTCACCGCACCCTTCCTTTTTCTTTCTTTTCAAAAAACTGATTTATTTCCATGGGTAGAAGACGACCCAACATTTTGAAAATACATTTGTACCACGACTTTTTTTTTTTTTTTGAGATGGAGTCTCTCTCTGTCACCCAGGCTGGAGTGCAGTGGCGCAATCTCGGCTCACTGCAAGCTCCGCCTCCCGGGTTCAAGTGATTCTCCCGCCTCAGCCTCCCGAGTAGCTGGGACTACAGGCACCCGCCACCACGCCCGGCTAATTTTTTTGTATATTTAGTAGAGATGGGGTTTCACCGTGTTAGCCAGGATGGTCTTGATCTCCTGACCTCGTGATCCTCCCAACTCAGCCTCCCAAAGTGCTGGGATTACAGGCGTGAGCCACCATGCGCTGCCTGTACCACGACTTTTTTTGTAGTGTTTGTTCCTCAGCTACTTTCGCTCTCTTATCTTCTAAACTAGACTCCTTCGGAGGTGCATGAAAGGGCTTGCAATTTAGGTAGCCAACAGCTAGTAAGCGGCAAAGATCTGAATCAGCATCTTAGCTGATGGTGATTGTGGGCTTTCAGCTGCCACTGACTCCAAAGTGTATAAAAGGAAAAAAAACTCAGATGAGAAAAGTTTTCAAAATGTCCACTGGGTGGAGCTGTCAGTTTAACCGGAAGTATGATTGGCTTACTTAGCTACAAGTTATACCAGTGATGTTTCAGTGACTCTTAAAATTGGTGCCCAAACCCTTTTCTACTTCCTTCAAACCCAGATCATAATTACAACTAAATAACATTGGTGGGATTATTGTGAGTTTTCACTCACAAGACTGTAAAGTTCATGAAAACCCTGAAGGTCAGGATTCCCAGAGATGCCACTTTGGTCTTCTTCCTCTAAATTTAGTTGGTTATCAAAGGAATCATTTTGGGAGCTTATTAAAAATGGATTCCTGGAATCTTTCCCAATCCTGATTTAGTAGTAGTGGGGTGGAGCCATGTGTTAGTTATCTATTGATGTGTAAACAAATCACCCCAAAACTTAGAAGCTTAACAGAATAGTACTTATTATCTTTCACAGGTTCTGTGGGTCAGCAATGTAGGAGTAACTTATTTTGGGGTTATGGCTCAGGGTCTCTTGTGAGGCTGCTGTCAGATGTCAGCTGGGGCTGTCTTCATCTGAAGGCTCGACTGGGGCTGAGGGATCCACTTCTGAGGGTGCTGGCAAGCTGGATCCAGGAACAGTATAGGCCAGGGAGGATGTGCTGGACTGGCTCAGATATATCCAGACATAGGTGCTGTCTGGGCATGGCAGATGATTAAATGTTGGTTCTTTGGCTGGGTGCACCCTGTTGCATCCTCTGACCACAGCAACCCTGGAGCACACAGTCTTCTCCCCCAGCAGGTCCCCTCAGCCTCTAGGCTTCCATGGTCTCCTCAGCCTCTCAGCTTCCATGGTTCCTTCAGCCTCTAGGCTTCCATGGTCCCCATCCCTGCAGGGTCACTTTGTCTTTCCAGGCTACACTCCTGGGGAGTGTTCCTTTCAACATGGCTTGAGGCTGGCTCCTTCCCATGTGGCCCACATCTGGCCTTGGGAAAACATGAGCATTTGCCCGCCTTCTTCATTCCCCAGAAAAGGGCAGGAAAAGGAGAAATGGCACAAGATTCCAACAGCTCTCCGGAGACATTGTCTCTCTGTCTCTTCTACCTCTCCACCATCATAGGCTGGTGGCTGGTATGCATGGGATCTGGATCTGACAGTGGCCTCCTAGTCTCTTGATGGGTTCTGCACCAGTGACCTAACACTTTGCCTGGGAATGTGGGGACTTGGTAGCTGTTGGCTTCTTGGCCTTTGGGCATTAATGAAAACCTGATACAGCAAGTCCCTTTCAAGATCCTGTTCCATTTCTCCATACTCCAACTTTAAAGCCTCCCTAAGCATCCAGTTCCAGCACCCAGGAGCTTCTTGACCTTCTCCACTTGGGTATCGCAGAGTTAAGTTGAACATGGTGCATCAGAGCTCAGTATCCATCCTGGGAGCCATATTCTCCTCCTTCCCTTTCTGTCTTGAGTGGAGACACAGGGGTCAGAAACCACGTTATCCACAACCGCTCTTATTCCCCACTCATCATCCTGTTACTCACCTTGCCCAGACAATTGTACCCCATAATTATTCCTTGAACCTGCCTTCCTCCTGCATCTGCACTCCACCTTCCTCCATTGCTTTAGCCCAGCCCTTTCTCTGCTCTTCTCTACCTTGATTCAGCTAACTCCTCCTAGAACTGCCATAGCCATCCGTTCCAGGAACCCTTATCTGATAAAATCCCATCCCTTTGCCCAAAGGCTGGGCTGGGTCAGGTGCCCCTCGTACCCTCCCAGTTTCCTGTGTCATCGGCCACCTCTTATGCCTAGCCTTGCATCCTCTCTGCCCACATTTTATTCCAGTCATGGCTGGGGCCGCTAGCTTTGAGCAAGTGCAAGCTGACCACATTTCCCTGGCTGTCCTGCCTACCTCACTTTCTGCCTCTGGGCGTGCCTGACATTGAGGGATGGGATGTCTGTAGAAATGTGCCGGGCACTCACACATGAGCAAACCTGGGAGGGTGGAGAGTTAATGCTCCAAGGGGCAACACTTGACCACTGGGAGACAAGGGCTGGTGGACGAATGTCCCCCTCTTCTGTCCTTCTGGCAATGTGTCACAATGAGGCACATCACTCCTCACCACTCCTTAGAGAGTCTCCAGTGGCATCATCCCCAGTTACTTAGAACGTAGTGCAGCTTGGTATGAGGTTGGTGCAAAAGTCACTGCGGTTTTTACCACTGAAAGCAATGCAAGAAATTGCAATCACTTTTGCACCAATGTAATAAAATGTGTATTGCCTTTCCCTCCTGCCCTGTGTCACTCTTCCTATGCCCCTAGTCCCCGAGTCTGCTTCCTAGGACCACTTCCTTAAATACATTAGTGCCCGCAATCCCTTATCTTAGGTTTTGCTTTATTTGAGAGGGACACAAGCTATATTTAACTCAACCACTGCCTTTGTCAAATTAAGAGTAGAATAGTTACTTGTCTATATTTCTGTCTCTTCACTCAACTACAAGTTCTTTAAAGCAGGGACTATGCCTCCTTTGTCATCCAAGTAATGCATAATAAGCGCTTGTTAAGTGAATGGCTTAGGGGTAGTAAGAACAGGCTACATTTACCCATAGCACCTAAAACGCACAGGGTGTAAAGCACGCTTAGAAGATGATCTGCATGCATTACCTCATTTAATTCTAATTTAATTCTAGAGCAACCCCAGGAGGTAGGTGCTGTTATCATTCCCATTTTACAGATGAGGAACAAGTTGAGAGAGTTAGATACCTTTTTTTTTTTTTTTTAAAGTATGGAGTCTTTTTTTTCATACTTTTCATACTTTTTTTCATACTTTTTTCCCATACTTTTCAAAGTATGGGATCTAACTCTGTTTTGCCCAGGCTGGAGTGCAGTGGCGTGATCCTGGCTCGCTGCAGCCTCTGCCTCCCAGATTTAAGTGATTCTCCTGTCTCAGCCTCCCGAGTAGCTGGGACTACAGGCGTGTGGCACCACACCTGGCTAATTTTGTAGTTTTCGTAGAGACAAGGTTTCACCATGTTGACCTGGCTGGTCTCAAACTCCTGACCTCAGGTGATCTACCCGCCTCGGCCTCCCAAAGTGCTGGGATTACAGGCGTGAGCCACTTGCCCGGCTGTGAGTTAGATAACTTACCCAGAGCCACACAGCTAGAGGAAAAAGCATCAGAATTTTGAACTCTGGTCTATTTCATTCCCAAGTTGGCCTCTTATCAACTCAATTAATTATTGGGGAACTATGGAGCTTGTTATTATTACAAGATAAAGTGCTGGCGGGGAGTGCATGGAGGGGAGGTGTCTTCGTGGGCAGGGGCTGCATCATGAAGGATCTCTGTCAGGTGGTTTTTATCTTTCAGGCAACGGGGAACCTCTGGAAGCTTAAAACGTTTTCTCATTGTGAGCCTTTCCAAGTGTCCTGGCATTATAAATAAATAAATAAATAAATAAATAAATAAATAAATAAATAAATACACAAGCAGTTTGAAGAACTTCCACAAGGGGGCAGGCATTGGTAGCTGATGAGAAAATTCGTCTTGGAAAGCCAGCGTGGGAAACTTGGTTCAATTTTCTTTTCCTGGTGGGGCCTCTGCTCAGCTCTGTGAGTGGATCTGAGATCGATAAGTCACCTCAAGCACTGGAGACCTGCTGCTGTTCACTTTGCCTTTCCCTCCTGCCCTGCCTTCCTGTCTTCTTCCCCTCACCCTTTCTCCCCCTCATTCCTCTGGCTTACTTCACAGCAGTGGAAATAGGTTCAAAAATGTGTAGGTTGGTGCAAAAGTAATTGCGGTTTTCGCCATTATAAGCAATAGCAAAAACGGCAATTACTTTTGCACCAATGTAATAGTAGCTGCTTCCTAAACATTACCAAGTTTGCAACATCGTGAAAGCCCAATCCACCTTCAAACAACAATGCACACAAACAGCACAGCCACCGCAACAGCAGGGTAGACCTCAGTGTGTCCACCAGCCACGGGAAAAGGTCTGTGCCCTGCCGTCACATATCACGAGTCCCTGTAAAGTGTCCGTCCCCTCTGCACACTTTGGAAATGGTTATTGATTCCAATTTAGGCTCAGGTGACATTTGCTGAATACCTACCACGTATCAGGCTTGGTGCTGTGAGATCGAGCCTAGGTTATTTCACTGAATCTTCATACTCATAGTTTGAACTAAGTAAGATCTTCCCTGTTTACACAGAAGGAAACTGAGTATCAGAGAGGCTAAGATCACAGGATTGGCAGGTCATGAAGCCATATTTAAACCAGATTTTTGAACTTTTACTGTAGTGTTCCTGCCTTTAAACCACACTGGAGTGGTTGGCTGATCATCTCTCTATGTGAATGTGATTCAGAGTGACTGACGGGGGGAGGAGGGAGATGTGAAGCAGCCTTTTTTCTTTGATGTCAACTAGGCTCAATGCATAGATGCTCTGGAGAGAAAAAGAGGAGTGGAGAGAGAGGTGGACATTGTTCTAAACTTCAGCTTTCTGACTCCATGTACCGGGTGGGGTGGCGTGGCGGGGGGTATGCAAGCTGGAGAACTCAGGTAAGAGGAATAGGTTTAAGGGCCCAGGGAGTGGAAATCCTTGGCTGACTCTCTGCTCAACCACTGACTGTCCTGGCTAATCCTGGTGGACAGCAGCGGGCTGGGGTCTAGCAAGAAATTCTATGGAACCCCTGTACAGAGGAGAGTGCTAGGGAGCAGGAGTTTCAGAGTGACCCGTTCAAGGCCATCAGTGGAACAGCCAGGCGTGGAACTCTGGTTTCCCGTCTTGAGGGCCTTGAGCGTCCCTTTGCACCAGAATTTTCCAAAGTGATATCCACACTGTGCCCTGGGGGCAGGTGTACTGGAGGTATGGGGAGGGACCCAGGTGAATGCTTCTTATTTAACAATCATTTGTTTATTTCTATGTGTATTAGGAAAATACATAGCAACCACATCAAAACCACGAATACATGGATATTATTGTGAGGATGAATAGACAGTGCATAAAAAGTAAACATTACCTGAAGAACACACTACATAATGTAATATACATAGTGTATTAGCTTCCTATTGCTGCTGTAACAAATTACCACCAACGTATTGGTTTAAAACAAAACAAATTTATCATCTTATAGTTGCAGAGGCCAGAAGGCTTAAAATCATGGTGGCTGGGCACAGTGGCTCACACCTGTAATTCCAGGACTTTAGGAGACTGAGGCGGGTGGATCACTTGAGCTCAGGAGTTCAAGACCAGCCTGGCCAACATAGTGAAATCTTGTCTCTACTGAAAATACGAAAAATTAGCCAGGCATGGTGGCTCATGCCTATGGTCCCAGCTACTTGGGACGCTGAGGCAGGAGAATTGCATGGACTTGAGAAGTGGAGGTTGCAGTGAGCCAAGATCGTGTCACTGCATTTCAGCCTAGGCAGCAGAGTGAGACTCCGTCTCAAAAAACTAAACCCCAAAAAACAAAAACAGAAATCTTAAAATCAAGGTGTTGTCAGGGCTGCATTTCTCCTGGGGGCTCTAGGGAAGAATTTGAGTCCTTGCCTTCTCTAGCTTTTAGAAGCTGCCTGCCTGCCTTAGCTTAGGGCCCCATCCTTACATCACACCTGGTTTTTCTGAGTTTGACCCTCCTGCCTCCCTCTTATAAGCAGTCTTATAATTACATTGGGCCCCCCTAGGAAATCCAGAATAATCTCTCCTTTTCAAGATCCTTTTAATTGCATCTGCAAAGTCCCTTTTGCCACGTAAGGTACCATATTCACAGGTTCCAGGAATTAGGACCCAAGCATCTCTCGGGGGGTATGGTTCTAGTAGACATGGTATGAATGTGTGGTGCATGGGGAAATTCACGCAGCTCATGTTTGAATGATTGGAGACTGGGGATTTCTGCTTTACACTCCAGCTGCCTCCTTATGGGCCATTTTTGGATTTGAAGTTGGCTTTCTTGGGATCTGTGTAGGTGCAGGCTTAGGCAGAGGAAAACTTTGCTATTTGAGAGCATACTTACCTGTTAATGAGGGCTTCTATGGGAATGTCCTTTGGAGAGCTGGTAGACCTGGAATCAAATTCGGGGGTTGAGGCCACAAAGAGCTGACTGGCTCCACATAAAAGTGTGAGGAGAGAGCAAAGGAGAATGCACAGCTTTGCTGAGGTGGTGTGAGGCCGAGGAACTCTTAAAGAACAGGGTGTCTGATATTTAATCTGGAGTTATTTTCATTCTTGCCATGTAACTGCTCCTTTGTTTCATCTCATGCTTGGAAAAAATCTATAAAAATGCTGTGTGTGTGTGTGTGTGTGTGTGTGTGTGTGTGTGTGTGTGTGTCTGCGTGTGCCTGTGCATGCATGGGTTGAAAACATTACTGACCCCCATTGGTTAATTTTTCTTTTTTTTTCCTGAGACTCAGCCTCTCTGTTGCCAGGCTGGAGTTCCTTGTGACACGATCTTGGCTCACTGCAACCTCCGCCTCCCGAGTTCAAACAATTCTCATGCTTCAGCCTCCTGAGTAGCTGGGACTACATGCCCAGCTAATTTCTGTGTTTTTAGTAGAGACGAGGTTTCACCACGTTGGCCAGGCTGGTCTCAAACTTCTGAGTTCAAGTGATCTGCACGCCTAATCCTCCTAAAGTGGTGGGATTATAGGTGTGAGCCACCGTACTCGGCCTGGTTAATTTTTTTTTTTTTTTTTTTTTTTTGAGACAGAGTCTCACTCTGTTGTCCAGACTGGAGTGCAGTGGGGCAAACTGCAGCCTCGACCTTCTGGTCTCAAGTGATCCTCCTGCCTCGTACACCTAAGTAGCTGGGACCACAGGTATGCATCACCACGCCCAGCTAATTTTCTTGATTTTTAGTAGACAGGAGGTCTCACTATGTTGCCTAGGCTGGTCTTGAACTCCTGAACTCAAGCGATCCTCCTGCCTCAGCCTCCCAACGTGCTGAGATTATAGGTGTGAGCCACTGTGCCTGGCCCACTGATTAAAATTTTTATCCCTGCCTCCTTGCTCCCTCCTATTAAAGGAAAGCCTGGTTTCCTTATCTGTGTCTTGAGGGACAGACTGTGATGCACAGGCTGAGTAGCTAGGCACAGGCAAAAGCAACCGTGACAGTAAAATATTTGCAAATATCTCAGGGGAGGCTTTGGTCTTCCTCAGCATTATCTCCGTTAATCCTCACTGGGACCTCTGAGACCCAGAGAAGTTGGTTTCACAATGGACCAACTGGGATTTTAGTTACATCTGTGGGACTCTAAGGCCAGTTCTGGAATTCGTTGTCGTGGACAAACATACCTGTTTCCTGCTTTTTGGAAACAAGATAGTCTCAAATCTCACCTAGAACTCATTGCATTAACTAGATCCTCCTGCATCAATTTTAATGAGTCTTCCCTGAGGGCTTTTCATGTGTGGAGAACTAGGTGGAGTGGCAAAGATAAACAAAGTCAGACACCAGTTAATGTGATATGAACAGATTTTAATCAGTAATACAGTGGTCTTCTCTTATCTGAGGGGATATCTTCCAAGACCTCCAGTGGATGCCTGAAACCACAGATAGTACCAAACCCTATTGTATTAGTTTTCATGCTGCTGATAATGACATACCAGAGGCTGGGCAATTTACAAAGGAAAGCAGTTTAATGGACTTACCGTTCTATGTGGCTGGGGAGGTCTCACAATCATGGCAGAAGGCAAGGAGGAGCAAGTCATGTCTTCAATGGATAGCGGCAGGTGAAGAGAGAGAAGAGCTTGTGCAGGGAAACTCTCCTCTTTAAAACCATCAGATCTCATGAGACTTATTCACTATCATGAGAACAGTACAGGAAAGACCTGCCCCCATGACTCAATTACCTCCCACTGGGTCCCTCCCATAACATGTGGGAATTCAAGATGAGATTTAGGTGGGGACACAGCCAAACCATATCACCTATATACTGTTTTTTTGATCTGATAACCCGGATTGCTACTGAGTGACTAGTGGGTGGGTGGCACAGGCAACGTGAATACCCTGGACAAAGACATGATTTACATCCAGGTCAGGAAAGAGTGGGATGGTATGAGATTTCATCATGATACCCAGAACAGACATGGAATTTACAACTTGTGAATTGTTTATTTCTGGAATTTTTCCTTTTATATTTTCAGATCACAGTTGGCAGTAACTGAAACCACAAAGCATAAAACCTCAGAAAGGGGTTAGCTACTGTATACTATTGAAATAGGGAAGAAGGTCAGGTATAAACTCAATTTTGATTTGTACGGAGGTGACCAGGCATTTTAAAGGGAGACTGGAGTAGGGAGGGGGTGACTGGGGGCTCAGTTGAGCCAGAGAAATGACAAATTACAAAAAGTGGGAAGAAGAGGTTGGTCCATGTGAAAACCATCTGGGTTTGTTGCCTGGCTCTTATTGAAGGTAGGCTCCTACCCTCCCACAGAGACTGGGAGACAGACCCTGTCCTCAGGTGTTGCTGGAACAAACAGTACATTCTTTTGGCAACTAGAGTTTTCTCAGGCAGGCACTTTAAGGAAGCTGGAGTTGTCCTAGGGATATGTAAGAAACTATGTTAGCGTTTGCCCAAGTCTTTCTAGGCCAAGCTTGAGGCCTAATAGAGAAAGGGCTCAGAGGGCCTTGGCTAGAGTTTGGTCAAGGACAGAATCTTGGTCAGGAGTGTGCTACAGTGTGTCAGGTGTGGTCCTGCACTGTTCCCAAAGTGTGTTCCTTAGAACACCATTGTGCTGGGATGTTAATAGGTGTCCATGGTAAATAAGTAATGAAAATATTGAAAGTTAATCCATTATCTATCTATCTATCTATCTATCTATCTATCTAATCATCTATCATCTATCTATCCATCCTCTATTTGTCATATCTATCTATCTGTCTGTCTGTCTGTCTATCTGTCTATCTATCTATCCATCCATCCATCCATCCATCTATAGATAGATAAAACTTATCAGAGCCTCTAATATATGCACTGGGGATCTCCAAGAGGGAGGTTTCCTTGGGAATCAGTTATCTAGAGAAAATGTGTGCCTGGCACAGAACAAGTGCTCTGTGACTGTGTGTGTGGCATGCATGAATGGAGTGAGTGGATATTAGAGATGATCGACTGCAGGAATCCAAGAGAGGAAAGAAAACTTACCACATCAGTACGTAGCTTGGCACTCTGAAAATGAATGATCAAATAGAAAAGTATGAATATTTACCTTTTTTTAATTTTTCCCCACAGAGTTTTGCTTTTGTCGCCCAAGCTGGAGTGTAATGGTGCGATCTTGACTCACTGCAACCTCCGCCTCCCGGGTTCAAGCAATTCTCCTGCCTCAGCCTCCCGAGTAGCTGGGATTACAGGCGCCCATCTCCATGCCTGGCTAATTTTTGTATTTTTAGTACAGACACGGTTTCACCATGTTGGCCAGGCTGGTCTCAAACTCTTGACCTCAGATGATCCACCCACCTTGGCCTCCCAAAGTGCTGGGATTATAGACATGAGCCACTGCGCCCAGCCGATTATTTACTATGTTAACAGCCACTATTTATTAAGCAAATACTATGTGTTGGGCATGATGCTAGATGCTTTCTTCTATTATCTTTTTTAGTTAAAACAGATCAAGAAATATAATTAATCATTTAGGAAGGTTTTTGTAGGCTCGCTTTATAGAAGTAATCACTAAAAGCAACTGTGATAATCTGACAAAGACTTAAGCTAACCGGTGATCGTAACAGGAAGGACTAAAGACCAGCTGACCCTTCAAGCCAATTGGAATATTAGTAATTAATAGCAGAGTGTTATGCATGATTAGACACTACTAGTGTGCAGCTTTTTTTGAAATGCAGCATTTACATTGGACGTCAATCTTTGCTTTCGTCGGGAAACCACCAGTGTACGGTACATTGTTAAGTGAAAGCAAGCAGCCAGGTTAAATTCTAATTAAACACTACCATTGTTATTTGAAAAATAACAGCTTAGTGTTGGTGTCAAATTGACTTTTATCCATGAATGGAATTAGAACATTTTGTCATTTTCGGCTAATACATGTGAATAACACTTCCTGATAAGCCTTCTTTGACTTAAGTTGAAACAAAGAGAATTAATATGGTGAGAATGTAAATGAGGATGTCATTTAGCAAAAGAAAAGGATTATGTTGTATCTGTTTTCCTTTGAGCCTCTACCAATGCTTTGTAAGCAGGCTGGACATTTTTTCTGGGCTGTGAATTCCAAATGTAGCTCCCGTTCCTGCATGGCGGTTCAGTGGGCAAGCTGTTCCCTTTTGCTGCCTGCAACTTTCCCAAACCAGCTGTCTGAGCAGGGAAATGAGTGGCCTTTCCCAAGGGTCAGAAGGATAAGAGGACAGAAAACTTTGAGTTTTAAGAAAATGTGTACTGAGAATCAATGTATCAAGAACTTGTTAGGATAGAAAGTAAATTTAAGGCAGAGTTGCACATATATAAAGCTGGTAGGGAGGTGGCATGGTGGTGGGCATTGAAAACCAGACAGACTTATTGACTAGTTATTGATTAAGTTCACCTATGTGCCAGACCCTGGCAGTCACTGCCTTTGAGGCTCTCAGATTTCAGAACTTTGAGGAAGACCTACAATTGCAATGGGATTGCGGAGTGGACAGCACAGTCCAAATCTCCAGTCTTTAGTTTCTACCTATGTGATCTTGGACAAATTATTTCACCCATCTGATTCTCATGTTTTTCATTTGTAAAATGGGGGCACTAGCCTTGACCTCACAGATTTTTATTGTGAGGATGAAGTGAAATACTACATTAAAAGATCTAGTGTAGTGTCCTGAATACACATGGCCCTCAGTAACCTGCTAGTGTCCTTTGTCTTAATACTGAAACCACCTTTGTCTTAATACTGAAATAACTGAGACAGAGAAAGAGATTTGACCTAACCAACTCCATCTTGCTTCTAACCTCCAAGCTGTCCTTGTTCATTCCAGGGTGTAGGCTGAACTGACTTTGAGAGGAACTTAGTTTATGGTTTAAAACAAAGACAAAAATAGCCCTTGCCCAAAACCCCCTTCTTGCCTGGGGACTAGACTGCCTTTGTAGGACTGACAAGTTAGCCACAAGATTAGAAATTGTAGTTTAGGGCCGGGCATGGTGGCTCATGCCTCTACTCCTAGCATTTTGAGAGGCTGAGGTGGGCGGATCACTTGAAGTCAGAAGTTTGAGACTAGCACAGCCAATGTAGGGAAACCCTGTCTCTACTAAAAAAAACAAAACAAAACAAAACAAAAAACCAAATTTGACAGGCATAGTTGTGTGCCTATAATCCCAGCTACTCTGGAGGCTGAGGCAGGAGAATTGCTTGAACCTGGGAGGCCGAGGTTGCAGTGAGCCGAGATCTTGCCACTGTACTGTAGCCTGGGAAATGGAGACTCTCTCTCTCAAAAAAAAAAAAAAAAAAAAAAAAAAAAGACAAGACATAGTTCAGGCAGCTGGAGGCTACAAGATTCTGACCCTCCCTAAACTGCTCCTAAGATCAGTGCTTGAGACATTTTGCAGACCCTGTACTTGATGGATCAGCTGGCACCACCCAGATGGATAAACTGGCTCATCTGATCTTGTGGTCCCCATCCAGGAACTGACTCAGCTGCAAGAGGACAGCTTCGATTCTCTATGATTTCATCTGGGACCCAACCAATCAGAGCTCTTGATTCACTGGCTTCCCCCTACCCACCAAATTGTCCTTAAAAACTCCGACCACCGAATGATTGGGGAAACCAATCTAAGTAATAATAATACTCAGGTCACCCACCCACCTGGCTCTGTGTGAATCACGCTCTCTATTGCAATTCCCCTGTCTTGATAAATTGGCTCTATCTAGGCAGCTGACAAGGTGAACCCTTTGGGTGGTTACAATACCTCCTTTAGTAGACTAAAGAACGACCTGGATACAACCAGCAAGAAATGGATTATATCAAGGGAAATAGTCATGCCCATCACAGACCATGATAAGGAATGAGAAAGTAACATAATGGAAGGATTTTGTCTCTTCTCATTGGGACTCACTCTAAGCACCTCTGGTTAGATGTCATTCTATGTCTGGGATGATTTCAGGACTATGGTATTGTTTTCTTGTGCTATCAATTTTAACTCACAAATGGATGTTGATGTCATTTATTCTCTTATTCTACAGACCTTTATTGGCTAAATGGGTAGTATGGGCGAGAGATAGGTGGTCCTGACAGAGGAGTGGGAAGAGCCAGTACTGTGGAGTGGGGTTACTTTCTGGCTGCCTGCTCAGGAAAGTTGTTTCACCATTCTCAACCTCAGTTTCCACATCTGTAACATATGGAAATTAATTTCTACCTCATAGGATTGTTGTAATTATTAAGTGAGATAATATATTATTATAATGCTTAATTAAATGAGATAACACATTTAAAAATATAATTCCTCTAGATATAATACATATGCATATATAATATATAAAGGGATTGGTATCCAAATCTCTATATAATATTATATCTCTGTTATGGAAGTGGGGCAGGGAAGTGCTGGATAGAGAAGGGCAGGGTCCTCGGCAAAAGCTCCAACCTCAGGCCTGTGCCCGCAGACCTAAGTGAACACAGGCGCTCCTGTTTTCAAGCCTGAATGTTGCATTTTCCAAGACCACTCTGGCCCGCCATCCTGTGTCCATACAAACCTGAGACCTTAGAGGGCACACCCACAAGTGGCTGAACATTGAGACCAGCAGACCAGCGGACCAGTGGACCAGCAGACCAGCAGACCAGTGATGGTGGAACAATGCGGCAGAGAAAGAGAGAAGAGGAGAGATGTCTGGATACCAAGGGGAGTTTGGCCGGGGGTGGTTGGAGAAGAGGCCGCTCACCGGACCCAACTCCAGGGGAAGACCACATTCCCACTCCATCCGCCTTTCTGGCTCCCCATCCATCTTGCTGAGAGCCACCTCCACCACTCAATAAAATCTTGCTCCCATCCTTCAAGCCTGTGTGTGATCCAATTCTTTTGGGACACTGGGCAAGAGCTTGGGATACAGAAGGCTGTCACATTGCCCCTGCCCTTGCTATAAGGCAGAGAGTCCATTGAGCTGATTAATACACAAGCTGTCTGCAGATGGCAAAGCTAAAGGAGTACACTGTAACACATGCCCACTTGGGCTTTGGGAGTCTCAAACACCCACTCCTAGGTGCTGCTGTGTGGCCGGAGTCCAAAAGTGCTTACCCAAGTTCTTGCACCTGCCCATCTGCATGCTCTCCCTTCTGTAAAGGGTTTGAGGTGTGGGGTGACCAAACAGGTGAGCCACACCCCTGTTGCAAGTCCTGCAAGGGGAATCAGGGAACTCTCCCATTTCATTAGTTTGTTCATGCTGCTCTAAAAAAAATACCTGAGATTGGGTAATTTATGAACAATAGAAATTTATTCCTTACAGTTCTGGAGGCTGGGAAGTCCAAGATCAAGGTGCCAGCAGATTCAATGTCTGGTGAGGCCTGCTCTTTGCTTCCAAGATGGCACTTTCTAGCTGTGTCCTCAGACGGCAGACGGCAGAGGGGCAAAAAGGGCCTTGCTAGTTCCTTCCAGCCCTTTTATAAGTGTGCTAATCCAATTGAGGAGGGTGATGCTCATGGCCTGATCACCTCATAAAGGCACCACCTATTAATACTGTAGCACTGGGGAATAATTTTCAACATGAATTTTGGAGGGAACACAAACATTCATATTATAGCAATATCTTCCAAGCTGTAAACTCCTTATGCACAAGACTGTGTCTTATTTGGAAAGCAATATGGTATCATGGTTAAGTGGGAGCTCTGGAGTCAAGTCTGGAGTTTCTTAGCTCCAAGTTACCAACCTTACCAGCTGGTATTCTTGAGCAAAGGATGTATCTCTGGAACTCAGTTTCCTAAATTAGAACATTAGGATAATAATACCACCCCACAAGGTTTTGTGAGAATTCAATAGTGTATAATGAACTTCTGCTTGAGGATGAGGGAGCAGTTGGTAATGGATTAACCCTTGACAGAAGTACACAAGCTAGAAAAATTATGAAAAACAGGCACTTGAAGGCCTCAGAGAACAGCCAAAGTAACAATGAATTTTGATAATATTTTATTTTTTGATCTGAATAGTGATTAGACTTTTTCACCTTGTTTAGGTTGATTGAGCTGTACACTCATAAACTTTTCTGTTTGTATGTTTTACTTCAGTAAGAAAATTTACTAAAAAAAGAGAATTGGACATTATAACCACTGATTATAGCACTAGAATGGAGTATGTGCATCCAGACATTATCTGCTCCCCTCTAGTTTTTTTTTAAATGCTCTGGCCTAGTTCTGTTCCCTATACATAGGAGATACTTAACAGATATATGTAGAATCTAATTGATCTCTACTAAAAAATACAAAAAACTAGCCGGGCGACATGGCGGGCGCCTGTAGTCCCAGCTACTAGGGAGACTGAGGCAGGAGAATGGTGTAAACCCGGGAGGCGGAGCTTGCAGTGAGCTGAGATCCGGCCACTGCACTCCAGCCTGGGCGCCGTCTCAAAAAAAAAAAAGAATCTAATTGAATGGAAAGTTCTGCTTTTTCATGGTGCCTCTTGAAAATATATTTTCTCTTCTTTTATTCCCTCTCAGAGGCCCATTGCCATATCAATTCCTTCCTCTATTGTTTATACCAAGTTGATTATTTTGAAAGAAACCTCAATTGCACACCTTGTCCCTTAGAGGTATCCATATAATGTTTGCTTTTAAAGAGATGTCATTTCTCCAATATTGTGATTAAACTATCTGCTGAACTCGGGGTTGAGTTTTCAAACACTCCTTGAACACAATGTCAAATCCATGGATGATGTCCTAATGCTCACTCACTGCCACTTTAGTGGCTTCTTCAAGCAACATGCTCTTTACACCAAAATCAAGGGCAGCAGATTTCTATAAAGTGGAGAGAATCCTAAGCAGGTAACAATTTTCTATATGTATATGATTTAATGAAGAAAAGAAAATTTTAATAAAGTTTAGCTGTTTCCTTAAAATGAAGGCACTGCTCTACTTTGTAATCCTTGAACTAAAGCAATAAATCAGGAAAAGCCTTATTTGATCTGAGAATTTGAAGGTGCTCTGGATAAACCTGAAAGTGAGGAGGCTTTATTGCCTAGTGGAAAGAGGGGTCTGAGAGCTTGGCTTCCCTCCACTCATCTTTTCCTCCCCTCTTTCAGACACTTTACTTCTGAACAACAAATTGGTGTCTAGTCCTCCTTTACAAATGAGTTATAGTTCCTTGAGGGTACCAGCTTTAAGTCTAGGTAAAACTAATATAGGCATACCTCAGATATATTGTGGGTTTGGATCCAGACCACTGCAATAAAGCCAATTCACAATAAAGTGAGCCAACAATGTTTTGGTTTCCCATTACATATAAAAGTTATGTTCATACTATACTGTAATGTATTAAGTATACAATAGCATTATATCTCAAAAACAAGGTACATGCATTACATACAAATACTTTATTGCTAAAAATGCTAATGCTTATCTGAGCTTTCAGAGAGTCATAATCTTTTTGCTGGCAGAGGGTCTTGTCTTGATGTTGATGGCTGTTGACTGACAAGGGTGGTGGTTGCTGAAGGTTGGGGTTGCTGTGGCAGTTTCTTAGAATAAGACAACAATGAAGTTTGCTGCATCAATTGACTCCTTTTTACAAAATATTTCTCTGTAGCATGTGATGCCGCCTGATAGCATTTTACCCACAGTCGAACTTCTTTCAGAATTGGAGTCAATCCTCTCAAACTCTGCCACTGCTTTGTCAATTAAGTTGATGTAATATTCTAAATCCTTTCTTGTCATTTCAACAATGTTCACAGCATCTTCCCTAGGGATATATTCCATCTCAAGAAACCACATTCTTTGCTCATCTATAAGAAGTACCTCCTCATATATTCAAATTTTATCATGAGATTGTAGCAATTCAGTTACATATGCAGGTTCCATTTCAAATTGTAGTCTCTTGCTTATTAACCACCACTTTTGCAGTTACTTCCTGCACTGAAGTCTTGAATCCCTCAAAGTCATCCAAAAGGGTTGGAATCAACTTCTTTCAAATTCCTGTTATTGTTGATATTTTGACCTCCTCCCATGTATTGTGAATGTTTTTTAATGCCATCTAGATACATGAATCCTTTCCTGAAGGTTTTCAGTTTACTTTGCCCAGATCCATCAGAGGAATCACTATTGATGGCAGCTATAGCCTTATGAAATGAATTCTTGATCCATGTGCTACAGAATGGATGTTGTGTCAGCAGGCATAAAAAGAGCATTAATTGCTTTGTACATTTCTATCAGGACTCTTGGATGACCATGTGCATTGTCAATGAGCAGTAATATTTTGAAAGGAATATTTTTTTCTGAGCAGTAGATCTCAACAGTGGGCTTAAAATATTCAGTAAATTATGTGTAAACAGATGTGCTGTCATCCAGGCTTTTTTCCCCTACTGATAGAGCACAGGCAAAGTAGATTTAGCATAATTCTTAAGGACCCCAGGATTCTTGGAAACTTTCTCCATATTAGCAATAAGAGTGTTCCACTTTCTTACCATTCGTGTGTTCACTGGAGTAGCACTTTTAATTTCCTTCAAAAACTTTTCCTTTGCATTTACAACTTGATTAACTGTTTAGTGCAAGAGGTCTAGCTTTGGCCTATCTGGGCTTTTGACCTGTCTTCTTCCCTAAGCTTAATCATTTCTAGCCTTGGATTTAAAGTGAGAGACCTGTGACTCTTCCTTTCTTTTGAACACTTGGAGTCCATTGCAGGGTTATTAATTAGCATTGGTTTCAACTTAAAGTCACCAGCTGCATTAGCTCCTGGCAAGAGAGTCAGCCTGTCCTTCGAAACTTTGAAGACAGGCATTGACATCTCCTCTCTAGCTGTGAAAGTCCTATTTTGGAGTCTTCTTCCAAAATAAGATTGTTTTATTCGCACTGAAAATCTGTTTGTTTATGAGAACACAGGGACACAGGCCAGGGAACATCACACACCGGGGCCTCTCAAGGGGTGGAGGGCTGGGAGAGGGATAGCATTAGGAGAAATATCTAATGTAAATGATGAGTTGATGGGTGCAGCAAACCAACATGGCACATGTATACATATGTAACAAACCTGCACATTGTGCACATGTACCCTAGAACTTAAAGTATAATAATAAAAAAAAAAGAAAATCTGTTGTTTAGTGTAATCACCTTCATCAGTGATCTTAGCTAGATCTTGTGAATAATTCGCTGCAGCTTCTTCATCAGCACTTGCTGCTTCATCTTGCATTTTTGTTGCAGATGTTTTCTTTTCTTAAACTTCATGAACCAATCTCTGCTGGCCCCAACTTTTCTTCTGCAACTTCCTCACTTCTCTCAGCCTTCATAGAATTGAAGAGAATTAGGGCTTTGCTCTGTATTAGACTTTGGCTTAAAGGAATCTTGTGGCTGACTTGATCTTCTATCCAGATCACTGAAACGTTCTCCGTATTAGCAATAAGAGTGTTTCACTTTCTTACCATTTGTGTGTTCACTGGAGTAGCACTTTTAATTTCCTTCAAAAACTTTTCCTTTGCACTTACAACTTGATTAACTGTTTAGTGCAAGAGGCCTAGCTTTGGCCTATCTGGGCTTTTGACCTGTTTTCTTCCCTAAGCTTAATCATTTCTAGCCTTTGAGTTAAAGTGAGAGACCTGTGACTCTTCCTTTCTTTTGAATACTTGGGAGTCCATTGCAGGGTTATTAATTGTCCTAATTTCAATATTGTTGTGTCTCAGAAAATAGGGAGCCAAAAAGGGAAGTGCAGTAGTCAGAACACATACAATATTTATCAGTTAAATTCACTATCTTATATGGGCATGGTTAGTGGTGCCCCAAAACAATTATAATAGTAGCATCGAAGACTGTGGGTCACAGATCACAATAACAGATATAATAATAATGAAAAAGTTTGAAATATTTTAAGAACTACTGAAATGTGACACAGAGACATGAAGCGAACATATGCTATTGAAAACACGTTGATGACAATAGACTTAGTTGACACAGGATTGCCGCAAACCTTCAATTTCAAAAATATGCAACAAAGCCAAGTGCAATAAAAGGAGGTACGCTTTCAGTACAAATTGGAAGTCAAGCTTATAAAGGGGTAAAAATAAGAAGGGTTTGATCACTTTGTGCAGACCTTTAGTTTTGTCTTCCAGTCCTTCCCACACTGCAATCCATGACCCAGCAAATTTCAGGGTCTCTAAGGTGCAGCAGAAAACTTCAGAGTCAAAGTTAGTTTTAGAGTTTGGTGACCTAATTCTTTTGTCTTTGTTTTTGTCTCTGCACATTGCTTAAATTTGTGCCAGCTTACTTAGTGATGCATTTCAAAGATAGTTTTAAAAAAGATTTCATTTAGTATTTTAGTGATTTTTCCATTAGAAGGGTAGTTTGAAGTACCTGGTCTTCCATCCTGCTGGAAATAAAAATCCCTTTAATGCCTGTACTAGGCAGGGTTCTCCAGCGAAACAGAACAGTATATAAAGCTACATATTTATATATGTATTTAAAGAAAGATTTGTTATAAGGAATTGGTTCGTGTGACTATAGAGGATGAAAAGACCTGAGATATGCAGTCAGTAAGCTGGAGGCCTAAGAGAGCCAATGGTGCAGTTTCAGTATGAGAGCCGACAGGTTCAAGACCCTAGAAGATCTGATGTCTGATACAATCCCATTTTTAAAATTTTTGTTTTTGTTATATGAAACTAAAAAACTTCTGCACAGCAAAGGAAACAGTCAACAGAGTAAAAAGACAGCCCACAGAATGGGAGAATCTTTTTTTTTTTTTTAGACGTATTCTTGCTCTGTCACCAGGCTAGAGTGCAGTGGCACAATCTTGGCTCACTGCAACCTCTGCCTCCCTGGTTCAATTCCCCGGCTTCAGCCTCCTGAGTAGCTGGGACTACAGGCGTGCATCACCACACCCAGCAATTTTTTTTTTTTTTTAAATTTTAGTAGAGATGGGGTTTCACCATGTTGGCCAGGATGGTCTTAATCTCCTGACCTCAGGTGATTGTGGCATGATCTCAGCTCACTGCAACCTCTGCCACCCGGGTTCAAGCGACTCTCCTGCCTCAGCCTCCTGAGTAGCTGGGATTACAGGCATGCCCCACCATGCCTGGGTAACTTTGTATTTTTAGTAGAGATGGGGTTTCTCCATGTTGGTCAGGCTAGTCTCGAACTCCCGACCTCAGGTGATCTGCCCACCTCGGCCTCCCAAAGTGCTGGGATTACAGGCATGAGCCACCATGCCCAGCTGAGACTGGGTAATTTACACATAAAAAGAGGTTTAATGGACTCACAGTTCCATATGGCTGGGGAGGTCTCACAATCATGGCAGAAGGCAAAGGAAGAGCAAGGTCACATCTTACATGGCAGCAGGAAAGAGAGAATTTGTGCAGGGAGACTCCCATTTATAAAACCATCAGATCTCATGAGACTTATCCACTATCACAAGAACAGCATGGGAAAGATCCACCCCCGTGATTCAATTACCTCCGACTGGGTCCCTCCCAAGACACATAGGAATTATGGGAGCTACAATTCAAGATGAGGTTTGGGTGGGGACACAGCCAAACCATATCATCAGAGAACTGCATATCAAAACCACAGTGAGGTACCATCTCACCCCAGTTAGGATGGTTATTATCAAGAAGATAAAAAAACATTCTGGCAAGGATGTGAAGAAATGGGAACTCTTACATACTCTTGGGGGGAATATAAACTAGCACAACCACTGTCGAGAACAGTATGGAGGGTCCTCAAAAAGCTACAGATCAAACTGTCATACGATCCAGCAGTCCCATTTATCCAAAGGAAAGAAAAGCAGTGTATTGAAGAGACATCTGCAGTCCCATGTTTATTGCAGCTCTTTTCACAATAGCCAAGATATGTAATGAACCTAGGTGTTCAACAACAGATAAATGGATAAAGAAATTATGGCATATATACACAATGGAATACTATTCAGCCATAAAAAGGAATGAAATCCTGTCATTTGCAGCAACATGGATGGAACTGGAGGATAATATATTGTTAAGTCAAACAAGCCAGGAACAGAAAGTTAAACACTGCATATTCTCAGTCATATGTGGAAGCTAAAAAATAGTTGATCTCATAGAAGAAATAGAACAGAGGAGACTAGAAGGTGGGAAGGGTAAGGAGAAAGAGGGATAGATAGGAAGAGATTGGTTAAGGTTATAAAATTACAGTTAGATAGAAGGCATAGTTCTGGTTTACTACAGCACTGTAGGATAACTATAGTTAACAATAATTTACACAGTTTCAAATAGCTAGAAAAAGAGCATTGAATGTTCCTGACATAGAATGGCTGGGCTTCTGGCTAAACTCCACCCTCAAGCCTGGAACCTGGGCCCTAAGTGAAAGCAGCTGACCTCATTTTTCTGCTCAAATAATTGCCTTTTTGGCCCTCCCCACCCCCATCCGGTGCCCATAAAAAGACTTCATCTGGCAGAGCAACACAAGCAGCTGGTGCAAGTGGCTGGGGATGCAAGCTGCTGAGCCTTGGGGATACAAGTTGCTGAACTTTGGGGATACAAGTAGCTGAGTGTCAGAGACTACGGAGACGCAGCTAACTTCAGATGGTTCAGCTTCAGGGAAAGATCTTCTTCCCATACCATCCTCTTTCCAATTTCCCATCCCACTGAGAGCCACTTTTATCACCCAGTAAAATCCTCCACGTACACTACCCTTCAAATAGTTCATGTGACCTGATTCTTTCTGGATACCAAACAAGAACTCAGGTGTCAAAAAGGGCAGGTGCAGGAGGCTGTCACCCTGACCCCTCACTGAGCTGCTAACAGTTAACCATCATGGACTGCAGGCTGAGTGAAATGAGCCACACCTGTTCCTGCCCACACGGGGGTCAAGGTCAAGGAAACAATCCCATCTCAGTCCCAACACAAAAAAATGGTAAATGTTTGCCATGATGGTTATGTTAATTGCCCTGATCTGATCGCTCTACCTTATATATGTATTGTGATATCATTAAGTGCCATTTATATGTACAATTATGTGTCAATTAAAAAAATTAAAAATAAACAACTGAAAAGAAAAAGAGCTGATGTTTCAGTATGAGTCTTAAGGCCTGAAAAGACCAATGTCCTGGCTCAAGGCAGTTAAGCAGGAGGAGTTTCCCTTTATTCAGCCTTTTTGTCCTGCTAAGGTCTTCATTTGATTGGATGGGGTCCTCCCACGTTAGGGAAGGCAATCTTCTTTTCTTAGTATACTGATTCAAATGTTAATCTCATCCAGAAACGCCCTCACAGACACACCCAGTATAACGTTTGAACAGATATCTAGGCATCTAATGGCCCACGCAAACTGACACATAAAATTAACCATCACAATGGATTAGCCACAAAAGGGCAGCTATCTCTCTAACGGGAATTCAGCTCTAGCTTTTGAAGTTTTTTTTTTCCTCTTTGTCACATACATTATCCTATGTAGATCTGGTCATTCATTTATTCATCAAGGACCTCCTGAGAGCCTGCTGTGTGCCAGACACTGCTTTGGAAACTGGGGAGACAGTGAACAAAGTAGACTTATAGTGAAAAAAAGTACACACTGGCACTATCCTGATTTTGTGTAAATGGTTCCTGAAAATGTGACTAAAATAAAATGTGAGAAAATCTAAACATTAGGCTTATTTAGTATAAGGGACGGTTCATTAAAAAAAAAAGCTAAGAAATATTATAAAACTGCTATTTATATTTTGCCTTTTAGTCATAATTTTGACAACAGATTCCCAACTTTTCAGAATATTTCTAAATTTGTTTTTATTTTTGTCTTTCTATAAGTGAACACACAATTGCTCTTGTTAAGCCCCATGCATGTTTGTTTGAAGCTAAAGATGTGTCATTTTAGACACATATAATGGTCTCCATCTCTATCTCAGTTCTAATAGGTTTGTGATATTTACAGTTCTTATCAGGTATTAGGGTTTTTATTTTTCAGGGTTTCACTTACTATAGGACATAAGGACCAATGCTCCGCAACTTACTAAAAAAAAAAAATAATCTTTATACACTGGTTACCTAGTTACGGGCATTTTGTTAAGTGTCTTATAAATATTATATTTTTAAATCCTGGGATAGGAGTACATTTCTGGACCATTTACAAAACTGCATTCTGTTCAATGAGTTATTACAGAGACAGGGAAGTTGATGAAGTTAAAAAGATCATCATGCCATGATGAATAGTACACAAAAGACATAATTAGCATGAAAAAAAATTCAGCTTATTCAAATAGAACTGTAGTTACTCTAATGAATAAATGATCCCTTGATTATACTTTCAAGTAATACCAAGTCTAAAAATGGTTGTTAAACCAATGACTTCTAAGTTTTAATTGATTTGGAATGAATATGTTGACCTCCATTATCATGAGCCAGATCACCATGTAGTTGAGATGCCCACTTTCCCACTATTCCTAGCCCTGACTTTGGCTAAACTGCTCAACTCTTTGAGCCTCAGTTTATTTTTCTGTAAAATGGGAGCAATCGTAAGAATCTCAAAGGATGCGAAAAGGATAAAATAATTTGTCCTTTATCAAAGGATAAAATAATTTGTC